>NC_083874.1:5726301-6335271 GCF_032452875.1 Bos javanicus
GAATAGATAGAACAGGACTGAACATTCATCTGAAATAAATTTCCTAGGGAGTATCCAATCAGAGCCCTAGAGAACAGAAATCCACCAAGGTAACCCAGGAAGTACTAGACACAGGTAATTGGCCACAACCCAACGACTGGATTGAGTTTTAAACTAGCATAAAATCATGTCCATGATAGAAAACATTTGATTGATAGGCATAGGTCCAAGGAATCAAGAAAACATTATAAATGATCATACAAGTCAGATCAGCATCTTGGGCAAGCTGTCTGCTTCTGATGTCGTCTTCTTCTCATCCCAATGTAGTGTACTTTCCTCTGTTTGAGAATCATTTTAAGGTGAGTTTGAGGTCTGCAGTGTAGGGTAATGAAGAGAACGTGAGGTATGGAAAAAGAATGAGACTGAGACCAGCACTTTACAGGAACAGATCATCTTTAACGAGGCGAGAAGGGGCAGCAGATTAGTGATCTGCTGCACTAACCCAAGAAAAGAGTAAGTATATATAGGCATATATGTGGAAATCTACTGTCTTAAGGGGGTCTGTTCTTTTCCAAGGTTGTTCGGAGTAGTTATCTCTTAAACGGCTGGGTCAAGGAATTCAGGTGATCGGTCAGAGGCCGGGACCGGCTGAGAGCTGGGAGTAAATCAACCTTAATGTCCATTTTTTTCTTTGGGTGAGAGAGTTCTTTGTTTTGCATAGAATGGTGGGGAGGACCCAGAGGGGAGTTTTAACTTCAGGCTATTTTGAGCCGTGTAACTTTCCTTCAATCAGGCCTCTCTATAGATCAGTCCAGCTAAGGGGCCTTCGGAAGCAGGAGTTAACCCCAAGAGTCAATTTCCCTTCGGTTTCACTCGGCCTGAGCTAGTTAAGAGAACCTGATAGAAAGGTCCTTCCATCCAGGTTGGAGACAGTTCCTTAAACTATGTCTTCTTCCAGTCTTGGTTGCAGGTCAAGATGCGTGAGGCATCTGATCTTCATTCAAAGATAGGTTACTGAGATAAGCTTCAGAAACAACCCTAGGGTGTCCTTTAATAATTCAATTACATTTTACATTAATATACTCTAACAACAAAGAATTATCCAGGAAATGAGTCTTAGTAGATACAGACCTCCATTAACAAACTGGGATTTAACATTCACTGAAACATCTTTTTCTCCCTAAAGTATAAAAAGGAAGTGAAAGTGATTCAGTCGTGTCCGATTCTTTGCGACCCCGTGGTCTATACAGTCCGTGGAATTCTCCAGGCCAGAATCCTGGAGTGGTAGCCTTTCTCTTCTCCAGGGGTTCTTCCCAACCCAGGGTTCAAACCCAGATCTCCCGCATTGCTGGTGGATTCTTTACCAGCTGAGCCACAAGGGAAGCCCAAAAATTTCCCCCTAAAATCACCATCATTTTTACCAAATATAACCAAATTAATACTTGTTTGTAATATAGGTCTGGTCTCAATAAACTTGGCCTGATGATTTACATAACCATAATTGATCATAGACTTTTTTGCTTTGCTGAGACTTTTATAGTCTCAGACTGAACTTTTAAAAACTTTCAGGGCTAGGGAAAGGTTATGGAAGGTTAGATGGGGAAACAGTGGAAGCAGTGTCAGACTTTATTTTTCTGGGCTCCAAAATCACTGCAGATGGTGACTGCAGCCATGAAATTAAAAGATGCTTACTCCTTGGAAGGAAAGTTATGCCAATCTAGATAGCATATTCAAAAGCAGGGACATTACTTTGCCAACAAAGGTTCGTCTAGTCCAGGCTATGGTTTTTCCTGTGGTCATGTATGGATGTGAGAGTTGGACTGTGAAGAAGGCTGAGTGCCGAAGAATTGATGCTTTTGAACTGTGGTGTTGGAGAAGACTCTTGAGAGTCCCTTGGACTGCAAGGAGATCCAACCAGTCCATTCTGAAGGAGATCAGCCCTGGGATTTCTTTGAAAGGAATGATGCTAAAGCTGAAACTCCAGTACTTTGGCCACCTCATGTGAAGAGTTGACTCATTGGAAAAGACTCTGATGCTGGGAGGGATTGGGGGCAAGAGGAGAAGGGGACAACAGAGGATGAGATGGCTGGATGGAATCACTGACTCGATAGACATGAGTCTGAGTGAACTCCAGGAGTTGGTGATGGACAGGGAGGCCTGGAGTGCTGTGATTCATGGGGTTGCAAAGAGTCGGACACGACTGAGTGACTGATCTGATCTGATCACTTGAGGTAATTTCCTTGCTGACAAACCTGTAACAGGTATAATGTTTAACTTATATTAAACCTAGATACATGAAAATATTCTGCTTTAATGTTAATTACTCTTAAACGTGTCTACATTAGGTAGATCAACAAGCAAAGATTAATATCAAGTATTTAATACTGAATATTTCCCAGTTCAGGTGAACCTGAAATTCATTTAGGTTAATTTCTCTTGTATTTAGAACTCTTTGATTTGTAAGCACTTACTTTTTTCTTTTAGGCCAATTAAATTAGAGCTCATTTACAAACTGATCTCAGCAATCAGCAATATTATCCAAAAAAACAAACACAGACACACATTAAGACATCAGAACAGATCAGTCGCTCAGTTGTGTCTGACTCTTTGCGACCCCATGAATCGCAGCACGCCAGGCCTCCCTGTCCATCACCAACTCCCAGAGTTCACCCAGACTCACGTCCATCGAGTCAGTGATGCCATCCAGCCATCTCATCCTCTGTCGTCCCCTTCTCCTCTTGCCCCCAATCCCTCCCAGCATCAGAGTCTTTTCCAATGAGTCAACTCTTCACATGAGGTGGCCAAAGTACTGGAGTTTCAGCTTTAGCATCATTCCTTTCAAAGAAATCCCAGGGCTGATCTCCTTCAGAATGGACTGGTTGGATCTCCTTGCAGTCCAAGGGACTCTCAAGAGTCTTCTCCAACACCACAGTTCAAAAGCATCAATTCTTCGGCGCTCAGCCTTCTTCACAGTCCAACTCTCACATCCATACATGACCATAGGAAAAACCATAGCCTTGACTAGACGAACCTTTGTTGGCAAAGTAATGTCCCTGCTTTTGAATATGCTATCTAGATTGGCATAACTTTCCTTCCAAGGAGTAAGCATCTTTTAATTTCTTGGCTGCAGTCACCATCTGCAGTGATTTTGGAGCCCAGAAAAATAAAGTCTGACACTGTTTCCACTGTTTCCCATCTATTTCCCATGAAGTGATGGGACCGGATGCCATGATCTTCGTTTTCTGAATGTTGAGCTTTAAGCCAACTTTTTCACTCTCCTCTTTCACTTTCATCAAGAGGCTTTTGAGTTCCTCTTCACTTTCTGCCATAAGGGTGGTGTCATCTGCATATCTGAGGTTATTGATATTTCTCCTGGCAATCTTGATTCCAGCTTGTGTTTCTTCCAGTCCAGCATTTCTCATGATGTACTCTGCATAGAAGTTAAATAAGCAGGGTGACAATATACAGCCTTGACGAACTCCTTTTCCTATTTGGAACCAGTCTGTTGTTCCATGTCCAGTTCTAACTGTTGCTTCCTGACCTGCATATAGGTTTCTCAAGAGGCAGGTCAGGTGGTCTGGTATTCCCATCTCTTTCAGAATTTTCCACAGTTTACTGTGATCCACACAGTCAAAGGCTTTGGCATAGTCAATAAAGCAGAAATAGATGTTTT
Organism: Bos javanicus; assembly: GCF_032452875.1. Lineage (NCBI taxonomy): Eukaryota > Metazoa > Chordata > Mammalia > Artiodactyla > Bovidae > Bos > Bos javanicus. The sequence goes on from NC_083874.1 coordinate 5,729,954, forward strand.
TCTGGAACTCTCTTGCTTTTTCGATGATCCAGCGGATGTTGGCAATTTGATCTCTGGTTCCTCTGCCTTTTCTAAAACCAGCTTGAACATGAGGAAGTTCACGGTTCACATATTGCTGAAGCCTGGCTTGGAGAATTTTGAGCATTACTTTACTAGCGTGTGAGATGAGTGCAATTGTGCAGTAGTTTGAGCATTCTTTGGCATTGCCTTTCTTTGGGATTGGAATGAGAACTGACCTTTTCCAGTCCTGTGGCCACTGCTGAGTTTTCCAAATTTGCTGGCATATTGAGTGCAGCACTTTCACACCATCATCTTTCAGGATTTGGAATACTCAACTGGAATTCTATCACCTCCACTAGCCTTGTTCGTAGTGATGCTTTCTAAGGCCCACTTGACTTCACATTCCAGGATGTCTGGCTCTAGGTCAGTGATCACACCATCGTGATTATCTGTGTCATGAAGATCTTTTTGTACAGTTCTTCTGTGTATTTTTGCCATCTCTTCTTAATATCTTCTACTTCTGTTAGGTCCATACCATTTCTGTCCTTTATCGAGCCCATCTTTACATGAAATGTTCCTTTGGTATCTCTGATTTTCTTGAAGAGATCTCTAGTCTTTCCCATTCTGTTGTTTTCCTCTATTTCTTTGCATTGATCGCTGAAGAAGGCTTTCTTATCTCTTCTTCCTATTCTTTGGAACTCTGCATTCAGATGTTTATATCTTTCCTTTTCTCCTTTGCTTTTTGCTTCTCTTCTTTTCACAGCTATTTGTAAGGCCTCCCCAGACAGCCATTTTGCTTTTTAGCATTTCTTTTCCATGGGGATGGTCTTGATCCTTGTCTCCTGTACAATGTCACGAACCTCATTCCATAGTTCATCAGGCACTCTATCTATCAGATCTAGGCCCTTAAATCTATTTCTCACTTCCACTGTATATTCATAAGGGATTTGATTTAGGCCATACCTGAATGGTCTAGTGGTTTTCCCTACTTTCTTCAATTTAAGTCTGAATTTGGCAATAAGAAGTTCATGATCTGAGCCACAGTCAGCTCCCGGTCTTGTTCTTGTTGACTGTATAGAGCTTCTCCATCTTTGGCTGCAAAGAACGTAATCAATCTGATTTCAGTGTTGACCATCTGGTGATGTCCATGTATAGAGTCTTGTCTTGTGTTGTTGGAAGAGGGTGTTTGCTATGACCAGTGCATTTTCTTGGCAAAACTCTATTAGTCTTTGCCCTGCTTCATTCCGTATTCCAAGGCCAAATTTGCCTGTTACTCCAGGTGTTTCTTGACTTCCTACTTTTGCATTCCAGTCCCCTATAATGAAAAGGACATCTTTTTTGGGTGTTAGTTCTAAAAGGTCTTGTAGGTCTTCATAGAACCGTTCAACTTCAGCTTCTTCAGCGTTACTGGTTGGGGCATAGACTTGCATTACTGTGATACTGAATGGTTTGCCTTGGAAATGAACAGAGATCATTCTGTTGTTTTTGAGATTGCATCCAAGTACTGCATTACGGACTCTTTTGTTGACCATGATGGTTACTCCATTTCTTCTGAGGGATTCCTATCTGCAGTAGTAGATATAATGGTCATCTGAGTTAAATTCACCCATTCCAGTCCATTTCAGTTCGCTGATTCCTAAAATGTCGACATTCACTCTTGCCATCTCTTGTTTGACCACTTCCAATTTGCCTTGATTCGTGGATCTGACATTCCAGGTTCCTATGCAATATTGCTCTTTACAGCATCGGACCTTGCTTCTATCACCAGTCACATCCACAGCCGGGTATTCTTTTTGCTTTGGCTCCATCCCTTCATTCTTTCTGGAGTTATTTCTCCACTGATCTCCAGTAGCATATTGGGCACCTACTGACCTGGGGAGTTCCTCTTTCAGTATCCTATCATTTTGCCTTTTTATACTGTTCTTCACTAATGAGTAAGATTTGGAGAAGGAAATGGCAACCCATTCCAGTATTCTTGCCTGGAGAATCCCATGGACAGAGGAGCCTGGCAGGCTATAGTCCATGTGGTCACAAGAGTTGGACATGGCTTAGCGACATGAGAGAGAGACAGAGAATGAGTAAGATCTCCACACTGAGATAGGAAAGGGGCAGAGCACAACCTTTAAAAGAATGACATAGCCATTGAGGACACAGCATAAACTGGTTAGAACCAGTTAGGTCCAAGGTGGTGGATGAGTCAGCTTCCACTAGACCTTGAGCCTCACCATACACTCATTGTAATACATCAACAAGCTAAATGACACACCCACCAGGCACATCGACAATCTCTTATGAGATCGACCATAAGAGGAAGAGAAAGGGGTGGTGGCCCAACTCCTAGAAATTCCTGTCCCTTCCCCAAAAATAGCTGGAAGACTCCTTAACTCATGAGCCTACAAAATTACCCACACTTACAAAAACTGACAACCCCATACTGTGAGGCTTCCTGCCTTCTGAGATGGCCCACACTCTGTCTGTGGAGTGCATCTCTCCCTGAGTAAACCTTCTTTCACTTTACTAAGGCTAGCTCTTGAATTCTTTCCTGTGCAAAGCCAAGAATGCATACTTGGTAGACATCCCAGGGACTCACCTGAGAGCTGGGATGTGTGAGGTCCTCTCCCACCCCACCTTCTTTCCTGCCACAATTTTTCTCACCAGAATCTTATCAACTACAAATTGGTGCTTGCCCACAGCATTTGCCATCTGAATCCTGCATATGCAGCAGCTGCTGCAGCTGTTGAAACACCCTGAAGGCACTTTGTGCTCCAGGGAATCTGGTGGAACAGATCCTTAGATAGTTAGATATTTTCAGGAACTGATTTCATGATTCCAATCCTTACATCTCATATGTAGAAAAGCACTGAATCTCTTCATGGTGACATCAGCTCCTCATGACTAAAAGAAAACCTTTTGTAAAATAAGGGCCAAATATATTGACCTTTCCCCAACCCCAACCTCTTTGGAACAGTTTTATAGAGGTATCTGAGATGCTATCTCCTGGACTTAAGCCTTCATTTTGCCCCAAATAAAACTTATTATGCAACTCCCACTGCATCTTTTTTTTGTCTGCAGTTATGGCAACCAACGAAGCAAACTGGAGTCGACTTTCCTCCTTTACCTGAACTCTAGGAGGAACTGGAGCTTTGGTACCTTTGATGCCAGCAGTGGCCCCTTGGGCCCATCTGCCTCCTTGGGGAGTAAAGACAAATTTAGGCAGATCTCTCCTGGTTCTCAGATATCCCATACTGGGGCCTGATTGACATACACTGGGGAATACCCACCCAGTGGGAAGGAACTAGATGGGGCTCATTTGAAAGATGCTGAGGAATACTCACCCAATTGAAAGATACTAGGGGGAGGCCTGGTTAAAAGGTATCAGGGGAACACCTACCCAGTTGAAAGATACTGGGCAGGGGTAAGGAGGCTGGTTTAAAGATACCAAGAGAATACCCATCCAGAGGAATGGCACTGGGAGGGGCCTGGTTCAGTGATACCAGGGGAATACCCACCAGTGGAAAGGTACTTCAGAAAAGGGTACAATTTGTCTGGATAGAAGCGAAGAGCGAATTTTATCCATGACCAATACAACTTAAAATGGGAAAGAGAGCCTCTCAAACACAGAAACCAGGGGCATCAGAAGGCAGCCTCTGGCACTCCTTTCAGGGTTATGTACATACAAAGTTTATACCTGCAAGTACCTACTTAACTGGGAAAATTATGCTAAAGGAGATGTCAACCTAAAGTGTTCAAACTGGGAGTTCTTTTGATGTTCCAAAATATCAACTGTATGCACAGTTAAAAAAAAAAGAAAATCCAGTCGTAAGATCAAACAGACCAAGTGGAATGCATACTGTAGTATTTAGAAGATTCTAAAAGAGGAAAAGTGAAAGTGAAAGTGAAGTCGCTCAGTCATGTCCGACTCTTTGTGACACCATGGACTGTAGCCTACCAGGCTCCTCCGTCCATGGGATTTTCCAGGCAAGAGTATTGGAGTGGGGTGCCATTACCTTCTTCAGGAGATCTTTCTGACCCAGGGATTGAACCCGGGTCTCCCGCATTGTAGGCAGACGCTTTACCATCTGCTTCACCAGGGAGAGTAACTTCTTTGCAAGAAACCAACAAGAAATTGCTTGAAACTCTATCTAAAAAAGGCCGCTAGCACTGACTGCCAGGTCACAGGTCTAGTGGGACCAGGAAGTCATGTTTGGGGCATTTATGCCATTTGCCTTTCGACTTCTGGGCAACTCTTTGCCATCCTCTTGGGGTTTTTTGCCATTTGGCTTTCGATTTCTGAGCATCACTTTGCCATCTTTTGGAGACAGTCTTGCTATTTGGCTTTTGATTTCTGGGCATCTCTTTGCCATTTGTTTGATTTGGAGTGTGACTTCCGGCTGCTGAAGTTCTGGTTTGGTTTGGTTTGGTGAGTTTGGTTTGGTTACTTTGGTCTGAGAGTGCAGACATTTGATACAAACTGCTTGAGCTAAAATGGCAAGTGCTTCGTCTAAGGTTCCACACCCCACCCGGGAATCCATTGGGAAAACTTTTAAATGACTAGTCAATCTATAGCTCTGATCCAATGACAAAGAAAAATGGCCTAAAAATATTGCATACCTTTCAAGGTCAGGAAGGGGTAAGGGGGGCTCTGATGGTCTGAGTTCACCTCGAGGATCAACTGGCAGTCATGTCCTCTCAACGACCTTTGCCAACACTGCACCCATTATGATCAGCTCTTTCATCTCACTTAGCCCCTTCTTCCACAGTGTGCACCGAGTGTGTTACTGAGTCCAGGCTCGTTCTGCTCGTATCACAACAGGCCAATTATCCAAGAGACAAGGTGGTGAGGCAAGGAATATGGCTTTTGAAAGCCAGCTGACCAAAAAGATGTCTCAAAATAGCCATCTTATTGGGGTCTGGATACAGGTTCTTTTATAGGATAGAGAGGGGGAAAGAATTGAGGAAGTAAAGGCCATTATCTTGCAAATATCTCCTGGAATGGCCAACCTCAAGGAGGGGATGCGTTAATCTCTTCAGGCAGAGGGGCAGGGTTCCCTGAGGCAGATCATCCTGTATGATTGTAATAACCAAAGCAATGAAAAACAAAGGCAGAATCAAAGAAACAGATCCATCACAGAGGCAGATTTGGCTCATCCCTGCAATAAGGGTTCAGTGAGGGATTTCATTAGCAAGGAGATGGCTTGTTAGACGGCTATCTGGTTGTCCTGGAGGCAGGTAGCTCAGCAACAACATAGGCACCTGTGAAGAAAACATAGCTTAAGATAATGATTCCCAAAATAAGTAACAATTTTTTTCTACCAAGAGCCCCACTGAGATAGGATGGGCTCCAGGTTAGGCCTTCACAACTAGCCTCCTGTCCATATTTCTTGGAGCAGAAAAAAGTTGGGTTCCAGACTGGGCATTTACAACTAGTTACATTTCCTGAAGCAGAAGGCAGGTGGGCCCCAGGCTAGATACTTACAACTGGCCTCCTGTTTGCACTAAGAGATATAAATAACAATAAAGTTCAGTTGCTCAGTCGTATCCAACTCTTTGCGACCTCATGAATCATAGCACACCAGGCCTCCCTGTCCATCACCAACTCCGGGAGTTCACCCAGACTCACGTCCATTGAGTCAGTGATGCCATCCAGACATCTCATCCTCTGTCGTCCCCTTCTCCTCCTGCCCCCAATCCCTCCCAGCATCAGAGTCTTTTCCAATGAGTCAACTCTTCACATGAGGTGGCCAAAGTACTGGAGTTTCAGCTTTAGCATCATTCCTTCCAAAGAAATCCCAGGGCTGATCTCCTTCAGAATGGACTGGTTGGATCTCCTTGCAGTCCAAGGGACTCTCAGGAGTCTTCTCCAACACCACAGTTCAAAAGCATCAATTCTTCAGCGCTCAGCCTTCTTTACAGTCCAACTCTCACATCCATATATGTTCCATACATAACAATAGGAACAGGGTAAACCGCTCTGTCTCCTGTGGACACTTTAAAATAACAGTTATGCCAGGGACAAAGAGGGGCTCAACCCTATTTGAATAAACATCAAGGCACCACATATTTCCCATCCTTGGGGCAAGAGAGACACTGCACAGGAGTGGAAAGGCTTCTCAGGGGTCAAAAGGCAGGGGACACCAGACCATAATAAGTCAGGTCAATTCCCACCTCGCTGCCCCAGAGGCTATCATGCTATAGGGTATGGTCTGAGGCAAATCAATCGTAATTCATCTGTCCATATGTACTCTGCCTTTCTGATAAACGCTTTACTTTCCTCTCTACCTTCCATGTCCTTGGGGGAATTTTTTCTTTTCAAGGTAGGCAAAGACGGGGGCCCAAACTCTAGCCATGGGCCCTCATAGTCTAGTGGTTAGAACATGGAGCGCTCACCATCACAAGTATGGCTCATCCCCAGTCAGAGAACTAAGGTCTTACTTCAAGCTACTGGTCGTTGCTATGCGTGCCTGATCCGAACCACTGATGTATTGAGTCCCTGAGGCTGGGGATCATTCAGGGCATTGACTTGTGTCCTCACGTGCTTTAATGAAGACACTATGTTAGCAGACTCTTCACGTATGACCACACAACATCCTGCTTGGATAATGGCCCAGGCGCCTCCTTGGGAGGCAGTAGTGATGTCTAAGTCCTTCTTATTTTGGAGGACAGCTCTTCTCATTTAAGGCTTTCTGGGTCAATTGAGTAGGGGCTTCTATGTGTGCTATAACAGCTTCCAGGCCAGTAGAGGGTATAAAGACATCAGCCAAATGATTGTACCGGGGGAGAAGAGAACACGTCCACCTGGGAGATGGCAGATGGGGGAGGGAGGCTGGCAACTTTTGTGACTGTGGGGTGGATCCTCCCCTCTACCCAGAGTGCAGCAGCCTAACCATCTAGGTGAAACTCACATCCAAAGAATTTTGTCACACATCCATTGGATCCTATTTATGACCACCCACTAAACATGTGGGTGACACGACCAGTCAGTGCCAGACCAGTTGCTGCCCTTTACTGTGTATAACAGAAGGCCTGCACAGTTCCAAAGATATCCTCCCTACATCCCTGGTGCAGTTGGCTTGGGTCCATTGAGAGTGTTTTTTGTTTGCAACATAGGGGTGCCTGGCTGTTCAAATATCCATAACACAGACTAAGCCCCGTGACTCCGTCCTAGAGCTGGGCATAGTCACCTACGGCTCTGATGGTGGTATTTTCTTACTTACTTGACTGCACCGGGTCTTAGTTGATACGTGAGATCTTCAGTCTTTGTTTTGGCATGTAGGCTCTTTAGCTGTGGTATGTGAGCTCAAGTTTCCTGACCAGGGATCAAACCCAGCCCTGCTGCACTGGGAGCATGGAGTCTTCGCCACTGGACTACCAGGGAAGTCCTGATGGTGGTATTTTTAGGACCCTTCTGGTCAGCAGTTTGCTGGACTGCCTTTGTTGACAGATTGACAGAAGAAAAACACTCCTGTCCAGTGTTACTGATGGTTTGTGCCCCAGGCCAAGCTTCTGGGTCAATATCCATAATATCAAATGAATTAAGAGCATTCATCTTAGTTTGTTGTTTGTAATGTCATGTACTGCTCTAGTGCCTTCATTCATTCATTCTTGCACTGGAGTGTTGGTACCCAGCATGGCAATGCCAGTGAAGTAGGGAGGGGCAGCTGCCCACACACCCAACAGTTGGATTGATTCCTCTGCTGGGCATATGGGTGGGCTCACCTTTGGAACATATTTCCACCAGATCCCCATTTTATGACTAGACACCATAGGAGCAGCAGAAGTTTAAAGTCAAGAAGACAGATTATTTGGGAGTTCCCTCGTGGCCCAGTGGTTAAGACTCCACACTTCTAATACAGGAGGGCGCAGGTTTAATCCCCAATCAGGGAACTAAAATCCCACAGGCTGAGTGACACGGACAAAAAACAGAGAAACAAACAGATTATTTATTAGGAACTTGCATGGGGAAGTCTTTTTTTCTAGAAGAATTACAATTGTGACCTGATCCTTAGATATTTGATGTAGCTTCCACTTTAGGAACTTGGCCTGGTTGCACAAATCATACATGTTGGCTGGGAGAGGCCCACAGTCAGGCGTGAGGAGATGGGCTGGGGGCAGGATGTGTCAGATCAGGACCCCTATCTCCTCCTCCCTCTCGACGGTGCTTGTTCCAAGGCAGGGACAGGACATTTCCATGGACACAGCTTGTATTTAATAGCAGGACAATGGGATCCCAGTGGAGATTAAGTAACCCACTCACATAGAGATGAGAAGCAACTCACACATGCTGTTGGGATTTGTTGTTGTTGTTCAGTCGCTCGGTCATTTCTGACTCTTTGCCACCCCATGAACTGCAGCGTGCCAGATTCCCTGTCCTTCACTGTCTCCCAGAGCTCACATCCATTGAGCCAGTGATGCTATCTAACCATCCCGTCTTCTGTCATCCCCTTCTCCTCCTGCCCTCAATCTTTCCCAGGGTCTTTTCTGATGAGCTGACTCTTTGAATCAAGCAGCCAAAGAATTGGAGTTGCAGTTTCAGCATCGGTCCTTCCAATGAATATTCAGGACTGATTTCCTTTAGGATTGACTGGTTTGATCTCCTTGGTGTCCAAGAGTGTTCTCCAGCACCACAGTGGGATGTCCCATTACAAAGTCCGGTAGATCATGGGGCTTGGTAGTCTCAGCAGCACAGCGTGGTCATCCATGGTGAGAGTCAGGGCTGTAGCAGTCTCGCATTACTTCCATACCTTTACAGTGTTATCTGTCTCATCAGGGTTCCCCAGTCTGGCATATGGGGCAACAGGCCATATCATTTAAACGTATTAAAGTCAGGGAGGGACTTCCCTAGTGGTCTAGTGGCTAAGACTCCACCCTCCCAATGCAGGGAGTTCGAGTTCGATCCCTGGCCGAGGAACTACCTGGCACAGCCAAATAAATAAATTAAAATTAAAAAACAATAATAACAGAAATGAAGCCTGGGGTAGTACAAGGTGGTTTTACCTGTTAGTTGTTTAATATGCTGTCTTAAAATTCCATCCTTCCTCTCCACCAACCTTGCTGCCTGTGGCTTCTCGGAGAAAGGGAACCTCCGCTCCATGTCATGTGTTTTTGCCCAATCTTGCACAATATGACCTTTAAAATGTAACCCCCCGTCACGGTCTATGTGAAGAGGGTATTTTTTTCACTCTGTTTCTCTAATCCTCTAATGGTGGCAGTCTGGTTTGGGCAGCCGCAGGGGAAAGCTTGGGTTAGCCTAGATGCTGTGTCCACATAAACCAAGACATTTAGAACACTCACTTGGAGGGAGGGGGCCAATGTAATCAGTTTGCCATGCCAGTCCCTCACTGGGAACTCCAGTGAATGGTGCCAGATTCCGTTGGCCATTGCCTGGGGAGGGGGGTGGGGTGTGGGGGCAGTTATTTAGAACATGCAGGACATGCTGTTATGGTATTAACCAAGTCACTGTATTTCAAGGTAATACAGCATCCTTGGCAATACGTCATCCCATTCAGGCACTATGGTGGCTGTTCTTCCCCTGCGTCCAATCTGCTGTATTTACTGAGGGATCCACCAGAGCTCATACTGGGCCAGGACATCAGCTCCCCAATTGCCAGTGGTTGTCAGTGTCTTAAGAGAGCCAGGGGCATGGAAAACAGTGAGAAATGCCGCAGGCTCTTGGAAGCAAACCCAAATGTCTTTCCAAAGGTCCTCGCCCCACAAGGGCTTATTCACGAGCATCCACCGCTTGGCTTCCCATTGTCCAAGCCAGCCCAACTGTCAGTTCCGTTCAGTTCAGTCGGTCAGTCGTGTCCGACTCTTTGAGACCCCATGGACTGCAGCAGGCCTGGCTTCCCTGCCTGCTGCTGCTGCTGCTAAGTTGCTTCAGTCGTGTCCAACTCTGTGCGACCCCATAGACGGCAGCCCACCAGGATTCTCCAGGCAAGAACACTGGAGTAGGTTGCCATTTCCTTCTCCAATCCAGGAAAGTGAAAGTGAAGTCGCTCAGTCGTGTCTGACTCTTCGCAACCCCATGGACTGCAGCCCACCAGGCTCCTCTGTCCATGGGGTTTTCCAGGCAAGAGTACTGGAGTGGGTTGTCATTGCCTTCTCCGGCTTCCCTGCCTAAGGTTAGCAAGTAGCCTGGGCTCCTGAGTGCTCACCAGCCAAACTACTGCAGTTTGTCTGCCATCCACATGGTGTCAGTGTTGGACTAAATAGCCACTGCAATCCCTGCCGCTGTAGCTGGACAAGACAGACCCCTACATATAGCAGACATATATACCTAGGAATCGGAGAAGGCGATTGTACCCTACTCCAGTACTCTTGCCTGGAAAATCCCATGGATGGAGAAGCCTGGTAGGCTTCAGTCCATGGGGTCGCACGGAGTTGGACATGACTGAAGCGACTTAGCAGCAGCAGCATACCTAGGAATATGCTAAGCATATATTCCTATATGCAGTATATAGAGGCTACCACAGGGACAGAGGCCGGGGTATTCGGAGGATCTATATACTCCACAAAGCCTGGTAGGACTCCCATTTCTAGAGACGGTGGGCTGGCTGACAGGGTGATCTTCTGCTGCACAAAGCGATGTCACTCAGCCAACGTGGGAGTCAGCCATGGCAGAAGTGGGTGGATGAAACATATTCTTAACATACCCCTTGAGAGTAAGTTATACCAGGATATGTGGTTTTTCGTGAGAGACTCTACTAGGAGGAGGGTGATATACACTGCTAGGAGCTATTGCTTTATGGAGATGTATCGGGTTTTCACCCCCTTCCAGATCTTGAACCAAAATCCTAGAGGTATCTCTCCTGCTGTCTCTGCCAGGGTGCTCAGCCCACACTTTCCAGAGTCACAGATACATCCAACTCAAATGGTAGCCCTGCTTAGGAGATGCCCAGAGCTTTAATCTGCTTCACCAACATTTTTGCCTTTTCAAAGGCAGCTTGTTGCTCTAATTCAATCCCTATATGCCCTCTTTTTATTTTAAAGTGGCTATAATAGAGGCACTATTATATACAGGATGGATTCACTATCCTGTGACAAACCATAATGTTCAAGAATATGAAAAGAGATTATATATATGTGTGTATAACTGAGTCACTTTGCTGTACAGCAGAAATTAACACACTGAGAACTTGCCTGGTGGTGCAGTGGGTAAGAATCCACTTGCCAATGCAGGAGACACGGGTTCAATCCCTGATGTGGGAGGATTCCACATGCCGTGGAGCACACACATCACAACTCCCGGGCCTGTGCTCGGGAGCCTGCAATCCACAGCTACTGAGGCCTACACACCCAGAGCCTGTGCTCCCCAGCGAGAGGGGCCACCGCAATGAGAGGCCTGAGCATCACAGCATAGAGTAGCCCTCACCCGCCGCAACTAGAGAAAGCCTGCACAAAGCAACGAAGAGCCAGTGCAATCAAAGATAAATAAAATTATACAAAAACAGAAATTAACATATTGTAAATCAACTATATTTCAATAAAAAAAATTCCTTTGAAGGATGGAGGCATTGCACCAGGTGGGGAATTAAAGTCCCCCAAAACCTCCAAACCCTTATGAAAGCTTGCAGTGCTTTCACATAATTAGGGGTTGGACAGGGTTGCCCCTTATCAATCATGGCTCCTGGGACAATGTGCCTCTTACCCAACCAAACAACTCCCAGATGGTGATGGGACTTGCATTTCCTGTGGGTTCATCCACATCGTTGTCTCCCTCACAGATGTTCCAGTCAAGTCTGCAGAGTGCCCTTGCAGCACAGGCAAGTCTTTACAAGACAATATTATTAGCATATTATCAATGTAATGGGCTCACTTTAGTGTTGTGGGGAAGGAGAATAGGGAGTGGTCTGAGGCTCCCATGCTATGGCATATGCTGAGGGGTGCAGGTAGTCTTGGGGAAGTGCCTGAAAAGCCCACTGTTGCCCCTCCCACATGGAGACAAATTGATCTTGTGACTCAGTGGCCAGGGAGATTGAGAAAAAGCATTTGCTAAGTCCAGCATAGCATGGTATACTCCTAGCATTGTAGCCAAGGTATCTAAGAAGGTGGCAACTTGGGGCACAATTGCATGGATGGGGGACACTACCTTGCTCAATTCTCAGTAGCCCACCCGCCATGAGCCATCTGGCTTTTTGACCTGCCACACTAGTCTGTTGGAAACACTATGGGGAGAGTGTACGATAACCCGCTCAGGGCAGTTTGGGGATAGTTTCTCCTATTTCATTATGCCTGCCAGGCAATTTACATCATTGGACAGTTGCCAGTCTTTGAGGAAGTGGGCAGACTTACTGGTTTCTAGTTGGCGTTTCCCCTCAGCATTGCTTTGATTACTCTAGCCCCAAGGTGGAATTCACAGGTAGGGGTCTGTGGACTTTGAACATATAGGATGTCAATCCCCAATATGTTCTCTGGTATTGGAGAGATAAAAACCTTGTATCCTCAGCAAGGAGACACCCAATTTATAATGTCAAAGGGACCTTCCTAACCAAAGACACTGCCCTCTGTAAATACCAAGGGTACCTGGCGTGGGGCTGAAAACTTCTGAGTGTGGCTGTGTTGTTGTTGTTGTTCATTTGCTAAGTTGTGTCCAATTCTTTGCAACCCCGTGGACTCAAAACTCCAGGCTTCCCTGTCCTTCACTGTCTCCCAGAGTTTGCTCAGGTTCACGTCCACTGAGTCGGTGATATCATCCAAGCACCTCATCCTCTGTCTCCCCTTCTCCTCCTGCCTTCAGTCTTTCCCAGAATCAGGGTCTTTTCCAATGAGTCAGCTCTTCACATCAGGTGGTCAAAAGTAATGGAGTTTCAGCTTCAGCATCAATCCTTCCAGTGAATATTTAGGGTTGATTTCCTTTAGGATTAACTGGTTTGATCTCCTTGCTGTCCAGGGGACTCTCAAGAGTCTTCTCCAGAACCACAATTCGAAAGCATCAATTCTTCGACATACAGACTTCTTTATGGTCCAACTCTTACATCCGTAAATGACCACTGGAAAAACCTAGCTTGGACTATACGGACCTTTCGGTATAGGTCATTACTCAGCAAAGTGATATCTCTGCTTTTTAATACACTGTCTAGGTTAAACTCTTCAGGAACCTACAGGTGTCCACAGTTGCTTTAGGAAGCTCTTGTAATTCATAGGGAACTATGGCTTGTAATTCAGTCATAGTCCAGGGAACAGAAAAAAAAACTTGTGGGTTATCTAGATCCTCAGAAGACTTTGCTTTATTTTTTTTTAATTTTATTTTATTTTTAAACTTTACATAATTGTATTAGTTTTGCCAAATATCAAAATGAATCAATCACAAGACTTTGCTTTAAAGGGGCAGATTCTTTTTCCTTTTCCTTTTTTTCTAAAGGGGTGGATTCTGATGGTGGGGAGTGGAAGGGGGATAGATTTAGGGGAAAATGGAAGCTTAGTGACAGAATTAGGATGGGGAAGCAATGGATATGGAAAGAAAGTGAAAGTCACTCAGTCGTGTCCAACTCTTTGTGACCCCATGTAATACACAGTCCATGGAATTCTCGAGGCCAGAATACTGGAGTGGGTATCCTATCCTTTCTTCACAACCCAGGGATCTTCCCAACCCAGGGGTCAAAACCAGATCTTCCACATTGCAGGTGGATTTTTTACCAGCTGAGTCACCAGGGAAGCCCAAGAATAGGAAGAATGGGTATAGAGAAGATGGAAATAGTTTCAAGGGAAAAAAAGGAAGATGGCACCAGAGGCCGGGCCTGAGCACAAGATGATAGCTGGGCATCTGGAACCAAAGAAGATGAGGGAGTGGGAAAGAGCATCTTGACAGTTTTTGTCTTCAATTATTTGTTTGCCTCAGTTAATTTAAAAATTGTATTTTGCACAGAAGCTCTTTTAGACTCCTGATAACATATGGAAGCCTCAAAAATACCAATGAAAATAGGCATCCCATTCAGGTTGGACAGTTTTACAGCCTGGGCTGTCCAATTCACTTTCAAGAAAATAAGTCTGAAGAATTAAAAAATTTCCCATAATGGCCACCAGTGTTCTAATTATTTTTCGTTAAGTCAGTTTATTTAGTTAGAAATGGGCATGAAGAGGGACTGTGGGACTTTGCATCTTTCATTTCCCTCTATGTACAAGTCAAGGTATAAAAGTTCCTTTTGAAAATAAAGTTATGGGCCTTGCTCACGGAAGCTTGGTCTCCCCGTGTCATTCTTTTTTTCCTTTTCTCTCCTTTTCTCTCTCTATTCTTCTTTCAGGATGACTCCTTGGAACACAGGAGCTTTATTGGCTTTCTGTGTAAACCAAGGAAGATCAAGCCTCTTTTTCTTCTCTTTTATCTATCCCTAATCGCCTAGGCCGTCATCCTGAGGGTACCCCTGGATCCTGCTGGGGCTGGACCCCGACACGTGTGGCTACAACAGTTTCATAAACAGAAACCAAGCAGTTAAGAGAAGGAAGCAGGATTGTGGATGGCCTTCCTGTTCTTTTTGGCATCTGTTTCTTTAGTGTCTTACATTGCTGCTGCTGCTGCTAAGTCGCTTCAGTCGTGTCCGACTCTGTGCGACCCCATAGACGGCAACCCACCAAGCTCCCCGTCCCTGGATTCTCCAGGCAAGAACACTGGAGTGGGTTGCCATTTCCTTCTCCAACGCATGAAAATGAAAAGTGAAAGTGAAGTCGCTCAGTCATGTCTGACCCTTAGCGACCCCACAGACTGCAGCCTACCAGGCTCCTCCATCCATGGGATTTTCCAGGCAAGAGTACTGGAGTGGGGTGCCATTGCCTTCTCCGCTTGTGTCATACATTATCCTCCTAACATTAACCACGAAAAGAAAAATCACCCACAGAGATTTCCCAGCACTCCAATCATTAGGACTCCACACTTTCACTGCTGACAGCCCAGGTTCAGTTCCTGGTCTGGGAACTAATGTAAACATGATTCATAAATAAATAAATGAAGGAGAAGAGACAGACCCCCAAGGCAGAAGAATCCCAAACAATTTACACGAATGATCCACCCTCGAGGAGGTGGAATATGACTCCCGTGATTTAGCTGTGTGCTGAGTCGCTTCAGTCGTGTTCCACTCTTTGCGACCCTATGGACTGTAACCTGCCAGGCTTCTCTATCTATGGGATTCTCCAGGCAAGAATACTGGAGTGGATTTCCGTGTCCTCCTCGGGGATCTTCCCAACCCAGGGAGCAAACCTATATCTTTGTGTTGTAGCCACGAGTTCCGGGAAACAAACTCACTCAGAAGGACAATGCGGATAGTGGAGTGCAGTTTATTACACCGGGGGGCCCAAGGCACAGTCTCCTCTTAGCCCAGGACCCCGGCCAGTTTTTGTGAAAACCTTATATACTCTAAGTGTACGTGCTCAAACCCACCTTCCCAAATTCTCTGAAAAGAAAGATACAATCAAAGTTAACCTGTGATTCATATGCCTTAAACCCGTGATTCGTATGCCTTAAGCCTAGGTAGTTAACAGTGGACAATTATCAATAGGCCTGTCGTCATACCCCAATAAGCATAATAGAATTTATGATTCTATTCAGTTACACAGGTAATTAGGGCATTCTTTTAGGCTATGGAAACTCTAGGTATGAGCCTTGGGGCTCTTCCATCCGGGGGTCTGGTTTTCCAGTTGGTATTTCGTTTCCATAGATACTGGGCATAGAGCTCAAAGACGCCCAAGGACTCTGGCCGATGATGGAGTCCTGCTTGTCCTGTTTCCTCCTTCATCTTGTGTCTCCTGCATTGGCAGGTGGGTTCTTGACCACTAGCACCGCCTGAGGAGCCCTTAGGCGTGGGCTGTAAATAGTGACTTCCTTCCAGACGGCACAGCACAGAAAGGGAAGAGGAAGGTAACTTCATGGTGGAGACCCCTGACTGACACCCAGGTGATCAAGGTCAACACCACAGTGAGAGCCCACGCTGACAGCACGTGCCCCGGACATACGTGTGATGAGAAAGACTCTTATCCTCTATGCTCCTTCTCTCCAAAGCCTACCCCAACCATGGGAAAAACACCAGAAAAATCCCAAGTGAGGGCAACTCTACAGAACACCTGACTCCAAACTGTCAAAGTCATCAAAACCAAGAAAGCCTGAGAACAGGCATAGAGAATAGGCTGTGGACATAAGGGCGGGGGTTGGCGGGAAGGGAGGGTGTGGTGAATAGCAGAGCAGCACGGAAACATATACACCACCATATGTAAAACAGACAGCCAGTGGGAATTTGCTGCATGACGCAGGGAGCTCAACCCAGTGTTCTGTGACCACCTAGAGGCGTGGGATGGGGAGGGAGGTGGGAGGGAAGGTCAAGAGGGAGGGGACAGATGTATACCGATGGCTGATTCATGTTGACATATGGCAGAAACCATCACAATATTATAAAGCAATTATCCTTCTATTCAAAATAAAATTTTTAATTAAAAAAATAAACTTTTTTAATTAAAAAAAAAAAAGGCTTAGAAACTGTCTGAGCCCAGAGGAGCCTAAAGAAACATAAGGATAAAATGTCAGGTGGGGCTCCTGGGGCAGGAAAAGAACATTAGGAAAAAACTGAGAAGATACAAATAATGCATGGACTTCCGTTAATAATACTGTTATCAGGACTTCCCTGGAAGTTCAGCAGTTAAGACTTTGTCTTCCAATGCAGGGGGTGTGGGTTTGATCCCTGACTTGGGAGCTAAACTCCCAAAGGCCTGGTGGCCAAAAAACCAAAAAGAGACCAGAAACAATAATGTATCAAATTCAACAAGGCTTTTAAAAAGGTCTATATAAAAAAATTTTTTTTTTCCTATGGCTGTTCATGTTGAGGTTTGACAGAAAACAACAAAATTCTGTAAAGCAAATATCCTTCAATTAAAAAGTAAATAAATTTTTTAAAAATTTAAATAAAACTGTTATCAATCACTACTGCTTCTATAACTGTAACATATGTACCATACAGATATAAGATAGAGTAGGGAAAATGGACTGTGGGGTTTACGGGATATTTTTGTACTATCTTTCCTGTATTTTTGCAAACGAAAAGTAAAATGATTCTTCAAAAAATAAAACAGGTAAAATGCTGGAATAACTATTTCCTTTTGCCCAGAGTCCCACATGGAGGCGGGGCTGCATACATACACAGACTTGGCCTCTACCTGAAATCATGGTCCCAAGCTGACCTTTCCAACCCCAAGTTCGAAGGTCACCACAGTGGGGCACAATGTTAGCTTTGCCAAGGTTTCTGTCTTTGCACCTGGAGTCCTAGCCCTGGAGGGAGGCCCTACTGATGACACACAAGCTCTCCCTGGGCCTCCTCAGCAAGACAATCCCTGATCCCTTGTCATTTGGTTGCTAAGTGGCTTCAATGAAGGGGCTTCTAGGCAGAGGAATGAGCAACTGGAGACCTCGACCCTTGGCCTTGGGCCCACGCACCATCTGACCAGCTGACCACAAACACTGCAAACGGCTGTTGCAGCGGAATCTGGGTGGTGGTCAGGCTACGCCTGGAGAAGCCACAGGAAAGCACACAGTTGTCTTCCAGCGACACGAAGTCTGCTGTCTTTTGGCAACAGGAAGGCTGTAATTAGGCCACTCTCCAACAGGACGTTCTGGTTCCCTTGGTCATATGGAAGAGAGATCAGTACAACCTGAGTTTCCTGGAACGTCACTCCAGGGTCCAACCCCCTTTGGAAGTCTCTCCCCACATGTCCCCCACCCAGGCCCTTTGGGTTCAGAGTGTCCAAAGTGGACCTGATAGTCTTTCCTCAAAATGTACTCCTTACTCTGGGGCCATGTTTCCATGTTACCCACCGCTCTTTCCCGGAGCCACATGCCAGCCCTCATATCCATTGAATGCCTTTGCTGTTGCTGCTGAGTTTAGTGGCTAAGTCATGTTCCACTCTTTTGCAACCCCATGGACTGCAGCCCACCAGGCCCCTTTGCCATGGGATTTTCCATACCTACTGAAGGTCAAAGATGGGCACAATAAAAGACAGAAATGGTATGGACCTAACAGAAGCAGAAGATATTAAGAAGAGGTGGCAAGAACACACAGAAGATCTTAAAAAAGATCTTAATGACCCAGATAATCATGATGGTGTGATCACTCTCCTAGAGCCAGACATCCTGGAATGTGAAGTCAAGTGGGTCTTAGAAACCATCACTACAAACAAAGCTAGTGGAGGTGATGGAATTCCAGCTAAGCTATTTCAAATCCTAAAAGATGATGCTGTGAAAGTGCTGCACTCAATATGCCAACAAATATGGAAAATTCAGCATGGCTACAGGACTGGAAAAGGTCAGTTTTCATTACAATCCCAAAGAAAGTCAATGCCAAAGAATGTTCAAACTACCGCACAATTGCACTCATTTCACATTAGCAAAGTAATGCTCAAAATTCTCCAAGCCAGGCTTCAGTGGTACATGAACCAAGAACTTCCAGTTGTTTAGGTTGGATTTAGAAAAGGCACAGGAACCAAAGATCAAATCGCCAACATACGCTGGATCATAGAAAAAGGGAGAGAATTCCAGAAAAACGTCTGCTTCTGCTTCATTGAATACGCTAAAGCCTTTGATTATGTGGATTACAACAAACTGGAAAATTATTAGAGATGGGAATACCAGGCCACCTTACCTGCCTCCTGAGAAACCTGTATGCAGGTTGTTGACTAAAAAAAAAAAAAATGTATAACTTGAGAGTTGTGAGTTAAGCTTTATTTGGGGCAAAATGAGGACTACAGCCTGGGAGGCAGCATCTCAGACAGTTCTGAGAGACTGCTCCAAAGCGGCAGTGGGGGAAAGTCAATATATAAGGTTTTGGTGAAGGGGGAGTTCAATCCTATGAAGCACTCATTTTACAAAAGGTTTTTGTTAGTCATGAGGATCTGATGTCACCATGAAGGGATTTAGTGCTTCTCTAGATATGAGGAGATGCAAGGATTGAGATCGTAAAATCTGTTCCTAAAAACATCCAACCATCTAAAGGCCTGTCCCACCAGATTCCCTGGAGCACAGAGTACCTCCCTCCACCCTGAACTCCCTCAGGGGTTGTTGAAGGTCAACAGATGTAGCAGCATGGGGTTCAATCTCCATAGAGGCAGATGGCAAATGCCTTTGCTGTTCAGTTCTTGGCAATGCTCTTGGTAAGTGCCAATTTGTAGCTGACATGGCCCCCTTGTGGTCATAAATCTGACCGTATTTTGGGGGGCGTTTCATGACCATTTTGCCCTGCGTTGCTGGGAAGACTTGTTCCCAGTTCTGAAGAAGGTTTTTGTTGATAGGCCACTCAATGTGCTCTTATTGGACTAGGTCTTAATAGTCAAAGATCTCTGGACACCTGTCTTCTAGATATGGTCCAGGAAAGTATTCCCTTTCGTTGTATCTTTTCATACCTAGACTTACACTATTACAATCATTGATCATATATCAAGCTATACATTTGATCAACTGCTTCAAGGCTAGTCATCATTTTTGTTGGTGGCTCAGTCATACACTTGGTAATACAAGAAATAATAATCTTGTGAAACAAGCAAAATATAAATGGTATAATTAATAACATTAGTGGAATTAAAAGTAAATATTTTAACCATGAGCCTCCCACACCAAACCAGTTTTTTTTTAAAGATCGTCAAGACTAGGGAATGGGTCACTTTAAGGCATAAATCTGATTTTTCATGTGGTTCATCAAATGTGTTACATTAAAGGATTTATCAGATGTGAAGATATAGCATTCATTTTTAATTATAGCACAGATGTCTCCCTGAGATACTGTGAGGTGTCAGGGGCCTTGCAGTTATCTAGCACTGCCTTTCTCATCATAGAGATCTCAGAATTTAATAGGCTAATAGCCTGGTTACTATCATTTAAAGCTTATGAAAGTTGTTAAGGCTTTGATATGGCCAATTACATCCTCTAACTCCATTGAAGGCAGACACAAACACACACACACCCAAAAGCTGCTAAATGTTCATACCAGTAGAATACAGATCTTTGACCCATTGGGATCATACCAATGGTAGACTGGTTGGGGTTACCTCTAATTTGTTAATATGTATGACCTTAAATTCATGGGAATCCCAGGCGACACCTTCGTCTCCATCCCTAGAGATGTCAAGGCCATACATGAATGCCACAAATACACTGAATTCCATACCAATCACTCTCTCTAAGGGTAATAATAGGCATAGTTCATAAAGTACGGAGCCTTGTCTCATAATTAATTACCAGGTTGATCATTTTTAGTATGATTTAACCCTTCCCAACATGGAGGAGCTTTTAAACTTAAATGACCATAGCCTTGTGTTAACCATGTAGATCTACCCCATAATCATGGGGTTTTCCTTTTAATAGATGAGAGGTAAATGTTTTTAATTGAGACTTAGCTCGTCACTCAGATTGAGTTTAAATGATCCTAAGAGAAAACTTAAATCTATGGCCAGCATCACAGCAGGTATTATTAATTGGCCAGGTGAGAGGATCCCATCTAGTAATATCATGAATAGATAGAACAGGACTGAACATTCATCTGAAATAAATTTCCTAGGGAGTATCCAATCAGAGCCCTAGAGAACAGAAATCCACCAAGGTAACCCAGGAAGTACTAGACACAGGTAATTGGCCACAACCCAACGACTGGATTGAGTTTTAAACTAGCATAAAATCATGTCCATGATAGAAAACATTTGATTGATAGGCATAGGTCCAAGGAATCAAGAAAACATTATAAATGATCATACAAGTCAGATCAGCATCTTGGGCAAGCTGTCTGCTTCTGATGTCGTCTTCTTCTCATCCCAATGTAGTGTACTTTCCTCTGTTTGAGAATCATTTTAAGGTGAGTTTGAGGTCTGCAGTATAGGGTAATGAAAAGAACGTGAGGTATGGAAAAAGAATGAGACTGAGACCAGCACTTTACAGGAACAGATCATCTTTAACGAGGCGAGAAGGGGCAGCAGATTAGTGATCTGCTGCACTAACCCAAGAAAAGAGTAAGTATATATAGGCATATATGTGGAAATCTACTGTCTTAAGGGGGTCTGTTCTTTTCCAAGGTTGTTCGGAGTAGTTATCTCTTAAACGGCTGAGTCAAAGAATTCAGGTGATCGGTCAGAGGCTGGGACTGGCTGAGAGCTGGGAGTAAATCAATCTTAATGTCCATTTTTTTCTTTGGGTGAGAGAGTTCTTTGTTTTGCATAGAATGGTGGGGAGGACCCAGAGGGGAGTTTTGACTTCAGGCTATTTTGAGCCGTGTAACTTTCCTTCAATCAGGCCTCTCTATAGATCAGTCCAGCTAAGGGGCCTTCGGAAGCAGGAGTTAACCCCAAGAGTCAATTTCCCTTCGGTTTCACTCGGCCTGAGCTAGTTAAGAGAACCTGATAGAAAGGTCCTTCCATCCAGGTTGGAGACAGTTCCTTAAACTATGTCTTCTTCCAGTCTTGGTTGCAGGTCAAGACGCGTGCGGCATCTGATCTTCATTCAAAGATAGGTTACTGAGATAAGCTTCAGAAACAACCCTAGGGTGTCCTTTAATAATTCAATTACATTTTACATTAATATACTCTAACAACAAAGAATTATCCAGGAAATGAGTCTTAGTAGATACAGACCTCCATTAACAAACTGGGATTTAACATTCACTGAAACATCTTTTTCTCCCTAAAGTATAAAAAGGAAGTGAAAGTGATTCAGTCGTGTCCGATTCTTTGCGACCCCGTGGTCTATACAGTCCGTGGAATTCTCCAGGCCAGAATCCTGGAGTGGTAGCCTTTCTCTTCTCCAGGGGGTTCTTCCCAACCCAGGGTTCAAACCCAGATCTCCCGCATTGCTGGTGGATTCTTTACCAGCTGAGCCACAAGGGAAGCCCAAAAATTTCCCCCTAAAATCACCATCATTTTTACCAAATATAACCAAATTAATACTTGTTTGTAATATAGGTCTGGTCTCCATAAACTTGGCCTGATGATTTACATAACCATAATTGATCATAGACTTTTTTGCTTTGCTGAGACTTTTATAGTCTCAGACTGAACTTTTAAAACCTTTCAGGGCTAGGGAAAGGTTATGGAAGGTTAGATGGGGAAACAGTGGAAACAGTGTCAGACTTTATTTTTCTGGGCTCCAAAATCACTGCAGATGGTGACTGCAGCCATGAAATTAAAAGATGCTTACTCCTTGGAAGGAAAGTTATGCCAATCTAGATAGCATATTCAAAAGCAGGGACATTACTTTGCCAACAAAGGTTCGTCTAGTCCAGGCTATGGTTTTTCCTGTGGTCATGTATGGATGTGAGAGTTGGACTGTGAAGAAGGCTGAGTGCCGAAGAATTGATGCTTTTGAACTGTGGTGTTGGAGAAGACTCTTGAGAGTCCCTTGGACTGCAAGGAGATCCAACCAGTCCATTCTGAAGGAGATCAGCCCTGGGATTTCTTTGAAAGGAATGATGCTAAAGCTGAAACTCCAGTACTTTGGCCACCTCATGTGAAGAGTTGACTCATTGGAAAAGACTCTGATGCTGGGAGGGATTGGGGGCAGGAGGAGAAGGGGACAACAGAGGATGAGATGGCTGGATGGAATCACTGACTCGATAGACATGAGTCTGAGTGAACTCCAGGAGTTGGTGATGGACAGGGAGGCCTGGAGTGCTGTGATTCATGGGGTTGCAAAGAGTCGGACACGACTGAGTGACTGATCTGATCTGATCACTTGAGGTAATTTCCTTGCTGACAAACCTGTAACAGGTATAATGTTTAACTTATATTAAACCTAGATACATGAAAATATTCTGCTTTAATGTTAATTACTCTTAAACGTGTCTACATTAGGTAGATCAACAAGCAAAGATTAATATCAAGTATTTAATACTGAATATTTCCCAGTTCAGGTGAACCTGAAATTCATTTAGGTTAATTTCTCTTGTATTTAGAACTCTTTGATTTGTAAGCACTTACTTTTTTCTTTTAGGCCAATTAAATTAGAGCTCATTTACAAACTGATCTCAGCAATCAGCAATATTATCCAAAAAAACAAACACAGACACACATTAAGACATCAGAACAGATCAGTCGCTCAGTTGTGTCTGACTCTTTGCGACCCCATGAATCGCAGCACGCCAGGCCTCCCTGTCCATCACCAACTCCCAGAGTTCACCCAGACTCACGTCCATCGAGTCAGTGATGCCATCCAGCCATCTCATCCTCTGTCGTCCCCTTCTCCTCTTGCCCCCAATCCCTCCCAGCATCAGAGTCTTTTCCAATGAGTCAACTCTTCACATGAGGTGGCCAAAGTACTGGAGTTTCAGCTTTAGCATCATTCCTTTCAAAGAAATCCCAGGGCTGATCTTCAGAATGGACTGGTTGGATCTCCTTGCAGTCCAAGGGACTCTCAAGAGTCTTCTCCAACACCACAGTTCAAAAGCATCAATTCTTTGGCGCTCAGCCTTCTTCACAGTCCAACTCTCACATCCATACATGACCATAGGAAAAACCATAGCCTTGACTAGACGAACCTTTGTTGGCAAAGTAATGTCCCTGCTTTTGAATATGCTATCTAGATTGGCATAACTTTCCTTCCAAGGAGTAAGCATCTTTTAATTTCTTGGCTGCAGTCACCATCTGCAGTGATTTTGGAGCCCAGAAAAATAAAGTCTGACACTGTTTCCACTGTTTCCCATCTATTTCCCATGAAGTGATGGGACTGGTTGCCATGATCTTCGTTTTCTGAATGTTGAGCTTTAAGCCAACTTTTTCACTCTCCACTTTCACTTTCATCAAGAGGCTTTTGAGTTCCTCTTCACTTTCTGCCATAAGGGTGGTGTCATCTGCATATCTGAGGTTATTGAGATTTCTCCCGGCAATCTTGATTCCAGCTTGTGTTTCTTCCAGTCCAGCATTTCTCATGATGTACTCTGCATAGAAGTTAAATAAACAGGGTGACAATATACAGCCTTGACGAACTCCTTTTCCTATTTGGAACCAGTCTGTTGTTCCATGTCCAGTTCTAACTGTTGCTTCCTGACCTGCATACAGATTTCTCAAGAGGCAGGTCAGGTGGTCTGGTATTCCCATCTCTTTCACAATTTTCCACAGTTTACTGTGATCCACACAGTCAAAGGCTTTGGCATAGTCAATAAAGCAGAAATAGATGTTTTTCTGGAACTCTCTTGCTTTTTCCATGATCCAGCGGATGTTGGCAACTTGATCTCTGGTTCCTCTGCCTTTTCTAAAACCAGCTTGAACATCAGGAAGTTCACGGTTCACATATTGCTGAAGCCTGGCTTGGAGAATTTTGAGCATTACTTTACTAGCGTGTGAGATGAGTGCAATTGTGCGGTAGTTTGAGCATTCTTTGGCATTGCCTATCTTTGGGATTGGAATGAAAACTGACCTTTTCCAGTCCTGTGGCCACTGCTGAGTTTTCCAAATTTGCTGGCATATTGAGTGCAGCACTTTCACACCATCATCTTTCAGGATTTGGAATACTCAACTGGAATTCTATCACCTCCACTAGCCTTGTTCGTAGTGATGCTTTCTAAGGCCCACTTGACTTCACATTCCAGGATGTCTGGCTCTAGGTCAGTGATCACACCATCGTGATTATCTGTGTCATGAAGATCTTTTTTGTACAGTTCTTCTGTGTATTTTTGCCATCTCTTCTTAATATCTTCTACTTCTGTTAGGTCCATACCATTTCTGTCCTTTATCGAGCCCATCTTTACATGAAATGTTCCTTTGGTATCTCTGATTTTCTTGAAGAGATCTCTAGTCTTTCCCATTCTGTTGTTTTCCTCTATTTCTTTGCATTGATCGCTGAAGAAGGCTTTCTTATCTCTTCTTCCTATTCTTTGGAACTCTGCATTCAGATGTTTATATCTTTCCTTTTCTCCTTTGCTTTTTGCTTCTCTTCTTTTCACAGCTATTTGTAAGGCCTCCCCAGAGAGCCATTTTGCTTTTTAGCATTTCTTTTCCATGGGGATGGTCTTGATCCCTGTCTCCTGCACAATGTCACGAATCTCATTTCATTGTTCATCAGGCACTCTATCTATCAGATCTAGGCCCTTAAATCTATTTCTCACTTCCACTGTATAATCATAAGGGATTTGATTTAGGTCATACCTGAATGGTCTAGTGGTTTTCCATACTTTCTTCAATTTAAGTCTGAATTTGGCAATAAGGAGTTCATGGTCTGAGCCAAAGTCAGCTCCCGGTCTTGTTTTTGCTGACTGTATAGAGCTTCTCCATCTTTGGCTGCAAAGAATATAATCAATCTGATTTCGGTGTTGACCATCTGGTGATGTCCATGTACAGAGTCTTTTCCTGTGTTGTTGGAAGAGGGTGTTTGCTATGACCAGTGCATTTTCTTGGCAAAACTCTATTAGTCTTTGCCCTGCTTCATTCCGTATTCCAAGGCCAAATTTGCCTGTTACTCCAGGTGTTTCTTGACTTCCTACTTTTGCATTCCAGTCCCCTATAATGAAAAGGACATCTTTTTTGGGTGTTAGTTCTAAAACGTCTTGTAGGTCTTCATAGAACCGTTCAACTTCAGCTTCTTCAGCATTACTGGTTGGGGCATAGACTTGCATTACTGTGATATTGAATGGTTTGCCTTGGAAATGAACAGAGATCATTCTGTTGTTTTTGAGATTGCATCCAAGTACTGCATTTCGGAGTCTTTTGTTGACCATGATGGCTACTCCATTTCTTCTGAGGGATTCCTGCCTGCAGTAGTAGATATAATGGTCATCTGAGTTAAATTCACCCATTCCAGTCCATTTCAGTTCGCTGATTCCTAGAATGTCGACATTCACTCTTGCCATCTCTTGTTTGACCACTTCCAATTTGCCTTGATTCATGGATCTGACATTCCAGGTTCCTATGCAATATTGCTCTTTACAGCATCGGACCTTGCTTCTATCACCAGTCACATCCACAGCTGGGTATTGTTTTTGCTTTGGATCCATCCCTTTATTCTTTCTGGAGTTATTTCTCCACTGATCTCCAGTAGCATATTGGGCACCTACTGACCTGGGGAGTTCCTCTTTCAGTATCCTATCATTTTGCCTTTTAATACTGTTTGTGGGGTTCTCAAGGCAAGAATACTGAAGTGGTTTGCCATTCCCTTCTCCAGTGGACCACATTCTGTCAGATCTCTCCACCATGACCGTCCCATCTTGGGTTGCCCCACGGGCATGGCTTAGTTTCATTGAGTTAGACAAGGCTGTGGTCCTAGTGTGATTAGATTGACTAGTTTTCTGTGAGTATGGTTTCACTGTGTTTGCCCTCTGATGCCCTCTTGCAACACCTACCATCTTACTTGGGTTTCTCTTACCTTGGGCATGGGGTATCTCTTCACGGCTGCTCCAGCACCGCCGCCCTTCCTGACCTTCAATGTGGGATAGCTCCTCTAGGCCCTCCTGCGCCCACGCAGCCACTAAGACATACCTACATCCAAATAGACACAAGAGAGCCTATAGTTTTGTTTTCCAAACTTAGTTATGAATACTAGTTGTAAAAAAATGGCTGGAACAAGATTTTAAAAGGCTTCATTCCCCCTTTTTTCCCCTTTTGGCTTCAGGAATTAGAGATGGTCTAGATAAGTGATACTGGAGAAGGCAATGGCACCCCACTCCAGTACTCTTGCCTGGAGAATCCCATGGACGGAGGAGCCTGGTGGGCTGCAGTCCATGGGGTCGCTAAGAGTCTGACATGACTGAGCGACTTCGCTTTCACTTTTCACTTTCATGCATTGGAGAAGGAAATGGCAACCCACTCCAGTGTTCTCGCCTGGAGAATCCCATGGACGGAGGAGCCTGGTGGGCTGCAGTCCATGGGGTCGCACAGAGTCAGACACAACTGAAGCAACTTAGCAGCAGCAGCAGCAGCAAAGTGATCCAGATGTGCATACCTACCAAGTCGCTTCAGTCGTGTCCAACTCTTCGCGACCCCATGGACTATAAACCACCAGGCTCTTCTGTTCATGGGATTCTCCAGGCAAGAATACTGGAGTGGTTTGCCATTTCCTTCTCCAGGGGATCTTCCTGACACAGGGATCGAACCCGTGTCTCTATGTCTCCCGCATTGGCAGGCGGGTTCTTAACCACTAGCGCCACCTGGTGATCCAGACAGCTCTGTTCTAAAGGTATAGGAGTTATTTCCTCAGGGCCAAAATTCTTAAAGAGATATATTTTTTTTTCTTCAAGCTTTCTCTGGAGCCTAAAGAATATTGTGACCACTTTGTCAAAAATCGTTTTTCTGTGACCATCGTTTTATAGCCAAAATTTAGACCAGATAGCGCTCAACTTGGCCCTGATAACAAGGGCAGATTGGTCCCAGGAGGGATTGTCCCTCTGGGGAAGTAGAAGTCTCAGTTTGATCAGCCCCAGTATGTTGATTACAGGAGGAAGTCCTGGACATAAGGGAACTTCAGTCCATTTTTCTATCCTGTGTCAATAAAGATCAATATTTTTAGGCCATTTTTCTTGTCATTGGAACATAGCTTTAGATTGACCAGTTTTTTTTTTTTTTTTTCCCAAGGGGTTCCCAGGTGGAGTGTGGAACCTTTGGGTGAGCAATTCCCATATTAATTCGAGCAGTTTGTACAGGTGTCTGTGTGGTCAAACCAAACCAACAAAACCAAACCGAACCAGAACTTCAGTCACACTCCAAATGAAACAAAAGGCGAAGAGATGCCCAGAAATCAAACGCCAAGAGGCATAAATGCCAGACATGACTTCCCAGTTCCATTAGACCTGTGACCCGGCAGAGTCAGTGCCTGCAGCCTTTTTAAATTCTGATATAGTTTAAAGCAATTTCTTGTTAATTTTCTGTGAAGAAGTTACTCTACCATTTCCTCTTTTAGAAGCTTCTAGAAGAATAGCATTGAAATATGTATAATATCATATATGAAATGAGTCGCCAGTCCAGATTCGATGCATGATACTGGATACTTGGGGCTGGTGCACTGGGATGACCCAGAGGTATGGTATGGGGAGGGAGGAGGGAGGAGGGTTCAGCATGGGGAACACATGTATGCCTGTGGCGGATTCATTTCGATATATGGCAGAACCAATATAATATTATAAAGTTTAAAAATAAAATTAAAAAAAAAAGAAGCTTCTAGAAACCATTCAAAGGAAGCATGGCAGGCCTTTTCTAATTGTGCATGCAAAAGTATCAATTTTGGAATATGAAAAGAACCCCAGTTTGACCATTTTAGGTTGAGCTCTCTTCTAGTATAATTTCTCCAATTAACTAGGTAATTGCAAGTATGAGCTGCGCATGTACTGTACATGAATCTGGCTGGAGTGTTAGTCAGGCTGGCTTTCTGACACTCCTTTGTTTCTGTTTTTGAAACATTCTGTTTCCCATTTTAAGCTGGATTTGTCAGGGATAAAAATCACTAGTGAACTTGTGTAGTGGGCCTATGTGCTGCTCGTGAGCTTAACTCCTCTAGGAGTCACCCCAGAGTCGATTCAGCTCATCTTATGTGTCTTCGATTCTGCCTCCAGCAATCTAAGACCACTATGCCATTCAGGTCGCTGAATGGCCAGTTCTTATGTGCGTTTAGTTAATGAGTGGGTTTCCCTACGGGCCCACTGCACGGTATGAGGACTAGGCCTCCACCACTCCCGCAAATTTCTCAGTCACCTGAGAGAACCAAAACCAGCCAGGGAGAGCCTTGTCCCTTTTCTTCAGAGCAAAGCTCTCATATATTTTCCTCACTTTTATCCTGACAAATTCTATAATGGCAGTCAAATTGAGGGAAAGTGTCGGATCAGCCTCTTACTTAACCACTTAGCCAAGACCATTCAGTCCTCCACAATGGGGCGACCACAGCATCTTTCAGCCAAGCCCCAGGTATTCCTTGATTTATTTCACAATCAAGCCCCCCTCCCCAGTACCTTTCCACTGGGTGGGCAATTCCCCTGGCATCTTTCAGCCAGACTCCCACCCAGTATCTTTTGACTGGGTGGGAATTTCTTGGTATCTTCCAACCGAGCTCCACTCAGTGTCTAGACCATGAGTGGCTATGCCCTGGGTGTTTCACCCACCGCCCACCCCAGTGTCTTTCCTACCGGGAGCTGGCAGGTAACCTGCTCCACTGCCAAATAAAACTCAGAATCTCAATCAATATTGGAGATTCGAGAACCAGGAGAAATTTACCCAAATTTGTCTGCACTCCCTGAGGAGGCGGATGGGTGCAAGGGGCCACTGCTGGTACCCGGTTCCTCGTGGAGTCCAGTCGAAGTAAGGAAGTCCACTCTGGGTCCCTTCATGGTCGCCATAACTGTTGACTTAAAAAACGATGTACAACTTGAGAGTTGCGAGTTAAGTTTTATTGGGGGCAAAATGAGGACCACAGCCTGGGAGGCAGCATCTCAAATAGCTCTGAGAGACTGCTCCAAAGCAGCAATATGGAAAGGTCAATATATAAGGTTTTGGTGAAGGAGGAGTTCAATCCCATGAAGCACTCATTTTACAAATGGTTTTTTGTTAGTCATGAGGATCTGATGTCACCATGAAGGGATTTAGCGCTTCTCTAGATATGAGGAGATGCAAGGATTGAGATCATAAAACCTGTTCCTAAAAACATCCAACTGTCTAAAGGCCTGTCCCAGCAGATTCCCTGGAGCACAGAGTGCCTCCCTCCACCCTGAACTCCCTCAGGGGTTGTTGAAGGTCAACAGATGTAGCAGCATGAGGGTCAATCTCCATAGAGGCAGATGGCAAATGCCTTTGCTGTTCACTACTTGAGAGTGCCTTTGCTAAGTGCCAACTTGTAGCTGACAACGGGGTCACAGAGTTGAACACAGCTGAGAGAACAAGTGGAGGCCAAAGCACTTTGCTCAGAACCCCTCACTGGCCCCTCCTGACGAGGCTGCCCTTGTTGTGGCCCCTCTTTACACAGGATAAAACGGAGGTTCCCTTAGCACAGGTCCATGTGCTCAATGCACAGTGACAGGCCAGTCACATGGAAATTTTGGAATGTGGAACAGGGAAAGTTTTATTGCAGGGCCATCCAAGGAAGCTGGTGGCTCAGGACCCACAAAAACTCCTGAACTCCCAGAGGGGTTTCTGCAAAGCGTTTTTCAGGTGAGGGGACGTTGGGCACAGATTATGGGATCAGCTCCTGCACAGTTCTCCTCGTGGCTGATGAGGAGGTCACAGGGTGTTTGTCACAGGGATTAACATCATCCATCTTTTCCCACCAGTAGGTCTGGGGAGTAGACACTAATGGTCCTAAGTACTTAACATTTTCCATTAGGTTGGTGGGGCTTTTTCATTTGGAGAAGGACATGGCAACCCACTCCAGTATTCTTGCCTGGAGAATCCCAGGAACAGAGGAGACTTGAGGGCTATACGGTCTATGGGGTTACACAGAGTCGGAAAGGACTGAAGTGACTTAGCAGCAGCAGCAGCTTTTTCATTTGGAGCCTGTGCAGGCAGGGGACAGCCCAGGCTTTGGGTTTAGGTTTTGGTTTCAGTTTCCTCTATCCTTTTCCCGGAAAAAAACGGTGGGTTGCTGTCACCAGATTCTGGCCTTGGGCATTTCTGGGTTGGATGCTGGCCAGTAAGATCCTGTGAAAGGGGAATGGGGCTCCCTGGGACACACCATAGGGCATGGGCGTTTTCATCTGTAAAAAACACCTCAGGAATGTGTACTAGATACTATTATATCCATACTTCATAAAGGAGCTAAAACAGAAGATATGGGGGAGGAGTCTGCCCTGGGAAGGCCGCTTAGAGTCCTGTTCAGCTACAGTTCAGAGGGGTTTTGTGGGGTCCCGGGGTGGTAAAGGCAGTTGCTGGCAGAAAGAGCAAGTTCCTGCCTGGAGCCAGGACAAGGGCCTGGGTGGCTGTTTGTTGCCTGGTGCGTCCCCTGGTGGCCATGTAGGACAACTGCAGTCTGAGTACTGTTTGAGGTCCAGCTCTTCTCCCCTCTTCCTGCAGGCTCTGGTTGGTCTTCTGACACCCTCCATGCCTCCTAATGGTCCGCTCGGCAGGGGACAGAGACGCTAAGTGAACCCCTCAAGGTCACCAGGAGATCCCTGAATTCTAAATCCAGTCGCCTCAGTCAGACACAACACCGCCCCAGTCACCACTCACGTCTCAGCCTTCATTTCTCCCAGTTGGGGACATGGCCCCCCAAAACGCCCTCTGCCTCTTCCGTTTTGTGGTACAGAACAGAGAGCTGCCGTGCACCGGCCGCTCAGTAACTGCAATGGTCACCCTCAGAAACATGGAGGAGAAGGGCTAGGGCTTGACAGGGGGTGTCCCAGGGAGCCCCACTCCTCTCTCACAGGATCTCACTGGCCAGCATCCAACCCAGAAAGCCCCAAGGCCAGAATTTGGCAAAACCAACCCAACGTTTTTCCCCGGGGAAAGGAAATAGGAAACTGAAACCTAAACTGCAAGCCTGACTGCCCCCTGCCTGCACAGGCTCCTTTCGAGTACCGCCAACTCAGAGGATCCTCCTGGAGCTTCTCATTGGTCGGCACCACTATTATGCTAATGAGGGGGCAGTCTTAGCCTATAAAGGTTCCAGCAGTTCAGTCAGGATGGCACTACTTCTTCTATTCACTACAGACCAGTGCTCATGGACACCGAGGAGGACATGAGTGAGTTCGTGATGCCCATAGACAAAGAAAAGGACTCGAGTGAGTCAGCGCTGTGTGGCCGCAAGCTGCCGCTGTGGCTGGGGCTCCTGCTG
This sequence comes from Bos javanicus, assembly GCF_032452875.1. NCBI lineage: Eukaryota > Metazoa > Chordata > Mammalia > Artiodactyla > Bovidae > Bos > Bos javanicus. Next base: position 5,761,635 of record NC_083874.1, read on the forward strand.
CTCCTGGTGGCGGTGGGGCTGCTTGTGCCCATGATCTACTTCGCTGTCATTGCCAACAGCAAGGCCTGCGTGGATGGCCTCCAAGCACAGAAGGAGTGTCAGGAGGTCAACCAACACGTGCAGCGCCAGCTAACCCAAGCCCAGGAACTCTTACACAAGAAGGAAGCTGAAGCTGCCACCTGCAAACAGGCTGTGGTAAGCCATTGCAGCCCCTCGAGAGGGCCCCGGACTTGGAGGTCTCTCCCGGGGTCTTTGTAGAGATCGAGATAGACCTTGAAACTGTGTCCTTTTTGCCACCACCGGGGTTTGGGAACCTCCAAACTCTCTCTGGGATGCTGGGGTACGTTGAGGGGGAGCCTTAAAACTCCCAATTATGTGCGTCAGTATCCCTTTAGGATATGAAGGATCTCTAAACTCTGGCGCTTGAATGGGGGGATCTAGAAACGCCCCTTGGGCAATCTCGGGGAGCAGAAATCCCCTCTGTGGGGCTGGGAACAGGACCTACCCAGCTCTTTCCACAGAATACTGAGAACCTTTGAAATTTTCACTTCTCTTCTAATATGGAGACGTTGAAACTCTGTGGACCTCTAACTTGGGCTTTGAAATAATCACTCCCACTTCCCACCCCCAGCCCCTTGTTTCTGGTTATAGAAGGAACTCTTAATCTTATTGGGCTATAGCCCAGGGCATCTAGAAAATTCTCCTAGAGTCTGGGCATGGGGAACCTCCACATTCTCTTCTGGGGGGCCTTCAAACTCCCATTTTGAGGATCACACTCTTACGGGTGTCCCGGGGAAGGTGGGAAGTTGTGCCCATTCTTCAAGGTAGAAGACTGAGGGGCCAGGGGAGGGTTGGATGGGAAATGAAGAGTGTGTGCATCTGAGCCTCTGATCCCAGGGCTCAGAGAGGGGCGAGAACCCAGGCACAGGAGTCCAGGTTCTGACTCTCCCCTCTGACCCAGGTGACCCTGAGGGACTCTCTGAAGAAGGAGCAGGCACGAGTGGAGGAGCTTCAGGGTGAGAAAAGCAAATGACCAGGGTTCCTCACAGTGGGCTAGGGGGGTAGCGACAGGTCAGGTGTTGAAAGGGAGTCCGGAGGGAGGGTCCCAGGGTTGTGATAAGGCAAGAGGAAGGGGGGCCAGATTCCATTTGGGCTGGGGGAGCCGGGAGCCGGGTTTCCCAGCTGGTAATGAATGAACACCGCGCTAAGTCACGTGATGTCCCGGCTGGGTGTCAGGTGGCTTAGCGAGATCACTGTGTCCACGAGGCCTCTGAATCTGTACCCTATCCCTCAAACAGGAGAGTTGGCGACCTTGAACCAACAACTGCATGACCTTTCGGAGAAATTAAGGTGCGAGACCACGCCCCGGCTACGCCCCTTTCACTCCACCCCCAGACTCCCGAGTCCCTTCGGCTCAGAAAAACCCCCTATGCTCAGGGGGACTAAGTTTAAGTCCCAGCTCGTCCCAGCTGTCACACATCCCTGGGGTGGCCGCTGCTCACTCTCCTCCCCAGCGACTTGGGGGAGGAGTGGAGATTCTTAAAGGCAAAGCGCAGATCCCCTGGACCCCTGGGGGCCGCAGCCTGAGTTCCCCGATTTCTATTCCAGAAGAAAGAGTGAGGCTTCAGCAGAGGATTACCCCTCTAGATTCTCCGTCCTGTTCTTCCCCGCGTTTCTTGCGGGTGTGGTGATGACCGCGGGTGTGCTCATCACCTGCAAATGTCTGAAGAAATGAGGTCCCAGAAAGCCGGCCGGTACGAAGGGGGCGTCTCGAGGGAGAAGAAAGCTCGGAGGGGCGGGGAGCTGGGCCTGGGTCAAGGTCTTGGGTGGTGGCCTGCCTGCGGGGCAGGGGGCTGGGCACCGGGGAGTGGAATCTGGAGACCGAGGGAGGGCTCAGTGAGTTGGGAGGGGCCTTAGAGTCTGGTGGGGCTGGGGACGGAGCCTGATCCGTCTGCCTCTGACTCCCTATTCTGATGTCTTTTAGGCCACAACCAGGACTGGGCCGACTCCAGCTCGGATTCCCGGTTTGAGGCTTCCGGACCTGGCCAGTCCTGACACGACCAATGGCAACACGTTGTAGGGAGGATGGGGTAGCCTAAGGGGCCCAAGACAGGGCAGTCCTGAAAGGATGCCTTGAGAGTGGAAAAGTAGCAGAGCTGGCCCAGGGCCGCCTAGAGCTAGGGATGGCACGCGAGTCGGGTTGTGGCACCTCCATCTTGCTGACACTGCTCTCAGAAAGTCACTTTCCTCTTGGGTCTTTGGACTCGAAATGGAAACATCCCTTTTGGGGGGAAAACTGGACTCTCGAGTGTTTGGAGCGTTACTGGGTGACCTCCCAAAGCATCTGTGGCCTGCCCTGCAGACAAAGGTGGACATCCACTGACGTCCACAACCAGCCTTCCGTGCTCTAGAATGTTCCTCAAGATCTCGGGGGTTCCAGCAGGCACCATCCCCCTGCATCCCCAGCCCTCTTCTCTGCTGGCAGCCTCTAAAGGACCCTGGTCAGAGCTCCCTGCCTGCAGCTTTCTTCTCTCATCTCCTGGCTGCTCTCATCTCATTACCATTGCATCTTCTGATGACAACGGTTCCACGAGGAAACCGACGCTGAGACGAGGGACACTTTGTCCTGGCTCCCAATCCCTTCCGGCAGAAAGTGCAGGGCTGGGACTCACACTTGGATGAGCAGACTTGGGACAGATCTGTGTCACCTTGTCCTGCCACCTCCATCCCCCAAGCTCCTATTCATCCCACAGTACCCAGCTCTGGGAGCCCCTCCCCAGAGACTTCTCTGCTTCTCAAAATGAAGTCCTCGAAGAGTTCTCTGATGACTTGGTGGTTAGGATTCCAGGCTCCCGTGGCCTGGGTTCAGTCCCTGGTCTAGGAACTAATATCCCATAAGCTGGGAGACATGACCAGTAAAAAGGAAAGAACGCTCTCCCTGTGTGTGCCCCCTGCTCCTAAAATGGTGTTTGATGGTGGCTTTTGTTAACTGAGCCCCTTATAAGCGTATGGTTTCTACATGACTACAAAGAATGTTCCCGAATGCTTTAGTGGAATGAAGCTTGTGAAAAATAACAAAGAGCCAAAGTGGAAACTGTTTGAGTGATAAAATAAATATCATCACATATAAAATAAATATCCATGAATTCGCAGGAATATAAATACATGACTGACTAAAACAATAAATGAAAGAGAGGAGAAAAATCTCCCAGGCCGAAGAATATCAAATGACATTCACAAATATCTCACCCTCAAGAGGATGATGTGCGGGTCCCATGGCTTTGGTGTGGGCTATAAATCGTCACCTCTTTCCAGAAGGCACAGGTGGAAGAGAGGAAGGAGGTAGCTTTCTGGTGGAGACGCCTGACGGACACCACCTCAGCCAGGGCACCACGATCAACATCACAGGGTAAGTCAGGCTGATAGCCCGTGTCCTGGGCACATGAGTGTCATGAGAACAGCACGTGCCCTCTCCGGTCCTTCTCGCCAAAGGCCAGTCCAACCATGAGAACAACCCCAGACCAATCCCACCTGAGGACCACCCTACAGAACACCTGACTCTCCACTCTCAAGGTCATCACGACCAGGAAAGCCTGAGACTCTGCCTGACCCAAGGGAGCCTACAGAAGCATCAGGACTCAGTGTCCTGTGAGGATCCGGGGGCAGAAAAAGGACATTAGGGGAAACTGAGGAGATGGGAATAATGCGTGGATTTCAGTTAATCCTGTTACTGGTCAGCACTGGTTCCTACATTGCAACACGTGCACCTTAGAGATGAAAGGTGACCAAGGTGGTGGAAATGGAAACGGAGTCTATGGAATGTTTCTGGACTGTCTTTGCTGGATTTGTGCAAACCAAAATAAAGTGAGTCTTGAAAAAATAACAAAGCTTGGGACTTCCCTGGGGGTCTGGTGGTTAAGGCACCTCACTTAAACTGCAGGGGACATGGGTGAGATCTGTTGTCAGGGAACTAAGATCCCACATTCTGCAAGTCACAGCCAAAAAACAGAAGAAAAAAAAAAGATAGATTAGGACTTTCCTAGTGATCCGGTGGGTGAGACTCCACTCTCCCAATGCAGGGGGGCCTGATTTGGCCCTGATCAGGAAACTAGATCTCACAGGCAACAAGTAAGATTCCATGTGTCCAGGCAAAGATTCAGCCTGCCACGAATAAGACCTGGCACAGACAATTATATATATACATATGTTTTTTAAAGCATAAATTCAGAAGAATATGAGTTACTTTTTCCAATCAAAATCTTAGAGGAAAAACTCACAAACTTCCTGTTTTCAGGGCTGAGACTAGAATGAGGTGAATACAGCACTGGTTTGGTTGCAAAATGTGGGGTGGGGGGCACAAAAGTTCTCTTATGTTCATCCCCATTTTACAGCTATGGAAACTAAGGCTAGGATGAAATCACTTGCCCAGGGCTGGCAGGGAGGCAGGGCTGAGCACATGCAATCTTGACCCCTATCTCAAATCATGGTCCTAAGCTGACCCTAAAGTTCAAAATTCAGCCCAGTGGAGCTCAGATACCAGCTTTGCCAAGGGCCCTGTCTTTGCACCTGGAGTCCTAGCCTGGGAGGGAGGCCCTCCTCAGGCCCTCCTCTGTGTGTCCCTCCTCTGGGGACACAGAGGCTCAATGTCAGTCTCAACAGCAAGTCCATCCCTGATCCCTGGGTCATTTGGCTGCTGAGTGGCTTTAATGGAGTTGGGGTGGGGGGTGGGGTGAGGAAATTGTCATTGTTCAGTTACTCAGTGGTGTCCCTGGCTTTGCAGCCCCATGGACTGCAGCTTGCCAGGCTCCTCTGTCTTCCACTCTCCTCCAGAGTTTGCTCAAATGACTCGGTGATGCTATCGAACCAACTCATCCTCAGCTGCCACCTTCTCCTCTTGCCTTCAGTATTTCTCAGCATCAGGGTCTTTTCCAAAGAGTTGGCTCTTCCAATCAGGTGGCCAAAATATTGGAGCTTCAGCATCAGTCCTTCCAATGAATACTTAGGGTTGCTTTCCTTTAGGATTGACTGGTTTGATCTCCTTGCTGTTCAAGGATCTCTCAAGAGTCTTCTCCAGCACTTCAGTTGGAAAGCATTGATTCTTCAGTGCTCAACCTTCTTTATGGTCAAACTCTCCCATCCATACATGACTATTGAAAAGACCATAACTGTAAATATATGGAATTCTGTTGGAAACGTGATGTGTCTGCTTCTTAATATCCTGTCTAGGTTTGTCAGAGCTTTTCTTTCAAGGAGCAAATGTCTTTTAATTTCATGGCTGTAGGAACCATCCCCAGTGACTTTGGAAACCAAGAAAATAAAATCTGTCACAGTTTCTGCTTTTTCTGATTTTATTTTCCATGAAGTGATGGGACCAGATGCCTTGACCGTAGTTTGTTGCTTGTTGTATTTCAAGCCAGGTTTTTCATTCTCCTCTTTCACTTCATCAAGAGGCTCTTTGTTCATCTCCCCTTTCTGCATTAGAGTGGTGTCCTCTGCATGTCTGAAGCTGTTGATATTTCTCCTGGAAGTCTTGATTCCTGCTTGTCATTCATCCAGGCCAGCCTTTCACATGTTGTACTCTGCATAAAGTTAAACACGCAGCGTGACAGTATAAAGCCATGTCTCACTCCTTTCTCAATTTTGAGCCAGTCAGGGTTCCAGGTCCAATTCTAAGTTTGCTTTGTGACCCGTATATGGGTTTCTCAGGAGACAGATAACATGGTCGGGCACTCTCATCTCTTTCAGAATTTTCCACAGTTTGTTGTGATCCACACAGTCAAAGCCTTTAGCACAGTCAATGAAGCAAAAGTAAATTTTTTTCTGGAACTCCGTTGCTTTCTCCACAATCCAAAGAATGTTGGCAATTTGACCTCTGGTTCCTCTGCCTTTTTGAAACCCACCTCAGACAATGGATGTTCTTGGTTCCTGTACTGCTAAAGCCTAGCCTGAAGGACTTTGAGCAAACCTTGCTAGCTTGTGAAATGAGCACAATTGTATGGTAGTTGGAACATTCTTTGGCATTGCCTTCCTTGAGATTGGAATGAAAAGTGACCTCTTCTGGATCTGAGTTTTACAAATCTGCTGACATATTGAGAACAGCACTTTAACAGCATCATCTTTTAGGATTTGAAACAGCTCAGCTGGAACTCCATCACCTCCACTAGCTTTGTTTATAGCAATGCTTCCTAAGGCCCACTTAACTTCACACTCCAGGATGTTCAGCTCTAGGTGAGTGACCGTAGCATTATGGTTATCTAGGTCACAAAGACCTTTCCTCTATAGTTGTTCTGTGTATTCTTGCCACCTTTTCTTAGTTATTTCTGTTTCTCTTAGCTCCTTACTGTATCTGTCCTTATTGTGCTCGTCTTCTCATGAAATGTTCCCATGATACCTCCAATTTTTTAGAAGAACTCTCTAGTCTTTCCCACTCTACTGTTTTTCTCTATTCCTTTGCATTGTTCCTTGAAAAAGGCCTTCTTATGTCTCCTTGCTGTTCTCTGAAACTCTGCCTTGAGTCGGGTTTCTCTCCCTTCTCCCTTGCCTTTCACTTTTCTTCTTTCCTCAACTGTTTGTGAGGCTTCCTCAGACAACCCTGGTGGCTCAGACAGTAAAAATCCGCCTGCAATGCAGGAGACCTGGGTTCAATCCCTGGGTTGTAAAGATCCCCTGGAGGAGGGCATGGCAACCCACTCCGGTATTCTTGCCCGGAGAATCCCCATGGACAGAGCTGCCTGGTGGGCTAGAGTCCATGGGGTGGCAAAGAGTCGGACATGCCTGAGTCACTAAGCACAGACAGCCACTTTGCCTTCAGGTATGTGTTTGGCTTCGGAACGGCTTTGGTCCCTGACCCCTGTATGGTGTTATAAACCTCCCTCCATAGTTCTTCAGGCGCTCTGTCTACCAGATCTAACCCTGTGAGTCTATTTGTCGCCTCCACTGTAAGGGATTGGATTTAGGTCATACCTGAATGGGCTAGTGGTTTTCCACTACTTCCTTTAATTTAAGCCTGAATTTGGCAAGAAGGAGTCATGATCTGAGCCACAGTCAGCTCCAGGTCTTATTTTTGCTCACTGTATAGAGCTTCTCCATCTCTGGGGGCAAAGAACATAATCTGATTTCAGATAGACTATCTGGTGATGTCCGCGTGTAGAGTCATCTCTTGAGTTGCTGGAAGCGGGTCTTTGCTGTGAGCCGCGTAACTAGACAGAGGGGTGTCATCCTGAACACCAGGATCCCTGGCTTTGGCCCCACGTACCATCTGATCCAGCTGACTGCAAACCCTGCAAATGGTTGAGCCTACAGAACCTGGGTAGTGGTCAGGCTGTGGTGAAAGAAGCCAGTGGACAAGTGCACAGCTGCTTCCAGAAGTCACTCCCTGCAACAGGAAGTGTGTAATCAGGCCATTGATCATTTGGAAGGGAGATCAGTGCAGCCTGAGTTCCCTGGAATGCCACTCCAGCGTCCCACCCCCTTTGGAGGGCTCTCCCTAGACACCTCCCACCCAGGTCCTTTGGGTTCTGAGTGTCCCAAATGGATCTGATCTGCTTTCCTCAAAATGTACTCCTCACTCCTGGGCCTGATTTCCACATTTGCCCCCAGTCCATCTGCCCTGAGTCACACGCCCAGCCACACGGGCACTGAGTGCCCACTGGATGCAAAGCGCTTCACTCAGAAGTCCTCATTGGCCTCTCCTGACGAAGCCGCTCCAGTTGATGGCCCCACGTTACAGACGAGGAAACTGAGCTTCCGTGAACTGAAGTCCGTGACCCTGGCACACAGTGAGGACAGACACACAGAAATTGTGGGGTTTGCAGCAGAGGAAGCTTCATTGCAGGGCCCCGCAAGGAGGCCGGTCGCTTATACCCCCAGTGAATCCTGACGCCTCCAGAGGTCTCTGAAAAGCATTTTCAAGGCCCAGGGGAGGGGCCAGTGGGCCCAGGGTATGGGACCATTCTCTGAGTGACACATAGTGAGGTCACAGGGGTTAACATTATCAATCCTTTTTCCACCAGTAGGTCTGGGGGCTACATGTCCTGATCCTCATGTGGTTAACATCTTCCATTTGGTGTGTGTGGCTTGGGTAGGAGGAAGGGGGTGGCATTTTCACACTTGTGAAAACAACTCAGGGACGTGTGTTAGATACTATTATCTCCATACTTCATAAAGGAGCTAAAACAGAAGATATGGGGGAGGAGTCTGCCCTGGGAAGGCCACTTAGGGTAATGTTCGGTTACAGTTCAGAGGGCTTTTATGGAGTCCGGGTGTGGTAGAGGCAGATGCTGGCAGAAACAGCAAGTTCCTGCCTGAAGCCAGGACAAGGGCCTGGTGGTTGTTTGTTGCCTGGTGCGTCCCCTGGTGGCCATGTAGGACAACTGCAGTCTGAGTAGTATTTGAGGTCCTGTGCTTCTCTCCTCTCCCTGCAGGCTCTGGTCGGTCTTCTGACACCCTCCATGCCTCCTAATGGTCCGCTCGGCAGGGGACAGAGACGCTAAGTGAACCCCTCAAGGTCACCAGGAGATCCCTGAATTCTAAATCCAGTCGCCTCAGTCAGACACAACACCGCCCCAGTCACCACTCACGTCTCAGCCTTCATTTCTCCCAGTTGGGGACATGGCCCCCCAAAACGCCCTCTGCCTCTTCCGTTTTGTGGTACAGAACAGAGAGCTGCCGTGCACCGGCCGCTCAGTAACTGCAGTGGTCACCCTCAGAAACATGGAGGAGAAGGGCTAGGGCTTGACAGGGGGTGTCCCAGGGAGCCCCACTCCCCTCTCACAGGATCTCACTGGCCAGCATCCAACCCAGAAAGCCCCAAGGCCAGAATTTGGCAAAACCAACCCAACGTTTTTCCCCGGGGAAAGGAAATAGGAAACTGAAACCTAAACTGCAAGCCTGACTGCCTCCTGCCTGCACAGGCTCCTTTCGAGTACCGCCAACTCAGAGGATCCTCCTGGAGCTTCTCATTGGTCGGCACCACTATTATGCTAATCAGGGGGCAGTCTTAGCCTATAAAGGTTCCAGCAGTTCAGTCAGGATGGCACTACTTCTTCTATTCACTACAGACCAGTGCTCGTGGACACCGAGGAGGACATGAGTGAGTTCGTGATGCCCATAGACAAAGAAAAGGACTCGAGTGAGTCAGCGCTGTGTGGCCGCAAGCTGCCGCTGTGGCTGGGGCTCCTGCTGCTCCTGGCGGCGGTGGGGCTGCTTGTGCCCATGATCTACTTCGCTGTCATTGCCAACAGCAAGGCCTGCGTGGATGGCCTCCAAGCACAGAAGGAGTGTCAGGAGGTCAACCAACACGTGCAGCGCCAGCTAACCCAAGCCCAGGAACTCTTACACAAGAAGGAAGCTGAAGCTGCCACCTGCAAACAGGCTGTGGTAAGCCATTGCAGCCCCTCGAGAGGGCCCCGGACTTGGAGGTCTCTCCCAGGGTCTTTGTGGAGATCGAGATAGACCTTGAAACTGTGTCCTTTTTGCCACCACCGGGGTTTGGGAACCTCCAAACTCTCTCTGGGATGCTGGGGTACGTTGAGGGGGAGCCTTAAAACTCCCAATTATGTGCGTCAGTATCCCTTTAGGATATGAAGGATCTCTAAACTCTGGCGCTTGAATGGGGGGATCTAGAAACGCCCCTTGGGCAATCTCGGGGAACAGAAATCCCCTCTAGGGGCTGGGAACAGGACCTACCCAGCTCTTTCCACAGAATACTGAGAACCTTTGAAATTTTCACTTCTGTTCTAATATGGAGACGTTGAAACTCTGTGGACCTCTAACTTGGGCTTTGAAATAATCACTCCCACTTCCGACCCCCAGCCCCTTGTTTCTGGTTATAGAAGGAACTCTTAATCTTATTGGGCTATAGCCCAGGGCATCTAGAAAATTCTCCTAGAGTCTGGGCATGGGGAACCTCCACATTCTCTTCTGGGGGGCCTTCAAACTCCCATTTTGAGGATCACACTCTTACTGGTGTCCCGGGGAAGGTGGGAGGTTGTGCCCATTCTTCAAGGTAGAAGACTGAGGGGCCAGGGGAGGGTTGGATGGGAAATGAAGAGTGTGTGCATCTGAGCCTCTGTTCCCAGGGCTCAGGGAGGGCCAGAACCCAGGCACAGGAGTCCAAGTTCTGACTCTCCCCTCTGACCCAGGTGACCCTGAGGGACTCTCTGAAGACGGAGCAGGCACGAGTGGAGGAGCTTCAGGGTGAGAAAAGCAAATGACCAGGGTTCCTCACAGTGGGCTAGAGGGGTAGCGACAGGTCAGGTGTTGAAAGGGAGTCCGGAGGGAGGGTCCCAGGGTTGTGATCAGGCAAGAGGAAGGGGGGCCAGATTCCATTTCGGGTGGGGGAGCCCAGAGCCAGGTTTCCCAGCTGGTAATGAATGAACACCGCGCGAAGTCACGTGATGTCCCGGCTGGGTGTCAGGTGGCTTAGCGAGATCACTGTGTCCACGAGGCCTCTGAATCTGTACCCTATCCCTCAAACAGGAGAGTTGGCGACCTTGAACCAACAACTGCATGACCTTTCGGAGAAATTAAGGTGCGAGACCACGCCCCGGCCACGCCCCTTTCACTCCACCCCCAGACTCCCGAGTCCCTTCGGCTCAGAAAAACCCTATGCTCAGGGGGACTAAGTTTAAGTCCCAGCCTCGTCCCAACTGTCACACATCCCTGGGGTGGCCACTGCTCACTCTCCTCCCCAGCGACTTGGGGGAGGAGTGGAGATTCTTAAAGGCAAAGCGCAGATCCCCTGGACCCCTGGGGGCCGCAGCCTGAGTTCCCCGATTTCTATTCCAGAAGAAAGAGTGAGGCTTCCGCAGAGGATTACCCCTCTAGATTCTCCGTCCTGTTCTTCCCCGCGTTTCTTGCGGGTGTGGTGATGACCGCGGGTGTGCTCATCACCTGCAAGTGTCTGAAGAAATGAGGTCCCAGAAAGCCGGCCGGTACGAAGGGGGTGTCTCGAGGGAGAAGAAAGCTCGGAGGGGCGGGGAGCTGGGCCTGGGTCAAGGTCTTGGGTGGTGGCCTGCCTGCGGGGCAGGGGGCTGGGCACCGGGGAGTGGAATCTGGAGACCGAGGGAGGGCTCAGTGAGTTGGGAGGGGCCTTAGAGTCTGGTGGGGCTGGGAACGGAGCCTGATCCGTCTGCCTCTGACTCCCTATTCTGATGTCTTTTAGGCCACAACCAGGACTGGGCCAACTCCAGCTCGGATTCCCGGTTTGAGGCTTCCGGACCTGGCCAGTCCCGACACGACCACATGGCAACAAAGTTGTAGGGAAGATGGGATAGCCTAAGGGGCCCAAGACAGGGCAGTCCTGAAAGGATGCCTTGAGAGTGGAAAAGTAGCAGAGCTGGCCCAGGGCCGCCTAGAGCTAGGGATGGCACGAGAGTCGGGTTGTGGCACCTCCATCTTGCTGACACTGCTCTGAGAAAGTCACTTTCCTCTTGGGTCTTTGGACTCGAAATGGAAACATCCCTTTTGGGGGCAAAACTGGACTCTCGAGTGTTTGGAGCGTTACTGGGTGACCTCCCAAAGCATCTGTGGCCTGCCCTGCAGACAAAGGTGGACATCCACTGACATCCACAACCAGCCTTCTGTGCTCTAGAATGTTCCTCAAGATCTCTGTGCTCTAGAATGTTCCTCAAGATCTCGGGGGTTCCAGCAGGCACCATCCCCCTGCATCCCCAGCCCTCTTCTCTGCTGGCAGCCTCTAAAGGACCCTGGTCAGAGCTCCCTGCCTGCAGCTTTCTTCTCTCATCTCCTGGCTGCTCTCATCTCATTACCATTGCATCTTCTGATGACAACGGTTCCATGAGGAAACCGACGCTGAGACGAGGGACACTTTGTCCTGGCTCCCAATCCCTTCCGGCAGAAAGTGCAGGGCTGGGACTCACACTTGGATGAGCAGACTTGGGACAGATCTGTGTCACCTTGTCCTGCCACCTCCATCCCCCAAGCTCCTATTCATCCCACAGTACCCAGCTCTGGGAGCCCCTCCCCAGAGACTTCTCTGCTTCTCAAAATGAAGTCCTCGAAGAGTTCTCTGATGACTTGGTGGTTAGCATTCCAGGCTCCCGTGGCCTGGGTTCAGTCCCTGGTCTAGGAACTAATATCCCATAAGCTGGGAGACATGACCAGTAAAAAGGAAAGAACGCTCTCCCTGTGTGTGCCCCCTGCTCCTAAAATGGTGTTTGATGGTGGCTTTTGTTAACTGAGCCCCTTATAAGCGTATGGTTTCTACATGACTACAAAGAATGTTCCCGAATGCTTTAGTGGAATGAAGCTTGTGAAAAATAACAAAGAGCCAAAGTGGAAACTGTTTGAGTGACAAAATAAATATCATCACGTGTAAAATAAATATCCATGAATTCGCAGGAATATAAATACATGACTGACTAAAACAATAAATGAAAGAGAGGAGAAAAATCTCCCAGGCCGAAGAATATCAAATGACATTCACAAATATCTCACCCTCAAGAGGATGATGTGTGGGTCCCATGGCTTTGGTGTGGGCTATAAATCGTCACCTCTTTCCAGAAGGCACAGGTGGAAGAGAGGAAGGAGGTAGCTTTCTGGTGGAGACGCCTGACGGACACCACCTCAGCCAGGGCACCACGATCAACATCACAGGGTAAGTCAGGCTGATAGCCCGTGTCCTGGGCACATGAGTGTCATGAGAACAGCACGTGCCCTCTCCGGTCCTTCTCGCCAAAGGCCAGTCCAACCATGAGAACAACCCCAGACCAATCCCACCTGAGGACCACCCTACAGAACACCTGACTCTCCACTCTCAAGGTCATCACGACCAGGAAAGCCTGAGACTCTGCCTGACCCAAGGGAGCCTACAGAAGCATCAGGACTCAGTGTCCTGTGAGGATCCGGGGGCAGAAAAAGGACATTAGGGGAAACTGAGGAGATGGGAATAATGCGTGGATTTCAGTTAATCCTGTTACTGGTCAGCACGGGTTCCTACATTGCAACACGTGCACCTTAGAGATGAAAGGTGACCAAGGTGGTGGAAATGGAAACGGAGTCTATGGAATGTTTCTGGACTGTCTTTGCTGGATTTGTGCAAACCAAAATAAAGTGAGTCTTGAAAAAATAACAAAGCTTGGGACTTCCCTGGGGGTCTGGTGGTTAAGGCACCTCACTTAAACTGCAGGGGACATGGGTGAGATCTGTTGTCAGGGAACTAAGATCCCACATTCTGCAAGTCACAGCCAAAAAACAGAAGGAAAAAAAGATAGATTAGGACTTTCCTAGTGATCCGGTGGGTGAGACTCCACTTTCCCAATGCAGGGGGGCCTGATTTGGCCCTGATCAGGAAACTAGATCTCACAGGCAACAAGTAAGATTCCATGTGTCCAGGCAAAGATTCAGCCTGCCACGAATAAGACCTGGCACAGACAATTATATATATACATATGTTTTTTAAAGCATAAATTCAGAAGAATATGAGTTACTTTTTCCAATCAAAATCTTGGAAAACTCACAAACTTCCTGTTTTCAGGGCTGAGACTAGAATGAGGTGAATACAGCACTGGTTTGGTTGCAAAATGTGGGGTGGGGGGCACAAAAGTTCTCTTATGTTCATCCCCATTTTACAGCTATGGAAACTAAGGCTAGGATGAAATCACTTGCCCAGGGCTGGCAGGGAGGCAGGGCTGAGCACATGCAATCTTGACCCCTATCTCAAATCATGGTCCTAAGCTGACCCTAAAGTTCAAAATTCAGCCCAGTGGAGCTCAGATACCAGCTTTGCCAAGGGCCCTGTCTTTGCACCTGGAGTCCTAGCCTGGGAGGGAGGCCCTCCTCAGGCCCTCCTCTGTGTGTCCCTCCTCTGGGGACACAGAGGCTCAATGTCAGTCTCAACAGCAAGTCCATCCCTGATCCCTGGGTCATTTGGCTGCTGAGTGGCTTTAATGGAGTTGGGGTGGGGGGTGGGGTGAGGAAATTGTCATTGTTCAGTTACTCAGTGGTGTCCCTGGCTTTGCAGCCCCATGGACTGCAGCTTGCCAGGCTCCTCTGTCTTCCACTCTCCTCCAGAGTTTGCTCAAATGACTCAGTGATGCTATCGAACCAACTCATCCTCAGCTGCCACCTTCTCCTCTTGCCTTCAGTATTTCTCAGCATCAGGGTCTTTTCCAAAGAGTTGGCTCTTCCAATCAGGTGGCCAAAATATTGGAGCTTCAGCATCAGTCCTTCCAATGAATACTTAGGGTTGCTTTCCTTTAGGATTGACTGGTTTGATCTCCTTGCTGTTCAAGGATCTCTCAAGAGTCTTCTCCAGCACTTCAGTTGGAAAGCATTGATTCTTCAGTGCTCAACCTTCTTTATGGTCAAACTCTCCCATCCATACATGACTATTGAAAAGACCATAACTGTAAATATATGGAATTCTGTTGGAAACGTGATGTGTCTGCTTCTTAATATCCTGTCTAGGTTTGTCAGAGCTTTTCTTTCAAGGAGCAAATGTCTTTTAATTTCATGGCTGTAGGAACCATCCCCAGTGACTTTGGAAACCAAGAAAATAAAATCTGTCACAGTTTCTGCTTTTTCTGATTTTATTTTCCATGAAGTGATGGGACCAGATGCCTTGACCGTAGTTTGTTGCTTGTTGTATTTCAAGCCAGGTTTTTCATTCTCCTCTTTCACTTCATCAAGAGGCTCTTTGTTCATCTCCCCTTTCTGCATTAGAGTGGTGTCCTCTGCATGTCTGAAGCTGTTGATATTTCTCCTGGAAGTCTTGATTCCTGCTTGTCATTCATCCAGGCCAGCCTTTCACATGTTGTACTCTGCATAAAGTTAAACACGCAGCGTGACAGTATAAAGCCATGTCTCACTCCTTTCTCAATTTTGAGCCAGTCAGGGTTCCAGGTCCAATTCTAAGTTTGCTTTGTGACCCGTATATGGGTTTCTCAGGAGACAGATAACATGGTCGGGCACTCTCATCTCTTTCAGAATTTTCCACAGTTTGTTGTGATCCACACAGTCAAAGCCTTTAGCACAGTCAATGAAGCAAAAGTAAATTTTTTTCTGGAACTCCGTTGCTTTCTCCACAATCCAAAGAATGTTGGCAATTTGACCTCTGGTTCCTCTGCCTTTTTGAAACCCACCTCAGACAATGGATGTTCTTGGTTCCTGTACTGCTAAAGCCTAGCCTGAAGGACTTTGAGCAAACCTTGCTAGCTTGTGAAATGAGCACAATTGTATGGTAGTTGGAACATTCTTTGGCATTGCCTTCCTTGAGATTGGAATGAAAAGTGACCTCTTCTGGATCTGAGTTTTACAAATCTGCTGACATATTGAGAGCAGCACTTTAACAGCATCATCTTTTAGGATTTGAAACAGCTCAGCTGGAACTCCATCACCTCCACTAGCTTTGTTTATAGCAATGCTTCCTAAGGCCCACTTAACTTCACACTCCAGGATGTTCAGCTCTAGGTGAGTGACCGTAGCATTATGGTTATCTAGGTCACAAAGACCTTTCCTCTATAGTTGTTCTGTGTATTCTTGCCACCTTTTCTTAATTATTTCTGTTTCTCTTAGCTCCTTACTGTATCTGTCCTTATTGTGCTCGTCTTCTCATGAAATGTTCCCATGATATCTCCAATTTTTTAGAAGAACTCTCTAGTCTTTCCCACTCTACTGTTTTTCTCTATTTCTTTGCATTGTTCCTTGAAAAAGGCCTTCTTATGTCTCCTTGCTGTTCTCTGAAACTCTGCCTTGAGTCGGGTTTCTCTCCCTTCTCCCTTGCCTTTCACTTTTCTTCTTTCCTCAACTGTTTGTGAGGCTTCCTCAGACAACCCTGGTGGCTCAGACAGTAAAAATCCGCCTGCAATGCAGGAGACCTGGGTTCAATCCCTGGGTTGTAAAGATCCCCTGGAGGAGGGCATGGCAACCCACTCCGGTATTCTTGCCCGGAGAATCCCCATGGACAGAGCTGCCTGGTGGGCTAGAGTCCATGGGGTGGCAAAGAGTCGGACACGCCTGAGTCACTAAGCACAGACAGCCACTTTGCCTTTAGGTATGTGTTTGGCTTCAGAACGGCTTTGGTCCCTGACCCCTGTATGGTGTTATAAACCTCCCTCCATAGTTCTTCAGGCGCTCTGTCTACCAGATCTAACCCTGTGAGTCTATTTGTCGCCTCCACTGTAAGGGATTGGATTTAGGTCATACCTGAATGGCCTAGTGGTTTTCCACTACTTCCTTTAATTTAAGCCTGAATTTGGCAAGAAGGAGTCATGATCTGAGCCACAGTCAGCTCCAGGTCTTATTTTTGCTCACTGTATAGAGCTTCTCCATCTCTGGGGGCAAAGAACATAATCTGATTTCAGATAGACTATCTGGTGATGTCCGCGTGTAGAGTCATCTCTTGAGTTGCTGGAAGCGGGTCTTTGCTGTGAGCCGCGTAACTAGACAGAGGGGTGTCATCCTGAACACCAGGATCCCTGGCTTTGGCCCCACGTACCATCTGATCCAGCTGACTGCAAACCCTGCAAATGGTTGAGCCTACAGAACCTGGGTAGTGGTCAGGCTGTGGTGAAAGAAGCCAGTGGACAAGTGCACAGCTGCTTCCAGAAGTCACTCCCTGCAACAGGAAGTGTGTAATCAGGCCATTGATCATTTGGAAGGGAGATCAGTGCAGCCTGAGTTCCCTGGAATGCCACTCCAGCATCCCACCCCCTTTGGAGGGCTCTCCCTAGACACCTCCCACCCAGGTCCTTTGGGTTCTGAGTGTCCCAAATGGATCTGATCTGCTTTCCTCAAAATGTACTCCTCACTCCTGGGCCTGATTTCCACATTTGCCCCCAGTCCATCTGCCCTGAGTCACACGCCCAGCCACACGGGCACTGAGTGCCCACTGGATGCAAAGCGCTTCACTCAGAAGTCCTCATTGGCCTCTCCTGACGAAGCCGCTCCAGTTGATGGCCCCACGTTACAGACGAGGAAACTGAGCTTCCGTGAACTGAAGTCCGTGACCCTGGCACACAGTGAGGACAGACACACAGAAATTGTGGGGTTTGCAGCAGAGGAAGCTTCATTGCAGGGCCCCGCAAGGAGGCCGGTCGCTTATACCCCCAGTGAATCCTGACGCCTCCAGAGGTCTCTGAAAAGCATTTTCAAGGCCCAGGGGAGGGGCCAGTGGGCCCAGGGTATGGGACCATTCTCTGAGTGACACATAGTGAGGTCACAGGGGTTAACATTATCAATCCTTTTTCCACCAGTAGGTCTGGGGGCTACATGTCCTGATCCTCATGTGGTTAACATCTTCCATTTGGTGTGTGTGGCTTGGGTAGGAGGAAGGGGGTGGCATTTTCACACTTGTGAAAACAACTCAGGGACGTGTGTTAGATACTATTATCTCCATACTTCATAAAGGAGCTAAAACAGAAGATATGGGGGAGGAGTCTGCCCTGGGAAGGCCACTTAGGGTAATGTTCGGTTACAGTTCAGAGGGCTTTTATGGAGTCCGGGTGTGGTAGAGGCAGATGCTGGCAGAAACAGCAAGTTCCTGCCTGAAGCCAGGACAAGGGCCTGGTGGTTGTTTGTTGCCTGGTGCGTCCCCTGGTGGCCATGTAGGACAACTGCAGTCTGAGTAGTATTTGAGGTCCTGTGCTTCTCTCCTCTCCCTGCAGGCTCTGGTCGGTCTTCTGACACCCTCCATGCCTCCTAATGGTCCGCTCGGCAGGGGACAGAGACGCTAAGTGAACCCCTCAAGGTCACCAGGAGATCCCTGAATTCTAAATCCAGTCGCCTCAGTCAGACACAACACCGCCCCAGTCACCACTCACGTCTCAGCCTTCATTTCTCCCAGTTGGGGACATGGCCCCCCAAAACGCCCTCTGCCTCTTCCGTTTTGTGGTACAGAACAGAGAGCTGCCGTGCACCGGCCGCTCAGTAACTGCAGTGGTCACCCTCAGAAACATGGAGGAGAAGGGCTAGGGCTTGACAGGGGGTGTCCCAGGGAGCCCCACTCCCCTCTCACAGGATCTCACTGGCCAGCATCCAACCCAGAAAGCCCCAAGGCCAGAATTTGGCAAAACCAACCCAACGTTTTTCCCCGGGGAAAGGAAATAGGAAACTGAAACCTAAACTGCAAGCCTGACTGCCTCCTGCCTGCACAGGCTCCTTTCGAGTACCGCCAACTCAGAGGATCCTCCTGGAGCTTCTCATTGGTCGGCACCACTATTATGCTAATCAGGGGGCAGTCTTAGCCTATAAAGGTTCCAGCAGTTCAGTCAGGATGGCACTACTTCTTCTATTCACTACAGACCAGTGCTCGTGGACACCGAGGAGGACATGAGTGAGTTCGTGATGCCCATAGACAAAGAAAAGGACTCGAGTGAGTCAGCGCTGTGTGGCCGCAAGCTGCCGCTGTGGCTGGGGCTCCTGCTGCTCCTGGCGGCGGTGGGGCTGCTTGTGCCCATGATCTACTTCGCTGTCATTGCCAACAGCAAGGCCTGCGTGGATGGCCTCCAAGCACAGAAGGAGTGTCAGGAGGTCAACCAACACGTGCAGCGCCAGCTAACCCAAGCCCAGGAACTCTTACACAAGAAGGAAGCTGAAGCTGCCACCTGCAAACAGGCTGTGGTAAGCCATTGCAGCCCCTCGAGAGGGCCCCGGACTTGGAGGTCTCTCCCAGGGTCTTTGTGGAGATCGAGATAGACCTTGAAACTGTGTCCTTTTTGCCACCACCGGGGTTTGGGAACCTCCAAACTCTCTCTGGGATGCTGGGGTACGTTGAGGGGGAGCCTTAAAACTCCCAATTATGTGCGTCAGTATCCCTTTAGGATATGAAGGATCTCTAAACTCTGGCGCTTGAATGGGGGGATCTAGAAACGCCCCTTGGGCAATCTCGGGGAACAGAAATCCCCTCTAGGGGCTGGGAACAGGACCTACCCAGCTCTTTCCACAGAATACTGAGAACCTTTGAAATTTTCACTTCTGTTCTAATATGGAGACGTTGAAACTCTGTGGACCTCTAACTTGGGCTTTGAAATAATCACTCCCACTTCCGACCCCCAGCCCCTTGTTTCTGGTTATAGAAGGAACTCTTAATCTTATTGGGCTATAGCCCAGGGCATCTAGAAAATTCTCCTAGAGTCTGGGCATGGGGAACCTCCACATTCTCTTCTGGGGGGCCTTCAAACTCCCATTTTGAGGATCACACTCTTACTGGTGTCCCGGGGAAGGTGGGAGGTTGTGCCCATTCTTCAAGGTAGAAGACTGAGGGGCCAGGGGAGGGTTGGATGGGAAATGAAGAGTGTGTGCATCTGAGCCTCTGTTCCCAGGGCTCAGGGAGGGCCAGAACCCAGGCACAGGAGTCCAAGTTCTGACTCTCCCCTCTGACCCAGGTGACCCTGAGGGACTCTCTGAAGACGGAGCAGGCACGAGTGGAGGAGCTTCAGGGTGAGAAAAGCAAATGACCAGGGTTCCTCACAGTGGGCTAGAGGGGTAGCGACAGGTCAGGTGTTGAAAGGGAGTCCGGAGGGAGGGTCCCAGGGTTGTGATCAGGCAAGAGGAAGGGGGGCCAGATTCCATTTCGGGTGGGGGAGCCCAGAGCCAGGTTTCCCAGCTGGTAATGAATGAACACCGCGCGAAGTCACGTGATGTCCCGGCTGGGTGTCAGGTGGCTTAGCGAGATCACTGTGTCCACGAGGCCTCTGAATCTGTACCCTATCCCTCAAACAGGAGAGTTGGCGACCTTGAACCAACAACTGCATGACCTTTCGGAGAAATTAAGGTGCGAGACCACGCCCCGGCCACGCCCCTTTCACTCCACCCCCAGACTCCCGAGTCCCTTCGGCTCAGAAAAACCCTATGCTCAGGGGGACTAAGTTTAAGTCCCAGCCTCGTCCCAACTGTCACACATCCCTGGGGTGGCCACTGCTCACTCTCCTCCCCAGCGACTTGGGGGAGGAGTGGAGATTCTTAAAGGCAAAGCGCAGATCCCCTGGACCCCTGGGGGCCGCAGCCTGAGTTCCCCGATTTCTATTCCAGAAGAAAGAGTGAGGCTTCCGCAGAGGATTACCCCTCTAGATTCTCCGTCCTGTTCTTCCCCGCGTTTCTTGCGGGTGTGGTGATGACCGCGGGTGTGCTCATCACCTGCAAGTGTCTGAAGAAATGAGGTCCCAGAAAGCCGGCCGGTACGAAGGGGGTGTCTCGAGGGAGAAGAAAGCTCGGAGGGGCGGGGAGCTGGGCCTGGGTCAAGGTCTTGGGTGGTGGCCTGCCTGCGGGGCAGGGGGCTGGGCACCGGGGAGTGGAATCTGGAGACCGAGGGAGGGCTCAGTGAGTTGGGAGGGGCCTTAGAGTCTGGTGGGGCTGGGAACGGAGCCTGATCCGTCTGCCTCTGACTCCCTATTCTGATGTCTTTTAGGCCACAACCAGGACTGGGCCAACTCCAGCTCGGATTCCCGGTTTGAGGCTTCCGGACCTGGCCAGTCCCGACACGACCACATGGCAACAAAGTTGTAGGGAAGATGGGATAGCCTAAGGGGCCCAAGACAGGGCAGTCCTGAAAGGATGCCTTGAGAGTGGAAAAGTAGCAGAGCTGGCCCAGGGCCGCCTAGAGCTAGGGATGGCACGAGAGTCGGGTTGTGGCACCTCCATCTTGCTGACACTGCTCTGAGAAAGTCACTTTCCTCTTGGGTCTTTGGACTCGAAATGGAAACATCCCTTTTGGGGGCAAAACTGGACTCTCGAGTGTTTGGAGCGTTACTGGGTGACCTCCCAAAGCATCTGTGGCCTGCCCTGCAGACAAAGGTGGACATCCACTGACATCCACAACCAGCCTTCTGTGCTCTAGAATGTTCCTCAAGATCTCTGTGCTCTAGAATGTTCCTCAAGATCTCGGGGGTTCCAGCAGGCACCATCCCCCTGCATCCCCAGCCCTCTTCTCTGCTGGCAGCCTCTAAAGGACCCTGGTCAGAGCTCCCTGCCTGCAGCTTTCTTCTCTCATCTCCTGGCTGCTCTCATCTCATTACCATTGCATCTTCTGATGACAACGGTTCCATGAGGAAACCGACGCTGAGACGAGGGACACTTTGTCCTGGCTCCCAATCCCTTCCGGCAGAAAGTGCAGGGCTGGGACTCACACTTGGATGAGCAGACTTGGGACAGATCTGTGTCACCTTGTCCTGCCACCTCCATCCCCCAAGCTCCTATTCATCCCACAGTACCCAGCTCTGGGAGCCCCTCCCCAGAGACTTCTCTGCTTCTCAAAATGAAGTCCTCGAAGAGTTCTCTGATGACTTGGTGGTTAGCATTCCAGGCTCCCGTGGCCTGGGTTCAGTCCCTGGTCTAGGAACTAATATCCCATAAGCTGGGAGACATGACCAGTAAAAAGGAAAGAACGCTCTCCCTGTGTGTGCCCCCTGCTCCTAAAATGGTGTTTGATGGTGGCTTTTGTTAAATGAGCCCCTTATAAGCGTATGGTTTCTACATGACTACAAAGAATGTTCCCGAATGCTTTAGTGGAATGAAGCTTGTGAAAAATAACAAAGAGCCAAAGTGGAAACTGTTTGAGTGACAAAATAAATATCATCACGTGTAAAATAAATATCCATGAATTCGCAGGAATATAAATACATGACTGACTAAAACAATAAATGAAAGAGAGGAGAAAAATCTCCCAGGCCGAAGAATATCAAATGACATTCACAAATATCTCACCCTCAAGAGGATGATGTGTGGGTCCCATGGCTTTGGTGTGGGCTATAAATCGTCACCTCTTTCCAGAAGGCACAGGTGGAAGAGAGGAAGGAGGTAGCTTTCTGGTGGAGACGCCTGACGGACACCACCTCAGCCAGGGCACCACGATCAACATCACAGGGTAAGTCAGGCTGATAGCCCGTGTCCTGGGCACATGAGTGTCATGAGAACAGCACATGCCCTCTCCGGTCCTTCTCGCCAAAGGCCAGTCCAACCATGAGAACAACCCCAGACCAATCCCACCTGAGGACCACCCTACAGAACACCTGACTCTCCACTCTCAAGGTCATCACGACCAGGAAAGCCTGAGACTCTGCCTGACCCAAGGGAGCCTACAGAAGCATCAGGACTCAGTGTCCTGTGAGGATCCGGGGGCAGAAAAAGGACATTAGGGGAAACTGAGGAGATGGGAATAATGCGTGGATTTCAGTTAATCCTGTTACTGGTCAGCACGGGTTCCTACATTGCAACACGTGCACCTTAGAGATGAAAGGTGACCAAGGTGGTGGAAATGGAAACGGAGTCTATGGAATGTTTCTGGACTGTCTTTGCTGGATTTGTGCAAACCAAAATAAAGTGAGTCTTGAAAAAATAACAAAGCTTGGGACTTCCCTGGGGGTCTGGTGGTTAAGGCACCTCACTTAAACTGCAGGGGACATGGGTGAGATCTGTTGTCAGGGAACTAAGATCCCACATTCTGCAAGTCACAGCCAAAAAACAGAAGGAAAAAAAGATAGATTAGGACTTTCCTAGTGATCCGGTGGGTGAGACTCCACTTTCCCAATGCAGGGGGGCCTGATTTGGCCCTGATCAGGAAACTAGATCTCACAGGCAACAAGTAAGATTCCATGTGTCCAGGCAAAGATTCAGCCTGCCACGAATAAGACCTGGCACAGACAATTATATATATACATATGTTTTTTAAAGCATAAATTCAGAAGAATATGAGTTACTTTTTCCAATCAAAATCTTGGAAAACTCACAAACTTCCTGTTTTCAGGGCTGAGACTAGAATGAGGTGAATACAGCACTGGTTTGGTTGCAAAATGTGGGGTGGGGGGCACAAAAGTTCTCTTATGTTCATCCCCATTTTACAGCTATGGAAACTAAGGCTAGGATGAAATCACTTGCCCAGGGCTGGCAGGGAGGCAGGGCTGAGCACATGCAATCTTGACCCCTATCTCAAATCATGGTCCTAAGCTGACCCTAAAGTTCAAAATTCAGCCCAGTGGAGCTCAGATACCAGCTTTGCCAAGGGCCCTGTCTTTGCACCTGGAGTCCTAGCCTGGGAGGGAGGCCCTCCTCAGGCCCTCCTCTGTGTGTCCCTCCTCTGGGGACACAGAGGCTCAATGTCAGTCTCAACAGCAAGTCCATCCCTGATCCCTGGGTCATTTGGCTGCTGAGTGGCTTTAATGGAGTTGGGGTGGGGGGTGGGGTGAGGAAATTGTCATTGTTCAGTTACTCAGTGGTGTCCCTGGCTTTGCAGCCCCATGGACTGCAGCTTGCCAGGCTCCTCTGTCTTCCACTCTCCTCCAGAGTTTGCTCAAATGACTCGGTGATGCTATCGAACCAACTCATCCTCAGCTGCCACCTTCTCCTCTTGCCTTCAGTATTTCTCAGCATCAGGGTCTTTTCCAAAGAGTTGGCTCTTCCAATCAGGTGGCCAAAATATTGGAGCTTCAGCATCAGTCCTTCCAATGAATACTTAGGGTTGCTTTCCTTTAGGATTGACTGGTTTGATCTCCTTGCTGTTCAAGGATCTCTCAAGAGTCTTCTCCAGCACTTCAGTTGGAAAGCATTGATTCTTCAGTGCTCAACCTTCTTTATGGTCAAACTCTCCCATCCATACATGACTATTGAAAAGACCATAACTGTAAATATATGGAATTCTGTTGGAAACGTGATGTGTCTGCTTCTTAATATCCTGTCTAGGTTTGTCAGAGCTTTTCTTTCAAGGAGCAAATGTCTTTTAATTTCATGGCTGTAGGAACCATCCCCAGTGACTTTGGAAACCAAGAAAATAAAATCTGTCACAGTTTCTGCTTTTTCTGATTTTATTTTCCATGAAGTGATGGGACCAGATGCCTTGACCGTAGTTTGTTGCTTGTTGTATTTCAAGCCAGGTTTTTCATTCTCCTCTTTCACTTCATCAAGAGGCTCTTTGTTCATCTCCCCTTTCTGCATTAGAGTGGTGTCCTCTGCATGTCTGAAGCTGTTGATATTTCTCCTGGAAGTCTTGATTCCTGCTTGTCATTCATCCAGGCCAGCCTTTCACATGTTGTACTCTGCATAAAGTTAAACACGCAGCGTGACAGTATAAAGCCATGTCTCACTCCTTTCTCAATTTTGAGCCAGTCAGGGTTCCAGGTCCAATTCTAAGTTTGCTTTGTGACCCGTATATGGGTTTCTCAGGAGACAGATAACATGGTCGGGCACTCTCATCTCTTTCAGAATTTTCCACAGTTTGTTGTGATCCACACAGTCAAAGCCTTTAGCACAGTCAATGAAGCAAAAGTAAATTTTTTTCTGGAACTCCGTTGCTTTCTCCACAATCCAAAGAATGTTGGCAATTTGACCTCTGGTTCCTCTGCCTTTTTGAAACCCACCTCAGACAATGGATGTTCTTGGTTCCTGTACTGCTAAAGCCTAGCCTGAAGGACTTTGAGCAAACCTTGCTAGCTTGTGAAATGAGCACAATTGTATGGTAGTTGGAACATTCTTTGGCATTGCCTTCCTTGAGATTGGAATGAAAAGTGACCTCTTCTGGATCTGAGTTTTACAAATCTGCTGACATATTGAGAACAGCACTTTAACAGCATCATCTTTTAGGATTTGAAACAGCTCAGCTGGAACTCCATCACCTCCACTAGCTTTGTTTATAGCAATGCTTCCTAAGGCCCACTTAACTTCACACTCCAGGATGTTCAGCTCTAGGTGAGTGACCGTAGCATTATGGTTATCTAGGTCACAAAGACCTTTCCTCTATAGTTGTTCTGTGTATTCTTGCCACCTTTTCTTAATTATTTCTGTTTCTCTTAGCTCCTTACTGTATCTGTCCTTATTGTGCTCGTCTTCTCATGAAATGTTCCCATGATATCTCCAATTTTTTAGAAGAACTCTCTAGTCTTTCCCACTCTACTGTTTTTCTCTATTTCTTTGCATTGTTCCTTGAAAAAGGCCTTCTTATGTCTCCTTGCTGTTCTCTGAAACTCTGCCTTGAGTCGGGTTTCTCTCCCTTCTCCCTTGCCTTTCACTTTTCTTCTTTCCTCAACTGTTTGTGAGGCTTCCTCAGACAACCCTGGTGGCTCAGACAGTAAAAATCCGCCTGCAATGCAGGAGACCTGGGTTCAATCCCTGGGTTGTAAAGATCCCCTGGAGGAGGGCATGGCAACCCACTCCGGTATTCTTGCCCGGAGAATCCCCATGGACAGAGCTGCCTGGTGGGCTAGAGTCCATGGGGTGGCAAAGAGTCGGACACGCCTGAGTCACTAAGCACAGACAGCCACTTTGCCTTTAGGTATGTGTTTGGCTTCAGAACGGCTTTGGTCCCTGACCCCTGTATGGTGTTATAAACCTCCCTCCATAGTTCTTCAGGCGCTCTGTCTACCAGATCTAACCCTGTGAGTCTATTTGTCGCCTCCACTGTAAGGGATTGGATTTAGGTCATACCTGAATGGCCTAGTGGTTTTCCACTACTTCCTTTAATTTAAGCCTGAATTTGGCAAGAAGGAGTCATGATCTGAGCCACAGTCAGCTCCAGGTCTTATTTTTGCTCACTGTATAGAGCTTCTCCATCTCTGGGGGCAAAGAACATAATCTGATTTCAGATAGACTATCTGGTGATGTCCGCGTGTAGAGTCATCTCTTGAGTTGTTGGAAGCGGGTCTTTGCTGTGAGCCTCGTAGCTAGGCAGAGGGGTGTCATCCTGAACACCAGGATCCCTGGCTTTGGCCCCACGTACCATCTGATCCAGCTGACTGCAAACCCTGCAAATGGCTGAGCCTACAGAACCTGGGTAGTGGTCGGGCTGTGGTGAAAGAAGCCAGTGGACAAGTGCACAGCTGCCTCCAGAAGTCACTCCCTGCAACAGGAAGTGTGTAATCAGGCCATTGATCATTTGGAAGGGAGATCAGTGCAGCCTGAGTTCCCTGGAATGCCACTCCAGCGTCCCACCCCCTTTGGAGGGCTCTCCCTAGACACCTCCCGCACAGGTCCTTTGGGTTCTGAGTGTCCCAAATGGATCTGATCTGCTTTCCTCAGAATGTACTCCTCACTCCTGGGCCTGATTTCCACATTTGCCCCCAGTCCATCTGCCCTGAGTCACACGCCCAGCCACACGGGCACTGAGTGCCCACTGGATGCAAAGCGCTTCACTCAGAAGTCCTCATTGGCCTCTCCTGACGAAGCCGCTCCTGTGATGGCCCCACGTTACAGACGAGGAAACTGAGCTTCCGTGAACTGAAGTCCGTGACCCTGGCACACAGTGAGGACAGACACACAGAAATTGTGGGGTTTGCAGCAGAGGAAGCTTCATTGCAGGGCCCCGCAAGGAGGCCGGTCGCTTATACCCCCAGTGAATCCTGACCCCTCCAGAGGTCTCTGAAAAGCATTTTCAAGGCCCAGGGGAGGGGCCAGTGGGCCCAGGGTATGGGACGATTCTCTGAGTGACAGATAGTGAGGTCACAGGGGTTAACATTATCAATCCTTTTTCCACCAGTAGGTCTGGGGGCTACATGTCCTGATCCTCATGTGGTTAACATCTTCCATTTGGTGTGTGTGGCTTGGGTAGGAGGAAGGGGGGTGGCATTTTCACACTTGTGAAAACAACTCAGGGACGTGTGTTGGATACTATTATCTCCATACTTCATAAAGGAGCTAAAACAGAAGATATGGGGGAGGAGTCTGCCCTGGGAAGGCCACTTAGGGTAATGTTCGGTTACAGTTCAGAGGGCTTTTTTGGAGTCCCGGTGTGGTAGAGGCAGATGCTGGCAGAAACAGCAAGTTCCTGTTATGGAGCCAGGACAAGGGCCTGGTGGTTGTTTGTTGCCTGGTGCGTCCCCTGGTGGCCATGTAGGACAACTGCAGTCTGAGTAGTATTTGAGGTCCTGTGCTTCTCTCCTCTCCCTGCAGGCTCTGGTCGGTCCTCTGACACCCTCCATGCCTCCTGATGGTCCACTTGGCAGGGGACAGAGACGCTAATTGAACCCCTCAAGGTCACCAGGAGATTCCTGAATTCTAAACCCAGTCTCCTAAGTCAGACACAACACCGCCCCAGTCACCACTCGTCTCAGCCTTCATTTCTCCCAGTTGGGGACTTGGCCCCCCTAAAAAGCCCTCTGCCTCTTCCGTTTGTGTTACAGACGAACACAGAGCTGGCGTGCACCGGCTGCTCAGTAACTGCAATGGTCACCCTCAGAAACATGTAGGAGAAGGGCTAGGACATGACATGGGGTGTCCCAGGAGCCCCACTCCCCTCTCTCAGGATCTCACTGGCCAGCATCCAACCCAGAAAGCCTCATGGCCAGAAATTGGCAAGAGCAACTCAGCCTTTTTTCTCGGGAAAAGGAAACTGAAACCGAAACCTAAACGGAATGCCTGGGCTGTCCCCTGGCTGCACAGGCTCCACTGGAGTGTTGCCAAGTCACTCCAGTCCTTCTGGAGCTTGTCATTGGTCGGCACCGCTATTATGCTAATGAGGCGGCAGTCTTAGCCTATAAAGGTTCCAGCAGTTCAGTCAGGATGGCACTACTTCTTCTATTCACTACAGACCAGTGCCCATGGACACCGAGGAGGACATGAGTGAGTTCGTGATGCCCATAGACAAAGAAAAGGACTCGAGTGAGTCAGCGCTGTGTGGCCGCAAACTGCCGCTGTGGCTGGGGCTCCTGCTGCTCCTGGCGGCGGTAAGTCTGCTTGTGCCCATGATCTACTTCGCTGTCATTGCCAACAGCAAGGCCTGCGTGGATGGCCTCCAAGCACAGAAGGAGTGTCAGGAGGTCAACCAACACGTGCAGCGCCAGCTAACCCAAGCCCAGGAACTCTTACACAAGAAGGAAGCTGAAGCTGCCACCTGCAAACAGGCTGTGGTAAGCCATTGCAGCCCCTCGAGAGGGCCCCGGACTTGGAGGTCTCTCCCAGGGTCTTTGTGGAGATCGAGATAGACCTTGAAACTGTGTCCTTTTTGTCACCACCAGGGTTTGGGAACCTCCAAACTCTCTCTGGGATGCTGGGGTATGTTGGGGGGAAGCCTTAAAACTCCCAATTATGTGCGTCAGTATCCCTTTAGGATATGAAGGATCTCTAAACTCTGGCGCTTGAATGGGGGGATCTAGAAACGCCCCTTGGGCCAATCTTGGGGAGCAGAAATCCCCTCTAGGGGCTGGGCACAGGACCTAGCCAGCTCTTACCACTGCATCCTGAGAGCCTTTGAAATTTTCACTTCTGTTCTAACATGGAGGACCTTGAAACTCTGTGGACCTCTAACTTGGGCTTTGAAATAATCATTCCCACTTCCCACCCCCAGCCCCTTGTTTCTGGTTATAGAAGGAACTCTTAATCTTATTGGGCTATAGCCCAGGGCATCTAGAAAATTCTCCTAGAGTCTGGGCATGGGGAACCTCCACATTCTCTTCTGGGGGGCCTTCAAACTCCCATTTTGAGGATCACACTCTTACGGGTGTCCCGGGGAAGGTGGGAGGTTGTGCCCATTCTTCAAGGTAGAAGACTGAGGGGCCGGGGGGTGGGGTGGGGAATGGGAAATGAAGGGTGTGTGCATCTGAGCGCCTCTGATCCCAGGGCTCAGGGAGGGGCGAGAACCCAGGCACAGGAGTCCAGGTTCTGACTCTCCCCTCTGACCCAGGTGACCCTGAGGGACTCTCTGAAGAAGGAGCAGGCACGAGTGGAGGAGCTTCAGGGTGAGAAAAGCAAATGACCAGGGTTCCTCACAGTGGGCTAGGGGGGTAGCGACAGGTCAGGTGTTGAAAGGGAGTCCGGAGGGAGGGTCCCAGGGTTGTGATCAGGCAAGAGGAAGGGGGGCCAGATTCCATTTCGGGTGGGGGAGCCCGGAGCCGGGTTTCCCAGCTGGGGATGAATGAACACCGCGCTAAGTCACGTGATGTCCCGGCTGGGTGTCAGGTGGCTTAGCGAGATCACTGTGTCCACGAGGCCCCTGAATCTGTACCCCATCCCTCAAACAGGAGAATTGGCGAGTTTGAACCAACAACTGCAAGACGCTCTGACGAAGGAAAGGTGCGAGACCACGCCCCGGCCACGCCCCTTTCACTCCACCCCCCCAGACTCCCGAGTCCCTTCGGCTCCGGAAAAACCCCGACGCTCAGGGAACTAAGTTTAAGTCCCAACCGCGTCCCATCTGCCACACAACCCTGGGGTGGCCGCTGCTCACTCTCCTGCCCAGCGGCTTGGTGGGGGAGGAGTGTAGATTCTTAAGGGCAGAGCGCAGATCCCCTGGAGCCCAGGGGGCCGTAGCCTGAGTTCCCCGATTTCTATTCCAGAAGAAAGAGTGAGGCCTCAGCGGAGGACAACGGTTCAGTGTGGTTTTTCATGTTGCTTATGTGTACCTTCATCATCTGCAAGTGTCTGAAGAAATGAGGTCCCAGAAAGCCGGCCGGTACGAAGGGGGTGTCTCGAGGGAGAAGAAAGCTCGGAGGGGCGGGGAGCTGGGCCTGGGTCAGGGTCTTGGGTGGTGGCCTGCCTGCGGGGCAGGGGGCTGGGCACCGGGGAGTGGAATCTGGAGACCGAGGGAGGGCTCAGTGAGTTGGGAGGGGCCCTAGAGTCTGGTGGGGCTGGGGACGGAGCCTGATCCGTCTGCCTCTGACTCCCTATTCTGATGTCTTTTAGGCCACAACCAGGACTGGGCCGACTCCAGCTCGGATTCCCGGTTTGAGGCTTCCGGACCTGGCCAGTCCCGACAGGACCACATGGCAACACGTTGTAGGGAGGATGGGGTAGCCTAAGGGGCCCAAGACAGGGCAGTCCTGAAAGGATGCCTTGAGAGTGGGAAAGTAGCAGAGCTGGCCCAGGGCCGCCTAGAGCTAGGGATGGCACGCGAGTCGGGTTGTGGCACCTCCATCTTGCTGACACTGCTCTCAGAAAGTCACTTTCCTCTTGGGTCTTTGGACTCGAAATGGAAACATCCCTTTTGGGGGGAAAACTGGACTCTCGAGTGTTTGGAGCGTTACTGGGTGACCTCCCAAAGCATCTGTGGCCTGCCCTGCAGACAAAGGTGGACATCCACTGACGTCCACAACCAGCCTTCCGTGCTCTAGAATGTTCCTCAAGATCTCGGGGGTTCCAGCAGGCACCATCCCCCTGCATCCCCAGCCCTCTTCTCTGCTGGCAGCCTCTAAAGGACCCTGGTCAGAGCTCCCTGCCTGCAGCTTTCTTCTCTCATCTCCTGGCTGCTCTCATCTCATTACCATTGCATCTTCTGATGACAATGGTTCCACGAGGAAACCGACGCTGAGACGAGGGACACTTTGTCCTGGCTCCCAATCCCTTCCGGCAGAAAGTGCAGGGCTGGGACTCACACTTGGATGAGCAGACTTGGGACAGATCTGTGTCACCTTGTCCTGCCACCTCCATCCCCCAAGCTCCTATTCATCCCACAGTACTCAGCTCTGGGAGCCCCTCCCCAGAGACTTCTCTGCTTCTCAAAATGAAGTCCTCGAAGAGTTCTCTGATGACTTGGTGGTTAGCATTCCAGGCTCCCGTGGCCTGGGTTCAGTCCCTGGTCTAGGAACTAATATCCCATAAGCTGGGAGACATGACCAGTAAAAAGGAAAGAATGCTCTCCCTGTGTGTGCCCCCTGCTCCTAAAATGGTGTTTGATGGTGGCTTTCGTTAACTGAGCCCCTTATAAGCGTATGGTTTCTACATGACTACAAAGAATGTTCCCGAATGCTTTAGTGGAATGAAGCTTGTGAAAAATAACAAACAGCCAAAGTGGAAACTGTTTGAGTGACAAAATAAATATCATCACGTGTAAAATAAATATCCATGAATTCGCAGGAATATAAATACATGACTGACTAAAACAATAAATGAAAGAGAGGAGAAAAATCTCCCAGGCCGAAGAATATCAAATAACATACACAAATATCTCACCCTCAAGAGGATGATGTGTGGGTCCCATGGCTTTGGTGTGGGCTATAAATCGTCACCTCTTTCCAGAAGGCACAGGTGGAAGAGAGGAAGGAGGTAGCTTTCTGGTGGAGACGCCTGACGGACACCACCTCAGCCAGGGCACCACGATCAACATCACAGGGTAAGTCAGGCTGATAGCCGGTGTCTTGGACGCATGAGTGTCATGAGAACGGCACGTGCCCTCTCCAGTCCTTCTCACCAAAGGCCAGTCCAACCATGAGAACAACTCCAGACCAATCCCACCTGAGGACCACCCTACAGAACACCTGACTCTCCACTCTCAAGGTCATCATGACCAGGAAAGCCTGAGACTCTGCCTGACCCAAGGGAGCCTACAGAAGCATCAGGACTCAGTGTCCTGTGAGGATCCGGGGGCAGAAAAAGGACATTAGGGGAAACTGAGGAGATGGGAATAATGCGTGGATTTCAGTTAATCCTGTTACTGGTCAGCACTGGTTCCTACATTGCAACACGTGCACCTTAGAGATGAAAGGTGACCAAGGTGGTGGAAATGGAAACGGAGTCTATGGAATGTTTCTGGACTGTCTTTGCTGGATTTGTGCAAACCAAAATAAAGTGAGTCTTGAAAAAATAACAAAGCTTGGGACTTCCCTGGTGGTCTGGTGGTTAAGGCACCTCACTTAAACTGCAGGGGACATGGGTGAGATCTGTTGTCAGGGAACTAAGATCCCATATTCTGCAAGTCACAGCCAAAAAACAGAAGGAAAAAAAGATAGATTAGGACTTTCCTAGTGATCCGGTGGGTGAGACTCCACTCTCCCAATGCAGGGGGGCCTGATTTGGCCCTGATCAGGAAACTAGATCTCACAGTCTTTGCACCTGGAGTCCTAGCCTGGCAACAAATAAGATTCCATGTGTCGCAACAAAGATTCAGCCTGCCACGAATAAGACCTGGCACAGACACTATATATACACCTATATTTTTTAAAGCATAAATTCAGAAGAATATGCATTACTTTTTCCAATTGAAATCTTAGAGGGAAAACTCACAAACTTCCTTTTTCCAGGGCTGAGACTAGAATGAGGTTAGTACAGCACTGGCTTTGGTTTCAAAACGTGGTGGGGGGGGAGGAGCACAAAAGTTCTATTATGTTCATCCCCATTTTACAGCTATGGAAACTAAGGCTAGGATGAAATCACTTGCCCAGGGCTGGCAGGAAGGCAGGGCTGAACACATGCAACCTTGACCCCTATCTCAAATCATGGTCCTAAGCTGACCCTAAAGTTCAAATTTCAGCCCACTGGAGCCCCGATATCTGCCGGTATCCAGCTCCAGCAGCCAGGGATTCAACCTGAAGAGATGAACGGTGTCGGCGATGAGACAGCCTCTCAGTTTTCTTGGACTGCCTATTTATTTCAAGTTTAAGATTCTCTATACTTTTACAAAAACATTAGGTCAGAGGTTTGACATTTTCAGTTCCCCCTCAGCCACATTTATTATCTCCATAAATCATTGTTGCCCTTCAAACAGAGTTCCTGCTTCAGCGATTCTCTCGGAATCAGCTTTACGTCTATTATCCACTTCCTCTTCTGTGTCCTATAGTTAATTTGTGATTACATTATAACTCATGCTACATTCCTCAGTTTATTTATCTTTCTAAATCCCGTTTGCCCCTAACATCCTAAGCTCACTATCTCTTAAAAAGGCTTCTAGCTATAGTATCTCTAAAATTCCTAACCTCTATAAGCTACAGTAAAATATGCTAACATTACAACATTCTTTAAATCTTCAACTTCTAACTATTTTAATTATTTCTAAGCCTTAAATTCAGTAAACTCCTTTGCCATAAACATTCTCCTCACAAATAGGCTTCAGATAGCAATCCCTCCCATGGCCTCAAGCTGCGGCCTATGTGCTCATCCTGGAACACTCTTTTGTAAAAGTCCTTGAACAAATGTCCATGATTAACTTTATGAATTATTCTCTGAGCACTGCTGCAGAAGGCTTTGTACCTTCGCAAGCTCCTCTCAAGAACAATAAGCACCTTAATATTCTTTTTTGGTCAACTCAGCTGAGGAGAGGAAAAAACAAGTCAGAGTTACAAGGCCTAACTCCTTCATCGCGGGTCCATGCCTGCGGAATGAGAAGAGGGGTCTGGGGCCGTGCCTCCATTTTGTCAGTAATGCCTAACGCGGCTTCCGACACCTATCAGCTTTGCCAAGGGCCCTGTCTTTGCACCTGGAGTACTAGCCTGGGAGGGAGGCCCTACTCAGGGGACACACAGGCTCCACGTCAGTCTCCACAGCAAGTCCATCCCTGATTCCTGGGTTATTTGGCTGCTGAGTGGTTTTAATGGAGTTGAGGGGGTGGGGTGAGGAAATTGTCATTGTTCAGTCACTCGGTGGTGTCCCTCGATTTGCAACCTGATGGACTGCAGCTTGCCAGGCTCCTCTGTCTTCCACTGTCTCCCAGAGTTTGCTCACATTCATGTCCACTGAGTCAGTGATGCTATCGAACCAACTCATCCTCTGCTGCCGCCTTCTCCCCTTGCCTTCAATCTTTCTCAGCATCAGGGTCTTTTCCAATGAGTTGGCTCTTCCAATCAGGTGGCCAAAGTATTGGAGCTTCAGCTTCAGTCCCTCCAATGAATATTCAGGGTTGGTTTCCTCTAGGATTGACTGGTTTGATCTGCTTGCTGTCCAAGGATCTCTCAAGAGTCTTCTCCAGCACCTCAGTTCGAAAGCATCGATTCTTCAGCGCTCATCCTTTCTTGTGGTTCAACTCTCCCATCCATACATGACTACTGAAAAGACCATAACTGTAAATACACGAAATTCTGTTGGAAACGTGATGTGTCTGCTTTTTAATATCCTGTCTAGGTTTGTCAGAGCTTTTCTTCCAAGGAGCAAATGTCTTTTAATTTCATGGCTGTAGGAACCATCCCCAGTGACTTTGGAAACCAAGAAAATAAAATCTGTCACAGTTTCTGCTTTTTCTGATTTTATTTTCCATGAAGTGATGGGACCAGATGCCTTGACCGTAGTTTGTTGCTTGTTGTATTTCAAGCCAGGTTTTTCATTCTCCTCTTTCACTTCATCAAGAGGCTCTTTGTTCATCTCCCCTTTCTGCATTAGAGTAGTGTCCTCTGCATGTCTGAAGCTGTTGATATTTCTCCTGGAAGTCTTGATTCCTGCTTGTCATTCATCCAGGCCAGCCTTTCACATGTTGTACTCTGCATAAAGTTAAACACGCAGCGTGACAATATAAAGCCATGTCTCACTCCTTTCTCAATTTTGAGCCAGTCAGGGTTCCAGGTCCAATTCTAAGTTTGCTTTGTGACCCGTATATGGGTTTCTCAGGAGACAGATAACATGGTCGGGCACTCTCATCTCTTTCAGAATTTTCCACAGTTTGTTGTGATCCACACAGTCAAAGCCTTTAGCACAGTCAATGAAGCAAAAGTAAATTTTTTTCTGGAACTCCGTTGCTTTCTCCACAATCCAAAGAATGTTGGCAATTTGACCTCTGGTTCCTCTGCCTTTTTGAAACCCACCTCAGACAATGGATGTTCTTGGTTCCTGTACTGCTAAAGCCTAGCCTGAAGGACTTTGAGCAAACCTTGCTAGCTTGTGAAATGAGCACAATTGTATGGTAGTTGGAACATTCTTTGGCATTGCCTTCCTTGAGATTGGAATGAAAAGTGACCTCTTCTGGATCTGAGTTTTACAAATCTGCTGACATATTGAGAACAGCACTTTAACAGCATCATCTTTTAGGATTTGAAACAGCTCAGCTGGAACTCCATCACCTCCACTAGCTTTGTTTATAGCAATGCTTCCTAAGGCCCACTTAACTTCACACTCCAGGATGTTCAGCTCTAGGTGAGTGACCGTAGCATTATGGTTATCTAGGTCACAAAGACCTTTCCTCTATAGTTGTTCTGTGTATTCTTGCCACCTTTTCTTAGTTATTTCTGTTTCTCTTAGCTCCTTACTGTATCTGTCCTTATTGTGCTCGTCTTCTCATGAAATGTTCCCATGATACCTCCAATTTTTTAGAAGAACTCTCTAGTCTTTCCCACTCTACTGTTTTTCTCTATTCCTTTGCATTGTTCCTTGAAAAAGGCCTTCTTATGTCTCCTTGCTGTTCTCTGAAACTCTGCCTTGAGTCGGGTTTCTCTCCCTTCTCCCTTGCCTTTCACTTTTCTTCTTTCCTCAACTGTTTGTGAGGCTTCCTCAGACAACCCTGGTGGCTCAGACAGTAAAAATCCGCCTGCAATGCAGGAGACCTGGGTTCAATCCCTGGGTTGTAAAGATCCCCTGGAGGAGGGCATGGCAACCCACTCCGGTATTCTTGCCCGGAGAATCCCCATGGACAGAGCTGCCTGGTGGGCTAGAGTCCATGGGGTGGCAAAGAGTCGGACATGCCTGAGTCACTAAGCACAGACAGCCACTTTGCCTTCAGGTATGTGTTTGGCTTCGGAACGGCTTTGGTCCCTGACCCCTGTATGGTGTTATAAACCTCCCTCCATAGTTCTTCAGGCGCTCTGTCTACCAGATCTAACCCTGTGAGTCTATTTGTCGCCTCCACTGTAAGGGATTGGATTTAGGTCATACCTGAATGGCCTAGTGGTTTTCCACTACTTCCTTTAATTTAAGCCTGAATTTGGCAAGAAGGAGTCATGATCTGAGCCACAGTCAGCTCCAGGTCTTATTTTTGCTCACTGTATAGAGCTTCTCCATCTCTGGGGGCAAAGAACATAATCTGATTTCAGATAGACTATCTGGTGATGTCCGCGTGTAGAGTCATCTCTTGAGTTGTTGGAAGCGGGTCTTTGCTGTGAGCCACGTAACTAGGCAGAGGGGTGTCATCCTGAACACCAGGATCCCTGGCTTTGGCCCCACGTACCATCTGATCCAGCTGACTGCAAACCTTGCAAATGGCTGAGCCTACAGAACCTGGGTAGTGGTCAGGCTGTGGTGAAAGAAGCCAGTGGACAAGTGCACAGCTGCTTCCAGAAGTCACTTCCTGCAACAGGAAGTGTGTAATCAGGCCAGTCTTCAGCAGGAAGATCTGGCTCCCTTGATCATTTGGAAGGGAGATCAGTGCAGCCTGAGTTCCCTGTAATGTCACTCCAGGGTCCCACCCCCTTTGGATGTCTCTCCCTAGACACCTCCCGCCCAGATCCTTTGGGTTCTGAGTGTCCCAAATGGATCTGATCTGCTTTCCTCAAAATGTACTCCTCACTCCTGGGCCTGATTTCCACGTTTCCCCCCAGTCTGTCTGCCCTGAGTCACACGCCCAGCCACACGGGCACTGAGTGCCCACTGGATGCAGAGCGCTTCACTCAGAAGTCCTCATTGGCCCCTCCTGACAAGGCCACTCCTGTGATGGCCCCACGTTACAGACGAGGAAACTGAGCTTCCGTGAACTGAAGTCCGTGACCCTGGCACACAGTGAGGACAGACACACAGAAATTGTGGGGTTTGCAGCAGAGGAAGCTTCATTGCAGGGCCCCGCAAGGAGGCCGGTCGCTTATACCCCCAGTGAATCCTGACCCCTCCAGAGGTCTCTGAAAAGCATTTTCAAGGCCCAGGGGAGGGGCC
The DNA here is from genome assembly GCF_032452875.1 of Bos javanicus. NCBI lineage: Eukaryota > Metazoa > Chordata > Mammalia > Artiodactyla > Bovidae > Bos > Bos javanicus. Next base: position 5,798,067 of record NC_083874.1, read on the forward strand.
AGTGGGCCCAGGGTATGGGACGATTCTCTGAGTGACTGATGGTGAGGTCACAGGGGTTAACATTATCAATCCTTTTCCACCAGTAGGTCTGGGGGCTACATGTCCTGATCCTCATGTGGTTAACATCTTCCGTTTGGTGTGTGTGGATTGGGTGGCAGGAAGGGGGGTGGCATTTTCCCACCTGTGAAAACAACTCAGGAACGGGTATTAGATACTATTATCTCCATACTTCATAAAGGATCTAAAACAGAAGATATGGGGGAGGAGTCTGCCCTGGGAAGGCCACTTAGGGTAATGTTCGGTTACAGTTCAGAGGGTTTTTTGTGGAGTCCCGGGGTGGTAGAGGCAGATGCTGGCAGAAACAGCAAGTTCCTGCCTGGAGCCAGGACAAGGGCCTGGTGGTTGTTTGTTGCCTGGTGCGTCCCCTGGTGGCCATGTAGGACAACTGCAGTCTGAGTAGTAGTTGAGGTCCAGCGCTTCTCTCCTCTCCCTGCAGGCTCTGGTCGGTCCTCTGACACCTTCCATGGCTCCTGATGGTCCGCTCGGCAGGGGACAGAGTCGCTAAGTGAACCCCTCAAGGTCACCAGGAGATTCCTCAATTCACAACCCTGTCTCCTCAGTCACACACAACACCGCCCCAGTCACCACTCACGTCTCAGCCTTCATTTCTCCCAGTTGGGGACATGGCCCCCCCACAAAGCCCTCTGCCTCTTCCGTTTTGTGGTACAGAACACAGAGCTGGCGTGCACCGGCCGCTCAGTAACTGCAATGGTCACCCTCAGAAACATGTAGGAGAAGGGCTAGGACTTGACATGGGGTCTCCCCGGGAGCCCCACTCCCCTCTCACAGGATCTCACTGGCCAGCATCCAACCCAGAAAGCTCCAAGGCCAGAATTTGGCAAAACCAACCCAACGTTTTTCCCCGGGGAAAGGAAATAGGAAACTGAAACCTAAACTGCAAGCCTGACTGCCCCCTGCCTGCACAGGCTCCTTTCGAGTACCGCCAACTCAGAGGATCCTCCTGGAGCTTCTCATTGGTCGGCACCACTATTATGCTAATCAGGGGGCAGTCCTAGCCCATAGGGGTTCCAGCAGTTCAGGATGCTACTACTTCTATGCACTACAGACCAGTGCCCACGAACACCGAGGAGGACATAAGTGAGCTCGTGATGCCCATAGACAAAAAAACGCTGTGTGACCGCAAGCTGCCGCTGGGGGTGGGGGTCCTGCTGCTCCTGCTGGCGGTGGGGCTGCTTGTGCCCATGATCTACTTCACTGTCACTGCCAACAGCAAGGCCTGCGTGGATGGCCTCCAAGCACAGAAGGAGTGTCAGGAGGTCAACCAACACGTGCAGCGCCAGCTAACCCAGGCCCAGGAATTCTCACATAAGAAGGAAGCCGAAGCTGCCACCTGCAACCATACTATGGTAAGCCACTGCTGCCCCTAGACAGGCCCAGGTCCTTGAGAGGCTCTCCCAGGGTCTTTGTGGAGATCCAGAGGGACTTTGAGACTGCCCCCTGGATGTCTCCACCAGGCTTTGGGGACCTCTGACTCTCCCTGAGTTGCTGGTGTGGGGAGCCTTAAAACTCCCATTATGGGTGTCAGTATCCCTGTAGGGTATCAAGGCTCTCTAAACTCTGGCGCTTGGATGGGGGGACCTAGAAACTCCCCTTGGGCCAATCTTGGGGAGCAGAAATCTTCTTTAGGGACTGGGAAGAGGACCTCCCCAGCTCCTTCCACTGCATCCTGAGAGCCTTTGAAATTTTCACTTCTGTTCTAACATGGAGGACCTTGAAACTCTCAGGGACATCTAAGTTGGTCTCTGAAATCTTCCCCTACCTGCACCCTGCCCCATTTTCTGGTTTTAGGAGGACCTCTTAATGTTCTTTAGCGACTTCCCTGGTGATCCAGTGACTAAGACTTTGTACCCCCAATACAGGGGACATGGGTTTGATCCCTGGTCATGGAACTAGATCCCTTGCAGCAATTAAAGATCTAGCATGTTGCAACTAATACTCAGCCCAACCAAATAAAAATTTTTTTCAAATAAATATTAAAAAATTTTTTTTTGTGCAATACCCCAGTGGATCTGGAAACTTCTTCTAGGGCATAGGAAACCTCCAAATTCTCTTGCGGGGGCGGGGGGCCTCAAAACTCACACTTTGAGGATCACGCTCTTATGGGTGGCCCGAGGAGGGTGGGAGGTTGTGCCGTTTCTTCACGGTGGGAGACCGAGGTGCAGGGAGAGAGTTGGCGGGGAAATGAAGGGGGTGTGGATTTGAGCTCCTCTGATCCGAGGGCCTAGGGAGGGGTCCAGCGCCCAGGGACAGGAGTCCATGTTCTGACCCTCCCCTCTGACCCAGGTGACCCTGAGGGAGTCTCTGAAGAAGGAGCAGGCCCAGGTGGCAGAGTTTCAGGGTGAGAAAAACACAGCCAGGGTTCCACGGTGGGGAGCGGTGGGGATCAGGTGTTGAAAAGAAGTAGGGAGGGAGGGTCCCAGGGCTGGGGTCCAGAGACAGGGAGGGGTGGAGTTGGGGAGGTGGGGGGGGGCTCCAGATTTCCCAGCAGGGACTGGATGAGGGCCTGAAGAGTCATGTCCTGGGTGGGGGTCAGGTGAGTGGGTGTGGTCACCGTGTCGACCTGCCCCTGATTCTGTACCCCACCCCTCAACCAGGAAAGTTGAAGATACTGAACCAAAATCTGAAGGACGCGTTGGCCGAGGTGGAGCGACTAAGGTCTGAGAGGAGCCCCCCACCCCCACCCCGGGGCACGCCCCTTTCACCCAACTCCCGACCCCCTGGGCACGGGGCAAAAAACCTCGATGCTCAGGCGACCAAGTTTAAGTCCCAGCCTCGTCCCATCTGTCACACAGCCACTGGGGGCGGGGGGCGCTGCTCACTCTTCTCCCCAGCGATTTGTCGGGAAGGAGTGCAGGTTCTTAGGGGAGAAGCTTTGAGCGGCCCGAGCGGGCCCGGCAGCTGCCTGAGTGGCCCTGATCTCTACTCCAGAAGACAGAGTGAGACCTGCTCCAAAAACAACGCGTCCAGCTGCTCGAGCTTCCTATTCGTTGTGATCGCGGTCTTGGTCCTCAACGCTCTGCTGACCTGAGATCCCAGAAAGCCGGCCGGTAAGGATTGGGCAGCTCCTGGGAGAAGAAAGCTCGGAGGGGCCGGGAGCTGGTCTGGGTCAGGGTCTGGGGAGGTGGCCTGTCTGTGGGGCGGAGGGCTGGACACGGAGAAGGATCTTGGAGAGGGAGGGAGCACTCAGTGAGTAGGGAGGTCCTGTGGGGGGCGGGGCTTGGGGCGGGGCCTGTGTTCTGTCCGCCTCTGAGCCCGTATTTTGTTTTTTCTTTTAAAAAATTTTTTAAATTTATTTTAATTTTTGGTTTTTGGTCGCTCTGCATGACATGCGGGATCTTAATTCCCAGACCAGGGATCGAACGCGCAACCCCAGCATTGGAAGTGCAAAGGCTTTACCAGCCAGGGAAGTACCTGAGTCCCTATTTTGATGTTTTTTAGGCCATAACCTGGACTGGTCTGGCTCCCTGTCTGCTTCCCTGTGTGAGGCTTCCTGACTCGGCCAGTTCTGAGGGGACCACATGGCAACACGGTTGTGGGGGTGGGGGGATGGGGTAACCTAAGGGGTCCAAATGGGTCGGCTCTGGAGGGATGTCTTTCGTGGAGAAGTAGGGGGTTGCCCCAGTCTGCCCTAGAGTTGGGGAGGGCTCAGGGGTGAGGCGTAGGGCACCTGCTTCTTGCTGACAGCTTCTGCTGACATCTAGAAAGTCACTTTCTTCTGGCGTCATTTGGCTCCAAAAAGTAAACACCCCTTTGGGGGGAAAATTGTACTCTCAAGTTTTTGGAGTGTTATCGTGTCACCCCCAAGCACCTGGGACCTGCCCTGTGAGCAAGGGTGGACACCCATTGACATCCAAACTCAGCCTCTGTGCTCTAGAATGTTCCTTGGGATTTCTGGGGTGCTGGCAGGCATCACCCCACTGCCCCTCCCCCAGCCCTCTTCTCCTCTGAAAGTGAGAGAGAAAGTCGCTCAGTCATGTCCAACTCTTTGTGACCCCTATAGTCCATGGAATTCTCCAGGCCAGAATACTGGAGTGGGTAGTGTTTCCCTTCTCCAGATCTTCCAAACCCAGGCTTCCAAAGCAGGTCTCCCGCATTGTGGGCAGATTCTTTACCACCTGAGCCACAAGGGAAGCCCAAGAATACTGGAGTGGGTAGCCTATCTCTTCTCCAGGGGATCTTCCCGACCCAGGAATTGAACCAGGGTCTCCTGCATTGCAGGCGGATTCTTTACCAACTGAGCTACCAGGGACCTACACCCTCATCAATGCTCCCTGCCTGCAGGTTTCTGCTCTCATCTCCTGGCTGGATCTTCTGATCCAGTGGTTCCATGAGGAAACTGTGGCTGTGATGAGGAGCACTTTGTCCTGATTCCCAGTCCCTTCCAGTAGAAAGTACAGGGCTGGGACTTAAACCTCGATGTGCAGACACGGGACAGACCTGTGTCACATTGCCCCGCCACCTCCGTCCCCAAAGTCTTATTCATCCTGTAGTACCCAGCTCCGGGAACCCCTCCCCCAGAGAGCCTCTCTGCTTCTCAAAATTGAAGATTAGGTATGGGGAGTTCCCTGGTAGCTTAGTAGTTAGGATTCCAGGATTTCACTGCCATGGCCCAGATTCAATCCCTGATTGGAGAACTGAGATCCTGCAAGCCACATGGCACTACCAAAAGAGAAAGAAAGAAAGAAAGAAAAGAAAAAAAAACTTGGGAGGGGCTCAAAGTTGAGGGGTTCTGTCTCATAGACCATTTAACCCACTTCCTTGACCCTCCCATGGCCCCTATTTCCTTCCTCCCCAGTTATCTTCCTTCCTCCAAGTTTTCCTGGAATTCCAACTATTGTCCAGGCAACTTTTTGTGCGTAGCACTAGGGGCAGGCTGCTTGTGTTTGCCCAGGATTCTGCACTGCCCTCTAGTCCCATGGGCCCCAACCCAGATGGTCTTAGACTCCCCTTCCACGGCTCCTACTGTCTTCCCAGTGTCCCCAAACCCCATCCCTACCACAGACCCCCCTGACAACACCCCCGTCCCCTAACTTCCTCCTGTTCCACCCACCCCGACCATTTCTCTATATATTGATTCATCAAGTTCCTTCCTGCCTCACAGCCTCGGCCAGTCTCTGCCCTCTGCTCGGAGCTCCTGCTCCTCACTCTGAAGTTCTAGAGCAGGGTTTCTCGGCCTCTCAACTCTCAGCATCTGGGCTGGACCGTTCTCTGTGGTGGGGCTGCCCCGTGCACTGTGGGATGCTGAGTACCATCCTTTGCTACCAGATGCCCGTAGCACCTTACTGCCAGGTTGTGACAACAACAGAAGGCCTCTAGACATTACCAAATCTCCCCTGGGGGCACAGATTCAATTCCAGTGAGAATCTCAGCTCTAGAAGGTGAGGCTCAGGTCTCCATCATTTCTGTGCCCCCAGCTCACAGGAGGGCTCAGTAGGCGCTCCTGTGGAGTCCCTTGCCAATGACTGAGGCATTTTACCCTCCATCAGCAGCCCCATCTAACAGATGAGGAAACTGATGTCCAGAGAAGTAACTGGACTTGCTCAGGGTTTCTCAGCTGCTCAGGCAGTGGTGTTCAGTCGTTCAGTCGTGTCCGACTCTTTGCAACCCCATGGACTGCAGCACGCCAGCCTTCCCGGTCCTTCACCATCTCTCGGAGTTTGCTCAAACTCATGTCCGTTGAGTCGGTGATGCCATCCCACCATCTCATCCTCTGTCACCCCCTTCTCCTCCTGCCCTCAATCTTTCGCAGCATCAGGGCCCTCTGCTTCTAGCAGGTTCTCTTGATTGCCAGGAAGCCCTTAAAACATGACTTCAGTCTTTGCCACTTCCACCCAACATCCGCCACCCCCGCTCCCAGCTTGGGCTACTGGAAAGTCCCAAAACAGCACTGCCCCTCCCCCTACTCTATGTGTACTGTTTCACAGATGAGAAGGCAGTTTTGCCTGATGTCATGGGTTTGACCTGCTCAATTTCTTCCCCCAAACTCCTACCCAGTGGCCGGGGTATAAACTTCTCTCCTTCCTGAAAATGTCCCTCTTCCCTGTCTGACTGTGACCCAGCCAGGAGTTGGAAACCAGGCCTGAGGGGTGCTGCAGGGCCTGCAGGATGGGGAGGGATTCCAGCTACAGCAGGAATGTGGGAGCGACTTGTAGCTGCTCTGTGTCCCTGGCCTGAGACTTGGCCTCTTTGGGCTCTGTTTTCTTCCTGTGGAATGGGCGGGGGCGCCGTGGAGGGGGAGGGCTGTCAGGAGGAACACGGATTCTTGTTCTTAGTGTTCACTCAGCTCACATTTACTGCACAGCTACTGTGTGCCAAGCCCACGCGGTGGCAGTGGGAACAAGGCAGGCGAAGGCTTTACTTTTTCAGGGCTTGCCCAGTCTGATGCCCCAGTGGCTCAGCGGTAGAGAATCCACCTGCCATACATGAGACATGAGATGCGGGTTTGATCCCTGGGTTGGGAAGATTCCCTGGAGGAGTGGCAACCCACTCCAGGATTCTTGCCTGGCGAATCCCATGGACAGAGGAGCCTGGTGGGCTACAGTCCATGGGGGTCGCAGAGTCAGACACACACATACACACACATACCCCAGTCTGATGGGAGAGGCATTCAGGAATCAAACACAGTAAAATGACAGCAGAGCTGAGAGATCAAAAGGGGTCAGAGTTAGTGGGGAAGGGATAAGAAGAGACACACTGGTGGACAGGGAAGTAACTGGTAAGGAAGTTAGCTGAGCAAAGAGGGAGGAAAGTCCGGCCGGCAACCCCGGGATAGGAATGCGCTGGCCGGAACAGCACCCAGCAGGGCTAGAGGGGGCGGGGATGACACTGAAGACCTGCTGGGGGCCTCGCCGGGGAAGGAGAAAGGAGAGGGGGAGGATGGGGAGTGGGGAAGGATGGAGGAGGAGGAAAAGCGGGGAGTAGGGTGGAGGAAGGGGAAATGGAAATGAAAGAGGGTAGAGAGGGAAGAGGAGGATTTGACTCCGGCAAGTCAGGGCAACGGTGTAGACGCGCCTGGCTCTGATGCACGTTGTAAGGTCGCCCCCTGGTGGCTTAGTGGAGAACGGGCAGGGAGATGGGACGCATCTACCCTTGGGTCTGCACTCTGGCCCGCACATCCAGTCACAAAAAAGTGCGGCCGCCCGAGCCAGGCCGACCTCAGTTGTTTCGAACAGCCTCCCATCTTCTAGGCTTGGTCTCTCCATGAACAGAATGGGGGATAGTATACCCCCAGACCCTTGCCAAGGGCCCCTGGTGCAAAGGGGGGCTTTGCGCAGATATGCTCAGGTGATTCCTACAGAGCCCTACAAGGCAGGAGCTACTGTCATCCCCAGTTTACAGAGGAGGAAACTGAGGCTTAGAGGGTCACATGGGATGCAGAAACAAGACTGGAACCCGGGATCCCCAGCCTTGTCCTCGGCTCCGGTAGCTTGGGCTGGCCCTTGGCGTGGGTCCAGCCCCTCCCAATAAACTCGAAACCACCGCCAGGAGGGGCGGAACCGTGGGTGTCCCTGGCTGCCCAAGGTGCCAATTAAATGCTCGTGGCCGTCTGGGGCCAGAGCTATGGACAGCGGCATGGCCGAGCCCGGGCCGGAGCCCGAGCCGGGGCGCGCCTGGCGGGTGTTCGCCCTGTGCGGGGCCGCAGTCTTCCTGGCAGCGGTTGCTGCCGGAGCAGCCCTTCTGGCCTGGAATCTGGCCTCCTCGGCCTCCCGGAGGCCCCGCTGCCCAGAGCCGGCCGCCAACACCACGGCGCCGCCTGGAGACCCCGGACCCGAAGTCGAGGAACTTCGGCGCCGACTGGCAGAGGCTGCCCGACTCGAGGAGGCCCTGACGAAGCGGCTGAAGCAGGCCGAGCGTGTCCGCCGGGAGCTGGAGGAGGCCCTAAGGGCCTGTGAGGGCCGCCAGGTAGGTGGGCAGGCTGGAGGGCTGGGGAACCCCAAAAACGAGGGGGAGAGGGTGCGCACACACACCCAACCCTCCCCCTCGGTGCCTTGGTTTCCCCCGTTCTTCAACTGAGGGAGGAAAATGAGAACACCACCATTCCTTCCAACTCCTACAGGGCCAATTCCCCCTTGTGTCTACCTTCTGCCCAAGAAGGTTCCACTAACACAGCTCATTCACTTCGTTGTACACCAGAAACTAACAACGCTGTAAGGCAATTATAGTCCAGTTGAAAAAAAATACGACATAAATGAACTTTAAAAAAATAAAAAGAAGGCTCCACTGTCCTCTGCTATTTGCTGGTGGAGGCTACCCCAGACCCCTGAGCCCCGCTGGGGAGGCCCTGTGCTAACCCTCCCCCTAAGTACCCACTCAACAACCACCCCCCAGTCAGTGTCCAGCAGCCCTATTTTGAGAGAGGGACATTCGTGTCACCTGTAATTAGGAAGCTAAAGTTGGCCTCTCGGAGGAGGTACCAGCCAGGTCCTCCCTTCTCCTCTTGCTACCCCCTTCGAACTCTTTCTTAACCCTTTCTTAACTCTTTCTCAACCCTGGGCCTCGCAGAAGAACCATCCTCAAAGTCCCAACCACTCACATTTACTGAGTAACTACTGTGTACCCCTGTGTACTGGGCCCAGCAGAGGTTGGGCAGCATACGAATTCTGGAAAATTCATGCCTTTTGAAAATTAATCCCTATGCCTTTCCAGCCTGCCTAAGGGAAGGGCCTGGGGCAGCTGAAATTAAAAGCAGCCTGCCCTGGATTCAAATTATGGTTCTCCCCCAGCCCCCATGAAAGAGTCTCAGAGGAGACCAAGCCAGTTGCTTTGCAGAATGTCCTACAGAGGTGACCGATACCCTAGAAACTCAATCATCAACCACCATATTGGCTTGTGCTGGTCTGAAACCCCAGTCCCAGGAATCTAGATATAGCTAGGATTGGAACCCGAGCCGGTCGGCAGAACTAAACCTTTCTATATCCAGTTGGCCTGGAGCGGGGTCAGTGTGCTCAGTCCCTCAGTCATGTCCGACTCTGCGACCCCACGGACTGTAGCCCACCAGGCTCCTCTACGGATTTTTCAGGCAAGAACACTGGAGTGGCTTGCCATTTCCTCCTCCAGGGGATCTTCCCCACCCAGGGATCGAACTTGCGTGTTCTGAGTCTCCTACACTGCAGGCAGATTCTTTTATCATTGAGCCATCTGGGATGCCCCAGGGGTCAGTGGACCTGGGCAAAGATCTCCTTGCAGGCAGGCACCTTTCACCCCAGACTTCAGAGGCCACTTCTGTGTTTTACAACTACAGGACTCCAAACGACATTCCAAATAAAGCTCAAGGAACACCAGGGTGTTCTCATTCCAAATAAAGCTCAAGGAACAACAGGTGTTCTCGTCTCCCCTAGAAAGGGCAGAGCCCATTCACTTTCTCTCCCTTCCCCCGTCATTTCTACTCCACAGAGTCGGCTTCAGACCCAACTGATGACACTGAAAACTGAGATGGAAGAAGCCAAGGCACAGGGTACCCAGATGGGGGCTGAGAACGGGGCGCTCACAGGTGTGTTGGGATGCAAAGGGGTGGGCACGCTAGAGATGGGAGGAGCCTAGACGGTTCCTAGCTAGGCAAAAGACACAGACGGGTGTAAACGTAAAGCAAAGCAACGTGAAAACTTGTGAAAGAAATGCACATAATATGCAAAGGTCAGGCAAATGTCACAGAACAATGCAAACGCAACAAAATATGCACACGCTATGTAGAGACTCCCCAAAGACATGTAAACCTCTGAAAAGCTATGCAAATAACATGTAAAGGTCATGCAAACAGCACACAAATTTAATTCCAATACAACAAACCACATAGACAGTATGCAGACTATAAACTCGGAGTTGATGTGTGCGGAGTAGGAGCCCGGGCTCCATCCTGATCTCGCGCCTTGCGTCCGCAGAAGCCCTGGCGCGCTGGGAGGCCGCGGCCGCTAAATCTGCGCAGCAACTGGACGAGGCGCAGCGGCGCGCACGTACGGCCGAGGCGGAGGGCGAAGCCTGCGCAGCCCGGGAGGCGGCGCTGCGCGATCACATGTGAGTGAAGGGTGGGAGGGAAGGGTCCAGGGCTCGGGGAGGGGCGGGGCTGGTCGTGTGGGCGGGGCCTTGGGAGAGGATCTAGATGAAGGTCTGAGTGTGAGAACCTAGCGGCGGGCTCTATGGGGCGAGAATGCCCACATTGGGGTTGGCACTCTTGAGGCATGGGTCCCTGGGGTCGGGCGTATATGGGGGCTCCGAGGGGAGCGGGGAGTGAAGGTGAACGTTGCAATGAAAAGTATCAAGGGAGGGATCGGGGGCCTGGAGGCGGAGCTTCCGTGGAAAAAACTGGGAGTCCCGGAGGACCCGTCCTGGAAAAGACCAGGGGAGAAGGGATGGGGGATCCTGAAGCCTGGAATCTTTGGGGATTGGAATACCAGGAAGAATAGATGAATCCCGGAGGGTCTCTGGGGATAGGTGTCCTGGTGCCGACGGCCCCTCTACCCTCTTCCCGGCAGTAAAGCCCTGGAAGCCCAGACGAGCGCCCAGCGCAGAGTTTCACACCCCCGGACCCGCGCCGGGTCCCGACCACGGCCCAGCCCCCGCTCGCGCTCTCGCCCAGGAACTTCCGGGGGCTGCAGGCGACCTACGCGGCGCGCACGAGGGTGAGTCGGCCCCCAGCTGAATGGGGGCTCGAGACCAGGAGGACAGACCCTGGGAGCCCTGCAGGGACACTCAGAGAGGTGCCCAAGCTGGATGAGATGCTCAGTCGACACCCATCCACGCTCAGCTTTTGACCCAGAAGCAACCCTGAAACTGCTGAAAGAAGACACGACCTTGTCTTTCTGACCATCTAGTGCGTATCTACAGACGGGAATACTGAGGTCCATTGGGTCTCAAGGTGAGATAGTGCAGAGCCGGGACTTAGGTCCCCTCTAAGGACAAGGCCAGTGTTGCCCTCATCCCTCGGACATGAGGACTCAGGGTCCAGCCCTGATCTGGAAGTGACCTGAAGGGGTCGCTTCTCCTCTCTGGTCCTCAGTTTACCGTGTCTGTAAAATGAGTGATTGGAATGGTGAGAACCAGCATATCCTTGACACCAAAACCTAGCAAAAATGGCACGATAGGAAAACTCCGCACCCCTCTCCCTGTGAGGGTACAAAGCTCCCAAATGAAGTTTTAGAAGAGAACCAAGTAATCATTTGAAAGATACACCATAGCAAAGGAACATAGGCCTGAGATGCAAAGATAAATCAGTATTGGGAAGGAACTCTGTTAATAAAATTTGCCATGCTAACGGATCAAATGAAAAGCATTCTGAAAAGGTCATCAAAATAGCAACAATTTCATGTGAGATTATACAGTGTTTGTCTTTATCTGATTTACTGCAGTTAACATAACACCCTCTAGATCCATCCATGTTGTTGCAAATGGCAAGATTTCTTTTTTATGAGACTATTATAATTAATATTCCATTGTGTGTATATATAAATTGTGTGTGTGTATATATATATATATATATTATATCTTCTTTATCTATTCATCTGTCAGTGGACACTTAGGTTCTAATCTCCAGACTGTAATCAGATTTTGCCAACTATTTTGATAATGTCCTCTGTAACAAAAGATTATCCTGATTTACACATCGTGTTAATCTGGAACATTTCTCAATCTGTCTTTGCCTTTCATGACATTGGTTGGCATTTTTTTTAAAGCCCCAGGCCAGTCATTCTGTGGTGTCTGAGTTTGGGTTTTTGTGGTTTCCTCATGATTAATTTGAGGTTGACATTTTTGGCAGGAATGCCTCAAAAACAATTCAACTTAATATTATCTTCTGGTGGTATGACTATATATAGAAAACCCAAGAGAATTAACGGAAACTTTCCTATATCCAAAACAACGAGGTAGAAAATCGTTTGGAAGAAAAGAAAGATCCATTGACATAGTTTTTCATATCCAGGAATAAACTACTTTGCTTATTATGTAAGAATCTCTTCTAAATTAAATTTTCAAAAAATAATTCAGTAGAGGGACTTCCCTGGTGATCCAATGGCTAAGACTCGGGGCTCCCAATGGAGGGAGCCTGGATTTGACCCTGGCTGGGGAACTAGATCCCACAAACATCAACTAAGAGTTCCTGTGCCACAGTGAAGATCCTGCATGCTGCAACTGAGACCTGGCGCAGCCAAATAAATACAATTTTAAAAATAACTCGATAGAAAACAAGCAAAGAATATGGGCAACCAGTTCAAAGAAGCATGCAGAAAAAGGTGCCCAGTCTCACTGCTAGAGAAGAAATGCCAACTGAAACGATGACACGGTACCACTTTCTGCCCACTGGTTTGGCAAGGATAAAAATAAAAGCAAAAGTTTGTGAATATACACAGTACTGGTGAAACAGCTTGTTGGTATGACTACTTGGGAGGGCCATTTTCTAGAATCTCTCAAAATTAAAAGAGTGTTTGACCCATTAGTTCTTCTTCAAGCAGTTTCCCTGCAGCCATATTTTTTATTAAGAAAAATTTAATCTACAGTCATTTTTTAATTATAGTCTTGGATACTAAGAACCCAACAGAGTACTTTATTCACTTTTCACTTTTTTTGGCCACACAGCCTGAAGAATCCTATTTCCCTGACCAGGGTTAGGGAAGTAACCCTCAGAAGTAAAAGTTTGGAGTCCAAACCACTGGACTGCCAGGAAATTCCCAACAACTATATTTAAACGCATGCAAAATAATGGACTGCATGCAGTGGAGAGTCCTGGCTTTGGATATTGGAACAGAAAAACATTTAGTAAAGAAATCAAATAAAGTCTAGAGTTCAGTTCATTGTAATATACTAAGATTAATTTCTTAATTTTGACGAATGAACTATGGTATATAACATGTTAATGATAGAAGCTGTGTGAGGGCTATTCAGAGACGGTATTATCTCTGCAAATTTTCTGTAAATTTAAAACATTCCAAAAAACAAAACAAAACATTCCAAATAAACAGTTTACTTTTTTAAAGTAAGGGTGGAGGAGAGGAGAAATGAAGACATTATTACCACATGCTTGGTAATTGCAAAAAATTGGAAACAACCTCAGTGTCCACCAACTGGAGTCTGTTTAAATGAGTGTGCATACATCCACACCACGGAATGCTGTTCAACTGGTTCGTATGGACTGGGGCAGCGGGGGGTGGGGATTGTTTTGTTTGGGGCAGTGGCAGCCCACTCCAGTACTCTTGCCTGGAAAATCCCATGGACGGAGGAACCTGGTAGGCTGCAGTCCATGGGGTCACACAGAGTCGGACACGACTGAAACGACTTAGCAGCAAGTTGCCCTACTTACAGATCTTAGTTCCCCCATCAGGAATTGAACGCGAGCCCTCAGCAGGGAAAGCACAGAGCTCTAATCACTGGACCTGCAGGGAATTCCCACTGTGCAACTGTTAAAAAGGCCAAAACTGACCTTCGTTGAGACACAGTAATGTAAGAAGCAGAAGCGTTATAGTCTGTGTACATCTTTGAAAAATTGGAACTGGGGGAAACTTGTCCAGATATCTCTAAAGGAAACCCTAGATACAGCAGTGGCCCCTGGAAAAGGAATCAGGGATCTAGGGATCAGTGCGGGGAGGAAGCCTCATGTTCCTTTGTATTAGTTCAGTTCAGTCGCTCAGTCGTGTCTGACTCTCTGTGACCCTATGGGCTGCAGCACACCAGGCTTCCCTGTCCATCACCAATCCCGGAGCTTGCTCAAACTCAAGTCCATCGAGTCGGTGATGCCATCCAACCGTCTCATCCTCTGTTGTCCCCTTCTGTTTGTAAAGTTTGCGTTTTAAAACTCATATGCATGTGTTGCCTTTAAAAATAATTAAAATTCGTCTTGAAAAATCTAAGAGGCTGGTGTTAGAAGCCCTTGAAACTCTGATCTCCACCTCAGGCAGTTCTGCTCATAATCTCCCACTCCCACCCACCTTGGAGGTGGCTTTAAGGGCCTTTACTGGGAAAGGATCCACCTAGAGGGAGAATTGGACCCCATCTCTCGCGCCAAAGGAGGAGGTGAGGTTGAGGAGAGGAATGAGTCTTAACAGTTTTGTTCCGCTACCGACCACCAGGGGTCGCCCCAGTCTTCAGACCTAGTTGCTGGCTGAGGGCCCAGACCTTGTGAGGCTGGAAGGATGGGTCTGAGACGCGCTCCCCCTCACCCCACCCTCCGCCTCTGCCCCCTGCCCTCCCCTCCAACTCTGGCGTAAATCCAGAAATGAGCAGGAAACAGCTTCTCCTTCTGGAGTCAGCTAGGTCTTGACACTGGCCTCGCCTTGTCTGCGGCCCCAGGGATTTAAGACCCTTCACTGTGCAGCTGTGGGGTCCAGGGCTGATCTACACAAAGGGTTGGACTCAGCGCTGTATCCGAAACCTAAAATATTATCATTATTATTCACTTATTCTGCTAACTTCACCTTGGTCATAACTGTCAGATCACTGAAAATCAGCTCCAGGGAAACGGAGAGCCATGGGATGTGTGTGAGCAGAAAGGGACCCATCAGATCTGGTGTCTGGGAGAAAAGAGGGAGGGGAGGTGGGAGGCTGGAAGCTGTGGATCCCCTGGGGAGGCCAAAGGACAGGGAGTGGATGAGGACTGGGGGCAGCTGGGAGAGAACAGACCCCAGTCCCAGACCAGGACTAAGAATCCCCCAGCTGCCCTGCCTCCCAGACCTCATATCCCTCCCACTCCACAGGGCCGGTGCCCCACCGCCTGCCCTTGCTCCGTTCTGTTTCCCTGTCTCCACCTGTCTAATTACCACTCAAAGTCTCCATCTCTCTGTCTCTGAGTCTTTTCTCTGTGTCTCCACCTTGTCCTGTCTCTCAGGTCCCTGTCCTGGCCTCCCTGTTAATGGTGACCCTGGGATCCCTCTCTGGCTGCAGCAACAGGAGTCAGTGGGGTGGGGTGAGGGCCGGGGGTGAGGATGAAAAGGGAAAACCTGGGTGGAGGGCACTGGAGGACAGCAGCAACTTGATCTTGTAACAACAGTCCCAGTTGTTCAACCAGAAGGCCCAAAGAGGACAGGCTCTTCCCCTCCAAAGGGCTCTCTTTGCCTCCTCTGTCAACACCCAAAGTCGCAAACTTCATTTCCTTTGCAGTTAAACAAAACCCGAAGACGTTGGCAAAAATGTGGAGGGTTTTCTGAACTTTGCCGAAATTTTTCTTCACCAGAAGTATCATTTCCTCCTGAAGCTTCCTGAAGCTCCATGAGAGTTTTTAAAAAACCTTGTGTCTCCTTGAGAACATCAGTGTTCAGTCTTCAGAGTGACATGGAATTGACTTCCTCATGACAGTTTTCCCATCTCTGACCAAACAATCAAATGAAACCAAATGGATTGTTTTTGATTTAGAAAAAAAAATTTTTTAATTGGTGTTGGGTTTTATGATGACCCCTCAAGGGAATTCAGAGAGATTCGTACACAAAATTTCCTGTGACTATGACAAATGGTTTTCAGGAAAAAACCAAATTCTCCCATCATTTGATGTATTTGACCTCATGTGAATTCAAGGACCAGTTACTCACCTCCGCCCTCTGGAATTTTCTGGTCAGGAATGCAGGCAGAAAGTGTTCAAAAGAGTCTGTTTTTAGAAATTTTAGACACTGCTGGCAAGGGTGTCAATGGAAACAGCCTTTTTGGAGGACAAATTGATAACAGCTGTCAAAATATAAGATGTTATTGCTTCAGCACCCAGCAATTTCACTTGTGGAGATTTGACTTCAAATCTTATTCTGTTCATTGAAACAAAAAAATTTAGAAATATTCTAAGTTCCCCTTGATAATTATTATGATAGTAAAATATATGTGCTGAAAACCTAAACAGTGGTCAAAGGAATCCTCAGTCTCAAAAGTCATAATGTTGAGCAAAAAGAAGTTTCATCATTACCGTTTCCATTAAAAAAAAAAAAATCCAACTTAAAAAAAAAAGTTATTGTAGGAAAAAAAAAACTTACTGAAAAAGAAACATTACAAATCTAAGTTGTGAGACCAAATTGCCAGAAAGAGTGTTATTTTTGAGCTTGACCCAAAAGACATTTGTGTGTAGATTTCAAACTTTTGTTCTTAGACTGTGACAATTGCTCAAAATTGTAGCACATCGGTACTGTCAGTTCTAGAGTGGCTTTTCAGTTTTCTGGGAGTTTATGGTTGCTTATCTTTTTCTCTTGACAACAGATACAGTATTCATACATGCTTACGTGCAACATCTTCCACATAAGATGAAGAATAGCCAGGATCTTAAGTTCACACCAAGACTGTAACATCTCCGGGCACTGTCGCCATGCCTGAGCTCTCAACTGGACCCTTGTCACTCAGGCTCTCCCCCTGTCATGCCCCCTTGCCCCCGGTGATCCCATAGGACCAGGGCAACAGCACCTGGAACAGTGCCCACCATTGCATCTCAGTTCCTCAGCCCAACATCAGAGGCTACCCATGATCCAGCCCCACCTTTGAAAAACACAGCTGTTTATTAAGGCTGACTGTGTGCCAGGCACTGAGACCAGTGTTTCACTGCTGACTGTCAGGAGAAAGCTGAGGCTCGCAGGGGGAGAAGTCACTTGTCCCAGGTCACACAGCAGTAGGTGGCACAGCCGGAACGTAACTCCGGAGGCCTACAGCAAGACCATGGAGTCCCTGTGCCCGCATGGCCCTCGTTAATGAAGAGGGGCGATCTCCTCCTCCCACCAGCTCCAGGGGATTCTGGGTGGGCCTGTCCAACCTAGAGAAAGAGCTGGTTGGGCATCACTTGCAGCCCCCAACTCTCTTTCCTCCCAGTAGTGGCTGAGGAGGGTCCGGAATCAGGAATCAATGGGTAGCTGCAAAGGCCAGAGGTCAGACAGGGGTTTCCTGCCCACCGCTGGGACTTCTTCCTTCCCCACCCAACTCCTGCCTCCTTGATGAACATCACCCTGGAGGATCCCTCCCCCTCAACAACTCTGCCACCCCGTTCCCCTGGCTGATAGCGGGATGTTTCCCCATGCCACCACTCTCGCCCTGCTATGCCCCCACACAGGCAGCAGACAGCAACTGCGTTATCGTTGCCCGCCCATGTTCCAGCCCCCTTTCTATCTCCTTGCCTCATTCCCTTTGGCCCCTGCCCCTCCCTGCTATCAGCCTTGACCCCATGGGGCTAGGGTCTGTGTCCCACTCTGTTTTCCCAAGACTGAAGACTTCTCAACGCTCCTCTTGGGGAAGGGTTCTGGTGTCACCTACAGAGGAGGCTTACCTAGAGTGCCTGTTTGGTGGGGGGGGGGGGGAGTGGGCAGGAGGGCATACCCAGAATCCTTTGCTCCTTGGTCCCTGAATCCCTTCCCACAGTGAAGTTTGACCCCCACTATCTTGTGCTTCCCATTCACCATCTCACAGAGCTCGAAAATGAGGTTTCAAACAGAAAGTGGTAGTGGTAATAGCAACTGGCAAATCTTTTCTCCCAGCCCCCTCCCCCACCCTGGGGCCTGGCACCATGCAGAAGGGAAAACTGAGACTCAGACGTGAGAAGCCCATCATGGGCACGCACACTGGCCCCAAGTTCACTGCTGCTTGCACTTACTAAGTGCCTACATGAGCCAGGCATGTAGGATGGTGGGATGACAGCCTGGGGAGCCCCCGCCACCGCCGTCCACGGATCAGCCCTTGGTGATGTGCACCAATTACTGAGTGCTGTGTATGCCTGGCCCCTGGCAACGCGCTCTGCACAATTTAGCTCCTGTAACAGCACTGTCCCTTGAGGTGGGCATACATCTGTAGCCAGCCCTCTCCAAGGGGAGTTAAGGCCAGCTCTGTGAATGACCAGAGGGAGACCCGACGCCCACCCCCCAAAACAGTCCTTTCTCCTCCCTGCATGTCTGTGTCTTCCACACAAGGGGGATGTTGAAAAGACGTCATACACAGCTGAGAACAGCTCTGGGTACAGAGCAAGGGCAGAAGGGGAAACTGAGGCTCAGTAAGACCAAGGATGCCTGGCCACTCCAGCCGGTGCCCCCACCCGTAGTTAATCAGAGAGGCCAGACGTGCCTTGGTGCCCTCCCCCCTTCCCTTCACAGCCCGGGGTGGGAGTGTTGTGATAACCCACAGCCCCCGTTTCCTCCTGGCCAGGAAGGAGCCAGGCAGAGGAAGTATTAAGAGGAGTAATATAAACACTTCCCCCTCCCCCCCGCCGTGGTGAGGTCTAGAAGGGGCAGCGGCCACCACCCTGAGCAGGCCAGCCAGCCGAGCACTGCTAGTACACGGGGCAGACGCTGGGAGGAGATGGGCTTGGCGATGGAGCACGGGAGCCCCTACTCACGGGCCGGGAGCAGCTCCAGGGGCTGCTGGTACTATCTGCGCTACTTTTTCCTCTTCGTCTCGCTCATCCAATTCCTCATCATCCTTGGCCTCGTCCTCTTCATGGTCTACGGCAACGTGCACGTGAGTACCGAGTCCAACCTGCAGGCCACCGAGCGCCGGGCCGACGGCCTGTACGGCCAGGTGGTGGGGCTCACGGCTTCCCAGGCCAACCTGACCAAGGAGCTCAACCTCACTGCCCGCGCCAAGGAGGCGATCAACCAGATGATGCTCAGCGCCCGCCGAGACTTGGACCGAATCAACGCCAGCTTCCGCCAGTGCCAGGCCGATCGGGTAAGACCGCAGGCTAGACGCTCACCCTGGGGACCCCGGGCTGGTCACCTCACCTCTCTGAGCTTCGCTTTCCTCATCCGTGAAGACGGGGACATTTTGGAGGACAAGCCCATGTAGAGAAGTGATGAGTATTTTATTCCTGTATCTCATGCAATATTTGGGACTTTGCTGCTGTTGTTCTGTCACTAACTCGTGTCTGACTGCAACCCCATAGACTGCAGCACACCAGGTTCCTCTGTCCTTCACTATCTCCCGGAGTTTCCTCAAACTCATGTCCCTTCAGTCGGCTACGTTATCTAACCATCTCATCCTCTGCGGCCCCCTTCTCCTTTTCCCGTCAATCTTTCCCAGTGAGTTTGACAGGAGCTGAGGGTGTGAAATGGGTGACAGTCTCCACAAGACCCAGGGGTAACTGTTTCTGCTCACCTGCCTTTCCCTTCACCAGGGGATCGTCCCAACCCAGGGATCAAACCCAAGACTCCCTCATAGGGGTCTTTTCCAATGAGTTGGCTCTTGGCATCAGGTGGCCAAAATACTGGAGGAGCTTCAGCATCAACCTTTCCCATGAATACTCAGAGCTGATTTCCTTTAGGATTGACTGGTGTGATCTTTTTGCAGAGTATTTGGGACATACTTAGACTGAAAAAAAATGATTTGTGGTCTGTCTGGAATTCAAGTTGAACTGGGCATCCGGTCTGTTACCAGACATAGATGCTAAATACATACTTAATATGTATACAGCACCCAGAAGGTGCCAGCACACACTAGCTGCAAATAAGAGCTGACTTAATAAACCACACAGAGAGTTGAGTTCTTCATAATTAGTATGAATGGCCCAGGTCTGCCTGAGGCTGGATGTCTCCTTTGGAAATGTTATTTTGTCACTGAAGGCCGGGAGGTAGGGAGAAGCTTTAAAACCCTTTTGCAGAGGGGAAATGGCCACCTGATGTGAAGAACTGACTCACTGGAAAAGACCCTGATGCTGGGAAAGATTGAAGGCAGGAGGAGAAGGGGACGACAGAGGATGAGATGGTGGGATGGCATCACCCACTCAGTGGACATGAGTTTGATTAAGCTCGGGGAGGTGGTGATGGACAGGGAGGCCTGACATGCTGCAGTCTATGGGGTTGCAAAGAGTCTGAGCGACTGGACTGAACTGAACTGAAGAGAGGAAGTGGTTTTTGGGAGGCAGGGGAGCAGAAACAGCACTTCCCTTGTGGCTCAGCCGGTAAAGAATCTGCCTGCAATGAGGGAGACTTGGGTTCAATCCCTGGGTTGGGACAATCCCCTGGTGAAGGGAAAGGCAGGGGAGCAGAAACAGTTACCCCTGGGTCTTGTGGAGACTGTCACCCATTTCACACCCTCAGCTCCTGTCAAATTCACTCAACAAGATCCCCTGGGGTCTCTCTCACACGCAGCTCCTCTGGGGAGGTCCAGCTGGGTATAAGGACGCCTCCTCAGGCTTTGGCTGGAACGGGGTGAGAGCTGGGGTGAGCAGGGGAAGGGACATTTGGTGGGGGGTGAGGGGACAGCCTCGTTTTCCCCCACAGGAGGTCTCTGGGCTGTATGGGGCAGGGGACAGCCCCAAATGGGAAGAAAACGTCTTTTCTGGGACTTCAAACTACCCAGTCCCTGCCCCTGGGCAGGAAGGATGTGCGTGCCCCACTCCCATGAAACTGCCCAGTCAAGACGGTGTCTCCACCCTCTCATGCCCCAGGGCAGGGAAGGTCCCCCTCAGACCCCCAGAATGGGGTGAGTCCCCCCTCAGAACCCTTCATGAGGCTAGGCCCTCCTCAGACCTCAGGGCAGGACCATGTACCCGCCCAAGAGCCCCCCAGGCCAGGGCAGCCCCTCCATCTTCTTCGTTCCAGGGCAATTGGCTCGTTTGGATCTTTCAGGACACAGATGGCCTTCCGGTCCAGGAACTGTTAGGGATCGCAGGATCGTAAAGTTTTATAGTTTTGTTTTTTTCTTTTTCTGCTTTCCTTTTTTGTTCTGTTTTGGTCCCACTGCACAGGGATCTTGGGGCTTCCCAGGTGGCTCAGTGGTGAAGAATCCACCCGCAATGCAAGAAATGCAGGTTTGATCCCCGGGTGGAGGAGATCCCCTGGAGGAGGGCATGGCAACCCACTTCGGTATTCTTGTCTGGAGAATCCCATGGACAGAGGAGCCTGGGTGGCTACAGTCCACAGGGTCACAGAGTCGGACCCGACTGAGCACGAGCCCAGGGGTCTTAGTTCCCTAACCAGGGACTGAATCTGTACCCCTTGCAGTGGAAGTGTGGCGTCTTAGCCTCTGGGCCACCAGGGAAGTTCCTTTTTTTTGTTGGTTTATTTTTTTATCATAAAGTTATAGACTTACACATCTTTGAATCCCAGATGCCCCCATCGTAGAATATTAGAAATCTAAGAATCTGGATCTTTACAACTTTGAAATTTGAAAATCATAGCTTTTTTCCCCTTTAAATTGACAAATTCTTCTGGCCTGGAACCCCTCAGGATTTTCTCCAAGGATCCCCAGAAAGTCAGGGCTAATGCTGGGGAAGAGCCTCCACCCTCGCCACGGCAGCCCCATGTGTCTGATGGTAGCGGGTCTTAGCCACTGGACAACCAGAGAAGTTCCCAGAATTTTCTGTATTTGGAATTTGTAATAATATTTTTAAAAAATCTTATTTTATTGAAGTACGGTTCATTTACATGTTGTGTTAATATCTATTGTACAGCAAAGTGATTCAGTTACACATATGTATATAGTAACATATTCTTTTCCCTATTTTTTTCCATTGTAGTTTATTATAGGATATTAAATATAGCTCCCAGTGCTATACAGTATGTGATAATCTTTTTGATGGTCAAATTATTCTGAAATAGGTCACTAGGTATCCTGCATTCTGGCTCCTGTGTCTTTAAGCGCTTTCCCGGCTTTATGTCCTAACAAATATTCTAGAAAATGCTTCAGATTGTTTATACTTGTTTACTAATCGGTGAGTTCTTTTCCTCTTAGTTCAGGGCAGCTGCTAGAAAGTGAGGGAGGGACTCCTGACTTGCTTCAGAAAGATGTACCTCAACACTCCCTAACAAGAGAAGGCGCTTTTTTGTATTTTCAGACTGTGTTTGCCATTGTTTTTTAGTCACAAAGTCGAGCCTGACTCTTTGCAACCCCATGGACTGTAGCCCTCCAGACCCCTCTGTCCATGAGGTTTCCCAGGCAAGATACTGGAGTGGGTTGTCATTTCCTTCTCCATCAGATTGCATTATTTCTAAGTACATGTTTTTCTTCTCATCATCTTGGCATCTGGGAACCTGTACAGAAACAGAACTTTTGTATTTTGGGGAGCCACTTCCTTCAGCTGGAAGAAGACCCCTTTCTTACTTCATCTTTGGATCCAACTTACACCCTTAGATCTTCCCTTTCTGTAGTTAAAGCTTTTGAAAACAGCACTTCCAGAGCCCTTTTTTCTTTTTTAAATTAATTAATTCATTTGGCTGCGTGGAGTCTTAGCTATGGCACACGGCATCTTCTGTCTTCATTGTGGCCTGCATGATCTTTAGCTGTGGCATGTGGGATCTAGTTGCCTGACCAGGGAACAAGCCTTGGCCCCCTGCACTGGGAGGGGGGAATCTTAGCCACTGGCCCACGAGGGCAGTACCCCCAGAGCTACTTTTGTTCTCCCCCATCCCCAGGTCATTAGCACAGGGTCAGCTTCCGAAAGGAGGAAGGACAAAAAGTGAGAGAAAAGCAAACCTTCTTCACCCCTCTCCTACCTTTTCTTGTTATATTTCTACAGAGGCTTCTGTTTCAAAGTTTGAAAGGCACGCCCTTTGTTTATAAAGAAAAGTTATTTATAAAACGTTGTAAACTTAAAATGTAATGCACAAGCCATACAGTTGACCCATTTAAAATGTACATAACCAAAAAAAATGTAGATGAAAGAAAAAAATGTACATAACAATGATTTTTAGTACACTCACGGAGTTGGGTAACCATCGGTACAGTTTGATTTAGAACATTTCATTACCCCCAAAAGAAAGTGTATCAGCAGTCACTTCCCTCCCCCGCCTCCAGCAGCTGCAAATCTGCTTTCTGTTTCTATGGATTTACTTATTCCGGATATTTCATTCAAATAGAGTCTGGCACTATATAACCTTTTGTGTCCGACTTCTCACACTCAGCGTGATGTTTTCAACGTTCATCCACGTTACCACGTGTGTCAGCGTTTCGTTCCTTTTTTGTGGCAGAATAACATTCCACTGGGTGGCTGGGTCGCGTTTTATCCATTCATCTGTTGAAGAAACACTTGAGTTCTTTCTACCTTACGGATACTGTGTCTACTGCTGCTGTGAATATTTGTGTACAAGTTTCTGTCTGAACATAGACTTCCATTGCTCTCAGGTGTATATATCTAGACCTAGAATTGTTGGGTCACCCCACTCCAGTACTTTTGCCTGGAAAATCCCATGGACAGAGGAGCCTGGTGGGCTGCAGTCCATGGGGTCGCTAAGAGTCAGACACGACTGAGCGACTTTCCTTTCACTTTTCACTTTCATCATTGGAGAAGGAAATGGCAACCCACTCCAGTGTTCTTGCCTGGAGAATCCCAGGGACGGGGGAGCCTGGTGGGCTGCCGTCTATGGGGTCGCACAGAGTTGGACACGACTGAAGCGACTTAGCAGCAGCAGCAGCAGTGTAATTCTATGGAAAATAGATGGGGAAACAATGGAAACAGTGACAGACTTTATTTTCTTGGGCTCCAGAATCACTGCAGATGGTAACTGCAGCCATGAAGTTAAAAGACGCTTGTTTTTTGGAGAAAAAGCTGTGACAAACCTAGAGTAAGTATTAAAAGGCAGAGATATCACTTTGCCAACAAAGATCTGTATAGTCAAAGCTATGGTTTTTCCAGTAGTCATGTATGGATATGAGCATTGGACCATAGCGAAGGCTGAGCACTGAAGAACTGATGCTTTTGAACTGTGGTGTTGGAGAAGACTCTTGAGAGTCCCTTGGACTGCAAGGAGAGCCAACCTGTCCATCCTAAAGGAAATCAACCCTGATTATTCGTTAGATGAACTGGTGCTGAAGCTGAAGCCTCAATACTTTGACCACCTGATGCAAAGAGCCAATTCGTTGGAAAAGACCCTGATGCTGAGAAAGGCTGAAGGCAGGAGGAGAAGGGAACAATAGAGGACAAGATGGTCGGATGGCGTCACTGACTCAATGGACATGAGTTTGAGCAAACTCCGGGAGATGGTGAAGGACAGGAAAGCCTGGCATGCTACAGTCCATGGGGTTGCAAAAAGTCAGACAGAACTAAGTGACTGAACAACGGCAGTGTAATTCTATGTTTAGCTTTTTGGAAAACTGCCAGACTCTTTTCCACTGTGGCTCCATTATTTGTACAGTTCCACCAGTACTGACTGAGAATTCTGTTTCTCCACATCCACACTAACACTTGTCCCTTCTTTTTTGTTTTATTTATGGCCACTCTATGTCATTCTGAGGTGATATCTTATCATGGTTTTTATTTGCATTTCCTGCTGTCTAAAGATGATGAATATTTGTTGATGTGTTGGTTGACATTTTGTTTATGTCTTCTCCTGAACAATGTCTATTCAGATGCTTGGTCTGTTTTGCAATTGGCTTGCTCTTTATTATTAATTTCTAAACAGTTTGCTTTTATATATTCTGGTTACTAGTCTCATCATCAGACACATGATTTGCAAGTATTTTTCCCATCTATGAGTTTTTTCCCCCTTTCTTGATGTTGTCCCCTGAGGCACGAAAGTTTTTAATCTTGGTGAAGTCCTATTTAGTTGTTTTGTCTTTGGCTGTTTGTGCTTTTAGTATCATACCTAAGAAAACATGCTGGGACTTCCCTCGTGGTCCAGTGGCTAAGACTCCAAGCTCGCAGTGCAGGGGGCCTGGGTTCAATCCCCAGTAGGGGAACTAGATCCCACATGCTGCTACTGAAAAAACCCACATGATCCCACATGATGCAACTAAGACCCGGCACAGCCAAATGAATAAATATTTTTTAAAAAGAAAAGGAAAGAAAGCACTGCCAAATTCAAACTCGTGCAGAGTTAACACCTAAGTTTTCTTCTATGGAATTTTTTAGTTTATGCCCTTACATTTAGGTCTTCGACGTGTTTTGAGCTAATTTTTGTATATGGTGTGAGTTAGGGTCCAAATTTATTTCTTAGTATGTGACCGTCCAGTTGTGCCGGCACCATTTATTGAAAAGAATCATCTTTCCCATGAAATAATCTTGTCTCCTGTATTAGTTTGCTAGGACCATCCTAACGAAGAACCACAAATGAGGTGGCTTAAATAACAGAAATTTATTTTCACAAAGCGGAGGATCAAGATGTAGGCAGAATTGTTTCCTTCTAGGACTTCCCATTCTGTCAGATCTCTCCACCATGACCCGCCCATCTTGGGTTGCCCCACGGGCATGGCTTAGTTTCATTGAGTTAGACAAGGCTGTGGTCCTAGTGTGATTGGATTGACTAGTTTTCTGTGAGTATGTTTTCAGTGTGTCTGCCCTCTGATGCCCTCTTGGAACACCTACCGTCTTACTTGGGTTTCTCCTGCCTTGGGCGTGGGGTATCTCTTCACGGCTGCTCCAGCAAAGCGCAGCCATTGCTCCCTACCTTGGACGAGGGGTATCTCCTCACCGCCGCCCCTCCTGACCTTCAACGTGGGATAGCTCCTCCAGGCCCTTCTGCGCCCGCGCAGCCACGGCTTCCTGGACGTGGGGTTGGTCCTCCCGGCCACCGCCCAATTGCACTCATCTCACACGCTAGTAAAGTAATGCTCAAAATTCTCCAAGCCAGGCTTCAGCAATATGTGAACCGTGAACTTCCTGATGTTCAAGCTGGTTTTAGAAAAGGCAGAGGAACCAGAGATCATGGAAACATGAACATCCGCTGGATCATGGAAAAAGCAAGAGAGTTCCAGAAAAACATCTATTTCTGCTTTATTGACTATGTCAAAGCCTTTGACTGTGTGGATCACAATAAACTGTGGGAAATTCTGAAAGAGATGGGAATACCAGAGCACCTGATCTGCCTCTTGAGAAATTGTATGCAGGTCAGGAAGCAACGGTTAGAACTGGCCATGGAACAACAGACTGGTTCCAAATAGGAAAAGGAGTTCGTCAAGGCTGTATAGTGTCACCCTGTTTATTTAACTTATATGCAGAGTACGTTATGAAAAACGCTGGCCTAGAAGAAACACAAGCTGGAATCAAGATTGCCGGGAGAAATATCAATAACCTCAGATATGCAGATGACACCACCCTTATGGCAGAAAGTGAAGAGGAACTAAAAAGCCTCTTAATGAAAGTGAAAGTGGAGAGTGAAAAAGTTGGCTTAAAGCTCAACATTCAGAAAACGATGATCATGGCATCTGGTCCCATCACTTCATGGGAAATAGATGGGGAAACAGTGGAAACAGTGTCAGACTTTATTTTTCTGGGCTCCAAGATCACTACAGATGGTGACTGCAGCCATGAGATTAAAAGATGCTTACTCCTTGGAAGGAAAGTTTTGACCAACCTAGATAGCATATTCAAAAGCAGAGACATTACTTTGCCAAGAAAGGTTCGTCTAGTCAAGGCTATGGTTTTTCCTGTGGTCATGTATGGATGTGAGAGTTGGACTGTGAAGAAGGCTGAGCACTCAAGAATTGATGCCTTTGAACTGTGGTGCTGGAGAAAACTCTTGAGAGTCCCTGGGACTGCAAGGAGATCCAACCAGTCCATTCTGAAGGAGATCAGCCCTGGGATTTCTTTGGAAGGAATGATGCTAAAGCTGAAACTCCAGTACTTTGGCCACCTCATGCGAAGAGTTGACTCATTGGAAAAGACTCTGATGCTGGGGGGAATTGGGGGCAGGAGGAGAAGGGGACGACAGAGGATGAGATGGCTGGATGGCATCACTGACTCGATGGATGTGAGTCTGGGTGAACTCCAGGAGTTGGTGATGGACAGGGAAGCCTGGCGTGCTGCGATTCATGGGGTCACAAAGAGTCGGACACGACTGAGCGACTGATCTGATCTGATCTGAAGACTTCCCAAGTAGCTCAAAAGGTAAAGAATCTGCCTGCAATGAGGGAGACCTAGGTTCAATCCCTGGATTGGGAAGATCCCCTGGAGAAGGGCATGGCAACCCGCTCCAGTATTCTTGCCTGGAGAATTCCATGCACAGAGGAGCCTGGTGGGCTACAGGTCATAGGGTCACAAAGAGTCGGACACGACTAAAGTGACTAACACACAGGACCGTCAGGGAAGGAGCTGTTGAAGGAGCCGTTGCGTGCCTCTCTCCCCGGCTTGCAGACGGCTGCCTTCTCCCTGTGTCTTCATGTCACGTCCGTGCATGTCTGGGCGTCCAGATTTCCTCTTGTAGGAACTACAGTCATTGTGGATAAAGGCCCACCCTAATGACCTCATCTTAATTTAACCACCTCTTTCAAGATCCTGTCTGCAAAAAAATTTACATTCTGAGGTCCTGAGGATTACGACTTTGACATGGAAATCTGGGGTAGGGGACACAATCCAGCCCATACTAGCATCCATGTTGAACATCTTTTTTTTTTTTTTTAAGATATTTGTTTATTCACTTTATGGCTGTGCTGGGTTTTGGTGCTGCATGCAGGCGGTCTCTGGGTGCAGTGCATGGGCTTCTCACTGCAGTGCCTTCCCTTGTTGCAGAGCGCAGGCTCTGGGCATGCAGGCTTCAGTGGTTGTGGCATGCAGGCCAAGATCAGACCCCTTGGCATTTGGGGTCTTCCAGGGATTGAACCCATCTCCCCTGCACTGGCAGCCGAATTCTTTACCACTGAGCCACCAGGGAAGCCCTTAAACGTCTATTTTTGATTGGCTGTAAATGTTTTCAAGATTGCTCCAGGTTGTAAAATGCATCAGTATATAAAACTTTTAATTGCCAAATAGTATTAATCACAAAACTTTTTTTTTTTTCCTAGTTGACTAGAATGCCTAGGGGAAAGGGTGGGATTTGTTTTTGTAACCTTTTTTTTTTTTGAATGAGAGGTTCTTTAAATTCTATAATGTTTTACAATTTTCAAAAGTTTCACACACATGATTTCATATAATCCCATAATAACCCATTTTAAAAAAAATTTCCAACTCTGATATTGGCCCTTCCCTCTTGCTTCTTCCCACTGGTAACCACTAGTCTGCTCTCTGCATCTGTGAGTCTGCTTTTGTTCTGTTATATTCACTAGTTTGTCGTATTTTTTAGATTCTGCCTATCGGTGATACCATACAGTGTTGATCTTTGTCACAGATGCCCTTCGAGTCCATCTGTGTTGGAACTTATGGCAAAATGTCATTCTTTTTTATGACTGAGTAGTATTCCACTGTCTGTACTTGTAACAACTTTTGAAGATCAGACCAGCATCCCCTGTGAAGAAGCTATTGCCCTTGTGAACTGTGCCAACACAGACCACCTTATTGACAGACCTGGGTGCCCCGTCCCAGCGGTCTGGGCGGACCTGGGGGCAGGGGCCCCACGTGCTGGACACTGAGCTCTGTCTTGCGTCCCATTCTGGCAGGTGATTTACATGAACAACCAGCGATACATGGCCGCCATCATCCTGAGTGAGAAGCAGTGCCAAGAACACCTCAAGGAAGCTAACAAGAGCTGCGATGGTGAGTGGGTGAGGGCTGGAGTCGGGGTTATGGGCCGTGGAGAGCAAGGTGGCAAGATTCCCCGGCCAGTCTCTTGGCAGCTCCCAACCTTCCTGGGTCTTCTGGTCCTATACTCCTAGCTTTGGCCCTCACGCTGACCCAGAAAGCCAAGACACTGGAGGTGGAGCTGGCAAAGGAGAAGTTGGTATGTACCAAAGACAAGGACGGTCTAACGGTGGGCAAGCGAGTGGCAGAGGAACAGCTGGCCGAGTGCGGCAAAACCCGAGACCAGCAGCAGCAGGAACGGCAGCTGGCTGAGGACCGGCTGCGGAAGGTGCAGGCCTTCTGCATCCCCCTGGACAGGAACAAGTTTGAGACGGATCTGCGAAACCTCTGGAGGGACTCCATCATCCCGCGCACCCTCAGTACCCTGAGCTTCAACTTGTACCATCCCCTCGGCTCGGAACTGCCTTCCATCCAGAGAGCCTGCGACAGCCTGCCCTCCATCATGACCTCCAAGGTGGAAGAGCTGGCCCGGAGTTTGCGGGCTGGCATCGACAGCGTGACCCTCGAGAACGAGAAACTCCAGCGCCAGAAACTGGAGGTCGAGCAGAGCCTACGCGCCAGTCAGGAGGCCAAGGAGAAGGTGGAGAAGGAGGCGCAGGCCCAGGCTGTCAAGCTCCAAGCAGAATGTGCCCGCCAGACCCAGCTGGCCCTGGAGGAGAAGGTGGCACTGCAGAAGGAACGGGACAGGCTGGTCAAGGAGCTGGAGGAGAAGAAGCGTGAGGCTGAGCACCTCAAGTTGCAGTTGGCAGTCAGCAACTCAGCCCTGGACACCTGTATCAAGGCGAAGGTGGGTAGGGGGCCCTAGATTCTGGTTGCATTGGAGGGATGGGTCTGGAGGCCAAGTTGATGGTGATGTTGAACTTGGGTTTGAACTTGGCTTTTTTTTTAACTTCTTTTAGAGGTTGGCTTCCCAGTGTAGATTGAGTTTGTTAGGACTCGCTTCAGAGTTTCACTGATGTTAGGATTGAGGCAGAGCTTAGAAAGTGTATCAGCACTGAGAAAGGGGATGGGTTAAGATTGGAGTCGGAGGTAGGGTGTCCATCAGGTCCAGGGTTGAGTGAGGGGTGAATCTAAAACTGTGATTCCTTTGGGACTGGGGTGAGTTGAGACATTGAGGGTGGATTTAGACTTGAGGCTGGGATCAAACATGGGTGCCCATGAGTCTAGAATGGCTTTAGGATTATGATCATGTATTGACACAGGATTTTATTGGCATTAGGACTGTGGTGCAGTTTGGATTGGAAATGATATTAAGAAAGAGATAAAGATTGGGGAGTTTAGGAAGGCGGTGGGCCTCAAAATTGGCTTAGGGTTAGAATTAGGGACTGATTCAGTGTTGGGGTCAGGGTCGGGATGGATTTGAGTTGAGTTGAAGGATCAGAGGTTGCTGGATTAAGGATTGGGAGTGACACTGGGGTTAGCATGAGGGTTAAGGCAGGTCACAGGAAAGGCTTGATGTGGATGCTAAACAAGTTTAGCATCCAAGTAAACTTGGATCAAGGTGAATTATTGGTGACTCCTGTGTCTAGAGTTGATTTTCGTTAAGGTAAGGGTTTCAAGTAGAATTTCATTAGTCTTAGAATTAGATTGAGTTTGGAAGGTGGATTGTGAGGAAAGGTTAAAAGTTGGGTCAGAGGTTGCATGCAGAGTGTTCATTGTATCCAGGTCAAGTAAATTTCAGTGGTTTTGGGATTGCATTGAGTTAAGGCTGGAGTTGAGGTTTAGGTTGCTATAGGTGGTTGGTGGGGCTAGGGATGATTAGAAGTTTGGGGCTAAGGGTAGATTCAGCACTTTGTGGGCATTAAGATTGGGGTTGGAATTGACCGTGGGTTAGG
Source organism: Bos javanicus (assembly GCF_032452875.1). Classification (NCBI taxonomy): domain Eukaryota; kingdom Metazoa; phylum Chordata; class Mammalia; order Artiodactyla; family Bovidae; genus Bos; species Bos javanicus. Next base: position 5,828,295 of record NC_083874.1, read on the forward strand.
GGTTGAGACTAAGTTGAGTTTAGGGTGGTTGGTTGGGGCCAAGTTGGGTTGGCGTTGGGATATATTTGAAGGGAAGGATTAGGTGATCCTGAGTTAGAGCAGGGATATACCAGGGTTCCAGTGAGGGTCAGTGTTGGGTCTAGTGTAGAAGCTGGGTGACTATTGATCTTGGGCTGAGGTTGGTTAGAATTCTAACTCAGGTAGAGGCTGAGGTCAAAGGTTGAGTTGGGGTTGAGTGTGGTATTGGGAAAGTATTTATGGGTGGTCATAGGGGAATACAGGGCTGGGGCTCAGGGAATGAAGTTGTGGAGTAGATTTTTCATAGCAGCTGGGTCTAGGGGATGGGTTATGGTCAGAGGTAGACGTAAAGTGATATATCAGATCTGTCATTGAGATTGGATTTGATTCTAAGGGAGGTCCTGTTTTCAAGTTAGGACCCAACTTTAGGTAACTGAGTTCAGGACTGGTTGGATCTCAGGTTTGGAGGAGCTCCTTTAGGGCTGTTTGATGGCCTTGAGGGCGGAAGTCCCGGTGGTCTGCAGAGCGGGTCAGCTTCGGTCTGGGATGGGATTGGCCGGGTAGGCTCAGCTGGGGCCACGGGTCAGAGTCAGGGCGGCACTGAGGCTGTAGTGGAGACCGAGGCAGGACCCCTGCAGAATGGGGTCTCTGGGGAGCTCCCAGTCATTTCAGGGCAGATGGCTGCAGGTGATTATGTATCCATCATCCTGCGTGTCCTTCTTCCATGGGTATCTGTCGGTTTCTCTGCCCTGGAAGGACCTCAGGTCACTAAGGGTGTAGAAAGGCAGGAAACTCCCTAGGACTCGTGTTTGGGGGCACTGGCCTCCACCAGCCTCCCTTCACTCTTCTTCCCACAGTCGCAGTTGACGATTCCTGGGCCAAGACCTGCAGTCCCCGTCCCCAACCCTCCACCTATCGGTGAGTGACAGGGCAGGGCCAAGATGGGGGGCGGATTCCACCTTGTATCCCGGGTTGCCAGCCCATCCCTGGCCCTGGAGGCAGGGCTACTAAGGCACCCAGTTAGGCCTGACCCTTCCCTCTTTCGGCAGACCCAGCTAGCCTGGAGGAATTCAAGAGAAGGATCCTGGATTCCCAGCGGGCCCCTGCCAGCAACGTCTTGGTCTCAGCCAGGTGAGGCTCTGGGCTGTCTCAGGCTGATGGTGCAGTCTCAGGGTGTGAGCAAGGCTGGGTACAGGACTGGGGTGGGGGGGGAGGGGAGCTCATATCGCACTTTTTGTTTCCTTAATTGAGCACTTGCTGTATACCAGGCCCTGTGCTGGCACATTTGGCTTCCCTGGTGGCTCAGACGGTAAAGAATCTGCCTGCAATGCGGGAGACTCAGGTTCAATTCCTGGGTGGGGAAGATCCCTTGGAGAAGGGAATGGCAACCCACTCCAGTATTCTTGCCTGGAGAATCCCATGGACAGAGGAGCCTGGGCGGCTACAGTCCATGGGGTTGCAAAGAGTTGGACACGACTGAGTGACTAACACTTCATGCTGGGCCCAGGGTCAGAGCTGTGACCAAGACACATTCATTCATGAAAGTCTCTGAATATTGGGCCAGAGAGACAATGAAGGAGGCAGGATAAGAAGAGTGAACAAAAACCCGCCGTGATTGGGTGCTTACTGTAATCTTGGCGTAGTCCTAAGCACTCTGCCCATTTAACTCATTTAAGCTTTAGAATCCTAACCCGTGGGTGAGCTACAGTTACCCCCACATTCTGGAAGAAGCAAATGAGGCACGGAGGGGGTGTGTGTCATGCCCCAGGTAACACAGCCAGAGCTGGGACGTGAACCTAGGTGATCAGACTCCAGACAGGCAAGGGAGAGCCTCTGTGAGGAAGGGATCTTTGAGCTGGAAGGCGGACAGGAGGCAACCTGGGTGACGCCAAGGGGGAACAGTCCCTGCAGGTGGCAAGAACTGCTGCGGCAAAGGCCCTGTGGCCAGATGAGGGTAGCAGAAGTGAACGTAGCCCAGGAAGGGTATGAGGGAGACCAGTGTCTGAGGGTGACCCTGGCCCTCTCACTCTACCCTTCTGAGCCACACTTTCTCACTCTACAAAAATGTTGGGGGGTGAGGGTCTCTGAAATCATCTTCCCAGGTGTTGCAGTGGTAAAGAACCCGCCTGCCAAGAGATGCAAGAGATAGGGGTTTTGTCTCTGGGTCAGGAAGATCCCCTGGAGTAGGAAATGGTAACCCAGTCCAGTATTCTTGTCTGGAAAATTCCATGGACAGAGGAGCCTGGCTGACTATAGTTCGTGGGGTCACAAAAGAGTCGGACATGACTGAGCAACTGAGCATGCACACTGAGATTAAGGGCATGAAAATGCTTTGCCAGCTATAAAGTGCTGTCCACTACTGGCTAGAACAAGGGACCCAGAGCCTCCGTGGGGAGCATCAAGGGTGCTGGCACGTGATCAGGTCATAGCTCCATGCCTTTGACCCCGTCACCTCCTCCCAGAGCCCAGTCATCCTTTGGACAACAGCCTGTGCGTCATGGGGAAGGTGACTCAGGCCGTGGCCCCTAGAACACCCTGTGGTCCCACCAAGGTTGCTGCTACACCCCCCTTTCAGGACCACACTGCTGACCTAGGAGTCAAGGATTGGCTTTCCATTTGCAGTTTATGACCTGAGGTTCAGAGAAGTGTGTGGGATTTTTTTCAGATCCCTCTGACCCCACAGCCTGTGCTGTCCAAGGTTTTGCCATGCGGCTATCGTCAAGCTAGATCTGTTTCAGCCCCAGGGTTCTAAACAAAGCCCATAGGATCCAAAGGGCTTCCAAAAGTCTGTCACTGACTCTCCAGAGTTCTCCGCACCCAGCTCCATCTTCACTGTGTCTTCTTACATACTGCCCCTGACGGGGAGCTCACCCCCCTGGCGGAACAGGTCCCCTCACTCTTTGTCTAGAGTTTGAGCCTGCTTTTTGAACAAACAGAGCTTTCCTTTCTGCATCTTGGCCTGAAGCCATCATGGCAAGGAAGGAGGTTCTATTATTATCCCCATTTCTCAGAGGAGGGAACTGAGGCCCCAGGGAAGTGATCAGCCTGGGGTCATGCGTCAGCAACTCAGGGTTGGAGCCAGGCTCACTGTCCAAGCGTGTCTGGGTCCCAGCTGAGAATGGGGAAGCTCTTGACATTGTTTACCCCAAGTGACGCACCCCACCCCCTCCCCTCCGAGGAAACAATGTGTGCTTAAGCCTGGCCCCTCCTGCTTCTCTCTGCAGGATCGCAGGAAGAGCCTCTGGCCTATGGGCTCCGGCTTGATTTGCCTCCCTCTGAGAGAGGGGCCAGGGACGGGCAGGCTGGGGTCTTCAGCTCTGGGTTTGAGTCCCAGTTCGTCCAGTTACTCACTGGACAAGCTGTGAATGACTGAGTTGTAACATCTGAATTTTACAGGCACCCAATAGGGAGGTAGATTCGAGGCAGGCTTCAAATCACCCATCCCGTGGTGGAGACTGTTGATTGCTTTTCCACTCTTATTCCTTCTGGGCCTCCAGAAAGTCTGCTGTTGCTGAATCACCCCCATGCATCCCAGATCCTTGCAGCTTGCCTATGCTAGAGAGGGAGGGAACATCCAGGCCTCTGCCATGGCTGGGCTTGACAACTAGGTCATGCTTCTTAAGTGAACATTGTTATGTGGTTTTCTAATAGTGGCAAAGAGTACTGAAAGTGTTAGTTGCTCAGTTGTGTCTGACGGCTTTTGCGACCGCATAGACTGTAGCCCACCAGGCTCCTCTGTCCATGGAATTCTCCAGGTAAGAATACTGGAGTGGGTTGCCATTCCCTTCTCCAGGGGATCTTCCTGACCCAGGGCTCGAACCTGGGTCTCCTAAATTGCAAGCAGATTCTTTACCATCTGAGCCACCAGAGAAGCCAAATGTTCCAGCTTTCCTCTACTTAGTAAGAATGAGCTTCCTTTGGAGATCAATTTATATAATTAAAAAAACCCACAATGGACATGAAGACAAATATTAAGTAAATGTTGGTTTAGAGGCTCTGTGGTTGAAGATGGAGAAAGTCACAGAGTGGAGGGTTGAAGATGGAACTTCAGCCTTGACAGTGAGCCAGGCAGACAGCAAGTGTCAATTCAAGTTCACTACCATCACTATGATGATTCATTTTATTGTTCAACCCATGTTTCTTGAGCAGCTATTGGGTGCCAAGGACACAGGGAAGAAAAAGGCATAGATATTCAAATTCCCACTCCCTGTATGACTGCCAGTCTAGTCGGGGAGACGGATAACAAACCAGATGAATGAGCTATGACAGGGCCCCTTGGTAATGAGTGAGACAGAAAAGGGATGAGGGAGCTTGACGAGGTTGGGATTTTCCACCAGGGGCCAGGGCAGGCTTCACTGAGGAGTGATACTGGAGCAGAGAACTGAAAGTGAGGGAGGAGCCAGGAGGGGATTCCCTGCAGGGTGCCCCAGGCAGTGGGGCAGCCTGTGCAAAGGTCCTGAGGAAGGACCATCCATGCCTGGTGAGTGAGTGAGGAGTTAGGTGTGGCTGGAGTGGAGTGAGGAGAGGGGAGTGGGAGGAGGTGAGGTCAGGGAGCTGGCAGGACAGATCAGGCAGGGCCTTGGGGCAGTGGTGAGGACTTTGGGAGCCCTGCGAGGGGCTGTGAACAGCAGAGGGCATGACCTGGCTCAGGTGTGCACAGGCTGTATCTGATTGCTGTTCTGCGGGGTGAAAGCAAGGACCTGGGACCAGGTATGAGGGCGACAGCCCCAGTCCAGGTGAGCAGTGGGGCTTGGAAATTGGCCAGGGACAACCCTCCCTTGCAGGCTGGCGGGCAGGAATGGTTAAAGATGTCTGATCTCTGTTGGGGTTGGCTCGAAGCCAGTGGATCCTGGTGAAGGACAGAGGCTGGAGCTGGTTATGGGACGGGGGTGGGGGTGGCGGGGGCGGGGGGTGTGGAATCTACGAACGTGAGGCTGTGGGGGCCCCAGGGAAGAGCCGGGGAAGGAAGGGAGAGGGCCAGCGGAAGCAGGACTTGGCTGAGGCCCCCACCTCCCCCATCAGGAAACAGCCTCCGCGTCAACCTCTGACCCCTCACGAGAACCTTTGCCAGGCCAAGATGGGGGAAGGGCATTCCAGACAGTGGGACGGCTCCTGCAGAGGCAAGGCGGAGGGGCAGAGTTGAAGGGATGGCTCTGAGAATTTGGGCGATGCTTGGACAGGTTTTGATTCCCCAGTGGGGAGGTCTGGAAGTGGGGGGTGGAGTGGGTGGAGCCTTGAATCCCAGATATAGAAGATTTGGCTTTAAAAAGAGCTGTCTTTGTCCTGAGGGTGCAGAGGAGCCAGGGAATCCTGTGTAAAGGGGCAAGCTCATTAGAAGAACCTTCCTGGGAATGGGTGAGGGGCTGGCTCTAGGTCAGTTCTGTATGGACAAAAGAGGGAAACTAAGGCCCTGCCTGGGGAGTCGGGGGTGGGGGGTGGAGGGCGGACTGGGGCGGCAGGGGCTTTGGACAAACTTCCAGGATCCCAGGGCCTTAGGGAGCAAAGGGGAGAGCCAGACAGACTGCAGCAGAAACCTGGAGGTGGCCTCTCTGAACCTCAGTCTCTTCAGCTGTATAATGGACAGGCACATACCTCAGTCCCACAGAGGTTCAACAAAACGAAATCTAAGGGGAGGTTGATACTGGTGTCGACTAAAAAAAATGTACAATGTGAAATGCAAATTAAGTTTTATTTGGGGCCATGTGAGGGCTGCAGCCCAGGAGACAGAAGCTCAGATAACTCTGAGCAACGACTCCAAAGAGATAGGAAGAAGACGGTGTATATGTGATTTTGGCAAAAGGGGAGTACATGAGATCAAGCACATATACTTTTTGCAGAAAGCTTCTGCTCGTCATGAGAAACAGTTGCCACCATGAAGGATTTTAGTGCTTTTCTAGATATGAGGAGATATAAGAATCGGGCTCATAAAATTAGCTCCTGAGAATATATAACTATTAAAGGCCCATCCTGCCAGCTTCCTGGAGCACAGAGTGCCTCATTTCTGCTTTCTCCTCCGAGCTCCCTCAGGGGGTGTTGGAGGTCAGCAGCTGCAGTAGCACATGATTTAATCCTTGCAGAGGTAGACGGCAGTGCCCATGGCAAATGCCAATTTGTGGTTGACACCAGGAAGACCCCTAGGGTTCTTGGGAGCAAGAAGGGGCCCAGAATAAGAGGCAGGCCCAGGCAAGGTTTGTCCTGTTCTCTGCCTGACCGACTACTGTATTCTCATCTCCTTCCTGCTCCAGTGGCTGAGGAGGCTCCAGGCCCGCTGACTGAGGGTGGCCCGACTCACCTGTCTGGAGACCAGGTGCAGCGAGACGCCCGCAGCGTGGGACACAGCCAGGGTGGCGTCAGATGACCTCCCCCACACACACACCAAAATGGGCGCCCCGGGCCGGCGTCCTCTGCTCACCCTTACCCACACCCTCCCTGCACGCCCTGATACTCTCACACAGACTCACACCCACACCACACAATCCCTCACGCCTAGACACCGTGATGACGTCACAGATGCACTGACATCACATGGACAGCTTGGTGACATCACACAGAGACAAGGCGATGACATCACAGAGATACACGGCGGCATCACACGTGCACTTTCTGCCTAGCCCTTGCCCAAAGTCACACCCCTTCGTGCACCCAGGCCAAGGCACCCACCGTATCCCACTTGTTTAGAGCATTGTAGTGCTCCAGGTCTGAGGAAGTGAGAACAGGAAGACATTCACCTTCATCCTCCCCTGAGAGTTTCTAGGCCTGCCCTAGAGAGGGAATGTCTCTGATCCTGGGGCCCCCTCAGAGCCCGAGAGGGGGCTGCCCCTTCACCCTTTCTTCCCCTACACCCAGTCCTGCCTGTGGCCTGTATAAATGTTAGTAGCACTAAATAAATGTTATCGAAACCCTTCAAAGTCTCCTGAGTCGTGATTTCTGCTTTGAAAAGCCACCAACAGGCTCTGAGTGGCCAAAGAACTAGGAATACGATGAAAGTCGCAAAACCCCATCCCCAGCATCCCCAGAACAGAAGACCCTTCAACTTGGAACAAACATGGGTAGACGCCAGCTTCCCTCAAGACGCGGGCATCTCCATGTGCGTGTGCATGCTAAGTCACTTCAGTGGTGTCCGACTCTTTGCGACCCCATGGACTGTAGCCCACACCAGGCTCCTCTGTCCTTGGGATTCTCCAGGCAAGAATACTGGAGAGGGTTGCCAGGCCCTCCTCCAGGGGATCTTCCTGACCCAGGGATCAAACCCGCATCTCCTGCAGCTCTTGCGTTGCAGGCAGATTCTTTACCACGGAGCCAACGGGGAAGCTTGAGGCATCTCTATATGTGAAGAGAAATGGCAAAATCATGTAATCAATAAGGGTTATATGAAATGCCTACAAAGCCCCCCATTATGACAGCAATAATATGAATTTAGTGCTTTTTTAAAATAGCAGATTAAAAAAAATTTTTTTTTTAAACAGAAATTGAAAAAGCAGTTTCTTTTTCATTTTTTATTGTAGTATAGTTGACTGGGGCTTCTCCTGGTGGCTCAGCAGTAAAGAATCGCCTGCAATGCAGAAGACGTGGATTTGATCCCTGGGTAGGGAAGATTCTCTGGAGGAGGAAATGGCAACCCACTCTGGTATTCTTGCCAGCAGAATCCTATGGACAGAGAAGCCCTTGCATCCATGGGGTCGCAAAGAGCTGGACATGATTGAGCAACTGAACACAAAACACACACAGTTGATTTATAATGTGAAAGTTTCAGGTGTACAGCACAGTGATTTCAGCTATACACATGCATAACTATATTTAAAAAGCAGTTTCTTGGACTTCTTTGGTGGCCCAGTGGTTAAGAATCTTCCTGCCAAGGCAAGGGACACAGGTTCGATCCCTGGTCTGGGAAGATCCCACATGCTGTGGAGCAACTTAGCCTGTGTGCCACCGCTACTGAGCCCGAGTGCTGAAGAACCCGTGCTCCGCCACAAGAGAAGTCACTGCAACTACAGAGCAGCCCCCGCTTGCCTAACTCGAGAAAGCCATGCGTAGCGACAAAGACCCGGTGCAGTCAGAAGTAAATAAACACATTTTTAAGGCAGTTTCTTAAATAATACAAATCGGTTTCTGAAAAAGCAGATTGTCTACCTGTAGCTTTTGTTTTTGGTAGGTTTGCAAAGATTTCCCCAGGTACAGATAATTACTGAGGAACTGTAGCCTGTTTTGCAGAAACTCCTTATTGCAGAACAATTTCACAAAAGTCCCAGGCATTTGTTTTTTGAGGGGATTTTTGATGGGAAGGTAGATGTTAGAAAGGGCATCAGTGTCCAGTTTGGGAGCACTTCAACTCACTGATCACTAAATAAGTAGGAAGCCAGGGAAATTTTGCACATTAGAGGGACCCAGGGAAATCATATCATACCAATTAGACTGGGGTGGGGGAAGGAAAAGGATAAAAAGCCATAATCCCTACTGCTTGTGAAGATGTAGAAAAAAGGGCATTTTCCTACAGGACTGGTAGAAATGCCCATCTCATCCGGGCCCTTTTGGAAATAAGTTTAATGATATTTAATAAAAGTGAAGACAGGGAATTCCCAGGCAGTCCAGTGGTTAGGACTCCTTGGTTTCACTGCCAAGAGTCCAGGTTCAATTCCTAATCGGGGAACTAAGATCCCACAAACTGTGGAGCACGGTGGGGGGCAAGGGGGCGTGGAAAGTGAAGACATACAAATCCTTTGATTCTGCAACCCCATTCCTAGCACTTTGTCCCTGAGAAGCAAAAACTCCAGGAAACAAAGCAAATGGTCATCGGGCGGAGAACAGCCTAAAAATTGTCATCTAGAGTCTCAGCTTGTCTGTCCCCCCAGCCCAGCCCATCCCCTGGGACCTTGACAGGGAGGAGATGAATCACGAGGAGCCAGAGCTGGCAATGCCACGCTTAGGGCAAGCTAGTCAGGAGGGACAAAGGAGCGATATTTCCTGGATACGGAAACCCGGGCGAGAGACAGGCCGCTGCAGGAAACACTCGGCTGGGGCCCCGCCAAGCAAGGGCAGGAGGGTCAGCCAGGCCCAGCCGCCCAGACGGGCCAGTCTGGAGGCCCCAAGGAAGCCGGGACGTCCCTGACCCTGAGCCTACTGCCTGAGCAGCCAGGAGTAAGGAGTCCTGGGGAGGACGCTGACAGCAGCCAGTTCTGAGTTTGGGTTCCAAACCCCGACATTCCTGCATTCAAATTTTGGCTCAGTTGATCTCAGCCTCCATTTACTCACCTAGAAATGAATATAATAATAATAACATGAGGGAGGGGGATTCAGGATGAGGGGGACACATGTATACCTGTGGCCGATTCATGTTGATGCATGGCAAAAAACATCACAATATTGTAAAGTAATTATCCTCCAATTAAATAAATAAATTTAAAAAAAAATCATCATTCTAAACTCTCTGGACCCATGGATGCAGGTCTTTGACTCTTGGTTGGTCTCTCCCATTCAGAGCATCCCAGGATATCAATCTTCCAACCAGCTCGGTGGGCTATAGTTCATGGGGTCGCCAAGTGTCGGACACGACTGAGGGACTAAGCACAGCACAGCACGGTACCAGGTCAGTCCTCCAACACCTGGGCCTCAGCCTCTGCCTCCTTTGTAGCCTCCGTGCTGGTTCAGAGGGATCCATTCATCCCAGGATCTGACCATGTGTCTCTCCCACTCACACCCTCCCTGGCTCCTTAGTGCCCTGGGAATAAGGCCTAATCCTCAGCTCTCTTGTGCCTTCCTCCCCACAGCCAGTGCAGCTGTTCCAGACATTTGACTCTTTGACCGAAGACTCAGTGACTTTTAATCTGTATTGTGCCCTCAGACTAGAAGGCTTTGTTCTCGCCTGCCAATTCCCCAAGGCCCCACCCTAGAGATCGCTCCCCCTGGCAGCCCCTCTGGATGCCCCAGAGTTCTTGTTCCTTCGGGGTACTTCCCCTACACCATCCCTCCCTCTTTCCAGTCCTGATCCTGGAGCTCTGACTTCTCCAGGCTGAGGCCCTATGTGGGCCCCGCCCTGCCCTGAGAACCAGGTGGGGGTTGAGTCCTAGTCAGGGAGCAATTGGCAGACCCCCCTCCTTGATCCTGTGGTCCAGCCACTGGGTGAGGTTCTGACTCTTTGGGGATTTCCTGTGACCTCTATAAATAACCCCCATGCCTGCTTCCCACAAACCACCTCCCCCTTCTTGGAAAAAAGGGACTGTAGCCAAGGACCTCAGTCCGTGATGTGCCAGGGACAGGGTAAGTGGGCGGGGCCGAGGCATCCTTTCCCAAGAGCATCTTTCTCCCCACCCGGACCCCACTCCTCCCTGCTGGGAGCCCTCCAGACCCTCCCCAAGCAAAGGACATCTGGGCACCCACCCTCTCTACACCTACATTGCTGCTTCTTGTCTTTCTGCAAAATGGACCTAATAGTAATATCCACGGACTGAACTGGCGTGACCCTTCCCTTCCAGGAGCCCCCCATTCAGGGCGGACCCCAGCTGTCAAACAAACAAATCAACAGAAAGTGACATATTGCAATGAAGCCATGATGAAATGGAGTCAGAGAGTCCCTATAGTTGCGTGATGGGCCCTGGAAACTTCCCAGCCTCTGCTCCTGTGTCCCTTGAAATCTGAGAGTTTGTATCTTCAACTACTGGAGGTGGAGATTTTTTTCTGATTCTGGAAAAGAGCTTGACCCTATTTGAGACTCCATTTCCACCTCTGGCAAAAGGGGAGTTAACTATTCATATTCCATCAGGTGGGTCGTGGAAGCCTGGATCCCTGGGACCTTAGGGGGCTGGAACGTCACTGGAGTGTCAGGCACTTTTTTTGTTAGGGCAAAGCGCCCTCTGCTGCTTCATCACCTCAACAGCTGCTGCTAAGCTGCTAAGTCGCTTCAGTCGTGTCCGACTCTGTGTGACCCCATAGTCGGCAGCCCACCAGGCTCCCCCATCCCTGGGATTCTCCAGGCAAGAACACTGGAGTGGGTTGCCATTTCCTTCTCCAATGCATGAAAGTGAAAAATGAAAGTGAAGTCGCTCAGTCGTGTCTGACTCTTAGCAACCCCATGGACTGCAGCCTACTAGGCTCCTCCATCCATGGGATTTTCCAGGCAAGAGTACTGGAGTGGGCTGCCACTGCCTCAACAGCAGATCCCCCATAAGTGAAAGTCACTCAGTCGTATCCAACTCTTTGTGACCACAAACCGCCTCGTCCTTGGACTATAGTCCCCCAACCATGGACTATATAGTCTATGGAATTCTACAGGCCAGAATACTGGAGTGGGTAGCTGTTCCCTTCTCCAGGGGATCTTCCCAACCCAGGGATTGAACCCAGGTCTCCTGCACTGTAGGCGGATTCTTTATCAACTGATCTATCAGGGAAGCTCAGATCCCCCATAAGTCCCCATAATCAAAGGCTTCACTATCAGGCTCTCCTCTCCGGGATTTCTTTCTCCCTTCTAGCACTCACTCATTCTACTTCCAGCCTCACTGGCCACCTCGCTGCCCCTCAAACACACTGTGATGTTCCCACCTCAGGGCCTTTGCACATGCCCTGCCCTCTGCCTGGGTTGTTCTTGCTGGCCTCTTCCGTCTTCTTCTCACCTTTCAGATGTCAGAGTAAATTCCATATCTACCCTCACATCCATCCCTGACCAGGTCAGGTCTCCTTATCATACGTTTGCACAGCAGCCTTCAGAACTCAGGTTTCCCAGGTGACTCGGTGATAAAGAATCTGCCTGCTGACGCAAGAGTTGGAGGAGACGTGGGTTTGATCCCTAGGTTGGGAAGATCCCCTGATGGAGGCAATGGCAACCCACTCCAGTTTTCTTGCTGGGATCATCCCATGGACAGAGGAGCCTGGAGGGCTACAGTCCATTGGTTGCAAAGTGTTGGACACGACTAAGGGACTGAGCAAGCAAGCATCCGACCTCCCCAAAAGGAGCTGTGTCTCTTCTTTAATAAGGGCAGGAGTGCGGACTTCCCTGGCATTCCAGTGGTTAAGAATCCCCCTTCCAACGCAGGGGATGAAGGTTCGATCCCTGGTCCAGGCACTAAGATCCCACATCCCGGGGACAACTAAGCCCGCCCACCACAGCTACTGAAGCCAGCACACTCTGGAGCCCATGCTCCGCAACTAGAGAAAGCCCATGCATCGCAATGAAGACTAAGAACAACTGAAAATTAAAAAAAAAAAAACAGGAGCAGGAGCAATGCCTACTTACTCCCCTCTCCTCTGTTTCCAGCCCCCTGCACTCAGTCTGTCACCCAGAAGGCCCCCAGTGAACTCAAACTGAAATCTAACCTTATGTGCAAATCCCCTGGGGGCTTCAGCAACTAAATACTTCTCTGAACCTCAGCTTCCTCATCTGTAAAACTATGACGACATAACCGCTGCATTGTGCTGTTACGAAGATGCACTCAAATGATGGGTGCGATTCTAACACATCGTAGGGACTTGATAAATATCCACTGAGTGGATGACTAAGCTTGGAAAGGAAGAAGGGATTTTGCAAGTCAATTTGAGCAGAAAAGCAGCAAAGTTTCAAGATTAATACCACAAAAGGAACGACAGCTTGGGACTTTCCTGGCAGTCCAGTGGTTAAGATTCCCAGCTTCCACTGCAGGGGGGCAGTGGTTCAATCCCTGGTTGGGGAATTAAGATCCTGCACGCTCTGTGGTGCAGGGTGGTGGTGCTGGTGGTGAGTGTTGGGGAAGGACAGTTTGCAGAGCAATAAACACCAATTTGTGTACATAATACAAGACAAAATATATTTTATAGGCACAAATATGCAAACATATACAGAAAGTTCTCGTAGGATACAACCACCAAGGAGAGGGTGTTCAAATATTTCTGGATCACCTGTTTTTTACCTTCCTTTGGTATTTGCAAAATAAATTAAAAACTATAAAACAAAAACCTCTGAGACCTTTCAACCTCCGTCTTGATCCTCTACTCCTCCTCCCCCAGCATCATGGGCCCAAAAGGACCTCCCTTCAGCCCCACTCAGCGCCAAACCCCCAAAATCTGGCCGGCTGCTGCTCAGTCACTACCAGCAACAGAGGCTTTGTGGTTTGCGGTCAAGGTCCCCCCCTTGGCCTAAGCTGTTCCCAGATACCCCAAGGCTTCCGGGTGCTCCTCCAGCCTGGGTCTGAGCTTCTGCTGTCCCCTCATTTGCCCACGCAGAAGTCCCGGAAGATGATATCCAGAATTTCCTCAGTGCCCCCTCCACCAGTGAGATGACTCAGATGCCCTCGGGCTACCCGAAGTGCCTCGGCTGCCAGGGCTAAGTCTTTTGCCTGCTTGTACTGACCAAGGGCATCCAGGCAGCCCTGGAGGTGGTGTTGGTACCTCGACCGTGTCATAAGTGGGCCTGTGGACGGGTCCCCACACCTGGAAGGGACAAAGGATAAGGTCTCTCTCGGCATTCAAAGTGGGGGGAAGGGGAACAATCGTACCCCGTTTTTAGATACAGAAACTGAGCTGGCAGGGCCAGCTCTGCCCAAAGCCAGTGGCTTAGCCCCCAAACTTGGACAGAGCGAGGTTGCCCAGTGGGCAAGGGGGCTCACAGTGCAGCCAGCTCCTTCTTCAGTGCTTCTAGGAGGCCGTCCAGCCCCTCACCCGTCAGGCAAGACAGCAACAGGTGGGAGGGGAGGTCAGGATGGAGGTCTGAGCGCCCAGCGGGCAGCAGGTCTGATTTATTCAGCACAAGCAGAAGGCGCTGGCGGCTCCCATTGGGGTTCCTGGCTCCTGCCGGGATGACAACGGTGTCCAGGAAGTTGCAGCTGGCCGGAGAGGCCAGGTCAGAAGCATCCAACACGGCCAGAATGAGGTCAGCCTGCTCCAGCCTGGGAGGCGGGAAAATGGAGCATGGACCCCAGAGCTGCGCAATGAAGAGCATTCGGCAGGGACGGAGTAAAGGCCAAACCCAAAAGCTGCCCTCCCCAAAGAACTGAGGCCCCACCTAACGGGGTTTAGTAATCTCTCCTCATTAAGGACTAATGAAAGAGAAATGCAACTGGTAGAAACAGCAAAGGGCCCGCGTTTCCCCCTCCTACCTCCCTCCTGCCCACCTTTTTTGGGCACGCCGCACGCCCTCCTGCTCCACAGGCCCCACGCCTTCCCGCAACCCCGCAGTGTCGCTCAGCAGCGCTGGGAATCCGGCCAGGTCCACGGGGGTCTCCAGAACATCTCGGGTGGTCCCCGGCTCCGGGGACACGATGGACACAGGCTTCCGGCCTGGGGGTGGGGGTGGGCTCAGAGGAAGCGGGTGTGGTGGAGATGAGAGGGTCCCTCCCTTAGGCTCCACCCCCGGGACGGACAGTTTTCAACCTCCCAGGCCCCTTCCCTACCCCAGAAAGCTCAGCAGCTTAGCTCCCAGCCCCGCCCCCTGCCCTGAGCCCCGCCCCCTGCCCACGCACTGAGCAGGTTCACCAGGCTGCTTTTGCCGGCGTTGGGAGGTCCCGCAACCACCACGTGCGCCCCTGAGCGGAGCCTCTGCCCGCGCCTGGCATCTCGAAGATGTACGCCCAGCGCCACCTCCAGCTTCCGCACCTCACTATCAGCTGTGGATGGAGGAAAGGAGAGAGAGAGTAAGAGGACCTGGGGGGGCTGGATGCCAGATGTCTCCGCCTCCCACCCCCAGGGGGACCCACCTTGATCCAGGACGCCTTCCTCCAGGTTGTCATCCTCACTAAAATCGATATAGGCCTCTACATGGGCCAGAGCCTGAGGGAGGGAGAGGTGGGTAGTGTGGTCATACAGAAACTCACCCCGAGTGGGTGCCCGGGTCCAGCCTGACCTTAAGGGACCAGATTGGAGGCTCATAGACAGGAAACTCTAACACAGGAAAAGGTTAGGTAGTGTCTCTGCGGCAAGGTATGAGTGTACTTGCTTTAGTGAGGGTCTCGGCCCAGCCGCGACAGAGGTCACCTAGCTCCCCATCGAGCTGCCTCAGGGCCTGTCGCCGCTGCGCCTCGGTTTCTGCATGGATCAGGTCTGCCAGCCCCTCCACCTCCGTCAGGCTCAGCTTCCCGTGGGCAAACGCCCTCCTGGTGAACTCGCCTGCTTCCGCTGGCCTCAGCCCTGGCACACTGCCTGCGGGAAGGTTCAAGATCCTGAGGCCCCTGGCCCGTACCCAGGTCACCGGCGTAGCAATACCTCAAAGCCAAGGCTGCAGACTTACCCAGGGCCTGCAGGACACCACTCACCACGGCCGGCCCTCCATGCACGTGGAACTCCGCGCAATCCTCACCGGTAAAACTTTGGGGACCTAGTATGTTGAAGAGATGGGTGTCAGCAGGATACAGCCTGGGCGACCGCCTGGAAGGAGGAAGTTGGGTCACAGGAGCTACTTGAGGTTCCGGATCTGAAAGTCCCGTACCTGGAAACCAAAGCACCAGCGCGCGGTCCAAAGGCTCCCGAGAACGGGGGTCGCTGAGCAGGCGCAGGCAGGCTTTGCGGGCCGGGGGTAAGTCCCGCGGCGCCGTGAGGCTCTGGAGGGCGTGGCCGCTGGCAGGGCCGCTGGTTCGGATCACCGCGATGCCGCAGCGGCCTTGGCCAGAGCTCAGAGCGAAGATAGTGGCTCCGGAACCGGGGGCCCGGTAACCACTGCCCTGGCGCGTGCACAGTCTGGGACTGGAGAGGAGGAGAGTCAGTGCATCTGAGAAGCTCTGACGCCAGAGTGGCAGGTGGATAGATGGCTCGATGGTCGCGTGATTCCCCCAAGTGGAAGTTTTGTGGCTAGGGGATGGACTGATCGGAAGTTCTGAGGCCAGAAGAAGACTGGATTGTGGTGGGCTCTGCGGCAGGGGGTGGGGCTTGGACGGAAGCGAAAGGTGGTCCTGCCGCAGGGAACCGAGCCCCCAGATCCCAGGGAGAGGGTTTGGGGCCCGAGCAACACCCTACGCTGTCACAGCCCTTGCCCAGATCACCCCACCTGTGAGGCCCACGTGCAGCCCGGGATACCAGGGTCCACAGCCCCCGCCACATGGATTCGCAATCAGCTCCCCGCCTGCCCACCCTGCCGCGGGGGTCTGCAAGTCCTCGCAGGAGGTTCCGCCCACTCCGCGGCGTGACTGGTAAAGTGCTCAACAATTCTCGATTATCATTGGGCCCCGTAGAAAACGTACCGCCCATCCACTGAAGATCTTCGCTTCTACTGGCTAATGACAGGGAAAGAAGCCGAGGGCTCGCACGCTGCGGTGCAGTGAAATGGTGTTCCTCCAGCAACATTAGACAGAATTTTTAGGATCCTAGAGGGACCAGGTTCCTAGACACCGGAAATGAGGAGTGGTACAGGGCAATGGAAATTATAGGAAGGCGAGGGTTTGAGTCGAAGCAAGAGCATCTCGGGGGCTTCCCTGATAGCTCAGACAGTAAAGAATCTACCTGAAATGCAGGAGACCCATGTTCGATCCCTGGGTCGGGAAGATCCCATGGAGAAGGAAGTGGCCATCCACTCTAGTATTCTTGCCTGGAGAATCCCAAGGACAGAGGAGCCTGGTGGGCTGCAGTTCATGGGGTCGCAAAGAGTCGGACACGACTGAGTGCCTTTCATTTTCAAGAGCATCTCGGTGGCCTGGAGGGATGAGTTCCGGGGAACCTACGCCCTGGCCCTGAGGAAATCTATTCCAAATTTCTGGGAAGACTTCTCCTTTTCTCAGAAGTCTACAGTTTCTCGCCCCTCCCCAGCTTTCCCTCCCGCCGTCCTTCTGCCTCAGACACCCTTCCCTTGACAAAGAGCCTCAGTGCCTAGCTCCAAGGTCCCCTCCGCTAGGAAGCCTCCCTAGGATCCCCAGCACAGTCCTCTCTCCTCTCTGGGCTACTCTGGCCCCGGTCTCCTCGTGCGGAGTTGTGTGTCCCGTCTGTCTCTGGCTCCCCGAAAGCCAGAAAGGGGAGATTATTTTCAGGTTAACCCGGGACAGCTCCGGCCGGCGAAATAAAGCGCTGATGGTGGAATTCCAGGCACTGGATAGGCGGGGTCTCCGGGGGTACTGTCACGCGGCGAATTCTCTGGTTCTTGGACGAGCGGGCGGGTGGCGCGACTACCCTTAGGGAAGACTGGAACAGAGTACAGTTCTAATGGTTAGCTCCACGCCTCGCTCTGTTCAGTTTTTTCATTTGTCAGTTAGGGAGTTTGGGATGGACATGTTCACATTGCTGTATTTAATATGGATAACCACCTAGGACCTACTCTATAGTACATGGAACTCTGCTTAATGTTGTGTGGCACCCTGGATGGGAGGGGAGTTTGGGGGCGAAAGGATACATGTATATGTTTGGCGGAGTCCCTTGGGTGTTCACCTGAAACTATCACAACATTGTTAACTGATTATACCCCACTACAAAATAAAAAGTTAAAAAAACACTTTCTTTTCATTTGTAGAAGAGGAGTGAATGATGACGTTCGCTGTCTCCAAGCTGTTCCATCCGTCAAAAGTATACATCAAATGACTACCGTGTAACCACGAAGAATCAGTCTGGGCCCCTGCCCTCGCTGATCTATCAGTCCAATGGAAGAGGCTACAGAGGATGGTCAGGGGGTCAGACAACAGAGAAAATACAGGGCCCCCAATTAAATGTAAATTTCAGATGAACAAGGATTATTCTGTCAGTATAATTAGGACCCATGCAATATTTGTGTGTGTGTGTATGTGTGTTAGCTGCTCAGTCATGTCCGATTCTTTGCAACTCCATGGACTGTAGCCCTCCAGACTCCTCTGTCCATGGGGATTCTCCAGGCAAGAATACTGGAGTGCGTTGCTATGCCCTTCTCCAGGGGATCTTCAAGACCCAGGGATTGAACCTGGGTCTCCTGCACTGCAGGCAGATTCTTTACTGACTGAGGGACCCGGGAAGCATGTAATATTGGGGATATACTAAAAATTTATTCATTTATCTGAAATTCATATTTAACTAGGAGAACTGTATTTTTATTTGCTAAACTTGGAAAAGGCAGAGGAACCAGAGATCAAATTGCCAACATCCGCTGGATCATCGAAAAAGCAAGAGAGTTCCAGAAAAACATCTATTTCTGCTTTGTTGACTATGCCAAAGCCTTTGACTGTGTAGATCACAATAAACTGTGGAAAATTCTGAAAGAGATGGGAATACCAGACTACCTGACCTGCCTCTTGAGAAATCTATATGCAGGTCGGGAAGTAACAGTTAGAACTGGACATGGAACCACAGACTTGTTCCAAATAGGAAAAGGAGTACATCTAGGCTGTATATTGTCACCCTGCTTATTTAACTTATATGCAAAGTACATCATGAGAGATGCTAGGCTGGATAAAGCACAAGCTGGAATCAAGATTGCCAGGAGGAATATGAATAACCTCAGATATGCAGATGACACCAGCCTTATGGCAGAAAGTGAAGAACTAAAGAGCCTCTTGATGAAAGTGAAAGAGAAGAGTGAAAAAGTTGACTTAAAGCTCAACATTCAGAAAACAAAGATCATGGCATCCAGTCCCATCAATTCATGGCAAATAGATGGAGAAACAGTGGAAACAGTGTCACACTTTATTTTTGGGGGCTCCAAAATCACTGCAGATGGTTGACTGCAGCCATGAAATTAAAAGACACTTACTCCTTGGAAGGAAAGTTATGACCAACCTAGACAGCATATTAAAAAACAGAGACATTACTTTGTCAACAAAGGTCCATCTAGTCAAGGCTATGGTTTTTTGCAGTAGTCATGTATGGATGTGAGAATTGGACTATAAAGAAAGCTGAACGCCAAAGAATTGATGCTTCTGAACTGTGGTGTTGAAGACTCTTGAGAGTCCCTTGGACTGCAAGGAGATCCAACCAGTCCATCCTAAAGGAAATCAGTCCTGAATATTCGTTGAAGCTGAAACTCTGATACTTTGGCCACTTGATTCGAAGAGCTGACTCATTTGAAAAGACCCTGAGGCTGGGAAAGATTGAAGGTGGGAGGAGAAGGGGATGACAGAGGATGAAATGGTTGGATGGCATCACCGACTCAATGGACGCGAGTTTGAATAAACTCCGGGAGTTGGTGATTGACAGAGAGGCCTGGCGTCCGTGGGGTCGCAGAGCCGGCACGACTGAACTGAACTGAAATTTGGGAACTCTATCGGGTCCTCTCTGAGGACGTTACATCCTGAAGGGTGCAGCAGTTCACTGGACAAAGAGGGCTTGAAGAGTGTCCTAGGTAACAAAGATGGTGTTACACATCCAGCATGTACTAAGACATGATACACTTATTCTCACTCTCCCTGTGGTGGTTGGAGTTATTGCTACCGAGAATCTCCCGCGACCAGGCTCACCACCCGCTCCCCCCAACCCCACCCACACCACCTACCCGCAAGACCATCTCAGATTCCAAACCGACGGGGAAACTAAGGCTTTAAGGCAGAGAATCCAGGCCCAGGGCGGGCGGTGTCGAGACCGGACACCAACTCGGGCGGGGAAAGGGAGGAGAATGAAAATTCGGCGCGGGCGGGGACGAACACCAGAGAACGAGGTGGGCGGGCGAGAACGAAACTCGGAAAACATCACGGGCGGAGTCGAGAACCAGAGAACGACGCGCGCGGGGCCGGGAAGGAGAATCGAGGTTCCGCGCGGGCGGGGACGAGAAGCAGCGCTCGGGCACGCGGGGACGGCGGCCGGCGCGGGCGGGCGCGGCCTTTGTCTCCTCCTCAGGCGCGCTCGGTGGCAGCACCGGCCCCATGAGACCGCGGCCCCAAGGCGCCTGGGCCGCCCGCAGCCCCTGACCTGACCTGCCCTCGCAATGGCGGAAGCCACCTCCGGCGCTGGGGGCACGTCCCTGGAGGGCGAGCGTGGCAAGAGGCCCCCGCCGGAGGGCGAGCCTGCAGCCCCGGCGTCCGGAGTTCTGGGTACGTGTGCAGCGCCTGGATCTGACAGGGTTGCAGGTGCTTGGGGTGTTCGCGGCAGGTCTACGGGGAGGGATATTGGAGTCAGCCGTCCCGGGCCTGGAGTCCAGTCGAGGCACCGGCTCTTCCTGGCACTGCGGCTGCGGCCGGGCGAGCGCGGCTGGAACGGTGCAGCGGGTGTGGGGTCCCAGCGCAAAGATATGGACACGCCCCTCCTAGAGCCCCGGTGCGGGACTGAGCCCAGTCACCCCTTGGGCTACTCGATCGCTGCTGAGCAGTGATACGCTTAAGAGCGCCTCTCCACAGAGGATACAGAATCATACGGTCCTGGGTTCAAATCCCTGCTGGGCTCTGTGACCTTGGGTAACTTAAATGCTCTGGGTCTCAGTTTCCTCGCCTGTGAAATGGGGGTAAGAGCCGCACCCAGCTATGAGGAGACGCTGACATAATGTAGTGAGGTGCTCAGAGCTGTTAGTGAGCACCCCATCGATTGTGGTTTCGGAGGCGGAGCTGGGCCTCAAGAATGAGTAAGATTTGTAAGGGAGGACCTGGGGGAAGGGCATTCCTGGAGAAGGGCCTGGTTGGTACAAGGACGTGGAGGGAAGGAAACAAGCCAAGGCCAGAGCTCACAGGGCCTTGAATGCCAAGCTGAGTGCCAAGGAGCCCTGGCGAATGTGTGATCAGAGGCAAGGGTTGGAGGGACTAAGACTGGATGGAGGCTAGGCCATCTGAGAATGACCTGACCCCAGCCTGCGCTGCCTGCTCCCCAGATAAGCTTTTTGGGAAGCGGCTCCTGCAGGTAGGTCGGTATCTGGTGTCCCACAAAGCGTGGATGAAGACGGTGCCCACGGAAAACTGTGACGTGTTGATGACCTTCCCAGGTACTTGTCTGTGCTCACCCGCCCAGGGCCTACACTGAATTCCCCCGAGCCGGGCTCCCCTGTCACTCCTGGCAAGAGCCATTGGTCCCTGTGCCCCTTGGCAGATACGACCGATGACCACACGCTGCTATGGCTGCTGAACCACATCCGCGTGGGCATCCCCGAGCTCATCGTGCAAGTCCGCCACCACCGCCACACACGCGCGTACGCCTTCTTCGTCACTGCCACATATGAGAGGCGAGTCCCTGTCCCTGGCCTCTCGCTGACCCTGCTACTCAGCTCCCCGCCCTTCCAAGCGCCAACTGCGAGGTCCAGCCACCCTGCATTTGTCCCAGACGTCCACCAGGTACACCATCCCTAGTTCCAGGATGGTGAGCCAGGGTCTCCCCGTGATCCCACCTCCCCTGCCCTTCCCGCAGCCTACTCAGAGGGGCCGACGAGCTGGGTCTGCGCAAAGCAGTGAAGGCCGAGTTTGGCGGGGGCACCCGCGGCTTCTCCTGCGAGGAGGACTTCATCTACGAGAATGTGGAGAGTGAGCTGCGCTTCTTCACCTCCCAGGTGCGGCCGGCTCTGGCCCCCAGCGCACATTCCTAGCCCGTGGGCGGCTGCTCCCTGTGCTCACGCCCTGTCCCCTGCAGGAGCGCCAGAGCATCATCCGCTTCTGGCTGCAGAACCTTCGTGCCAAGCAGGGCGAGGCACTACACAATGTGCGCTTTCTGGAGGACCAGCCAATCAGTGAGTGAGGTGGTCCCAAGCTTCCAATCATATGTGGGGAGTTGGCTGGGGCTCTTAGAGGACTGCTGTCAACGTAGGAGGGTTAGGAAGGCGGGGCCTAGATGAAACCAATCAGAGTCTCCCGAAGAGTTGGGCGGGGCCTGGAGATCAATCAATAAGCTGAAGGGTGTGGCCTTAGCAAGGGGTGGGGCTTGTCTCCTTGGAGGCAGGTCCAGGAGAAACCCTTTTCTGGGTCTGCGATAAGGTTGGGGCAGGACCATGGACAGCTCTCCACACATTGTGTGGTGAGCTCTGGGCCTCAGTATCCCCCAGGAAACCAGCCGCTGCAAGTTAACCTTCTAATGCCAGCTTTGCACCATTCTTCAGACGTTTGGAGGAATGAGCTGAAACCAAGCAGCTCTGTTTAAAAACGGGTTTCCCCACTGGGATCGCACCTCCCAGGTTTCGAGCACCCTTCCCCACCTGCCCCTGCACCTCCCAGATTTTGAGGAATGATGTTCCTTTCACCCAGAACTCTTCTCCTGGGAAAAGCGTTTGCTAGTTTAAGAGCAGGCAAAAAGTTATAAGTTGGGTTTCATCCGAGGAGGACTGAACAGGCAGACGGGTGGGGTCACCCATTCTTGTTCCCCAACAGTCCCTGAACTGGCGGCCCGCGGGATCATCCAGCAGGTGTTCCCAGTCCACGAGCAGCGCATCCTGAACCGTCTCATGAAGTCATGGGTGCAGGCTGTGTGTGAAAACCAGCCTCTAGGTGTGGTCCTGGCTGGAGTGGGGGGTTGGTGGGGGTCCGAGGAGGCAGGCAGGGCTGACTGGCACCGCCCCCTCCTCATCCCCGGCAGATGAGATCTGTGACTACTTTGGTGTGAAGATTGCCATGTACTTTGCCTGGCTGGGTTTCTACACATCGGCAATGGTGTACCCAGCGGTCTTCGGCTCAGTCCTGTACACATTCACAGAGGCTGATCAGGTGCCGGGTGTGGACTGGACAGGGGGTGGAACACCTCAGACAACTTCCTCCCTGGACTGGGCCAGCCAACACTGCAGCCCTCCTCTGTCACCCTCAGACAAGCCGGGATGTATCCTGCGTGGTCTTTGCCCTCTTCAACGTGGTCTGGTCAACGCTGTTCTTGGAGGAGTGGAAACGGAGGGGGGCTGAGCTGGCCTACAAGTGGGGAACACTGGACTCACCCGGGGAAGCTGTGGAGGAGCCACGACCCCAGTTCAGGGTCAGTTGGGGCAGTCTGAGTTCAGGGACTTCAAGAATGGGGTAAAAAAGAGAAAACATACTGAGCAAGTGCATTACAAGAACAAAGTGGGAGGTGAAGTAGGGCTGCAGCTTCTGAGAAGGTTTGCCAAGTGAAGGGATCTGCATGCCCGAAGGGAGAGGTGTGGAAAGTTGGATTTGAGAGACTAGGGAGGGTGCATTAAGTGGACACACCCTGATAGCAAGGATGAGATGGCTGGATGGCATCACCTACTCGATGGACATGAGTTTGAGCAAACTCCAGGAGAAGGTGAAGGACTGAGAAGCCTGGCGTGCCGCAGTCCATGGGGTCACAAAGTCAGACACGGCTTAGCAACTGAACTACAACAAACCATGATAGCAAAGCATCATAGACATGGAGTTTGAAGGGTTGGGAAGGGTGTGGGACAGAGGCAGCCCCTCTGATCTTGTGTTGGGCCATGCCCCCACCCTCTGCCAGGGCGTGCGGCGCATCAGCCCCGTGACTCAGGCCGAGGAGTTCTACTACCCGCCCTGGAAGCGGCTGCTCTTCCAGATGCTCGTGAGTCTTCCCTTGTGCCTCACCTGCCTAGCCTGCGTGTTCCTGCTCATGCTCGGCTGCTTCCAGCTCCAGGTGACCTCCAGTTCCTAGCCCTGGCCTCGGCCCCAACCTGTTCAGGTGGGCCCCGAGCCGAGCCCAGCGACCGGGGTAACCTCTGAACCCCTTTGTTCCTGCAGGAGCTGGTGCTGAGCGTGAAGGGGCTGCCCCGTCTTGCCCGCTTCCTGCCGAAAGTCATGCTGGCCCTGCTGGTCAGCGCAAGTGCCGAGGGCTATAAGAAGCTGGCTGTCTGGCTCAACGACATGGGTATGCCCTGTGAGCGGAGGTCCCATTGCTCAGCCCCCAGCAGGATGGGCCCCACTGCCTTCTGGGGTCCCTGCTGCCCATGACGGCCTGGGCTACACTCTCACTCGTCTCCTTGGCCCCCAGAGAACTATCGGCTGGAGAGTGCCTATGAGAAGCACCTCATCATCAAGGTCGTCCTGGTGAGTGGTGGCCAGCAAGCCGGCAGGGCTTCTTTTATTTTTTTAAATATTTATTTATTTGGCTGCACCAGGTCTTAGTTGTGGCACATGTGATCTAGTTCCCTGACCAGGGATCGAACTGAGGCCCCCTGCGTTGGGAGCACAAAGTCCTAGCTACTGGACCACCAGGGAAGTCCCCAGGCAGGGGTTCTACAGGGGACACATGGGGGTTCCTTGGGACAGACATGGCAGGGTGACCACCCCCCTGCCTGCTTCGCACAGTTCCAGTTCGTCAACTCATACCTGAGCCTCTTCTACATCGGCTTCTACCTCAAGGACATGGAACGCCTGAAAGAGGTGAGAGCCTGGCCTAAAGCAGTGCCCCCACGGCAGCTGGCTGTGGGGCCAGACCGGCCCAAGGGGTCCAAGGGCTCTCCAGCCCCTCCCTTCCTCCTCCATCCTTCTCTCCTCTCTGTCCATTTGTCTGTGTGTTCTCTCTCTGCCTGTCATGCCCCCCCCATCTGTCTGTCCACCTGTCCGTCGGTCCCTCCACAGCTCCTGATCGTCCTGTCCCTGTCCCAGAGCCTCGAGCGGCAGCTTTGGGCGGTGCTGGTCCCGCTCGTGGCCCTGCGGTTCCGCCTGCTCCTCCTCTCCCTCCAGGGCCTCCTTCTTGAGGCCCGGGCCAAAGTACGGGCAGGTGGTGGCGAGCCCTCGGGGCCTTGCCAGGGTGGTCAGTGTGGCTGTGCCGGGGGCCTCACGCCTAGCCGAGGGTGCATGCTCTGAAGGGATGGGGCTCCACTGACTGCGTGCAGGTGTCAAGAGCCCCTGGAGGCCCTGGGCACCAGCCGAGATCCGGGAGGTGTGGCATGATGGGAGGCCATGGCCTTCCCAGGTGATCAGCTAGAAGCGCTGTGGCCCGCCCAGCTGTGGCTTGGGGTTGCCTCTGTGCCCGGGGACATCCAGACTGGGCTCAGGCTGTGGCTGGATGTGTGCTTTGGGATGGTGGGTGCCCACAGCCTGTCCCAGTGCCCAGGGCCCCGCCCGCCCCCCACGAGGCCGCTCTCCACCCCCTTCCTACCCCCAGATGCTGGCCACACTGCTGATCACCCGCCAGTTCCTCCAGAATGTTCGAGAGGTTCTGCAGCCCCACCTGTATCGGCGGCTGGGCCGAGGAGAGCTTGGCCTGCGGGCGGCCTGGGAGCTGGCCCGTGCCCTGCTTGGCCTTCTGAGCCTCCGGCGCCCCGCACGCCGCCACCTCGAACCCCCGGCTGAAGAGGGTGGTGGTGGCAGCAGCAGTGGTGGGGGCCGCAGGTGTCTCAGCGGGGGCTGCGGGGCACCTGAGGAGGAAGAGGAGGCCGCGGTGGAGCGGCGGCCGGCGGGGGAAGGGGGAGAGGTGGGGGACGGGCCCCGGGGGGGCAGAGAGGAGGAGGATGAAGAGGAGGAGGAGGAGGACGAAGAGGAGGAGGATGAGGACGAGGAAGGCGAGGAGGGCGGCCTCCTGGACTGCGGGCTCCGACTGAAGAAGGTCAGCTTTGCCGAGCGGGGGGCTGGGCGTCGTCGGCCGGGCCCAAGCCAGGAGGCCCTCCTGGAGGAGGGGAGCCCCACCATGGTGGAGAAGGGGCTGGAACCGGGCGTGTTCACACTGGCCGAGGAGGACGATGAGGCTGAGGGGGCTCCCAGCAGCCCCGAACGGGAGACTCCCCCGGCTGTCCTGCTCCGCCGGGCTGGAGGCGAGGGCCGAGACCAGGGGCCGGATGGGGGCCCGGATCCAGAGCCGGGCTCAGGCGACTCAGCCCGGAAGCAGCGGCGGCAGAACCGGTCGTCTTGGATCGACCCACCCGAGGAGGAACACTCGTCTCAGCTCACCCAGGCGGAGCTCGAGAGCTGCATGAAGAAATACGAGGTGAGGAGGGCACCTGAGGGTGGGGGCAGGGCCGTCGGCCGGGCTGGGCACACGGTCTGACGGTGGAGGTGGGGTGGGAGCGACAGGAAGGAATGATGGGCCCCTTTATGTGATCAGGGCCTTCCTGGTGGCTCAGACGGTAAAAAATCTGCCTGCGATGCAGGAGACGGGTTCAATCCCTGGATCAGGAAGATCCCCTGGAAGAGGGCATGGCAACCCACTCCAGTCTTCTTGCCTAGGGAATCCCATGGCTACAGTCCATGGGACTGCAAAGAGTTGGACACAACTGAGCCGCTCACCCTTATGTGGTCAGAAACTTGCTAACCTTGCTGAGCTTGGGTCCATGAAGGATAATCTGAGGGAGGCGGGCTTGATGAGAGGAAGGTGGGCTGAGGGAAGAGGTGTCCTGAGTTGGGGGAGAGCCTAGGCCCACCCACTGCGTGCCTGCCCACAGGACACATTCCAGGACTACCAGGAGATGTTCGTGCAGTTTGGCTATGTCGTGCTTTTCTCGTCTGCCTTCCCCCTGGCTGCCCTCTGTGCCCTCATCAACAACCTCATCGAGATCCGCAGTGACGCCCTCAAGCTGTGCACGGGGCTGCAGCGGCCCTTTGGGCAGCGGGTGGAAAGCATTGGCCAGTGGCAGGTGGGGAAGGGCCAAGGGCTCTGAGCCAGGATGCCCAGAGGTGGAGCGGGTGCTGGGGGGGCTGGCCAGACCCCACCTGAGCCCCTTGTCCCCCCTACCCCCGCAGAAGGTGATGGAGGTCATGGGCGTCCTGGCAATCGTGGTCAATTGCTATCTAATTGGCCAGTGTGGGCAGCTGCAGCGCCTCTTCCCTTGGCTCAGTCCCGAGGCAGCCATCGTGTCCGTGGTGGTGCTCGAGGTGGGACCGGTGGCCGGGTGGGGGACCCAGGCGGTGGTTGGGGGGTGTCCCCGTGCCTGCAGCCTCCTCCTCTGTCGCCTCAGCACTTCGCTCTGCTCCTCAAGTACCTCATCCATGTGGCCATCCCCGACATCCCGGGCTGGGTGGCCGAGGAGATGGCCAAGCTGGAGTACCAGCGCCGGGAGGCCTTCAAGGTACGTGGGCCAGGGCCCGGCATGCTTTACATCTCTGCTCCGAGGGGCTTCTCCCCGCGTCGCCTCTACGCGTCACCTGGCTGGGCAGTCACATCCTTAGGAGGGTAGATGTGCAGTTAGTGTTTGTTGCTTAGTCGTATCCGATTCTTGGTGACCCCATGGACTGTAGCCCACCAGGCTCCTCTGTCCATGAGATTCTCCAGGCAAGAATACTGGAGTGGGTTGCCATGCCCTCCTCCAGGGGATCTTCCCGACCCAGGGATCAAACCCAGGTCTCCTACATTGCAGGCGGATTCTTCACCATCTGAGTCACCAGGGAAGCCTAGGGTAATAATTAGCATTTCAAAAGGACCTGGTCCCTTCTGGGGTCCTGGTGGCATCCCGCACCAGGCCAGCACTTAGGAACTGTCATCTGCCAGCGTGCCGGGCATTGTTCTGTGTGGGGTCAGGGACACAGCCGATGCTTTCTAGAAGCCCAGCCTGTGCCACGTTCCCCAGAAAGCTGCAGAGCGGGCCAGGGAGCTCATCGCCACCAGCCAGTGGAGCCCCCCATGTGTGTGTGCTCAGCTGCTCAGTGTCCAACTCTTTGTGACACCATGGGCTGGGGCCCACAAAGCTCCTCTGTTCATTGAATTCTCCAGGCAAGAATACTAGAGTGGGTAGCCATTCCCTTCTCCAGGGGATCTTCCCAACCCAGGGATCGAACCCAAGTCTCTTATGAGAAGTCTCCTGCATTGACAGGCAGATTGTTTACTGCTGCGCCACCTGGAAAGCCCCAAAAATAGTGATGGAAATGTTCTCTTCTGGGTTGCCCATGTAGCCGGTTACTATAGATGACCAATGAGCGCTTGCAATGGGACCTGGTGCTACTGAGAAACCGAGCTTTTACTTCAGTTACCTGGTTGTTTGTTTATTGGCTATGCTTCGTGGCTTATGGGATCTTAGTTCCCCAACCAGGCATCAAAGCCGGGCCCTCTGCGGTGAGAGCACAGAATCCTAACCACTGGACTGCCAGGGAATTACCTTATTTCAGTTATTTAAAGTGACAAAACCATGGGAGTCCCCTGCTGGTCTAGCGATTAGGATTCACTGCCATGGCCCAGGTTCAGTCTCTGGTCTGAGAACTGAGATACCTGCAAGTCATGTGGCGGGGCCCAAAAATAATAATTTTTTTTTTTTTAATTAACAATGCCGTGTGTGGCTACTGGCCACTGGACAGTCACAGCTCTGTCTCTCCCCAGTTCTCCAGAAAGCAGGGAACTGCTGAGGCCCAATATTTGTTTTAACTCTCCCAATTTCTAAGACAGTGTCTGGCATGAGACCGGGGACAGAATTGGTGGCCAGTAAATGCTTGCTCTCTTCTCAGTTCTCTGAGAGCCCTGGGGTGGGTCCAGGGATGCAGCTGGAACCCAAGAAGTGTGTGGATCTCTCCCCACTTCTGCAGGAGAGCCCTAGCGTGGGCCTGGGCCTGGGTGGGCAGCTGCTCACACACTCACTCCTCCCAGTGCCCGTAATGGCTCCATTCTGCCCTCAGAGACACGAGCGCCAGGCCCAGCACCGCTACCAGCAGCAGCAGCGGCGTAGGCGGGAGGAGGAGGAACGGCAGCGCCACGCCGAGCACCATGCCCGGAGGGAGCGCGACGCCAGTGGCAGAGAGGAGGCGCGAGCTGAGGGCTCTGGGTTGGACCCTGCTGCCCCGGAGAAAACCTCGGCCAAGGCCAAGGGCAGTGGGGCAGGTGGCCACGGGCCGGAGCGACCCAAGCGCCCGGGGTCCCTGCTGGCACCTAACAACGTCATGAAGCTGAAGCAGATCATCCCGCTGCAGGGCAAGTTCCTGTCGTCTG
Source organism: Bos javanicus (assembly GCF_032452875.1). Taxonomy (NCBI): domain Eukaryota; kingdom Metazoa; phylum Chordata; class Mammalia; order Artiodactyla; family Bovidae; genus Bos; species Bos javanicus. The sequence goes on from NC_083874.1 coordinate 5,856,861, forward strand.
GGGCCTCGTCCTCCTCGCCGGCCGGCACAGGGGCCAACCTCACCACCCGGCCAACCCCTGCCCAGTCGCCCACTGGCAGCGACACCCGCCTGCCAGCCTTCCTTAGCTTCAAATTCCTCAAGTCACCTGAGACCCGGCGGGACCCAGAGCGTAGCCACTCTCCACCCAAGGCCTTCCACGCCGGCAAACTTTTCCCCTTCGGTGGGGCCCGGGCGGAGGCCGGGTCCAACGGGGCGGGCGGGCAGGCCCGGCAGGATGGGACCCTCGGCGGTGGCGGTTGCCGAGCCCAGCGGAGTGGGCTGGCGGACGAGGCTGCAGCTGAGGAGCCGGACACACCCCGGCCCGAAGAGGAAAGCTCAGGTCACAAGCTTTAACTCGGGGGTGGGGACTCTGGGCTGGGCTTTGGGGGTAGGGTTGGGGTGTCCAGGCGTGGGCAGAGGGGCTGAAGCGGACAGGGGAGGCTCGGTCTCCTAGTACCAGTTGGGGACCTGGGTGTGTGGTACATGGAGCCTGTTGATCAAAGCCTACTCAGTCTTTCCGGGTCCTTGAGAGCCTGGAGCCCTGTGCCTGACCCTCCTCATCCCCGGGGGAGGGATGCCAAAGTCCCTTGTCCCCCAGATCCCTTCCCAGGGTGCCCGCCTGCCATGCTCTGGTGCCAGGAGAGATGAGGGAGCCCCCTTCACCACCTGGCCTAGCCTTTCCTGCCCCCATGAGACCCCACACCCAGCTCACTCTGGGGGACCGGAACCCCCAGGCCTCTATGCAAGCCCCCGTCCTGCAGCCCAAGCTGTTCCTGGAGGCCTTCCTTGGAGGTGGGGCTCAGGCTGCCCACTAGGGGAGTTCAGGGCTGCAGCCCTGTGTCCGCGGAGCAGAGTCACAGGCCTCACTGCCCCCCCTCCCACCTCATTCATGCCCGGGGTCCAGCGACCCATCCCAGGGAGCCCAAGAGGTGGCAGCTGTAGCACCAGGGACTTAGGTCGGAAGTCAGCGGGACTTCCTCAGACTTCCCTCTCTCCGTGAAGGGGAGGGGCCCAGTGCCCAGAGGCCGGGGATGCACCCGAAGAAGCCCACCCCTTGTCACTGATCAGAAGCAATAAGGCCCTCCATGTGCCTGAAAGCCCAGAGGGAGCGCGGGCAGGGTCCCCAGCGGCGGGGACGGCATCTCCCCGGAACGGCCCCTCTCGCCTCCGCAGGGACAGCGCTGGCCCCCGTGGGCGCCCCGGCCCTCCGCACCCGCCGCAGCCGGAGCCCTGCGCCGCCGCCACCGCCGCCAACACCAATGCCTCGGCCCCCGACGCCCCCCGCGGGCTGCTGGCAGTGGGATGGGCCGTGGGGCTGCGGGGGCGAGGGCGCCGCTCCCCGCCAGGCCCCTGCTGCCACTGACTGCCCGCCCTGCGCTCTCGCCGGGCCCCCGCCTGTCCCCCAGCCCCTGCCGGGGGATGCCAGCTTCTACAGCCTCCCGCCGCCGCCGCTGCCGCCTCCCACCTCCGTGCCCCCCCAGCCCCCCGCGCCCTCGCCCAGCCCCAGCTCCAGTCCCAGTCCTCAGGCCGTGTGCTGGCCCAGCGGCTGGCATTAGCTCCGCCCGCCTGCCTTCCTGTTTTCATATGCAATATCAATCACAGACGGGGCGGCGGCCGCCACCCAGAAAACACTTGGGCCGGGCCCGATGTACCCCAGTATTGGCTGCCCCCTCCTGGGGCAGGGCCGGGGGCCTGGGGCCCCTCTATCTGCCGTTTTCTTTTCGACCAGGATAGGGGGAAACAAAAAGAAACCCCCCCAAAACAACAGAAAACACACCCAGAATAGGCGATTATTTATTTGTTTTTAATTTATTTTGTCATATTTTTGTAAAACGGCAGAAATGCAATAAAAAGTATATTTCAACAGTGCCCAAAGGCGGAGCTGCTGAAAGGGGACTTCCGGGGCCTTATGACAAGGTTGGGGCCAGCTCTTTGGGGGACTGGTAGGCCCAGAGTGGGTTCCCCTTCTGTCCTGAGACCCTTGGGGAATGCCTAAGAACTGGGTCTCCAGGCCAAACGTATGGAAAACTCCAGAAATCCAGGCCTAGGGGTCCCCCTGGGAGAAGCTGCAGAGCCTCAGGCCCCATCTTCAGCCTCCTAGACAAAGGAAGAAATCTCAAAAAGTGCTGACAGGAATCAGCAGGTCAGGCCGTAGGTGTGGGTCCTGAGCCAGCCTCGGTCGGTCGTACAAGGCCACCCTTTCTGGCAGATCTGCCTCCCAGGCTGACATCTGAGAAGTCAAGGGCCACAGGGGGCACTCGGGGTGTGGGCGTCTGAAGGCACCTGGTGCCTGAGTCTCCATGTTATGGGGACGGTGTGTTCGGGGGCAGCATCGTGGAAGGGCTGGCACGGCCCTGCTGTGTGACCGCTGTCACACCGCTGTCACAGTGGCCAGGACCCTTCACTGAGTGATCAGGGATGGGCGTGGCCTCTCCCAGCCTCAGGGGGTCCACATCCAGAGGCTCAGAGTCAGAAAGTCCCTGCCCCAGGGCTGGTGGAGCCAGCGTGAGGCAGGGGCACTTTGGGAGGCCATAGAAAAGACATCAGGGTTCACTAGAGGCAGGAGAGCAGCCTGTGCAAAGGCACGAGGTGTGGGAAGGCAGAGTGTGGTGTTTGCGGGGAGCCGAGTTAAGGAGGGCCCCAAAGGCAGGAGGAGTGGGTGGAGGCCAGCTGAGGGGCCTAAGCTGGGGAGACCATGGAGAGGCCATGGGACCCCACCCACACCATGGACAGCGCAGGCAGGAGATGGCACACAGCCCCCTGGGGCCAGGGAGGTGTGGGTGAGCCTTGGGGAAGGACAGGCTGAAGGACAAGACCTGCCCAGGCCCCGTGGCCTTTGAAGCTGAACTCCTGCCATCTACTCAGTCACCAACAGCTGGTGACACCACGCGCCTCCCCAGGGCCAGGCCAACCCCTGAGACTAGCGATTCCAAGCTGGTCTGAGAGCCTCCAGGGACTTGGCCCTCCCTGGCATGACCATGGTCAAACCTGCCTTTCCTAAGCACCTGCTTTATGACCACTGCTGAAGAACTGAACACTGCTGCAGAGACACCCAGAGCTGGGCCCCACCACTGGGCAGCTGAGCCTAGAACCTTCCACCCAGCAGACCCCTGGTGGCCCAGGACCAAGCAGTCTGACTCAGGCTGCCATCTCCATGGTGATACCCTGGGACAGGCAACCCCTGCAGCCTGCTGTCTCCCTCACTCCACAGCCCGACCCCTCACCACCACTGCAGCGATCAGCTCCAACACTCTGGCTCCCGTTCAAGGGAGGGGGCTAGAAGTGGCATCCCCCTGGCCCTGTGCCCTGGTGCTCAGGGCCTTGAACCTTCTGCCTGGAGCCCGAATGCCCCCTACCTCCCTGGGGTCAGCCCCAAACCCAGCCCAGCTGGTGGCCAGGACTGGCCAAGGAATCTGCTGCCCGAGGGCACTGGGGTTGGGCTTTCCTTGGCGCTCCGCACGCCGCCTTCTGAGCCAGGGCGGGAGGCCAGGCCACCTGTTTCCACGATGGTGGGTGGGCATGTTGCCCTGCTCGCTGATGTCCTGGGCATGGAGCCCACCACAGCTCCATCCTTGGCAGCATGGACCGTTCCTCCGGCGGGGATGGGGGAGGGTGTCCTGGTCCTTGGGGACACTGTGATGCGGGTGAGGCCGAGGGGAGGGTCCAGGCAGGTCTTGACTCTGAGCAAGATGGCCACGCAGGCCCAACAGAGGATCCAGCTGGTTCTGGGGCCCCAGTGTCTGGAGGCCCCTCTTGGCTCCTCTTGGTGACGATGGGATGACTCTCAGGGGCTCTGTCCTCTGGTGCCGAGGCACGCGGAGCAAAGACGCAAGGTCGGGTAGGAAAGATCCTTTTATTGGGGTGGACACGGAGCACGCACTAGTCCATGATAAAATGACTTAAGAGAAAGATCCAGAAGGGCTGACTTCTCCCCCTTACTCGAGCTCAGAGCAAGGTCTGGGCACAGAATAGGTCCCGGTGGAACTCGAGACAAGGCAAAGTCTTTAAGGCCCGGACCGGGAGGTGGGCGCTGGGAGAAGGGCCCCCACCCTTGCCGGCCGGCCGCAGCGGGGTCCCGGCTCTGGACCCTTGTAGACACGCTCCAGTTTTCCAGAGGAGAACTGGGGGGCAAGAGGAGGAAGGGGAGGGGACAGGGGGAGGTGAGTAACAACGTTTTTGTTTTTGTTTTAAAGCGTCTACCAACATCACACTACTGGGTCTGGCGTCCCCTGTAACCATCGCTTGGTGCGTTTTACAGCATAAATAAAAACTCAAGGAAAATAAATACATTGGCTCCTATGAGGTTGGAAGTGGTGTGGAAGGGGTATGGGCGGGCCGGCGAAGGGGTGGGGCGGGGTCGCTTACACAAGGAAGGTGGGCAAGGAGCAGACAAGATGGGAGGCGCCTGAGGGGGGCGTGAGTCTTAAGTGTCCTCGTGCATGTCCGGGCTGTCGGTCCGCGCAACCTTGCGGGGCGGCGCCGAGCTCTCGCCCTCTAGCTCCACTTGCTCCTGGTCTCTCTTCTTGGCGGCATTCTGGGGGGCAGGGGAGCAGAGCGGCCATGAGCTTCCCCATGGGGGAGCGCCTAAAGTCTGAGGCTGCTTCTGCAGCTCCAGGGCTCCAGTGCCTCCCTGAGCTGGGCCTGGGCTGATCCAGGGCCCCTGGCCGGGCAGACCCTTCTGTCCCCTGAACCTGCCCTGCCGAGCCACTGGGGACCCCAGCCTATGACAGGCGCATCATGGAGTCACCACGACGTCTCAGTGAACCCCCACGTGGCCCATTTCTCAGACAGAGATGCCACCCGCTGTGCTGGAGGGTGAAGGGCACTCAAGAGCCGCCTGGGGAGGCCCCCGAATTGCCATAGAAAAGGAAAGTGTGCTGACTTGGGAAAAGTTCCTTCCCTCGCTGGTGGGGAGCAAGGCTTGTGGAGCCCGGGGGCTGGGGTGTTCCGAGCAGTCACTGCATCATGGAGTCCCCGTCAACCTAGCCCAGAGCAGGTCACTGTCCAGTGGTCAGCATTAGAGGAAATAAGACCACCTGACCATGTGGCAAAACTACACAGGCAGATTTTCAAGACAGCAAAAAAAATCCTGTCCGAAAGATGGGCCTTTGTGGGGAAGATGACTTTTCACCTCAGCTACACACCCCAGTGGGGCCTGAATTTCTTAATCACGTGAGCCTTTCATCATTGAATGAAGATTAAGTAACAGCACCCACGTCCACCTGCCACCGGGGCCGTGCTCCCCACACCCTCTGGGGAGCCAGGCCTCTCAGCACAGCTTACCAAGCCCCTGCCTGTCCCCAGGCACCAGAGCCCCATGGCCTCGGCACAGCCCTTCTCTCCTCTAGAGCATTCTTCCCTCTCCTGGATCATCTGGCAAACTCCTACCCAGCCCACGCGGCCCAACCTGAACACTCAGTCCCCTAGTCACCAGCGCTCTTCCCCAACTCAGCCCCCGCTGGGCACTGCGTCCCTCCCCGAGGCCCAGCACCCACCCCCACGCGCTTTACCTTTTTGTCCCATTGCTGATGTAGGTAGCGCAAAAGAATGTTTGTTTTCTCTGTCACGATGACTGAGGAGGAAAGACAAAGCTGTAGGGAGAAGCTGGCCACCCCAGCTGGCACCGCCTTCCCTTACATGGCCTCTGGACTGTCTGGGTGGACTCTCTGGGACTCAAGTCACATGCCCAACCCAGGAGCAGATTCCCAGAAGCCAAAAAGCCCCCAACCTGAGCACTGCCACTAGCAGCAGCCCGAGCCAGCTGCCGCGACGGGGTCCCGGCTTCCCAGGTGGAGTCTGAAGCGAGCTCAGATTCCACCCTCGGGCAGGGAACGAGCCCCGGCCTGCCATCTCCTATTTGCCCAGACAGACCAGGAGCACAGATCCACGTGACCGAGCCCCAGTGACTGCAGAGTGAGCGGAGAAAGGTCCGGGGTTCTTTTTCACAGTTAAAAGAACACACCAGGACCACAACAAATAACCATGAGATCCCCCTGTTCTGCGGGCTCCAAGCCTCTCCCTGCAGGTCCCTCTTCCAGACACTCACTCCCCAGGCTGCCCACCTGGAGGGAGCCAGGTGGGGCCCATCTGACTCAATGGGGTCAGACTGTAGATGCCGGTGGGGAGATCAGGAGGGTCCCAGGGCAAGGCAGGCTTCCGGCTGCTCCCAAGGGCTGGGAGTGGCCCAGCTTCCTACAGTCCCCTCTTGTACCACCCCATGGCCTTTCCCCTCACCAGCCGGGATGGCACAGGACAGCAGCCACTTACTCTGTTCAGACGGGTACTCCCTAGTGGGCAGGTAGACTGAGGGACGTCGGTTCTGCAAGAGGGGTGGGAAGGCATGGGTTAGGAGAGTGGGCGGGTCTTCGGTCTCCACACACCTCAACTTGGCACCCTCACTCCCAGGCAGATTAAAAGACATGCAACGATTTCGAGTGGGGCTGGGCTTGAAGCTTGGTCTCTGTTCCAGACAAGACTCTGACCCTCGGGCTGCACGTCATCCCGACCCTTTCCCTCGAGGCAGCTTATGGCCTACGTACTCACCGAGGCTTTGCACACAGAGTCGGCATGAAATCTACTAAAATTGCTTTTGTTGTAGACAGGCAGTCCTTTCAGAAAATCTGCCTGGAAGACAGGAAGATGGTGAGTGAGAAACCGGGTGGCAGGCTGGGCTGCCCCCAGAGCACCCGGGGCAGGGCGGGCTACCAGACAGCTTCCGCTTCCTTCTTTCTGTCCCATTGGTCACGTTTTCTAGAACTCGCCCTTGGGCTGGCCACCTGATGTGTCTACTCTTAGGAGCAAACAACCCCGGGGTTAGGGCTCGTTCTCCCATGAAAGTGAAAGTGTTAGCTGTTCAGTCGTGGCTGACTCTTTTGCGACCGCATGGACTGTAGCCTGCCAGGCTCCTCTGTCCATGGAATTCTCCAGACAAGAATATTGGAGTGGGTAGCCATTTCCTTCTCTGGGGGACCACCAGCCCAGGGGTTGAACCCAGGTCTCTCGCACTGCAGGCAGATTCTTTACCATCTGAGTTAACTAGGAATGCCCAGTCCTCACACCAGCCCCATCACTGTGCGACCCCATGGACTATACAGTCCACAGAATTCTCCAGGCCAGAATACTGGAGTGGGTAGCCCTTCCCTTCTCCAGGGAATCTTCCCAACTCAGGGATCAAACCCAGGTTTCTCGCATTGCAGGTGGATTCTTTACCATCTGATCTACAAGGGGAGCCCAAGAATACTGGAGTGGGTAGCTTATCCCTTCTCCAGCAGATCTTCCCGACCCAGGAATCGAACCAGGGTCTCCTGCACTGCAGGCGGATTCTTTACCAACTGAGCTATCAGGGAAGTCCAAGAGGTGTGGGGAAATTGAGGCTCAAAAAGGAACAGACACTTATGTCAAGTCAGGAGTGAGCAGCGGGGTGGGGAACTGGTCCCAGGCCATCCAACTGCAGACCTGCCTTCTGTGCTTGTTGGAGATAAAACTCCTGGTCTCATCTCCATTTAGGCATCTCTGATAGAGTCCTGGGATGGAGAGAGACTTGTCTGCCCTAAGACACCCTGTGACAATGCATGGAGCTGGCGGAGCAGGAGCCTGGGCGAAGGGGAAAGGGCAGCTGGGACTCAGAGGCTGCATGCACACAGGACCCAGACAGAGCCCAGGGTCAACCCAGCTTCCAAGTCTTGTGAAAACTCAGAAACCTAAGTTTCAGTCTGTCAGTGCTAGCTTTTTAAACCTGGTTGAACTCTTTTCTTTGTTATGACCAGTGCATTTCTCAAGAAAATGCACTGGTCATAACAAACACCCTCTTCCAACAACACAAGAGAAGACGCTATACGTGGACATCAACAGGTGGTCAACACCGAAATCAGATTGATTATGTTCTTTGCAGCCAAAGATGGAGAAGCTCTATACAGTCAGCAAAAACAAGACCAGGAGCTGACTGTGGCTCAGACCATGAACTTCTTATTGCCAAATTCGACTTAAATTGAAGAAAGTAGGGAAAACCACTAGACCATTCAGGTATGACCTAAATCAAATCCCTTATGATTATACAGTGGAAGTGAGAAATAGATTTAAGGGCCTAGATCTGATAGATAGAGTGCCTGATGAACTATGGATGGAGGTTCGTGACATTGTACAGGAGACAGGGATCAAGACCATCCCCATGGAAAAGAAATGCAAAAAAGCAAAATGGCTGTCTGGGCAGGCCTTACAAATAGCTGTGAAAAGAAGAGAAGCGAAAAGCAAAGGAGCAAAGGAAAGATACAAGCATCTGAATGCAGAGTTTCAAAGAATAGCAAGAAGAGATAAGAAAGCCTTCTTCAGTGATCCATGCAAAGAAATAGAGGAAAACAACAGAATGGGAAAGACTAGAGACCTCTTCAAGAAAATTAGAGATACCAAGGGAACATTTCATGCAAAGGTGGGCTCGATAAAGGACAGAAATGGTATGGACCTAACAGAAGCAGAAGATATTAAGAAGAGGGGGCAAGAATACACAGAAGAACTGTAGAAAAAAGATCTTCACGACCCAGATAATCATGATGGTGTGATCACTGACCTAGAGCCAGACATCCTGGAATGTGAAGTCAAGTGGGCCTTAGAAAGCATCACTATGAACAAAGCTAATGGAAGTGATAGAATTCCAGTTGAGCTATTCCAAATCCTGAAAGATGATGCTGTCAAAGTGCTGCACTCAATATGCCAGCAAATTTGGAAAACTCAGCAGTGGCCACAGGACTGGAAAAGGTCAGTTTTCATTCCAATCCCAAAGAAAGGCAATGCCAAAGAATGCTCAAACTACCGCACAATTGCACTCATCTCACATGCTAGTAAAGTAATGCTCAAAATTCTCCAAGCCAGGCTTCAGCAATATGTGAACCGTGAACTTCCTGATGCTCAAGCTGGTTTTAGAAAAGGCAGAGGAACCAGAGATCAAGTTGCCAACATCCGCTGGATCATGGAAAAAGCAAGAGAGTTCCAGAAAAACATCTATTTCTGCTTTATTGACTATGCCAAAGCCTTTGACTGTGTGGATCACAATAAACTGTGGAGAATTCTGAAAGAGATGGGAATACCAGACCACCTGACCTGCCTCTTGAGAAACCTGTATGCAGGTCAGGAAGCAACAGTCAGAACTGGACATGGAACAATAGACTGGTTCCAAATAGGAAAAGGAGTACATCAAGGCTGTATATTGTCATCCTGTTTATTTAACCTATATGCAGAGTACATCATGAGAAACGCTGGACTGAAAGAAACACAAGCTGGAATCAAGATTGCCGGGAGAAATATCAATAACCTCAGATATGCAGATGACACCACCCTTATGGCAGAAGGTGAAGAGGAACTCAAAAGCCTCTTGATGAAAGTGAAAGAGGAGAGCGAAAAAGTTGGCTTAAAGCTCAACACTCAGAAAACGAAGATCATGGCATCTGGTCTCATCACTTCATGGGAAATAGATGGGGAAACAGTGGAAACAGTGTCAGACTTTATTTTGGGGGGCTCAAAAATCACTGCAGATGGTGACTGCAGCCATGAGATTAAAAGATTCTTACTCCTTGGAAGGAAAGTTATGACCAACTTAGATAGCATATTCAAAAGCAGAGACATTACTTTGCCAACAAAGGTCCGTCTAGTCAAGGCTATGGTTTTTCCTGTGGTCATGTATGGATGTGAGAGTTGGACTGTGAAGAAGGCTGAGCGCCGAAGAATTGATGCTTTTGAACTGTGGTGTTGGAGAAGACTCTTGAGAGTCCCTTGGACTGCAAGGAGATCCAACCAGTCCATTCTGAAGATCAGCCCTGGGATTTCTTTGGAAGGAATGATGCTAAAGCTGAAACTCCAGTACTTTGGCCACCTCATGCGAAGAGTTGACTCATTGGAAAAGACTCTGATGCTGGGAGGGATTGGGGGCAAGAGGAGAAGGGGACGACACAGGATGAGATGGGTGGATGGCATCACCGATTCGATGGACGTGAGTCTGGGTGAACTCCGGGAGTTGGTGATGGACAGGGAGGCCTGGTGTGCTGCAATTCATGGGGCCGCAAAGAGTCGGACACGACTGAGTGACTGATCTGATCTGATCTGAGCTCTTCGTCAAACACTGTGGGGACGACGGTCAGTTCGGGAGCTGCTCCTGGGGTCCCCACATCCAAAGGCTGCTTTGTGAGGGAAGAATGCCTGGGGAGAGGGTGGGCAGAAGCCTAAAGGGAGCAGGTTGGCCACCCCTGCCCCCTCACACCCCACTGCCTGGGGCAGGGGCTCAGGCGCCAGAAGCTTTAGGTCTGCAAGGTGCCAGGGAGCCAGCAACGGCATTCACCCATGGCCCTGACTCGTGGAAAGTCCTTTTTCCCTGGCATGCTGGCACCAGCTGTGTGCTCCGGAAGGGGAAGACCCTGACTCTGGGTGGGGGTCAGGTCTCTGGCCACAAGATGTGAGGAACAAAGGCCAACAGAAGCTGTGTCCGCCTCAGAAAACCGAGGCACAAGAGCCTTGGGGAGAAACGACAGCTGAGAGCCTGGGGCAATGACTGACGTCCAGCAGAGCAGGACAGCAACACTGCCTTCAGGCCTGGAGGGGTACAGAGGGGGAGGACCAGGGCCCCCCCAAGCTGGAGGCACCCCCTCATACAGTCGAGGAAACTGAGGCAGAAAGCTCACATGACACTCGTCAGAGGTCCCCCAGCCCCAAAGGGAAACAAGAAGCTGGCTGAATCCAGGTCTGCCCAGTCTTGGAGGTAAGCTCCTGTTCCCGTGACGCCAGTGCCCCCACTTCTCCGCCTAAAAGCCGAGGCTCAGAGCCTGCAGGCCATGTGAACCTTCCCTCGGGTGTTCCGCTGCCGTGCCTGTCTCCTGCGGGTTGCGCCCTCGGGGAAGCCGCCATTAGGGGATCCCCCATCCCACTCTGGGGCAGGCAGGAACAGGGTTTTTCACCTCGTGGGACCAACCTCTCCCTCTGCTGGGCCTAAGCAAGACGGCAGCGGGATGAGCCTCCTGCTCCCACCAAGGAGGCGGCCCTCATATCTGAGTGACCTACTGCCCCGAAGTCAGCCCAGAGCCCCTCACACGTGCCTTCCCTGTCCCAGGACCCCTGCCTCAGCTCAGTTCCAGACCATGGGATCTGCTTCATCCATCTGGCAGGCTTTTCTCAGGACCCAGCCATGTGGCGGGCCCCACGCCAGGCACGAGGGCACTGCAGGGAGCCACAGCAGTCCCACCCCCGGCCCCTGGGAACAGCCAGTGCATGGGGACACGGGTGTGGATCAAAGAGCGTGTGGTGAAAGCCGAGTGGCCACAAGGACAGGGCACCACGAGGTGCCACGTGAGGCCCATGACAGCAGCGGAGGGGGTGGGGAGGAGGCCCAGACGCAGTGATGCAGGCCTCAGACCTGAAAGGAGAGGACGGGGTCCCCCTCCACAGCCCTGGCGGGGCTTAGCCCATGCCAGCCTGCTGCCACACTCCTCCCCAGCCTCAGCCACCCTCCACCAATGCCCCTCTGTTTTCCATGGGGGAACACCCACCAACCTCTCCAGCCAGCTCAAACCCCGCCTCCCCCTTACCTCTCCCCACACCTTGGGAGCCATGCTCACACCCACCCCAACGAGGCCATCTGTTTACACGCCCAGCTCCTTCATGGACTGTCCCCTCCCTGAGGCAGAGGGCAGGGCTGGCTCAACCCTGGGCCCCTGACAGGGATCACATGCGGCCGGGTGGCAGAGTGGTGAGAGGCTCCGGAGCCCCAGGCTTGCACTGAATGCTGGACGGGCCTCTCCCTGGCTGTGTGACCTGGGGCGGGTGAACTCCCAGTCTGGCTGTTCCTGCTGTGAACCAGGGTTGTTCTGAGCTCCAGTAAGACAACATGGAGAAATAGCTTTATCCAGAGCAGCCCTGAGGTGGTAGCATCAACTGAGCATTATTAGCAGCAGTGCGTCTGTGCTGAATAAATTAATGCAGATGGGATGACCTGTACTTCCTGTTAGCTGAGCAGGAAAATGAAGCCTCAGACACAGGGAGAAATCCTCACCTCAGCAAGACAAATCCCAGCTACAGCTGGGCCCAGAAGCTGTCCACTGCTTCAGCAAACACTCACTGAGTATCGGTGCGCCAGTCCCTGTGCAGGCAGCCTGCCAGTGACCCAACCAAAGCAAGATGAGGAAAAGAAATGGTGTGCAGAAAACAGAGACACGGGGGTCTCCTGCAGTCAGAAAGGGGCCCTCTGGCGGATGATATTCCTGGGAGGATGAGAATTCCAGGCAGAAGGAGTAACAGGCGCAAAGCCCCTGGAGTGGCAGGGACTTGGAATGTGAAGATGTGAAAACAAGCCCACAGTGGCTGGAGCTCATGGGGAGAGGGGTGAAGTGGGTACAGATGAGGCCACAGAGGTAAGCAGGGGGACTTTGGAGGCTGAGCGGGGAGGTGGGTTTCATTGGGGTGACAGCAGGAAGCTCCCGGAATGTTTTGTAAGCGAGATGGTGGTATTATCTGATTGACATATTTAAAAGCGCCCTCTGGTTCTTGGTGCATTACAGACTGCCAGTGGGGCAGGATGGAGGCAAGGAGACCAGGTAGGAGGCTGGCAGGCGTTCAGGCGGGAGGTGGCAGTGCCTGGACCAGGGTGGGGAGCCATGGATAGATTCAGAATTTGTTCTGGTGGCTGAGCCAACAGAACCCTCTTTAGGGACTGAACGCAGGCAATAAGGTTGCAGCGAGCAATCGAAGATAACTCCCAGGCCTGGGGACCTACCTGCTAGGAACCAACTTACCACTTTCCCATACTCTTCCTGACAAGAAGTCATGACATCCTAAGGACTACACCTTTGAGTCCAGGGATAGTGCTATTTGATTTGCCCTGACAAAAGCTTCAACCACCTCTGTCAGCCCTGGGGATGCCAAATAGTGGGGGGAATGGAGGGGACTTCAGCCCAACTCTAAGGCTGGGTCCCACTTCACAGGTGAAAAGACTGAACCCCAGAGAACCACCAGACACAAACCCCAGGATGACTGAGTGGCCCAAGGGGGATTTTAACCTCCCAACTACACGCTGGCATCATCCCCACTTCAAGATGAGGAGACAGCTGGGAGAGAAAGTCACCATCCCCGAGTCACCCAGCTTATCTGCTGAGCGTTTACTGTCCCAAGCCCTTTAAGACGTCAGTTCCCTAAATTATCACAACCCGATGAGGTCTGGACTATTGCTACCCCCATTTAGCAGGGAAAGGGCCTGGTGATTGGAGAGATAAAGTTGCTCCCTCTTCCAGCTGGTCGGGGCCGGAATGTCGGGGGTGGGGTTAGGGCTCTGAGGGACCAGGGCAGTTCGCGATGTCGCACTTCCTTCCGCGACAAAGCCCCGCTTGTCAGTATGTCAAGCCCCCTCCCCGCCTCGAGGCTCAGGCCGGCCTCCCAAACCCTCCCGAACTGAAAAGGCCCAGGCCCGGGGCGCGGAGTACTAGGCCTGAGTTCCGGGGTCTGGGGGACCCCATCCCCATCCACCAGGCGATTTCCGGGGGGACCCGCGACCCGGAAATGAATGAGTTGTCAGGGCCTGGAAGCCTAAAAAAGGTCAGGGGTCGAAGATGGAGCCAGGGTGGGGTAAGCAGGAAGCTCACAGCAGGGTCCGGGGGGATCGAAGGTCACAGGTCAGATGGAGGGGCGGGGCCGGGCCCGAGGGGGCCGGGTAGGGCGGTGAGGGGCCTCAGGGATTACTGGAAATGGGTGGGCCCGCGGCGCCATTTTGTCGAGCGGAGGGGGAATACGGCCCTGCCGGCCACTCTCACCATCTTCTGTTTCCTCCGTCACCGCCTCAGCCACCGCCTCAGCCGCCGCCACCGCCACCACAGCCGCCTTCTTAGCCGCCGCCGCACAGTAACTTCCAGCCACTGCGCAGCCTAAGCTGATGGTGCGACCGCCCTTCCATCATTGGTCTGCCCTCTGGCTCCGCCTCCAAGTTACGCGGCCTTTGCGCCCCCCCATTGGCCAGATCCGGCCATACCACTCGCCCATTGGTCGTCACGCCTCCTCCTTCGTGGTCAAGTTACGTTGAGAGAGCAAAACCCCGCCCGAGACTTGCAAGCTGAGAGCGGTGAAATCGGAAATGGGTGGAGGCCGGGTCCCCAAAGCCCCTTGGGATTTGTAGTCCGCAATACCTGGAGGTCCCGCCGCTCTCTAACATTTGCTACGCTTTTTCATATGGTGGTTCATGGGGTTCTCACAGCAGCCCTGGAAGGATGGGCACCCGCCGTAACACTCCCAGCCTCTTCCCCAGGGTTCCAACCTTTTAGGTTTCAGCATATCTAAACTGGAATGTGAAGTCAAGTGGGCCTTAGAAAGCATCACTATGAACAAAGCTAGTGGAGGTGATAGAATTCCAGTTGAGCTATTCCAAATCCTGAAAGATGATGCTGTGAAAGTGCTGCACTCAATATGCCAGCAAATTTGGAAAACTCAGCAGTGGCCACAGGACTGGAAAAGGTCAGTTTTCATTCCAATCCCAAAGAAAGGCAATGCCAAAGAATGCTCAAACTACCGCACAATTGCACTCATCTCACACGCTAGTAAAGTAATGCTCAAAATTCTCCAAGCCAGGCTTCAGCAATATGAACTGTGAACTTCCTGATGTTCAAGCTGGTTTTAGAAAAGGCAGAGGAACCAGAGATCAAGTTGCCAACATCCGCTGGATCATGGAAAAAGCAAGAGAGTTCCAGAAAAACATCTATTTCTGCTTTATTGACTATGCCAAAGCCTTTGACTGTGTGGATCACAATAAACTGTGGAGAATTCTGAAAGAGATGGGAATACCAGACCACCTGATCTGCCTCTTGAGAAATTTGTATGCAGGTCAGGAAGCAACAGTCAGAACTGGACATGGAACAATAGACCGGTTCCAAATAGGAAAAGGAGGATGTCAAGGCTGTATATTGTCACCCTGCTTATTTAACTTCCATGCAGAGTACATCATGAGAAACACTGGACTGAAAGAAACACAAGCTGGAATCAAGATTGCCGGGAGAAATATCAACAATCTCAGATATGCAGATGACACCACCCTTATGGCAGAAAGTGAAGAGGAACTAAAAAGCCTCTTGATGAAAGTGAAAGTGGAGAGTGAAAAAGTTGGCTTAAAGCTCAACATTCAGAAAACGAAGATCATGGCATCCGGTCCCATCACTTCATGGGAAATAGATGGGGAAACAGTGTCAGACTTTATTTTTGGGGGCTCAAAAATCACTGCAGATGGTGACTGCAGCCATGAAATTAAAAGACACTTACTCCTTGGAAGGAAAGTTACGACCAACCTAGATAGCATATTCAAAAGCAGAGACATTACTTTGCCAACAAAGGTTCGTCTAGTCAAGGCTATGGTTTTTCTTGTGGTCATGTATGGATGTGAGAGTGGACTGTGAAGAAGGCTGAGCACTCAAGAATTGATGCCTTTGAACTGTGGTGTTGGAGAAGACTCTTGAGAGTCCCTTGGACTGCAAGGAGATCCAACCAGTCCATTCTGAAAGAGATCAGCCCTGGGATTTCTTTGGAAGGAATGATGCTAAAGCTGAAACTCCAGTACTTTGGCCACCTCATGTGAAGAGTTGACTCATTGGAAAAGACTCTGATGCTGGGAGGGATTGGGGGCAGGAGGAGAAGGGGACGACAGAGGATGAGATGGCTGGATGGCATCACTGACTCGATGGATGTGAGTCTGGGTGAACTCCGGGAGTTGGTGATGGACAGGGAGGCCTGGTGTGCTGCGATTCATGGGGTCGCAAGGAGTCGGACACGACTGAGTGACTGAACTGAACTGAACTGAAACTTCCCCACTAGTCGTTTGACTATCTTTGAACTGACGGAATAGACTATCTCTGAAACACTTCCCATGGCTCCCCAGTAGCCCAAAGATCCAGTCCCGCCTCCTTGCCCCAAAATTCTGGGACTCTTCGGCCTCCTTCGTCCACCTTTTATCCTGACTCGTCCAATCTCTCCTTTTGGACCACCTTCTCGAAGAAGCCTTGTCTTACTGCCTTCTTCCCAAGGCAAGGTCCAGTGCCTCCTCTGGGCTTCTACAATCCTCACGATCATCCTCCCAGCCCTGACTCCATGGTGAACTGAGTCCAAATTGCCTGGGTATGAAGAAGCCCCACAAACCCCACCCCCAGCCTACAGCCTGGATACAAGGACTTTTTGAGGAAATACTCAGTAAGTTACAGAATATTATTACTCCAACAACACGGAGAAGGAAATGACAACCCACTCCAGTATACTTGCCTGGAAAATCCCATGGACAGAGAAGCCTGGCAGGCTATAGTCCATGGGGTTGCAAAGAGTCTGACTCGACTTAACAACTAAACCACCAACAACAACATAGCAAAGAAGAAATGAGCATCTCATTTTAAGGATGAATCTACTTTATTTTTGGCCACGCCACCCAGCATACAGGATTGAACCTGCCCCCGTGCAGTTGGGAAAGTTAAGAATCTTAACCACTTGGACTACCGGAGAAGTCCCTTTTTACAGGAACCAAAAGAACCTCAGAGGGCTAAGGTCTTGCTCCAGATCACAGTGCCCATACCCAAGGGGCATGTGGAGAGTTCAAACCCCTTCCACCGCTCACAAGCCTTCCTAGAACTTGTGGGAATTATGACATTTTATAAGACAAGTGAAAATTTGAACATTTATTAGACTTTTAACAACATAAAGGAATTGTGGACTTTTTTAAGCTGAGAAAAGTTTTGTTAATATGTGTTAATGGAACCTTATTTTGGAGAGGTGCATTCTGAAATATTTAGATCTGCCTCACAGGAGAGGGCAGGACGAATTGTGAATACAGCTATGTACGGGGTTACAAAAGTGTTCGCTGTACCATCTGTGGACTATTGCTCCAAAGTCTTCCTAATTCAAGAGCGTAAAAAGGCACTCTGGCAAGGTCTGACTTCCCATTCCCTCTTCGAGAAACCTAGAGAAGGATTCATGTCCGTCCCAGTAGTCCCTGCTCCCCAGTTCAGTTCAGTCGCTTAGTCGTGTCCGACTCTTTGCTCCCCAACTCTCCACAAAAACAGCCGCAGACTAAGCGAGGGAAATGCTTTAATGGGGAGATCCAGCCGCCACGTCGCACTCCTCAATGGCTCAATGATTTTCGACCCTTGTGCATGCGGCGAAGAATGACCTGGACGCCGTTTGGCGTGCTCAAGCGCCGGATCCAACCATGCTTATTCTTGCGTTTGATGTTGCTTGGCTGATACTCGTTCCCGCGCGTCCTGCCCCTGGTCTGTTGAATGACGGGGAGTCTCCGGGTGTCGGGGAGCCCCAGCCAGGCCCGGGAACCCTGGAGCCACCTGCGGGAGCAGAGAGACGGAGAGAAAGGTCAGAGGGGGCGCTGTGTGACTTCCGCGTGGAGCTCAAAGCCGGGAGGGAGCCTGAAAGGAAAAGGTACTCGAGGAGTTCGCAGGGCACTGGAAGGTCATGCGACTGGTAAATACCTGGAGGCAGCCCTCGACGCCGCTCTTACTCCCAGATTTGAGAAGCTGTCCCCATGAAGACTCACCTGCCACCCAGCAGCCCCGCTGACCTACTGACGGGGCCCAACAGGCAACCGACCGATCCGACCGAGAAAGCCATGTTCAGCCGCAGCACGCCGTCAGTTTCCAGCTATTCCGCAGCCTATAGGCTCCGCAGCTGCGGAACGAGGGCTTCTGGGAAATGTAGTTTCTTCTACAGCGGAGCCCACATTTCCCTGGGCATTGTTGTAGTTCTACGTAGACGCAACGCACCTCTGGCGTGAGCGTCCTTGCCCTCAGGAGAGTGTAGTTCTTCTTCTGGACCAGCAGGCGGCAGGCGAACGGCGCCTTCTCCGCATGCGCTTGCCTACAAAACATTATTTCCCTGGGTCTGCTGGGAGTTGTAGTTTCTTCTCTGGTAGACCTGCAGAGGGTGCCCGGGGGCGACGGTGGCGCAGCTGGTGGCAGCCTCAGGAAACGGCTGGTTCAATCTCCCACCCCCAGAGGGAGCAAGGCAGATGGCGCACAGCTGGCTGGCAGCTTTCCTTTCGCCTCAGCCAAGTCTCCGCCCCTTGGCGGGGAGCCCAGGAGGTCTGAGATGGAGTTGGCTGGATGTCCTTGGGGTGGTCATTCAGTTTCTCAATCTGCAGAACTCAAGGATTGCAGGCTTGCCCTTGGTGGTGTCCCCGTTCAGTCTCTATTTTTCTAATACTCGTACCTGAGCTCTTTCCCTTCTTACGTACCCTCTATGGCGCCTTATTGCCCCAGGGAAAATATTTGACAGGCATTTGAAGCCTGCCTTCGACATACACACACACCCTCACTCCTTTGCTTGGTGCTCTCCTGTTCATCTTTTAAAAATCCTCTTCAGATACTCTCCTTTCCCCGACTCCAGTCCCTCCCTCTGGTCCAACCCGCCCCCGCCCCGCAGCATCACCCACCTTGGGGAGGGGGCGGGGAATTTTTTTTCTGCATGAATAAAACTGTAGTCTCCCAGGAGCACCCTGAGTGGGCAAGAGTGGGTGGCTGGACCTAATCCAGCTCCGGCAGCAAATTCCAGGGGATAGGAGTGGGCAAGGGATGGTTAACCCCTTGTCATCTGAAGCCCATCCTACCTCCACCATCATTTAGCAAACCACTACAATACGACAGCAGTACAATAATAATGTCAATAACATATGGAGCACTTTCCTCGCTAAGAGTTTTAACACATGCGGGAGAGGGAATTAATTTCATAAAGAAATAAATGGAGTCTCAGGGAAGGGACTTGCCCAAGGTCATATATCAGCAAACGGCAGAAGCTGAATTTGAATTGTGGGCTCTCTGGCTCCAGCTGGGACCAGAGTCACCAGTTAAATTGACTAACAGTTAAAATGGCCTATCTGTGAAACTAATTCCTAATAGCTCCAAGATACCTGTTTAATGGTTTAAAGAACAACTATTTGCAGGACTTGGAGTCACACAGCCGTAGTCCCAAGTCCCATCTCTGCTCCTCCAGCTTACTTTGTGACCTTGTGCCCTTTATGAGCCTGTTTCCTCGCCTTTTGCAATTTCCTTTGCAAATGGCAAAGATCTGCGATATTGTAGAAAGAAAAGGTGAGCTTAGAGAAAGGGGCATTGGGGCGACGTGTAGAGGAGACAGGCCAGTACGGAGGCTGAGGCTAGCCGAGGAAATCCTCTTTGCAGCGAGGAGGGCTCCGGTTGCTACCTCCCAGGGGCCCGGAAGTCCTCAGTTTCCGACCCCTTCTCGGCTTTGGACCAGGCCCAATCTCTCCTTCCACCTCCGTAAACCCCTGAGCTGGGCGGGGCCGTTGCCCCAAGAGCCCGCCCTAATCCCGGAGCTTCCGAGTCTGATTGGCAGTCTAACTAGGCCAGGTCACTACGCAGCTGCGATTGGCCGAGACGCCAGTCAGTCGGCTCACGGTCCCGCCCGGGGAGACACTTAAAGGGCCGGCTTGCTCGGAGGTAGCGGGATGTCCCCGTGCTGACCGCCCCGGGCCCGTGCCAGCCCGCTTAGACGTGCCCGGGCAGACCCCGCGCCACCATGTAAACGGCGCCTGCAGGCGGACGCTGGCTTCTCTGCCCGGGACCCCTCTGCCCTGCCCCGGGTCCCAGGGCCCTCGATGAGGTGAGCAGGGAGAGGACCGTGGGAAAGGGACATTGAGGCCCCTAGATCTTTCACTTTGGAGGGGGTGTCCACAAAGCCCGCCCTCGGGCTCTTAGAAAGCCGCGGTGCCCCAGTGGCCTCGATCCCGCCACAGGGCTGACGGGCACCCAGGAGATGAGGGCCTGGCTCTGTGGAAGGGGGCTGGCATGGCGCATTTGCGCCCCCCTTCGCAATTCCGGGTTGGAACCCCGCCAGAGGCGGGGGGTGCGGCCTGTTCCCCCTCCACTAGCAAGTATGGGCTACCGCAGGCTGGAATTTCGGCGTTCATTATCCCCGCGGAGCCCAGGATGGGGACGGGGAAGGGTTGGTCCCATCATCAGGGCCTAAACAATGGGGGTGCGCTGCACGGGTATCCCCCTCGAGTTATGTAACTGCCTGCAGTTGCCATGGCCACGGCGGGGCGGGGGGTGGCCCAGGGAGCGGGAATGGAGGCCTGGAGGCCCCCAGCCAGGGCTCCATCCTCACCTCCACCACTGGAGGCTGTGTATCACATTCCCTAGAATCCAGGGTACTGACCAGTGGGGACATAGCAGCTTCTTTCCAGAGTGTCTGGGCCTCAGCTTGTTGGTCTGTGAAACAGACCCATTGCACCCATGATCTTAGGGAGCTGGGTAAGGCCTTCTGGAGCTCAGTCCTGAAACTCCTCTCCCAGGGACTTAACTTTAAGAAACCACGTTTAGAGGTCTGGGATGGGGGCTCATTGTTGGGATCTGCATATTTTTAAGGTATCTTTGGAGCCTTCAAGTTATGCTGGTTTAGTGAAAGTGAGTTAACAAAAGAGTGCATGAGTGAATGAATGGACAAATGAATGAACGGATTTAGGAAGGCATAAGTTATAAACCTGAGCTGGAGGGTCCTCAGGGATGGGTCACATTTGCCACAATGTCCCTTTCTCCAGGAAGCCCCCCAACCCCCAATTCTACCACCTTCCCCATGGATGCCTCTTGTTGTCAGCCATAGCCACAGCCTTCTCTTTGAGGTAGACTAGGCTGACCCACGGGGCTGGCTGACCATCACACAGGCACTGAACAGACAAAACATCTCAGTCCGTGCCTGGTTCTGACCACCCCTAAACTGGGGCCTAGACAGGGCCTCCCAGTGCAGCTCACCCACCCCAGGTATAGAGAGTGGGTAGTGTGGGCATGAAGGGCTTCCTATTCAGACAGCCTCTGACCTGGCTGTCACCCCCACTCACAGGACACACCATGCTGACCGGCGTGACCGATGGGATCTTTTGCTGCCTGCTGGGCGCGCCACCCAATGCAGTAGGGCCACTGGAGAGCGTGGAGTCCAGCGATGGCTACACATTTGTGGAGGTCAAACCTGGCCGTGTGCTGCGGGTAAAGCATGCGGGACCCGCTCCGGCCCCGACCCCACCTCCGCCACTGTCGGACGCCGCCCAGGGGGACCAGTCCGGCTTGGTCCGCTGCCAGCGCAGAATCACCGTGTACCGCAATGGGCGGTTACTGGTGGAGAACCTGGGCCGGGCACCACGAGCTGACCTCCTGCACGGGCAGAATGGCTCCGGGGAGCCACCAGCCGCCCTTGAGGTAGAGCTGGCGGACCCAGCGGGCAGCGATGGCCGCTCGGTCCCAGGCAGTGCTGGGAGCGGCAGTGGTGGCCGGCGGCGGCGAGCCCGACGCCCCAAGCGGACCATCCACATTGACTGTGAGAAGCGCATCACCAGCTGTAAGGGCGCCCAGGCTGACGTGGTGCTCTTTTTCATCCACGGTGTCGGCGGTTCCCTGGCCATCTGGAAGGAACAGCTGGACTTCTTTGTGCGTCTGGGCTACGAGGTGGTGGCGCCTGACCTGGCCGGCCACGGGGCCAGCTCAGCGCCCCAAGTGGCCGCCGCCTACACCTTCTATGCACTGGCGGAGGACATGCGTGCAATCTTCAAGCGCTATGCCAAGAAGCGCAACGTGCTCATTGGGCATTCCTATGGGTGAGCCAATGCTGCGGTGGGGATGAGGGTGAGGGGTGGGGACTGGCAGGAACCACACCCACTCGCAAAATATTGATTTCCCTTTTTGAAAAATCCCACTAACATCTACAACACATGGACTCCTGCCACAAATACTGTTGTTTCAAGTTGTTTTAAAGCAGTGTCTCCATCCCTGAACTAGCACGATGGTCTAGTGATGACTGTGGCAATCAAAAATGCCTGTAGATAGTGCCAAGGTCCTCTGCTGGGCAGAATCACCCCTAGCTGAAAACCACTGTCTTCTATTAAATTCAAGAATTGCTCTGGAGACCCAAAGGGCTCTAAGCAAAGACTAATTGGAATCTCATAACTTTTGTTTACAAGGGTACAGTTTACTTTAATTCACTCTCCCTTAAGGGCTTCCCAGGTGGCATTAGTGGTAAAGAACCCTGGCTGCCAATGCAGGAGAGACTCAGGTTCAATCCCTGGCTTGGGAAGATCCCCTGGATGAGGGCATGGCAACCCACTCCAGTATTCTTGCCTGGAGAATCCTCCCAGACAGAGTAGCCTGGAGGGCTACAGTCCATAGAGGTGCAAAGAATCGAATCGGACATGACTGAAATGACTTAATATGCATGTACTCTCCCTTAAAGGGGTGATAGATAATACCACCTGGGCATTTAGATGAGAGCCCACACCATGGAAGGCTCTGGGTCTTGGTGTCTGATCACTGCCAAGTGGTACCATTCTGTCCTTCACCTAGGATGAAAGGCAGGGTCTGATCAGCCAGCCAGGTTGAGAGCCATTGTTTTCGCGGTTGTAGTGCATGCAATTAGACAAGAAAAAGAAATGTTACATAAAAGAAAGGAAGGCCAGTAGCATAGCTCCTATTTGTTCATATGAAAACATACCCCAAAGCAGATGCTTACAATAATGACTCCTCCATTAAATGCGCACCCATGTGTGGAAACCCCTGTGACCCCATAACAATCCTATGAGGTCAGCACAGTTTCTGTGTCACAGATGTGGAGATGATATGTCAGAGGGGTTAAGGAGTTTGCCCGAGGACACACAGTGAGTCACTGGCACAGTCAAGTCCATTTTGACTTCTGCTTGTATCCTGTTCCTCTTTTTAGCAGGAGTCGGCGAACTTTTTCTCAAAGGGCCAAAGAGTAAATACTTTAGGTTTGCAGGCCTTATGGTTGGTCTTTGTTGAAACTTCACAAGCCTACCACTCTAGAAGGAGGAAAGCAGACATAATTGTAAACAAATTTACAATTGTTTGGGTGTGGCTTTGTTCCAGTAAATCTTTATTTATAAGCTATTGTACACATTTACAGAATTTTAAAGTGAAGTTTAACAACAGAAACAAGCAGCTAGCCCTCAGGCCGTCATTTGCCTAAACCCTGCTTTCAGGGTAATGAGAGGTACCTGCACCCTTCCACCTTGCATAAAGCAGGCAGATGAGACAAACCCAGAGGCCAATAAGAGAAGATCCTTAAAGGGAAGGTGAAGTGAAAATGAAAGTTGTTCAACTGTGTCCGACACTTAGTGACCCCATGGACTATATAGTCCATGGAATTCTCCAGGCCAGAATACTGGAGTGGGTAGCCTTTCCCTTCTCCAGGGGATCTTCCCAACTCAGGGATCGAACCCAGGTCTCCCGCATTGCAGGAGGATTCTTTACCAGCTGAGCCACAAGGGAAGCCCAAGAGTACTGGAGTGGGTAGCCTATCCTTCTCCAGCAGATCTTTCCAACCCAGGAATTAAACCGGGGTCTCCTGCATTGCAGGCAGATTTAAAGGGAAGGGATACACTGGAAACAGTGACATTCTCTGAGAAGCCAAAGGTTTTGTTTAATCAAATAGCTTTCCCAACACTTGACAATAAGTAATTCTCACCTCTTTGGGGGTTATGATGACTTTGAGGATCTGATAAAAGTTCTGTATTTGGATCCTTTCTCCAAAAGAAAAAAAAATCCACCTTCAACACACACACACACACACAGTCGCACAATTTCAGGGCATTTGGGTTGCCCCTCCCTTCCCTCACCCCCATTTGGTGCTCATGCACCCCACGGGAAGAATCTTGGCCATCAAGGACCTGCCTCTGGGTGAGGGGAGGGCATTCACCCTCTCGCTGCTTGTATCCTGCTGACCGCTGCCTTTCGACCCTCCCCCCCATCTGCCTGTGGGGCAGCGTCTCCTTCTGCACGTTCCTGGCGCATGAGTACCCAGACCTGGTGCACAAGGTGATCATGATCAACGGTGGCGGGCCCACGGCCCTGGAGCCCAGCCTCTGCTCTGTCTTCAACATGCCCACGTGCGTCCTGCACTGTTTGTCGCCCTGCCTGGCCTGGAGCTTCCTCAAGTGAGTGACCCGGCCCTGCCCCAACATCTCCCCAAGCTGGATGGGAGGGGAGGCTACATGGCTGGGGCTGGCATGCGGAGCACCGCTGGTGGCTGAGATGGCCTGAGGGCTCCAGCGGTGCTCCCCACCCACCCCCCACCCCCAGGGCTGGCTTTGCCCGCCAAGGGGCCAAAGAAAAGCAGCTGCTGAAGGAGGGCAACGCGTTCAACGTGTCTTCCTTTGTGCTTCGGGCCATGATGAGCGGCCAGTACTGGCCCGAGGGCGACGAGGTCTACCACGCTGAGCTCACCGTGCCGGTTTTGCTTGTCCATGGCATGCACGACAAGTTTGTGCCAGTGGAGGAAGACCAGCGCATGGCTGAGGTATGGCACCCCAGTCACCACACCCCTCAAATCCCCCCTGCACAGCGCAGGGGGACTCTGCTCTGTGCTCCAGCCCCAGGGCCATCAGAGCTTAGATTGAGGGTCAAAGGTGGAGTCCAGAAAGTGGGGCTGCCTGGGACAGGAGTTTGGATTATGTGCTGTCCCCTCTGCCTGCTAAAAGGCACCCTTCACCAGACCTCCCTGGCGGTCCAGTGGTTAGCACTTCACACTTCCACTGCAGGGGGCATGGGTTCGATCCTTCGTTGGGGAACTAGAATCCCACATGCCATGTGGTGTGGCCCAAAAGAAAAAAAAGGCACTCTTCACAGCTGGGATTTGTGATGGGCAACATAATCCTGCAAGAGAGTGAGTGGGAGTCTTTAGATCAGATTCCCCAGAAAGGGTCTTAGGATCCTTAGTGCTTAGAATAGCTCTGTACCATCGGTTCTTAACCAGGGAAGATTCTGCCCCACAGGGGACACTTGAAAATGTCTGCAGACATGTCATGACCGTGGGCAAGGGAGGTGCTTCTGGAACCTGGTGGGTGGAGGCCAGGGATGCTCTTCAGTTACCTATAGGGAGCAAGACAGCCCCACTGCAGAAAATGACCCAATGCCAAGTGTCTATCCTGTGGAGATTGAGAAACCTGACCTTAGCATGAGAGACTGTCCGTCTGTCACTCTCAGTGAGTTCCCACTGAGATGACTTTGCTCCCTAGAGATATTTGGCAATGTCTGGTTTTATTTTAATTTTATTATTATTTTATTTTTGACCATGCCATGCAACTTGTGGGATATTAGTTCCCCAACCAGGGATTGAACCTGAGCCCTCAGTAGTGAGAATGCAGAGTCCTACCCACTGGACCACCAGGGAATTCCCTGGAGAGATTTTTGTCACACTGTGGTGGGGGAGTGGGATGCTACAGCTGGCATCTAGTGGATTGAAGCTAGGGATGCTGTTCAACATCCTATAGTCCCCATCTCAGAGAATGATCCCGCCCCAAATGCCATGAGTGCCCAAGTTGAAAAATCCTGCTCTGGACATATTGTAGGCACTTAAGAAAGGCAAAATGAATGAATACTGAATTAGGCCCCAGCAGGGTGACAGGCCAAGCTTCATAGGCGGCGCTTGTGGTAAAGAACTTGCCTGCCAGGAGACTTAGACACCAGTTCGATCCCTGGGTCAGGAAGATCCCCTGGAGGACGGTATGGCAACCTGTTCCAGTATTCTTGCTTGGAGAATCCCATGAACAGAGGAGCCTGGTGGGCTATAGCCCATAGAGTAGCAGAGAGTCAGATAGGACTGAAGCGACTTAAAACGCATGGAGGGTGACAGGCCATCCTCTAGCTCCCCCTTATATGGAAAAGAAGGAATATAGGGTAGACTGCAAAAAGGACTTCCTGATGCTGCAGGCCATACATAGATAGGGGTTGAGCGGCCCTGAGCTCCCGGGTCCTGGCTCTAGCCACTCTGAGCCCGCCTCCTCTGCAGATCCTGCTCCTGGCCTTCCTGAAGCTCATCGATGAAGGCAGTCACATGGTGATGCTGGAGTGTCCGGAGACCGTCAACACGCTGCTCCACGAATTCCTGCTCTGGGAGCCCGAGCCCTCGCCCAAGGCCCTGCCCGAGCCCCTGCCTGCGCCCCCAGAGGAAAAGAAGTAGCCACTGAGCTGGCCGGGTATCTCTTAGTGAGCCGAAGAACGGGAGGAAGAGTCCTGAACCGGCTTGGGTCCTGCAGCACGGACCAGGTGGGCGGGCCATTCGCTCCAGTGGGCGGGGTCAGGTCAGGGAGACGCCCCCTGGCCGGCTGGGCCGGACGATGCGGCATTCGTGGGAGCCAAGTGGACACACTTGGATTCTGCTAGTCCTGTGGGGCCCATCGGTGTTTCGGGGCCGCAGCAGTGACCCCCGCGGAGGGTGACCTTGTACAGAAGCCCCCTCCCCCACAATGCCAGGGCCGAGGCAGGCCGCCACCCCGCTGTCTTCCGTGTCCGCCGTGCTTGATCCTAGGACCCACGAGCCCCACGGGGACTCTCGGGACCCCCGCCACAATGCCCGAGACCCCTGATCCCCCATTCCTTGGCGCTGGGAGCTATTGTTGCCCAAGTAGGGAGGGCTTGGGAGGGGGCTGGAGCCACCGAACCTGCACATCTCTTATTGTAACTCAATAAAAAGAAGTGACAATCTGAGCCTCCAGACTTGTGTTGGGTGACCACAGCATAGGGCCACCCTGAGCCTCAGTTTCCCCAAGTGTAGACTGAATTGACTCAAGTACCTCCCCTTCAGGGCTGACCCACAAAGACTTGAGGGTGTAGGTGGTCCAGGCTTGCTTTCCGAGTTCACCTCCCTTCTCAAAACACAGGGCCTGCTTGGGCAGCATTCCCGGAGCAGAAGACAGTCCCTGGAGAGGAGGAGAACCAACTGAGGTTGATGCTAAAGTTGAGATAAGGCTCAGTGGCCATTGCATCTGAATAGTGTAGCCATAATGGAGTGTCAGCTGTATGCAAAGCCCTATACTGAGTGCCTGATACCCATGGATTCATTGAATCCTCTTTACCTCACACCATACAGCAAGTTAGTACCTCTTTACTGTCCCATTTCATCTTATAACTTGGTTTTGGGTTCCTTTTGTCACAAAGACGATTTTTATTTTGAATCTATTTTTTGAATCCAGATTTCTCTGGATTTCTCTGCTCCATGGCCATCTATATTTTATTCTTAAAAAAAAAAAAAAATATATATATATATATATATATATTTATTTATTTATTTGGCTGCACTGGGTCTTAGTTGAGGCATGTGGGAATCTAGTTCCTTGACCAGGGATGGAACCCAGGCCCCCTGCATTGGGAGGGTGCAGTCTTAGCCACTGGACCACCAGGGAAGTCCCTATATTTTATTCTAATAATGTATGTATATCTAGGCTTACCATGTCATTTGTGTGGGTGGTGGGAGGAGAGATTTGTCACCTCAGTTGCTGCACCTTTGATCCTTTCCCCCCTGGTTTGCAAGCCCACCTTTAGCTTAAACTGGGGGTCTTCACAGGGACACTGTTGTCAGTTGGTAAATTCTGGAGACATTTTTGATGACCACAACTTGGGGGGAGATGTTCCTGGCATCTTGTGTGTTAATCCCAGAAATGCTGCCTGACACCCTACAGAACACAGGACATCCCCCAGTGCAAGGAGCAACTTGGCCTCAAAATCAGTAGGGCCAAGGTCGGGATACACTGTGTTAGACAAATTCCATCTCTTTTGGAACTTTTTTGGGGGGATGGTGGGGAGGGATGTCTTTGGATTCTTTCTGTGTATTCTTGGGACATGACATGCTGTTTTAAAGGGGCACTCAGAGAGAGAGATGTCATCAGCTCAGTTGAAAGAGTAGAGCCCAGGCTCAAGCCAGAGGCAGGTAGTCTTAATTATTACAACAGCCAGAGTAGCCATGGGCTCAGCAGTGGAGGCCAGGAGGCAGATGGACGCTTACCCCGCCCCCCTGCAGGGCCTGGTTGGCAGAGCCACAATGACAGGCAGGTGATGAACCCAATGAGGCAGTGGATCACTTCTGAAAAATTTAAATGACCCGGCCAATACCTCCCTAGGATAGTAGCTTGGCATTTACTGAAGCTCTTTGTGTAAAGTCGAGGTTAATCTCATTTTATAGCTGAAGACACAGATTCAGAGAAGCAACACCAGGAGGTTCCAGTCACACAGCGATCCCAAGGAGGGCTGGTGTCTCACACCAACACTGTGACGACTTCTCCAGCTCTCAGTTCAGTTCAGTTCAGTCACTCAGTCGTGTCCGACTCTTTGTGACCCCATGGACTGCAGCATGCCAGGCTTCCCTGTCCATCACCAACTCCCGGATCTTGCTCAAACTCACGTCCATAGAGTCGGTGATGCCATCCAACCATCTCATCCTCTGTCGTTCCCTTCTCCTGCCTTCAATCTTTCCCATTATCAGGGTCTTTTCCAATGAGTCAGTTCTTCGCATCAGGTGGCCAAAGTATTGGAGTTTCAGCTTCAGCATCAGTCCTTCCAATGAATCTCCAGCTCTACCCACCCCTCAACACACAACACACCCCTCAGGAACATCCTGCATGCCCCCGCAACCCCGTTCCACCAGAAACTTTCCACCTGGGCTGCAAGGTCATCTCTGGGTCAGTAGGACTCAGAGCCAAACACTTTACCCCATGACGGTTTAATCTGATTCCCTCAATGACCCCCTGAGGTAGAATTTTGCACTTTCCTCATTGTGTACAACTTAGGAAATTGAGGCTCAGACAGAGAAATTACTGGTCTGAGGTCCCACAACTGGGAAGCAGCAACACTTGACTCTTGAGCTGGGCAGATTTCCTGCATATAGCTCAGGAACCCCTAGCACAACCTACACCGTGGGTCCTCTATATCAGGGAGATAAAAATGGTCACTTGTTTGCCCAGATAGGACTAAACTGCCAAAGCACTGACATGTTTCAAAGCACCATGTTCCAAAGAACCTTCTGGTCTACTTGTTCTTTTCCCACATCCCCTTATTCTCCTCCCATGACAGGGAGCTCACTATCTATCCAGCAGTTCCATCTGTAATAAAGTCCTCCCTTACCCCAAGGAGGAGATCTGTCTTGCTGCTCCCTTACCAGCCTTCTGGAGCTGGAGATGGGGGGTGGGGATGGGGGGCTGCTCTCAATGCAGGGGCAGCTGAAACATTCAAACACCTTGATCTCTACTTCGGTTACATGGCCAATTCCCTAGTGCTCAGGCACAAGCCTAGATGTCCTGGGGCCGTAGCTCTCGCTCACCCTCAGCCAGAAAGACAAGGAGGGCACGATGCAGCAGATGTACCCCCAGGCGGCGGCGCCGGGTCGGGGACCAGTCAGCCACCACTCCATAGCAGTGTCCTTGCTTCTGGTTAGTCAGCATCTGGATTCCTGGGGAGATTAGGAATAAGGTCATGAAGGCAGCCTCCTGGAACTGCTGGCAGAAGTTTGTGCCAGGGAACCCACTGGGTACTGCCCTCAAGCAGGGATAAACCAATGGAGTAAAATATGTGCACATGCTGGTACATAGTTGGTGCTCAATAATTGCTCATTAGCTGAATGGACAGCTGTGATGGGGAAGGGGTCAGGGAATCAGTAGATCAAGTGCCCTTTCTGTGACCCCACCCCTACCCCACAAGCCAGGCACCTACCTAGAGCATCCACAAGACACGCTTCTCGAGTGTAAGCCTCTGCAGGGACCACATGCTGGAAGCAATGCAGGGAAACAATGCCACGACCAGTGGCCCAGATGTCCAAGATCCGGCGTACCTTGGGACAGGCCTGGAGGCAGCCAGGGCAGGGTCAGAGGTTTGCCCCACAATTCCCTCTACCTGCCCTTAGCTGGCCCACCCCTGCCACAAACCTGCTACTCATCCTCATACCTGTTTTCCTGGCCGTCTTCGGTGGCTAAGGGCCTCCCAGAGGTGAACATCTGGCCGGGCCCGTGTTCCCTTGCCCACGTAGAAGATGGCCTGGACAAAAATCCGAAGGCATTCAGCCAGAGTCATTGAGAAGGCTCGGGCTGGCAGGTCCTGAGTCTTCCTAGATGAAGTAGATGGCTCAGAGAGGGAAAAGTGACGAGAGTTGCCCCAGAGATAGTCCTTAATGACACAGAGCAAACTGAACCCATGTCCAGTGACCCCTTTTATAAAAGGCAGGGTGGGTAGCTGATCCCCAAGGACACTCAGCAGCTTGACGTGGATCCAATTGCCTTTTACTGATAAGAAGCTGATGACCAGAGAGGGCCAGTTCCCTTCCTAAAGACACACAGCAGGACTTCCCTGGTAATACAGCGGATAAGCATCTACCTGCCGGTGCAGGGGACATGGTCACAGGTTTGATTCCTGGTCTGGGAAGATTCCACATGCTGCGGAGCAACTAATCCTGGGGACCACAGCTACTGAAGCCTACAAGCTCTAGGGCCTGTGGGCCACAATTACTGAGCTTGTGTGCCCCAACTACTGAAGTCGCATGCCCTAGAGCCCACACGGCCCCAACTGTTGAGCCCGCATGCTCCAACTACTGAAGCCCTAGTGCCTAGAGCCTGTGCTCTACAAGAAGAGCACCCACTGCCACGAGAAGCCTGCGCGCCGCAATGGAGAGTAGCCCTGGCTTGCCACAACTAGAGAGAGCCCGCCTGCAGCAAAGAAGACCCAGTGTAGCCAAAAATAAATTAAAAAAAAAGAAAAGACACAGAGCAGGTAAGAACCAATCTCAGAATGTTCCAGCTCCCACTTCTGAGTCATTTCTGCTCCAAGTACCTGGGGTCCAGCAGCAGATATGTGAAGCTGGACTTCACGACTCCCTCCCGCCACCGTCTGGTGGGGTCTGGCCGCTCGAACTGCTGGGCAAGTGCATCTTCATCGGCTTGGGCATCTGGGATACGGCCTGTCCGCAGGGCTTCGGCCAGCTCTGGGCTGTGCCCTGAAAAGTCTGGGCCTGGGAAGGGAAACTGGGTCAAGAAAGACAAAGGAAAGAGTGGTTCCCAGAGATGAAGGGAGAAGTAGGTTGCACTCAGAGCCAAGGGATCTTGGAAGATTCCCGGAGACTCCTTGAACTCTGGATACTCACTAGGAGCAGCCTGGGCTTCTTTCAGCCGTCGGAGGTAGCGTGGCCGGGTGAAGGATGTGATGGGACCCGGGCTCTTGCCAAGCGCCCGGAGCCCTTGCAGCAGCTCCAGGTCAGACATGGTAGGGTCCGGTGGACACTGATCAGAGGGGCTGGGGTCCCTGCCCACTGTGGCGCTCGCCTCATCCTCTGTCAGCCAGAGGGCAGCCAAATCACCGTCGGGGGATAGCTGGTCCTCTCTTGTGATGTGGGTGTCAGAAGGTCCAGGCAGCAGTTCCCTAGGGGGACTATGGGTTGGGCTCCTGTCTGGGAAGAACTTGGGGGAGGGGGAATCATCTGGCAAGGTCAGAGTCAGGGCCTGCAGATGGGCATTTAGTTCTGCCTCCCTGTCCTCCATGAGGGGTTGATGCGCCAGCTGTAGGGTACCCAAAGACCTTGGCACCCTCTGGGAGAGTCGGACACCAGCCCAGGGGGAGGTGTGGCCAGTTAGGTCCTCAGCTCCTGAGGCCTCAACAGCGGTGACAAAGGAGGTCACCGAGCTGCAGTCCCAGCGCCCCAGGGGGGACTCCAATCCACCATCTGTGTCAGCAGTCTCAGGGTGGGCAAGCAGGCCGGGGGGTCCAGGGCCAGCCTCCAGGCTCACGTCCTTGCCGTCACCTGTGCCCAGTGTTGTAGAGTTCAGCATCACATGAGGAGGACCGGAGGGGCTGGTATCCAGCCTCTTTTCACAAGGGCCTGGGCCTGGAGCAGGGGGTAAGAGGGAAGTCAGAAAGGAGGGGAAGAGGAAGTGAGAGACAAAGATCAACGTCAGATCGGACAGAAACAGGAGGGTGCGATCACAAAGAGGAAGGAGCGAGGCAGAGGCAGAGACTGATCAGAGCCCCTGGTGGTGAAACCCTGGGCATTAGACGCAGAGATCTGCAAAGTTATATCAGAGGCTAACCACTCCCAGCCGCCCAGATACCACTCACCTCCAGGCTCTGGCTCGGGTTCTGGCTTCCGGGAGCCTTTCCAGGTCCGGGTTGGGGTCCTGGTCCGAGCCTCCAGCTCCCGAAGCAGACGGGCACAGTTCTGGTGCCCCTGCTGCTCCGCCAGGTCCAGAGGCAGGAATCCGTCCTGCAGGGGTGCGGTCAGTAGGGGGCGCCCCCTTCCCTCCCTCTCTTCCTCCTTTCCTTCCTCTTTCCCTCCGGGTTTGCCTTGCTACAGACTGCGATGGGGCCCCCTACCTGGTCGCGGAGCGCGGGGTCCGCTCCCTGGCTCAGCAGCAGTTCCAGGCCCCGGCGACAGCCCCAGGCAGCGGCCACATGCAGCGGTGTCAGTGCCTCGGCCGATCTAGGGCATGAGCGGAGGAAGGGGTCAGTGAAGTATCTCCATCTCCGGGTCCGGGAGCCCTGGCTCTCAGCCCTCCATCTCTGCCCTCCAGCCTGAGATGCCACCCTTCGAACCTGCGCCCTCGAGCTGGGACCCAAACCTCTGCTCTCTGACTCTAGAGCTTCTACCGCCGGATCTGAAACTGATTCCCATTTTGACCCCGGCGCAATCTCATACCCTACCCTGGGTCTGGTACCCTGCCTCTGCCCTTGGACCCTCAAGATCCCTCCCCAGATCCCCTAAGCTTCGCTCCCCCGGGGATTGAGTCCGCATCCTTGGACGCCCTCTTCAGGACTGCCAGGTCTGGTCCTCGTACTCGGGAGACAGCTCTCGTTCACGGAAGACCCATCCTGAGCCCACACCCGGCCTCACCGAGCGTTGGGGTCCCCGCCTCGGCGCAGCAGGGCCTCGAGGCAACACAGACTCCGTAGGTGCTGGGCTCTGGCCGCCAGGTGCATGGCCGCCGCGCCATCCTCGAGTACCAGATTGGGGTCGGCACCGCGGCGCAGCAACTCCTCCACAGATCTAGGGATAGAAGGTCAGAGTGGACCTTGACGCTCGCCCCCTACCCCCACCCCTGGCCCGCCCACCCAGGCCCTGCCCTCACCGCAACTCCTCCTCCTGCAGCGCCGTCCGCAGCCGCCGCGCCAAACCTACAGCTGGGCCCATGCCCCGGCTGTCCCCTTGGGGCAGCCACCTGGTCACGCCGCCTGCCGGTTTCCAACTTCCCGCGGCGCCCTTGTGCGCACGCGCCGCTCCGCCCCTCGGCTCCCTTCTCCGCGCCTTGGTGCAGTGCAGCGACCCCAGCCAGGCTGACCGGCGCCGCATTGTCGCCCACATCGAGGGTCGGGAGCTTTAGTGCTGGTCCGAGCCCGCGACACCGAGTAGTGCCCAGGGCCAAGTGATGTTTGCTCAGGGCCAAATAATGTTTGGGGCCTCCGATAAGGGCCCGGGAGGGTGGAGGT
Organism: Bos javanicus; assembly: GCF_032452875.1. Lineage (NCBI taxonomy): Eukaryota > Metazoa > Chordata > Mammalia > Artiodactyla > Bovidae > Bos > Bos javanicus. The sequence continues at coordinate 5,890,129 of NC_083874.1, forward strand.
CGCCATGTGTGCCCTATCTCTCAAAACGGTGTAAACAAGAACACACCCTGTTGGAGGGGGTGGAGCTACGATCCCCGGGACCCGGTGGTGCCCACAGGGTACTGAGTCTTCCGGAACTGTCTGCCGAGGGGCACACAGCCCTGACAGTATGTAAGGTTTCAATTAATAGCTACTGCCTGCGGAGGCTCTGCGTCGCCCGTTTTCAGCCCTGCGGAGTCTGAAGTCCATTATTTTGGAGCCCTGGGCCTCTTAGGGTGTTAGTTTCCCTATATGCAGAATGGGAGAATAATCCCTTCCAGGCTGGTGTTAAGTTGAAAGAGGGGCCTGGCACACAGGTGCCCAGTAAATGCTCCTGGGAAGGTAAAGCTGTTTCTTGATAAAGCTATTTTCGTTTTATACGAAACTGAGAAAATCTAGCTGGTAAGATTTTTTGTTTTTTTTTTCCACAATTGCTCATTATCCAGGAAGATCAAGTTGAGTGATGGACGTGTTATCTCTGTTTCCCTTTCTCTGGGGAGCACCCACACTATTTCCTGATGGAACTATAAACATCTCTTCCCAGAAAGGCTTGAGCGAGGCCTGGCCGATGAGAGCATTCCACAGTTCTGGTCCATGACTGACCCAAGCCAAGGCCTGTCATAGGGGCTGCTGTGAGAGCCCTCACGTCACCTGGGCTGGGATTTGCAGAGTGCTCAGCCATATTACCCCTTTCCACAGGTTGGGAGGAAAGCAAGGCACACTGAAAACCAACCATGCAGGGTGTTTCAGCTCTCCCCAAAGCAATGTCAGAGCACCTGGATACAGCCAAGCCTAAAGCTGCATCTCAGCTTCTTATCTACAAGAACCTAGCCATTCTCCTTTCAGTTCAGCGGGTGGGTTTTCTGTTACTTGCAACCCAGAAGATTTCAATGAACAGTGGACTTGGGTTAGGGAGTCTCAGATTTTTATTCTGATGACAAAAACACACAAAGCACAACAAAAATTACAGCTGAAAAACTTGGGAGTGGGAGGTGGGCTGGCAAACGGGGACTGGGTGTCTAGAGTCCCTGGGATGCTTCCTGGAATCTTAGGGTTCCTTCAGGGCTGCCCAGGTGCCTCAGATACTTCCTAGAACCCCCTCTGGGGGTCCCAAGGAGCCCAGTCTGAGAACCAGCGTTCAATGCCAAGGGTTTCATTGTACAAGAAGGTTGGACGTACAGAGATGGTTCAGACAGTGGCCTCAACCTCAGTGGCTTCATCGTCCTCCTCCAGCAGGCTGTAGGAGGCATGGCTTTGGCAAGGCCGCTGCAGTGGATGAGCCAGCAGCTTGGCCATACAGTTGTGAAGCTCAAGGGCTGGCCCAGCCAGCGCCACTTCGTACTTATAACTGGTACCCTTGGTATCCAGGCTTCCCATGAAGGCAAACATGTCCTGTGGGGCCAAGGAAGGGCTGTTCATGCAGATGTTCTGCTGACAAGCCCTCCCTGTCTTGGAGGGCCTCCCAGGAGGGGCAGCAGGGATGAGTTCTGAAGGGTAAAGAGGAGTCTGCCAGGCAGAAACTATTCCCACATTCAGCAAACATTTCCTGCCACCCACCCACCCCAAGAGGTCTCAGAGCTGGAGCCCCTAGTCTGGAGAAGCACATGACCCCCAGCCCCCTGACACTGATCTACCCAGAGGAGCAGGGAAGGCTTCTCAGAGTAGGGACTTCCAGTTTGGGTACTGACATATAAGTAGGAGCTGGGCTCAACCCTCTCTGCTCACAGCTGGGTCAAGTGAGGCTCAGAGAGATAAGCGGCCGACTGGGGAAGCCATAACTAGTTCAGGGCTGGAATGTAAAGGACCAGCAGAGCCTGGCAAGGCAGGGAGGGAAGTGTGCTCCAGGCAGAGGGCACAGAGACAGAAAAAGCAGGAAGAGAGAGCAGCAGGGGATGTTGGGGATGAGGTGGACAGGACCCTACATGCTCCTGGGCCACTGTCTCAACAGCCCCATTAGTTCACTGCAGACAAGTGGGAAATCTTGGAATCTGACTGACCATGATCTAGAGGGGCCAGGGATGGTCAGGAGAAGGCTAATGGCAGAGTAGTCCATGAGTGGGCAGGGGCAGGTGGCTTCCCTCCTCCTGACCCCATAAGAGTACAGGCACCTCTGAGCCTGTTGCCAGGCACCACTGTGCCTGAGACATGCTGTGTGACCCTGGCCTGGTTTCTTGCCCTCTCTGAGCCTGCTCTTCCTCAGCACAGATCATAATCTAGGGGGTTGGCATCAGATGCCCTGAAGGCCCTTACTGAAAAGGGCCTCCTTTCCCTTAGGGCTGGGGCAGGTGGGTTCGGAGCCCTCCCACATACATCCACCTGCCGCCCACACTCGCGATGGCCTCTCACCTTCCAGCTCATTTCCTCCTCCTTCTCGTCAGCGCCGTTGTGGATGTAAACAACATCAAAGAAGAAATACGGGCACTGGAACATTTTCTGCAGGGGAAGAAAGGTAGCCTTCGGGACTAGGGTCACCCCATGGCCCCATGACCACAAATCTCTAGATTCCGGGAACCTGATTCTAGGTACCCCAGCACCTGTGGTCAGGAAGTCCCTCCTAGTATCTAACCACCTTCGTGCTGGCTGCAGGCATCCTTCCTTCTCCCGGGTCTCACTCACCTTCATGGGCTCTGTCAGGGAGAACTGGGGCTGGCAGGGTGGACGGCTATAGACCAGGATGGTTCGGACCACATAGGGCGGTGGGATCGTCTGCACGTTCTCCGTGACTGGCAGCTCAGTCTTCTGCTGGCTGCGCAGCAGGAAGCGGGGAGGGTCAGAGTGCACCCTGGTGGCCCACCCTTCTCGTCCCCCCAGGAGAGCCCAGCTCCTCACCGGCTGTGTGAGGTCGCACCTGACCCCTCCCAAGCTCACTGTTGCCTCTGAGCCTTTCCCCATGCTGTTCCCTCTGCCCTGGCACCCCCCCAGCCTCACCTTTCTGCCTGACCTTGCCTGCTCCATCAGAGATTTTGCTGACCCCCAGAGCCAGAGCTTGCTCGGATTACAACTGCAGAGTCTGGTCACCACGACAGTGACCATATGGCCCACAAAGCCAAAAATGTTTCCTATCTGGCCCTTTAAAGAAAAAGTTTGCTGCCCTGCAGTTAAAACAAAGTAGTGGCAGACCACTGGGCTGTCAGAACATAAGCCAGAGGAAGTTCCTTGGTGGTCCAGATGTTAAGAATCTGCCTTGCATTACAAGGGACACTGGCTGGATCCCTGGTCTGGGAAGATCCCACATGCCACAGAGCAACTATACCCACGTGCCACAACTACAGAGCCCGTGTTCCAGAGCCCAAAAGTTGTAACTACTGTGCCCACGTGCTGCATCTACTAAAGCCTGTCACCTAGAGCCCGAGCTCTGGAACAAGAGACGCCGCTGCAGTGAGAAGCCCGCTCACTGCAACTAGAGAAAGCCGAGACCCAGCACAGTCAAAAAGAAATACATAAATAAACAAATTTGAAGGGAAAAAAAAGAAAGTAACACAGAGGGCAGGATTGAAAAAGAACCTCTTTTGCAAAAATGCTTTCAGACAGGTAAGTGAGCAACTGTTCCAGGGGGAAAGGATGAGAAAGGAAGCCTTTCGGCCTCCCGAAAGGACTATTTCTGGGTTGTTTGGAGCTTTTACCCAGAAGGGGTTCTTCTCTTCAAAGGTGAGTAATAATTTCCCCTTGGGGGACTTACATGAGGCTGAAGAGACCTTCCAGATCTGGTGGGAATGCTAAGGAGAGCAGTGCAGTGTGGGTAGACAGAAGTGGGTGGTTTCCCTCCTCCAGAGCCTGGGAGAGTACACGTGCCTCTGAGCCTGTTGCCAGGAGACACGCTATGTGACTCTGTTCCAGTCGCTTGCCCTCTCTGAGCTTGTTTTCCCTCAGCACAGATCATAAACTAGGGGGCTGGAATCAGATGACCTGAAAGCCCTTAGTGACTCAAAGCCCCCCTTTCCCTCAGGACTGGGGCCATTCTCCTCCCTGCATGGAAAGGATACTGAAAGTGGAACAGGAAGCTGTTTCCAGGTCATAGAGGCAGCTGCAGAGTTCACGGGGGTCCGAGGTCAGGCCAGACAGCTGCAGGGAAGACTGAAACTCAGTGCGGTGCTCTCTCACCCCTGGGGGACCCCAGCGGAACCAGTCTTGCCCCCCAGCCTCACCCAAGCAGTGTCGTCGTTCACCACCACCAGTGCAAATTCATGGCTCTTGTCAATTTTGTGTTTTGTCCGCACGAACATCTCGATCATTTTCTGGGAGACGTTGAGGGCGTTGGTTTTGGAGCTGGGGTGAGAGCGAGGCGGTGGTTAAGGCCCAGGTCATGCAGCCGGGCAGGTGGTAGAGCCCAGCTGCAAACCCAGCCCAGCTGACTCTCTCCAGCTCTTGCCCTCACTGAATGGGTCCCTCTGGCCAGCCGGGGCCTCACATCTGATCCAGAGGAGGCACCCCACCTTGGCTCAATCATGGGTCATCAGGAATGCCAGGGAAGGCTTGTGCTCAGGCCCTGCTGCCTGATCCCAATGAGACTTGGCTGCTCACAGGCCAGGACTTTGGAGTCAGCCAGGTCTCACTCTGAATCTGGCTCTGCCCATTTGCCAGGAGGCCGTGGGCAATTAACCTTGCTTCTCGGAGTTTCCAAGTCATGGCTGTGACATGGGTGGAGTGTGACAGCTGTCAAGTGCTGAGAACAGAACCCCAGTGGGCTGCAGCGGTAACATTACCAGTTATCACGGTTACTCTCCAATCCCTCCAGGACCCAGGAGTTAGTCTTAGAGAGACAACCCTGCATTTTGGGGGCTGGGCTCCTCCCAGCCATGGTGGCAAACTCCAGCCCCCAAATAACCCCTCTTACCCATTGAATGACTCAAGCTTTGGCAGCGCCATTTCCTCTGACAGGTCCAGGCAGATGATCTGCAACAAATTTGGAGGCTAGTGAGAGCTGTGACCAGCAGTACCTGGCAACTGGATGTCATTGCAGGCCCCCATGCCACTCTGCTGGCCCTCTCCCTCTCTATGGGAGAAGGCTATATGATGACTCCCAGTTCCCAGCCAATCCATCCACTCTAGAAGGAGGCAGCTGAGGGACTTCCCTGGGGGTCCAGTGGTTAAGAATCCGCCTTCCAATGCAGCGGACAAAGGTTTGACCCCTGGTCAAGGAACTCAGATCCCACATGCCACAGGGCTACTGAATCCACTTCAGTTGTGTCCAGCTCTTTACGACCCCACGGACTGTAGCCCTCCAGGCTCCTCTGTCCATCGTATTCTCCATGTAAGAACACTGGAGTGAGTTACCATGCCCTTCTCCCAGGGATCTTCCTGACCCATGGATTGAACCAGCGTCTCCTGCACTGGTAGGTGGATTCTTTACCACTGAACCACTTGGGAAGCCCAGCTGCCCTAGGACACTAATAAAAAGGGACTGTTTTCCAGAGTGAATCCTAAAGACTGACATTTAACCCAAGGTTCCCTAACATCTCAAAGCCACAGGCCAAGCCTCTCACTTACCACTTTCTCTGGACAGTTGACCCTTGGGGTCCGCACCTGGACCTCTGGGGCTGGTGGAGGCACCTGCCACGGCTTGGGACCGGCTCCTGGAGGGTTGGCGGTCCCATCATCAGCACTGGCCGCCTCGCCCTCACCCTCACTGCGGCTGCCCACACTGGTCTGAGCCCCCAGCGCCCGGTCCTCAGCCCCCTCAGGGTTGGAGCGAGTGCGGGGCCTGGGCTCAGCTGACTGCTCCTCTTCCTCCTCCTCTTCTTCCTCCTCTTCCGTGGGACAGCTGGGCTCCGCCACCTCCATGGCTCCGGAGTGGCTGGATGCAGCAGGGATGAGGGAAGCCAGGATCCTTTCCCTAGGGCTTTTAAAAGCATTTGGTTACTGGGCAGAACAGGTCATAAGCCGCTTACTGACAATAAGTCATTCCGCTCAGGGACTCAGTTTTCTCATCTGTAGGATGGGTGCCTTTTACACTTATCAACCCAGCATCCACTCTGATTTGAGATAAGAGCCTCCCCCTTTTTTTGGTAGAGCTAACCCCTTCTCTCCCCGTTTTGGCTAGGGTGCTCATCTGGCCACCATGAATGGCTCAGAGATGAGGACATGACCCAGAATACGCCAGAGAGGGGCAGTTCCGAATTGCAGGACTGGGAGGTTACAAGTCCAAAGCTGCTAGGAGCCTCTCTTGCTTCCAAGAGGGGAAAGAGAGCTTGCCTGAAGTGATGCTCACCCAGAAAATGAAAGACTTCTCAGCGCCCGGATCCAGCTATGCCTAAATTCCCTTTCTTGCTTAAGCCAGACTGAGTTGGGGGTTCTGTCACCTGAAACTGAAAATGTCTTGGTGAAATAAGGATACAAACTTCCAGGGTTCTCCCCTCCGTAGTGACTGCTTAGGCGGTGTCTGCACACTGCAGAGGAGATCTGGGTGTTACAATTCCTTTGCGGAAAAACGGGGCGCCAGTGGAACAGTTTGCCTGTCTGGGCAATGGGTGAGGGGTGCCGGGGATGATATCTGAGCGCCTTGCAGCCCCCATAATCTCTAAGGAAAGCATAGCTGCAGCAAGAGAGATGGAGGTTAGACTGCAGGAGAAACTAGAGCTGAAGGCGGAAGCCTCAGAGCAAGTGAGGGGCTGAATTTCTGGGGCTAAGGAAGTTGGGCCTTTAAGGACGGATCCCGCACGCTTTCACCACCCAGCTTCTGCTCACCGTTGCCTGAGCCTCCTTCCTACTCATCCGCCGACCCGCTAGGAAGCCGCCATCTTTAGCAGCCGGAAGTAGTGCGGCGCGGCGCGGTCACACCTACTGGGAACTGTAGTTCAGCGGCCGAAAGCCGAGCGAAGAGATGAATGGGACGAGAGCCTTGAAAGCTGATAGGCTGAGATTGTGCTAGGAGGCGGGGTTTGGATTGTGATAGGCTGGAGTGGGAGTCGAGGGGGGCGGGATCTGGGATGCGATTGGCTAACGTGAGACAAGGAGGAGCTTTTATGTTTCTGGCCGATTCAGATTCGGTGGTCAGCCCTTCTAACGTGATAGGCTGAATCGAGGCAGAGTGGAGTAGGATTTACAATGGGAAAGGCTCAGAAAAATGGAGAAGACCTAGTTTACCGTGTGATTAAACAAAGTGGAGCTGAATTGGGCGGGATTTAGAAGAGGAGGGGCTGATTAGTGATTGATGAACTTGACCGAAACTCAGTGAGGGGAATTTTGCGGCAGAGGTGGGCGTGGTCCAGAACCCAAGGCCCCTCCCGATTATTTAAATCAGCTCCTTATTTTACAGATATTTGCAAAAATTACCAAGCCAGAACTATTTCAAGCCATCCTTCTTTTCTTCATGCACACTTCTCCCCTCAGCTCCATAACCACCTAAAAACTGAGCCTCAGTTTCTTGGTAAAATCTGTTAAGCCTGCCCACATCAGCTAAGCTCCGGTTCAAAGAGAGCCCGGAGGGGCTGTGTAAAATGAACCTTGAAGGATGGAGAATTTGCTGAAAAAACAAGAGGGGTAAGGTCATTCCAGGCAGAAGGAACTGCCTGGGCAACGGTCTGTAGGTTTTGAGGAGCTTTGGAGCTGTGAAAGTCTCTCATCAGCTAATGTAGCTGGAGCAGAGGCTAAGAGTGAGAATCTTTTTTTTTTTTTTTTAAGCAGGCCCGACCCTGCTTAGCTTCGGCGATCAGACGAGATCGGGCGCCTTCAGGCTGATATGGCCGGAACCAAGAGTGAGAATCTTAATGTTCACCCTCACGTCAGAAAATTGCCAACTTCTCTCGCTACGACTTTTGAGGGCACGGAGGCAGGAAGATTCAGCCTCGTAGAGTCTGTCAGTAGAACCAGAAAGGTTCAGACTACCCCAGGCTATGCACAGTATACATAAAAAGCACGAGAAAGGAAGGGGTGTTTCAGGCAATGGTTAAGGCATGGCCAAAGGCACCAGGGTGTGAGGGAATTAAAAAGCTTCAGCTGTTCATGGAAGAGGTTGTCGTGGCTAGAGACGGGAGTACACATTGGTGCCACCCGCAGGCATAATTTTGTTAAAGACCTTGAATGCCAAGCTGAAGAGCGTGAAATGTTTCCCAAGGGCAATGGGGGAGCCATGGAGGGTGTATGAACCAGGGAGGTGAACAGTGAGATGTCTGTCTCTGAGTCATGGGTGGGGAAGGGAGTGGAGGTGTGGGAGCCCTGGGAGGGAGCTGGGCTCGCATCCACGCTGGGGAGGAGAGGCTTGAGCTCTGATTATGGATGGAGATGAGGAAGAGGCCCTTTAGAGGTGGATGCAGGAAAAATGAGCAGGATGTAGGAATCATCTGGGATCTGAGGAATTCAGCATTTATGGAGGAGAAACATAGGAAGCAGAGATGGGGTGGTCAGAGAGGCAGTAGGGAACAAGGAGGGTGCCTTATGATTCAGTTCTCTGATGGTGCCTGCCCATATGCAAATTGGTTGTTAAAATGTCCATAACTCTGGTGTGTGTATATATATGTACATGTGTGTATATATGTGTGTATATGTATGTGTATGAGGAGGGCATGGCAACCCACTCCAGTATTCTTGCCTGGAGAATCCCCATGGACAGAGGAGCCTGCTGGGCTACAGTCCAAGGGCTCACAAAGAGTCAGACACGACTGAGTGACTAAGCACATATATGTATATATATATATATACACACACACATGTACATGTATACAATGTGTATATGTATATATATACTGGAATATTACTGAGCCACGAAACAGAATGACATTTGCAGCAACATAGATGGACCTGGAGATTATCATTCTACATGAAGCGAGTCAGACAAAGACAAATATATGATATCACTTATAATGCTGTTTAGTCGCTCAGTTGTGTCTGACTCTTTGTGACCCCATGGATTGTAGCCCACCAGGCTCCTCTGTCCCTGGGATTTTCCAGACAAGAATACTGGAGTGGGTTGCCATGTCCTCCTCCAGGGATATCACTTATATGTGGAATCTTAAAAAATGATACAAGGCTTCCCTGGTGGCTCAGTGGTAAAGAATCTGCCTGTCAATGCAGGAGAGATTGGTGCGATCTCTGGTCCAGGAAGATCGACATGCCATGGAGCAACTGAGCCCATGCTCCACAGCTGAGCCCATGCTCCACTGAGCCTGTGCTCTGGAGCCCAGGAGCCACAACTACTGAGCTCATGAGCTGCAACTACAGAAGCCTGTGTGCCTCAAAACTGCTCCGCAACAAGAGAAGCCATGGCAATGAAAAGCCCACTCACCTCAAATAGAGGAAAAAGTTGACGCAGCAGTGAAGACCCAGCATAGCCATAAATAAATAAATAAAATTTTTTTAATTTAAAAATAAAATACAAGGTGTGCAGTTAAATTTGGGGGAAAAATGATACAAATGATCTTATTTACAAAACAGAAATAGACTCACAGACATAAGAAAGCAAATTTATAGTTACCAAAGGGGAAGCGGGGGAGAGAAAAATTAGGAGTTGGAGATTATCAGGTACACACCATATACAATAAACAACGAGGACCTACATAATGCACAGGGAATTATATTCAGTATCTTGTAATCCTATAATGGAAAGAACCTGAGAAAGAATAAAAAAGAATTTGTAATGTTCTAAAAGAAAAGAATAAAAATAAAAAACTTTGCTGCATACCTGAAACTAATACAACATTGTAACTCAGCTATATTTCAGAAATTTTTTTTTTTGCTTTGAAACAAAACAAAAACCTCCCATGACACTGAAGGCAGACAAAGAAACTGAGGCTCAGAAGGGACCGTCGATTGCTCAGGGGTCCCAACCCCAGGTCTGTCTGTGACTTGGAGTGGAACGAGAACGCTGACACTGAAGGGACAGTCAGAGCAAAGAAGTTCCCAGGGAAGCCAGGTGAAGAGCATCAGCCCAGAGCGGTACTCTAGCTTCCAAGAAATAAAATCTAAGGGTCAGAGTTGGAGGAGCCATGGCCTTGGGAGCAGAGGCGAGGAGGGACTGACATCTCGGGAGCTGGCCTTGTGTCCTGTTGCTGGGGCTGGAGGAAGCCTCTGCCCTTGACGAGGAAACTACACAATAGCAAGTCACATGGCTGGGGATGGGGCTTCCTGTTTCCCGGCCCCTCCCAGGCTGGCCTTGGCCAGCCCGAGCTTGAGCGGGCAGTGGCCAGAGTGACCCCAAGAATGTCTCAGGACTTGGTTTTCTGACCAAGGTACCCCCCAGGAGGATAGGGGAGTAGAGCGGGCTGAGGGCACCAAATCCCAGGATTAGAATCTATGGTTCAGGAGAGCCCTGGGGAGGAGAGAGGACTGTTGAATTCCTCCCAAACCCGGATAGGGGAGGGAGGGCAGCAAAGAGAGAGAGGAAAATAAAGGAGACAGAAAAGAAGAGATTAGGGCAACCTTGAGAGGTAGTGAGCTGACCATCAGGGGAGGCATTCAAATGTGCCAAATCCACATTGATAACTCAAGATCCCTTTGGAGAAGTGAAATCAGTGCCCATTTCCCAGAAGAGGAAATTGAGGTTGTCATTTGCTTTGATCTGAAGTCAGGTTGTGGTTTTAGCGGGTGAGGATAAAGGAGGATTCAGAAGACACTGATTTCTGGATAACAATGAGTGCCAGGGCCACACGGCCCCGAAGCCGGCGAGGGAGACACGCTTTGCCCGTAAGTGTTCCCCCTTCCTGCCACACCCAACCCTGCAAGACTCCAGCACCCAGATCTGCTTGGCTCAGAGCTCAGCCCTGGGGATCATTTGTAGGGTGAGCTGGACCCTGTGGCAGAGAGTTCAGAGGAGGCTGAGGCAGCCAGTGGGAGCTCTGAGCCGGGCCCTGTGGCATCTCAAGATAGCACCAAGCTGGAACTGTTGGGCCCTGAGGTGGAGGTCAAAGGGCAGGGCTTGGAGAGCAGGTAAGGCCCACTTGGTCTGTGTCCCCCACTGCAGGCCTGGCACATCTTTCCGACCCACAGATGTTTTTTATGTCCCTCCCTGACACACACATGCCATGTCTCCCATTGCCCTTGGCCTGACTTTCAAGGCCCTGCAGCCCTAGCCTTGTTACGAACCCTCTGTGTGTTAGCTACCCCAGATGACCCCATTTCCAGAAATTTCCATCTCTCACCTCTTCACAGGACTGACAAAGAAGTTGATGGGGACTCTAGCAGGGGACCAGCCCCAGCCCCTGAGGGGCGGCCCCGTGAGGAAACCCACCAGGCCCCAGAGGCAGCCCCACAGGATGGGGAGGGCGTCCCCTCTGGACCTGATATATTTCAGACTCTCCAGCAAGCGCTGAGCTCTCTGGAAGCAGCCGCTGCTGCCTGGCGCCACCGGCCCCCAAACTGTCCTGGGCCAGTGGAGGCAAAGGATGGAAGCGAGGGGGCACCAAAGCCCTGCTTGGAGCAAGAGGGGGCTGGGAGTTGCCAGCGGGAGGCAGCCCGATTGGCTGAAAGGAACGCCTGGCTGCGTTTGGCCTTGGGCAGCCGGGAGGATGAGCTGATCCGCACACAGAAGTTCCTGCAGGCCTTCCAGGCTGAGAAGGAGATGCTGCAGAGAGAGGTGAGTAGGGCAGGGCTGCCTCCCAGGGATCCCTGGTGGGAGGGAGGCAGGCCTGGCAGAAGACACATTGAATCATTTGTTCATTTGTGAAGATTTTTTTTGAGCTTTGACTTGCCTTGCTGTTGTTCAGTCGCTTAGTCGTGTCCAACTCTTTGCAATCCCATGGACTGCAGCATTCCAGGCTTCTCTGTCTTTCAGCATCTCCCAGAGTTTGCTCAAACTTATGTCCATTGAGTCGGTGATGCTATCTAACCATCTCGTCCTCTGTCACCCTCTTCTCCTCCTGCCTTCAATCTTTCCCAGCATCAGGTCGTTTCCAATGAGTCGGCTCTTTGTATCAGATGGCCAAAGTATTCAACTTCAGCATTAGTCCTTCCAATGAGTATTCAGGGCTGATTTCTTTTAGGATTGACTGGTTTGATCTCCTTGCTGTCCAAGGAATTCTCAAGAGTCTTTTCCAACACCACAGTTCAAAAGCATCAATTCTTTGGCACTCAGCTTTCCTTATGGTCCAACTCTCATATCCATAATTGACTACTGGAAAAACCATAGCTTGACTATATGGACCTTTGTCCACAACCCCAAAGAGACAAAGATCCCTTGCAACTTTAGTTAAGAGGATCAGAGAGGCCCACCGAAGAAATGACACTTGAATAAAGACCACAAGGAGGCAAGGAAGGAACCATGTAAGGAACTGGGGAAGAGCATTTTAGGCAAAAGGAACAGTATATGCAAAGGCTGGAGGTTGGAGTGTGATTAGTGTGTTCAAGAAACAGTGAGGAGGCCAGTATAGGGCTGAGCAGGCGGAGACAAGTGTACCGAGGTGTTGGGAGCGGATCCCGGAGGGCCTTGTGGGCCTCAAGGAGGATTTGAACCTTTGCTCTGAGTGAGGTGGGAGGCACGGAGAGCTCTGAGCAAACAAAGGTGGAGACCTAATGCAGGTGCTCACAGGCGCCCTCTGGCGACTTTGGGAGGAACAGCTTGTGGGGGGAAAAGGTGGAATCTTGGCCATCCAGGAGGCGGCAACGTTGTGGAGACTGTGAGAACTGGGCAGATTGAGGGGAATGCTGAAGATGGAGCTGGCAGGTGGGATGTTAAAGCTAGAGAGGGGCTGAGGACGAGACCTGGACTGGGCGCCTTAGAGACTGGAAGTGAGACGTAGGGAGCCTGTGGGAGGGGCAGGTTTGGAGGAAGGGAGACCAGAGCTCTTAGGCCTTAATCAGCTCAAGATGCCATGAGCCACCCACATGGGGTCATTAAAGGGACAGTTTTACGTCTGAGTCCAGAGCCCAGGTGATGTCAGGGCAGGAGGGACACAGATGGTGAGACCTGGGCTGCGGAAGCCCAGCACAAGGAGTGGAGCCCATTTTTCAGCTGGGAAAGAGAAGTCTTTTTTAAAAAAATTTTACTTCCCTGACCCCTCCCCCCAAACTCTGGCAACCACCAACATGTTCCCTGTATCTGTGAGTTCAGTTTTTTAAAATTTGAACCTATCATCTATCTGTGCCCTGCTGCATGGCTTGCGGGATCTCGGTTCCTGACCAGGGGTTGAACCCCAGGCCACAGCAGTAAAAGCACCAAGTCCTAACCACTGGGTCACCAGGGAACTCCCTTGTTTTATTTTAGACTCCACTTATAAGTGAGATCATGTACTACTTGTCTTTGTCTGGCTGACTTAGTTCACTTAGCATGGTGCCTTTAAGGTCCTTCTGTGTGCGTGCTAAGTCACTTCAGTCGTGTCCAACTCTTTGTGACCCCATGGACTGTAGCCCACCAGGTTCCTCTGTCCATGGAATTCTCCAAGCAAGAATACTGGAGTGAGTTGCCATTTCCTCCTCCAGGGGATCTTCCCGACCCAGGGATCGAACCCACGTCTCCTGCGGCTCCTACACTAAGGTCCTTCTATATTGTCCCAAATGGCAAGATTCCTATTTTACAGATGAATAATATTTAATTCTAAAAGTATACTTACTACATCTTATCCATTTATCCATCAGTGGACACTTAGGTTGCTTCTGTGTCTTGGCTCTTGTAAATAATGCTGCAATGAATGTGCGGGTACAGATGTCTTTTCGAGTTAGCATTTCGGTTTCCTTCAGAGAAATACCCAGAAATGGAATTGCTGTATCATATAGTTGTTCTATTTTTACTTTTTTGAGGAACTGCCATACTTTTTTCCATAGTGATTGTACCCATTTACATTCTCAACAACAGTGCATGAAGGTTCCCTTTTCTCCACATCTTCGCCTACACTTATCTTTTGCGTTCTTTTTTTCTTTTGGTCATGCCACTCAGTAAGGCATGCAAGATCTTAGTTCCCCCGACCAGTGATCAAACCCTTGCTTCCTGCAGTGGAAGCACGGAGTCCTAACCACTGGACTTCCAGAGAAGTCCCTTTCTTGGCTTTTTGATGCTTTCCATTCTAACTGATGTAAGGTGGTATCTCATTGTGGTTTTGATTTGCATTTTCCTAAGGATTAGTGAGGTTTCCCCAGTGGCTCAGCAGTAAAGAATCAGCCTGCAATGCAGGAGCCACAGGAGACATGGGTTCAATCTCTGGGTCTGGAAGATCCCCTGGAGGAGAGCATGGCAACCCACTCCAATATATTTTCTTTTTTTTTTGCCTGGAGAATCCCATGGACTCTCATGCCAGAGGATCCTGGCAGGCTACAGTCCATAGGGTCGCAAAGAGTCAGACACGACTGAAGTGACTGAGCATGCACGCATGCAAAGATTAGTGATGATGAGCATCTTTTCATGTACCCGTTGGACATCTGGAAAGAGAAGTCTTGATTCAGGGACTGCATGACTGAATGGCTGACCAAGTCATGGCTGAATGACTTGCCCAAGGTTGTACAAGAAGCTATTTGGCAGGATGAGAATCTGGGGGGTCCTACCTTCCAGCTAGTGCTCTTGCCACTGCTCCAAGAACAGGTCTTAGGGAAGAATAGCAGGTGGTTGGAGCCACCCCAGTCTTACACTCCCCATTTCCCCACAGGTCCAGGAGCTGCAGGATTCCCTGCTGAGGCTGGAGCCCTTTCCACCTCCTTCCTGTGACCAAGCAGGTGGCTCAGGTAGTGGTTCCAGCAGCTCTGGGGCTGATGGAGAGACCTGGGGCTCACAGGTGAGTGTGTGAAGCTAAAAACCATGGTCTGTTTCAGATCCTTAGGATTTGGGGCCATGAGACTCAAATCCTGGTCATGTGATCCAATAGCTTCGGGGATTGCAAAAGGCCTAAACCCATGATGCTGGGCTCTCAATGAAAATTCTGGGTGAATCAAGTCACCCCTTTTTGACAGGATCCCTTCTCCCGGGCTCACCCCCTGCTCCGGCGCCTGCAGAGTGATTCCAGCAGCCAGATGCTTGGGTCCCTCCCAACCCAGCCCCTTGCGCCTGAGATGCACATCATGGAAGCCCAGATGGAGAAACTCCGAGGGTAAGAGTCACAAATGCTGAGCTCATAAGGGCACTGGTGCCGCCCAGCTGGGATATAAAGCCAAGAGTCTGGAGCCGGAGTGGGGGTGGGGTGGGGAAGGGTGGAAATCCATGGTGTCCTAACTGCCCTTCAAAGTCACTCACTTTTCCCTTTTCCCCCACCTCCGGAGGCAGGAACATTGAGAAGCTCAAATGCTTCAACCGTCTGCTGTCAGCTGTGCTCCAGGAGTACAAGGGCCGGTGTGAGGGCCTCAGCATGCAGCTGGGCCAGCAGGAGGCTGAGGCCACCGCGCTGCGTCTAGCCTTGCAGTATAGGTCAGTGCACCCCACCCACGACTCACCGCCTGGGAAGGAAATGGATATCCTCAAAGGATATCGAGGAAACGGAGCCCTCTCTGAAAAGTATTTGCCCTTGCCGTGGAAATTAACTTAAGGCAATTTCCGTCCCAGAGTGCTGAAGGAATTTACAAACTCCCAGGGTTGGGGTTAGGAGGAGGAGTGACAGTTCCAAGTGGGGATGTCACCTACGTAGCAGGATGGGTATGCTGGAGTGCTCAGAACTGCTGTCCCACAGTGAACACTGTGAGGAGGCATATAGCGCCTTACTCACTCTCCGGGAGGCAGACTCAGGAGCTGGAAAAGAAGCCTTCATGGATGACTTGGAGGCAGCTGAGAAGGAAGCTCAGAGGCTCCTAGTCCAAGAGAAGGCTGCCATGGATGGAGTGACACTGCAGGATCCATATCCAAGGTGCCCTTGGGAACCCTGGGGACTGGGTGGGCCAGTGAGCGGGGCTCTGGTTGCAGAATGGGGCTCCCAGAACTGGCCCTATATTGGGGGTTGGCATGGCTCCTATGGTTGGCATTAGGCCTGCTGGAGTTGGCTGTTTTCTACTCAACAAAGTTGACATGGTGGTGACAGCCATCGGGGTTGGTATAGGACCCAACCAGGGTGGCATGAATATGGATAGTGGTGCCCACTGATTAGGTGGTATGATGGTACTTAATGGGGTTGGCATGATGATGGTACCCATAGGGGTTGTCATAATGCTGCATAACAGGGTTGGCAGGTTGAGCAGTGTTGCTCATTGAGTTGGTGTGATGGCTTCCCTGTGATGGTGTGAGTGACTGTGCCCATTGGCATGGTGGCTTTCATTCATCATTCATCACTGATGAATGATCATCAGTGGGCTGATGTTACCTGTTTGGGTTTACATTATGGTGCCCACCATGTTAGTTTGACCATGCCTACCACAGATGGCCTTGGAAGGAACCGTCATGGTCAGTAAGATGGAAGATGACAAAGCCCACCAGGATTGCCATGAAGTTAGCGTAGCCATGCTGAGCAGAGTTCACACAGGCCTCTTCTGTCTTCCGTAGTCCCGAAGGCAGCAGTGTGGATAAGCCCACCTCACAGGAGGTAGCTTCCCAGCTCCAGGGCTATGTTCAGCGTCTCCAGGAACGCCGTGCTCTGGTGAAGATTCCCTCCGAGCCTGGCTCCACCTGGGTGCCCATATCTACCGTGCCCCATGCAGAAGCCATGGTGCAGGCCATTCTGGGGACCCAGCCTGGCCCAGCCCTGCCCCGGTTGGAGAAGATGCAGATCCAGCAGGACCTGGCGGCCACACGGGTACACATGGGCTGTGGTCACTGTGTCAATCTTTCCTGGTGGGACCAAATCCTTTGCTGAGTCTGAGTGAGATGCAATTAGGGGACCAAATAGTAAGGAAGAGTTTTGCTGGATATTGTTTGAAATTTGTAACCTGGCATGAAAGAGCTGGGGGCTTTTCTGGTGACTCAGGTGGTAAAGAATCCGCCTGCCAATGCAAGAGACATGAGTTTGATCCCTGGGTCGGGATGATCCCCTGGAGAAGGGAATGGCACCCCACTCCAGTAGTCTTGCCTGGAGAATTCCATGGACAGAGGAGCCTGGCGGGCTACAGTTCATGGGGTTGCAAAAGAGTCAGACATGACTGAGCAGCTATCACACACATCAAAGAGCTGAGGTTCTGAATTTGGAGAAACTCCAGACGCTACCATTGAGTTTCTACTTGACTTTGTCTAAGACACTTGCTGTCTCTGAATGGCTATTTCTACAGCTGTAGTTTTTTATGGAAGGATTTTTCCTATCATGCAAGATCAAGGTAAGGGTTAGGATTCTTGCCTGAGCAGCCCTCAGTGGGCACCTCTTAGAGGCTCAGTTTTCTCAACAGTTGACCTTCAAGGCACAAATTTTCTACCCTCTCCTTGGTCTCTCAGGAGACTCTAGAGGACCTGATGCTGCGGCTACAGCTGGTGCGGCGGGAAAAGCGGGCTCTGGAACTGCGGGAGGCTGCCCTCCGAGCCCAGGGCCCAGCCCACGTGCTCCTGCTGGAGCAGCTGCGCTGGGAGCGGGCACAGCTTCGGACTGGCGAGGCCAACAGCAGTGGTGGAGACAGCAGTGGAGGTGGGAGCACTGGAGATGAAGAGGAGTGGCCCCAGGTGAGTGACCCTGCCTTGGCCTGGTAGGGATAGCAGTATACTACTGGATATGTGGTCCTGGTTAATCCTAGCCTCCTTGGAGCCTCAGTTTCCATTTCTGCACCAAAAAAAGGAGTTGAATGGTAAAAATGCATGTGAAAGTTCACGCTTGTACTTCGGAGTTTCTTTCTTTGAGAGCATTGAGCCCAATAAGCCCCAAGGGATTTAGTGTCTTCCAGTCACACCTGTCCCTTCTACTTCCCACCCCCAGGCTATTCATACTCCCCGTTTCCCACTCCAACAGCTCCAGGTCATGCTTCATATTTTCCTAAAATTTGGCTCCAGCTTACTCCCTGAGGCTTTCCTTCTTGCCCCTACTGTCTAATCATATCTATCCTCTGTTTTAAAGCCTTAGAGGCTTCTGGAACCCTCCTTTGAATCATCTCTTCTACCTCCATGCCTTTCTAAGTGCTATGCCCCTGCCAGGAACACCAGTCACTTTCCTCTTTATCTAAGTCCTTGACTTCCTACAGGTCTGAGGTTGGACATCACCTCCTCTAGGAAGTCCCTGTGAACTGCCTGAAAATGAGATCTCTTGTTATTTATTTCCCTTGTTAGGGAACAACTGTATCCTTATTGGGGTATCTCATAAGACTGGGGGCTCTGTAAGAGCAGGGACTGTAGCCACCACAGTCTGTGATGACTTCAGTGTCCAGCTTGGGCTGAACACACTCTCAGCCTAGGTCAATGTCACTACCCTCCCTTCTGCCTCCCTCAGGGTCCTCCTGCTGTCCCTGGTGGCAGCAGGGGTATTGATGGAGGCCAAGTGAGCAAAATGCAGGACCCCGAAGAATTGACCCAGGAACTGTCAGCATCACTGACTCGGTGTGTGCCTGGGTACTGTGCTGGGATGTGTGTGGCCTGGGTACTGTGCTGGGGTGTGTTTGGCCTGGGTAGGGGTAATATGTGAGAGCCCACTGGGGTGTTGTGTACAGTGGAGGACTGGGTGTACAGTTGTATTCACATGGAAACATATTGGGCAGGTGGGTGGGAGTGGGGAACGCAGACAGGAGTGGCTATGTCTGTGAGCTCCTTTCTCTCCACCCTTGTACCAGGGCTCTGGGGCTGCGGGAGCAGCTGCAGTCTCTGCGGGAAGAGCTAGAAGAGGTGGCTCGGAAGGGACGAGCCAGACGTGCTCAGAGTGCTGAGCTGAACAGTGATTTATGCAAAGCTCACAGGTGGGTCTCTCTGTGTAACCTCAGAGGCATCCCTGGCTCTCTCTGGGCCACAGCTTCCCCCCTGTAAGGTGGGTGGCAGGTTCAATCCATTCCACACCTCCTCTGGTGCCTGACGTGTGTCAGCCCCTGCTGAGTGATGCTGGGACCCCCGGAAGATCCAATCTCAAAGACTTTCTGTCTGGGGCTGGGAGTACATAGCCCTTGTCTTGGGTGGAATGGGGGGCTGTTTCCTGGCTCAGCCTCCTTCTCCCTTCAGCACCTTGGTCATGGCCTTCCGAGGTGCCCACCGGAAGCAAGAAGAGCAACGGCGGAAGCTGGAGCAGCAGATGACACTAATGGAAGCCCGACAGGCAGAGGAGCTGGCAGTGCTAGAAGCCACCGCAAGGGCCCTAGAGAGGTCCAGACTTCCCTGCCCGCCTTCGCGGCCTGGGGAGACCTTTCTCTAGGCCCTACTCTGGCTGTGTCTGGACATGCCAGATAGTTGTGCTAGGTCACATCATAAACTGTTCTGGAGTGACATTGTGTCCTGTGGCATGACTTTGCATGTTGAGGCATGTTCTGTGTGATGAGGGCTGATATACCTGAGTGTCTGGGGTTTGATGGGGAGAGGGCTGGCATTTGAGAAAGACACTGTATCTTTGGTCTGACCCCACGTGGCATGCGAAAAGACGTCAGAAGGATCATGGCAGAAGCAACTTGGGCTGTGGAGACAGGATTCCCATGACTGGCTGGGGGCATTCAGGGTTCAGTGAGGTTACATAGCCAGAGCTGAAATTCCAACCCTTATCTGTCTCCAGAAGCCAAGCAACGTGTCTACTGGGGCAGGGCACACTTTCCCCTGCCCGCCTGCTTCCCAAGGAAATGCTAGGTTTGTTCTGAAGGATATTCCCGAGAGGAAGATACCCATAACCCAGAAGGAAGACTGAGGCCTGAACAGTTCAGCATGTGAAATATTAGCTGGAAGAGCACTGATCCCTGAGTGGAGGGAGGGGGAAGGGGGAATCAGAGGTGGCCTTAGAACTTGCATTCAAAGAATGTGGCGCTAAGGTAAAGGGCTTTAGGGTGGTGAGCAAAGGGAAGAAACTCTGCAAGTGAGAGATCTCAGGGGCGTTATACAGTTGTTGTTGAGGAACTCAGGTTTGCTAACTATGGGCAAAGAAGTACACTGCCCTAGAGCGTCTGGATGGCTCTTGGCCAGTCTGAAAAGTTGCCAGTTTCACCTGCATGAGATGGGAGCTCTGGGAGGTGCCAGTGTCAGATTAATAGCAGGCAAGTGATTAGCATCTTATTTACATAGGCAACGCCCCCTGCCCTTCCAGAGGAGTCTGGCAGAGTTGGGAAAGGGGGTTAGGCTCGACACAGACGCCCCGGATTAGTGGCCAGCTGCCCCCTCCTGGGTGGTAGCTGAAATTCAAGACGCGGGTTAGATAGATTTTCATTCCCAGCCTGGTGGGGGTGAGGTTCGTGGCGGGGGGGGGGGGGGGGTTCCAGGCAGCACCTGTGCAGGTGTGTGCGCGGCGCGGCTGCCTCTCCCGGCAGGGCAAGGCTGACCTGAGGTCGGCGCTAGTCAGCCGCCGAGACTCAACCTGGTCCTCCTCAACCTGGATCCACAGGAGCCTCGGGCCAGCGCTGGGGGCTGGTGACCTTCGAACCATAAGCACAATCTCCGGACCGAGGCAGGCTTTGCAGAAAGCAGGGAAACTCAGGCGGGCAAGGTCGCCCGTAGCCCGGCAGAGGACCCGACTGTACGACCCTCTTGTCCGTTTCCCCGAGTCTCACTAGGTTGCCCGTGGCGGAGGGTCGGGGGTGGGGTGGGGTGGGGCCGGGAGGAAGCAAGGTCACCTGTTGGAAGGTGGGGAAGGAGTTCGCCCCGGCGGTGGGGGCGGGAGCTGAGGTCGCCGTTGGGGGGCGGGGGCAGGTTCCCAGGCCACCGGGAGCCGGGTCTTGCTGTTCCCACGGGTGCCCCGCAGCAGATGGGCCCAGGCCTCTTTGTCCCTGGTCGCGGCCTCTGCAAGGTCAAATGTCACCGCGGGGCCGCGGGCAGGGGTCAGGTGGGCGGGGCCGGACCTCAGCACTACCCCTCGACCCGGGCCTCCAGGGGCTGCGGGGGCTATAGAGCTCCTGGGCGGAGGCGGGGCAGCCCCCCTGAAAGGTTGGATCACCTCGAGGTTCCGCAATCTGTGGCACACCTTCTTCCAATCTGCCCCCGGACCCCTCCCCTAGGCTTGTGTCCCTCAAACTCTAGTTCCCTGTCCCCTCCCTTCTCCGAGCCCCCTCTGACTCCTTGAGCCTTCTTTTCCTTACAAGTCTCTGGCTCTCATCTCTGAGACACCCACCTCCACGTCCGCCCCCATCGAGGATACTAAACAGTTCAGACCAGGGACCTAAGACACCCATCGTCACCCCAAATACCCAGCTAGCGCCTCCCATTCCTGGGCCGCCGAACCAAAGTGTCCTCTCTCTTTAAAAAAAAAAAAAAATTTGGTTGCCCCGGGTCATGGTTGCTGCATGCGTGATCTTTACTTGGGACATCTGAGATCTTAATTCCCTGACCAGGGATCAACCCCATGTCCCCTGCAGTGGAAGCACGGAGCCCTAACCACTGGACTGTCAGGACCTAAAGCGTCCTCTTTAACCATTCAAGTCCAACGCAGGTTATGGGGCAGAGAACTCCACTCTAGTCAGACCCTTGGAAAGTCCTTCCTCATGTCTAACCCTAGTGCTTCTTGCTTTCTGTACTTGCTAAAACGTCGTCCCCCCCCGCCCCCCACCTCATACCCAGCCACACCCTCCCCAGGAGGCCCAGAGGCCCAGGGCTGGGCATCCATTGCCTGGCTTCTCCAGAACCTTGGTATCCTGTTAACTGCAGCAAGATCTCCAAACATCTCCAGCCCTTGTCAGGGAGGATGCCCCTCAGACATCAACTGGAGAGGGGGATGGCTTTTCTCAAGGACCCTTCCTGAGAGAGGAGGGTGTAGGGGCCGGTGGGGGCAGAGGACCTTTCTCTCCTGCCTGCAGCCCTTAGAGGCCCAGCCACGTGTCCGAGTGTCCAGCTTAGCCCAGGGCAGGGCGGGAGATAAGGCCTGGACCTTCAGGACTCCAAGGTGAAAGGTCACTGCAGGAAGGGCTTTTCCAGCCGGTTAAAGGTTAACAGGCTCAGAAGCAAGGCTCAGGTTTCTTTGCCCAGGGCGGCCAGGAGAGCATACAAAGGGTGTTTAATATATGCTGGCTGCCGCTACCCGGGGTCTTGGAGGCAGTGACTTGGAGGCAGAGCAGCAGCTGGGAAACTCTGGGGAGCCTGGAAGAGACATCTGTAGTCCAGTCGGCCCCTGGTCAAGCTCTTTCTGTGAAGCATAGAAAGAAAAGGAAATTAAAGGGGAAAGGGGGCAGGCCGCCGTCAGGGGTGGTGGGCATTCCTGTTGCCTCCAGCCTCGCTGGGCGGGTGGGCGCCCTGCCCCCAGAAGCCTGAAATTCTGGAGAGGGGCCCCCTGACCTCGCGCCCCTGCCGGCCGCAGACCACAACATCCCTTCCCCCCCGGAGATTCCGAACACCAGGTGTTAGCCCAAGCAGAGAAAGGGTGGGGTGGGGGTCGGACGCCGGGACTTTCTGGAAGAGGAAGCAAACACAATCCATCATGCAACTGTGCAAAGAAATGCCCCAGGAGGGGTGTGTGTGGTGTGTGTGGTGTGTGTGTACTGCGTAGGGGCGTGCCCCCCGGTGCAACCGGCCCCCCATTATTGCTTCTGCCGGGAATGCAAGGGGGTGGTGCCGAGGGGCGCCTCGAGGGCGGTTGAGCTACACAACTTCCAAGGCCGGAGGTGGAGGGGAGGGCCTTAGAGAGACATCTTGGCGAGGCTGCGGAAGGGCAGAGGGCAGCAATGGCCCAGGCTCCCGCCGCGGCCCGGCAGGGGTTAAGGCTGGAGCCGGGCGAGGACGGGGGTGGGAGTGGGGTGAGCGAGGGAGGGGAGGGAGGAGGGTCAGGCCTTGCGGCCCCGCGCTCCGCCCTAGCCCCTCCCGCCGGCCGGGGCGCCGGGCGCCGCGCACGGCCACCCATGTCCTTATAAGGGCGGCCGTCGCCGGGGCAACGAGCGCCCGCCCCCAGCCCGCGGCGCGCGCCCCTGCCCCCGCCCCCGCCCCCCGCCCGCCCCGCGAATGGAACGTTGTGTGTCAAACCGGCCGCAGCGCGAGGCCGGCGCGCGGGGTCGGCGGCGAGAGCGAGGCTCGGGCTCAGGCACAGGCCCAGGCCGGGCGGGCGCGGCCGCAGCGGGGGCGGCAGCTCGGGAAGCGCCGGCCCGCGGTCCTGCAGGCCCCGAGCGGCCGCCGGGGGCCCTGGGGGACTCAGGGGGTGAGGTGACCGGCCCCGGCGCACGCTCGCCGCCCCTCCCCCCCGCCGCGGGCGGCCGCGCAACTTGCGGCCAAACTTTCCCCCCGGCCTCCCGCGCTCGGATGGCAGCCCGCTAAGTTGGCCGCAGCCCTTGGCCGAGCGGCGGCCAGGCCGGAGGGCACCCCCTGCGCTGCCTGGGCCGGGCCATGGCCCGAGCTCCCCCGCCGGGGCCCCAGGGCGGCGGGGCGCGAGTCCCCGGGGCCCCCGGCCAGCACCTCTAGCGCGCCCCCCCGGTCCGGGGCCCGGCCCCGCGCACGCGTGGGAAAGTTGACCTGGAACCGGCCCGACCAGTTCCGCCCGGGCGCGCGGACCGGCCGCAGGAAGTTGCTGCAAAACTTTTTTGGGGGGTGCAACCGTGTGACCCCCGCGCACCGGGACCGGATGCGCGCCGGTTAGGGTCCCCCGGGCCGAGAGGGGTGCCCCGAGGGAGAAACGCGGAGGGGGCGCCCCGGCCCCGCTGCCTGGGGGCTATGGCCATGGTGACCGGCGGCTGGGGCGGCCCCGGGGGCGGCGGCGACACGAATGGCGTGGACAAGGCGGGCGGCTACCCGCGCGCGGCGGAGGAAGATTCGGCCTCACCCCCCGGTGCCGCCAGCGACGCTGAGCCAGGCGACGAGGAGCGGCCGGGGCTGCAGGTGGACTGCGTGGTGTGCGGGGACAAGTCGAGCGGCAAGCACTACGGCGTCTTCACCTGCGAGGGCTGCAAGAGCTTCTTCAAGCGGAGCATCCGCCGCAACCTCAGCTACACCTGCCGGTGAGCCCCCTCTCAGCGCACCGCCGCCGGCACCCGGGCCGGGCCTCTGACCTGCTCGGTCACCTTGGGCCTGGCGCTGACCTTCCCTGGTTCTCTACTTCCCGTCAGAGATCGGGGCACAGGTCCCTCGCCCCCTCTCCATCACATTCCTGAGATTGTGTATACAGTCGGCGCTGTATCGGTGCAGGTCCCCCTATCAGGTGGTCCCTGGCGGCTTCCGCCCCAGTTACTCGCTCCTCCTTCCTCCCTTCCTTTTCTCCGGAGAGGGGTCAGCTCTGCGCTGTGAGGGGTTGGGGTGCTGTCAGGGGTGGGTCCCTAATCCCAGGGCATCCCTTCCCTTGGGAATCTCGGCGCGCCGGGGACCGGGTGGGGATCGAACGTGGAACTTGGACTGTGGAGCTCACAGCGTCCGGGGGCCATTGTCTGCGGCCGCGCGGATCGATACGGCGCGCCCTTGGGGTCAAATATCACTTCCAAAGTCGCCCTGACTACTGAGGCGGCGGCTGGAGCGAAACTAGGTGGCAGAGGGCGGCTTCCTTCGCATGGGGCGGGGGGAGAGGGACACTTCTGCTGTGGGGGTTGGGCCTGCCCGTCAGGGGGAACCCCCATGGGCGCTCTCTGGGCCCTGGGTCACCGGAAACTGCTGCGAGAGAGGTCCGAGGTGGCGGCTGGATTTGACCGTATCTTGGCTCCTTCAGCCCCGCAACCCCCTCTACACGCCCCCAGCTAGGAGTAGGTGCAGAATTGGGATCCTGGAAAATCCCTGAAACTTTTGTCGGTTCTGAGACTGGGTGGGGATGAATGTTTCCAAGAAGCAGCCCTAGGCTGTCCTAGGTTGGAGTCCCCACTGGCCGGGTGTGACCTGGCTAGCTTTTCTGGTTCCCGACGGGGCATTACGTCTAGGGGAGAAGCTGCTGGCACTGGGTGTCCGGTCCAGGACCCCGCCTTTCACATCACTTTTTGCTGAGTCCCCTTTTCCTCCATTGACAAACCCCTACTCTGCATCCTCCAGGAACATGCTTGGTCTCTGGAGAGCCCGTTTGGAGGGTCCCATTTTCCACATGGGCAAAACTAAGACCCAGAAAGCTCTTGGCACCTGCCCTGGGTCACCCAGGGAGAGACCTGCCCACTTGGGGCTTAGCAAGAGAACTGTGGGGTTGGGAAGGTGGGGAGCCAGGCAAGTCTGGGTCAGGACCTCCCCAGGGGGAGCTGCTGTTGGAGGGCTTGTTGGCAGGGCTACTGGGTGGGGCCCTGGGTACCTGAAGCAGGAATTTGGCCCCAGATCTGGCCTGTTGGGGGCGGCTCTGTATGGCGCGGAGCTGGCTTACTCCCTCCTCCAATGCTAACTGGGCCACCAGACTTTGGCCTCATTCTTGTTGCTGGAATAACTGTGTGCTCTCTGGCCGGGTCTTTAGGGAGGGCAGGGGAGGGGCTCAGGTGGTTTGGGGGTCCCAGAGGCTTCCTTAGAGTGGGAGCACCAAGGCCAGGGAGAGGGACCTGGTTCGGCACTGGCACGTTCTTGAGAAGGTCTGTGTTGTGTAACCGGGAGAAGTTACTGCTTCTCTCTGAGCCTCAGGTTGAATCAACAAAGACCCCTCGGGGCCTGACGTGGGTGGTTTGATGCCAGTACCCTAGAAAAGACCCCAGTTCCAAGCCCAGCCTTCTCCCAGTTTGAGGGAGATACAGTGAGACACAGGTGTCCCAGTATGTGGTGTCTGGGTTGGGCTAAAGGGAGGGATGGTCTGGGGTCCCAGGAGGAACAAGGAGCTCTGCCTGAGGGTCAGAGAGGAAGGCCACAGGAGGTGGACCTTGAAACATGAGGGGTTTAGCAGGTAGAAGCGAAGGGCACTCCTGCAGAGAGTGTGGCTCCAGCAAACACTCAGTGGCAGGATTGGGGATCAGTGATGTAATGTGAGACCACCCAGGCATGGGAGAAGTTAGAGCGAAGTGGGTCAGAAATTCTGGAGTGAAAGTAATGGGGAACCATGGAAGAAGGTGTGTAAGCAAGAGGGCAATGATCAAATGGGACTGAAAGCCAGAAGCCCAGGGAGAAGGCAGAGTTGGACTGTGGGGTCTGGCAAAGCATGTGCTGTTTAGGTGGGATAACAGGTAGAACTTACTGTTTTCCCATCTGGAGGGGCAGAAGATCTCTCCTGACTCTACAACTGGGGAAGTTGAGGCAGAAGGTTCAGGGCCTCCCCTGAAGTCTCCGGGACCCGAGCCAGGCCCCTGCCTGCCTGCCCCAAGCCTGGCTGTTTCCACCCGGCTGCCCAGGACCCTCCCACTGCCTGCCTGCTGGGCTTTGTTCTGGTTCTGCCTGAGCTCCCTTTGCCCTAGTAGGGCCTCTTCCTGGGGGCTCGGAGGCTGGTGCTGCAGGACACAGAGGCCCTCTGGAGCTTCACCTCTTCAAAATTGGCCACTGGGACTCCCAGGTGGGGCCTGAGTCTTGACACCCCCCCAACCTGCACTCCCAATTTTCTCCAGAATGAGTGCATCCCATATAGAATTGGCCTCTGGCCTCCCAATTCCAGATGAGGAAACCAAGGCTCAGTGGAGGAGTGGCTGCCCAAGGGTCAGGCCTTAGGTGTCCGCAGCTAAGATGTGTTTGACTTTTTAACTTCATTAAGTATTTGTCTTACCTTGTGACTAGCTCTGAGTACCCGATTGGTGCCCAGCTGGGACTCCAGCCCTTGGTTTAGGCCTCAAAAGGCTCAGAGGAGAGAGAGATGGAGGGAACATAGAACAGGGGCCAAGGGAAAAAGGGCGCTGGGGACATTGGAAGAACAAAGGCCTGAACCTTTCAACTTGTGACTGACCTTGGACGGAACTCGTTGCTTCAGAGGGCGGGGCCATGTGTCCTGTCCCTGGAAAAGGCACCAGCAATCCCCGAGGACCCCCTGGAGGAAGTTTCTTGGGCTCAGTTAGGTGTTGGATGGTCTTTCTAGAGAAGGGTTTGACATCTTGGAGGGGTACAGGAGTTCATTCATTCATTCCTTCGTTTGTTCTTACATTGATGGTGGCCTCGTGCCAGGCAGTAATGTTGGGGCCCCATGGTGCTGTGACCCCAAAGAGGACTGGCCTGGGTTCTCATCTCTTAGTCAACTCACAAAGTCTTGCTTGGTGACCATGTTCCTTCTCTGCTCTCACAGTGCCCTGGGACAAAGACCCTGTCCCCTGGCCTGACAAGGACCAAGTAAAATGTAACTGGAAAACTTTTGGGTGTCATTGTCATTCTGCCAGGAACTGCCTCTGGTCACCTGGGGAACTTGTATTCATCCTTCAAAACCCAGTTCCAACATAACCCTCCCTGGCATGCTAATCCACTTTGCCACAGACTGATCTTCATCTGTCTCCACTCCCCCAGATTGTCCTTTCCTCTTTGCACACCTGCAGGCTTAACCTTTGTGCCACTTTGGGGTCATCTGCCCAGCCCAGGTTGTTGGTAGGGATGGGGGTTGGTCCTGATGGTTCCCAGGTGCAACCTTCTAAGACGTCTCACAAAGTGGCTCCCAGGCCAGAATGTAGGTGTCATGGTGACTCCCTTGGTGACCTCTGCATGCCCACAGGTCTAACCGTGACTGCCAGATCGACCAGCATCACCGGAACCAGTGCCAATACTGCCGCCTCAAGAAGTGCTTCCGGGTGGGCATGAGGAAGGAAGGTGAGTACTCGCTGGGGTGGGGTGGGCAGAGGGTGAACAAGCAGCCTGCCCTTTGCTCCCTCTCTTGGGGTCTGGGAGCCATGGAGGGTGGGGTCTGGCGCCTGCTAACCTCGTTACCACCGATCCTGAGATCCCGTGGGCCTGGATCTGGCCCTGGGCTGGAGGAATCCAATTATCTGTGGCTGCCTGGTGGCTGAGGCAGAACTGGGCTGCAAGGGGCTCCCCGACTTTGGCCCATGTTAGAACCTTTCTCCCCACCACCTCTCCCAACCCGGCCTAAGGAACAGGGAACCTGAAGTTAACCCCGGTAACCCTCTGCCCTCTATCCTGGCCACCACTTTCTGAACAATGATGTACTTTTTTTTTTGATTTGCTTTCCCTCCACCCTCTGCCTTGTGTTTGCCCAAGGCAGGAACTCACCCGACTAAGGCAAAGGGCAGCTCACCCTTCCGCCTGACCGGGGATGCTGGGAGCCAGAGGGAGGCCCAGCCTCTTGTCCTTGCCCTGGGGACTTGGGTGGATCTGTGCAGGGCAGCTAGGTCTAGAACTCCACCGATCACTCTTAGAATTCAGGTGGAACCTATAGACTTCTGCACGAAGCACTGGGCTAGGGAGCAGAATCCGGCCCACTTCAATGTCGGCTCCAAGGCTGGACTTCGTGTCTCTGCCTGGACTCTTATCAGCCAGGCTGGCAGTTCTTCTCTGTGTCTAAAAGCTGAGTCTCTCCTGCTTTATTGTTGGTTTCTTCTCTGCTGAGTCTCTGTGAAAGAAGCTGGGAACAGCTGCCCAGAATCTTTCTCTTAAGATCATCTGATCACTCTCTTTGGTCATGTGAAGTTGGGGGTGACTGTCCATACCCCCACCCCCGCAACCTGGATTTTGTCTCCACTTGTGAATTTGACCTAAAATCCACATCAAATCCAGGCTTCAGATCTTCAGAGTCTCGAGGTGGAAATAATAAATCTCAGATCATGACCCGAACACAGCCCTCTCTTGGCCTTTGCACAGGTGGCTCCCTCTGTCTGGAACACCTCTCCCAGACACCTACATGGCTTCCTCTCTCACCTTCTTTTAAGATTTGCTGAAACACACCTCCTCCGAGAAGCCCTCCTGATTACCCTTTGCAACCCCTTTATTCGGGCCATCTATCTTGCTTTATAATTTGCTTGCTCCTCCATCAGAATGTCTGCTCCTCAAGGTCAGAAACTTTTGTCTGTCTTGTTTTCTGACACATCCCCAGAGCCTACACCAGGTTCTAAAACATAGAAGGTGCTTAATGTTTCTTGGCTTGAGTTACTATCCATTTAGCTCTTACTATGAGACCCTGGTTCGATTCCTGGGTTGGGAATATCTACTGGAGAAGGGATAGGCTACCCACTCTAGTATTCTTAGGCTTCCCTTGTGGCTTAGCTGGTAGAGAATCCACCTGCAATGTGGGAGACCTGGGTTCAATCCCTGAGTTGGGAAGATCCCCTGGAGAAGGGAAAGGCTACCCACTCCAGTGTTCTGGCCTGGAGAAGTCATGGACTGTGTAGTCCATGGGGTCCCAAAGAGTCGGACACGATTGAGTGACTTTCATTTTCATGTTCCAAAAGCTACTCCAAGCCGGTTAGATACATTCTCATTTAATTCAGTGATTGGTGTTATCATCGTCATGATTATCAACTGCATACTTTTATGGGTGGGGAAAGAGTACAGAGAGCAATCTAATTGTGGTTGGGATTTGAACCCACACAGTCTGGGCTTAATGGGGAGGAAGAGCTGGGAAGGGGTTCTCAGGAAGCAGGAACAGCAAATGCAAAGACCCTGAGGTGGCCGGGTGATGGATGAATGATGGCAGTGGGCTTTAGAACCAAGTGAGCCAGAGGTTAATTGGGATTCATTGTTGGAGAAGGCAATGGCACCCCACTCCAGTACTGTTGCCTGGAAAATCCCATGGACGGAGGAGCCTGGTAGGCTGCGGTCCATGGGGTCGCTAAGAGTCTGACACGACTGAGCGACTTCACTTTCACTTTTCACTTTCATGCATTGGAGAAGGAAATGGCAACCCACTCCAATGTTCTTGCCTGGAGAATCCCAGGGATGGGGGAGCCTGGTGGGATGACGTCTATGGAGTCACACAGAGTCGGACACGACTGAAGCGACTTAGCAGTTGGCCCTCAACCCAGCTACACCCATTTGACAGACAGAGGCTCCTGGGACTTCAAATCACATGGGATAAGGCTTGAACGCTGCTTCCCTGATCAGCTCTGCTAGCCCTCAGCTCCCACTTGGGTCCCTCTCCCGCTCTGCTCCATGGTGGGTTGACCAGAAGTTCATGGAGGTGATGAGACTTGGGCATGTCACCTCATTAAAGCTTATTAATTAGTCTCTGCTGGGCATCCAGCCCAGTCAGCCCCTCCACCCTGCCCACTGTGGCATGGGCCAGGCTGGCATGCAGCCACCCTTCCTCCTTGCACCTCAGCTTTCCTCTTGTCACCTACGTGATCCCTGGGGGCACTGGCCAAGGCCAGCACTTGGTCCTTCCCCATCACAGGCAAAGCTACTGATGGAATCTCAGGTTTACTGAGCACCTGCTACTGACCGGGTTCAATCCCTGGGTCAGGATCCCCTGAAGAAGGGAATGGCTACCCGCTCCAGGGTTCTTGGATGGAGAATCCCATGGACAGAGGAGCCTTACGGCCTATAGTCCGTGGGATCGCAAGGAGTCGGACACGACTGAGCAACAAACACTACTTTTTGCTAACAGCGACTTTTTGCTACTGACCAGGATTTCATTCTTAACATTGAGGTCACTGCAGAGGCCCAGGCAGATGAGACCTGCTCTAGGGGGCCATGACCTGGAGGGTGGGGCTGGGAGGTGGAGAAATATCCTACTTCCATAGGAGAGATCAGTGCCAGCTCCTACTGATCACTTGTTTGAGGGGTAGGCTGGCTATGTGCCCATGTCCTAGGAAGGTGCTTGCCCCCCCTAGACCCATTATCAGCTCTTAGACTCCTATGATTGACAGATGAGGACATGATTGATAGGTCTGGCTTCCCTGGCTGCAGAGGGGAGCTCACACAGTCCAGAAGAGGGGGAGGCGGGTATGTGAATTAGCCCTCACCCAGTGGTCCTATTTCCACCTGAGATGCCCCCCCCAACCCCGCACTTCCTTCTCTGAAAGAAGTAGCCTGATGGTGGCTGGACATGACCTCAGGGCACAAGGGTGGAGCAAGGTGGGGCCTGCAAGACCTTGGCCTCTGTCCTCCCAACAAGCATTGTGCCCATGAGGTAGGGATTGGGGGTTCAGGGAAAGGCTGAGTTGGGGTCTTGGAGGGGAGGGAATGAGTAACCCTCTGATAATTTTATCTCCAACCTTTCTTCCTCCCTATTTGCCCCACCCCATGACTCGGGGTACCCACTTTCCCCCTACTTCCTCCCCGCCTTCCTCACACCCCACGCTCCCCTCTCTGGTTTCCCGTGTCCTCACTCCCCATCTTCTGATTCTTGCCCCGCTCCCTGTCCCCACTCCCCTCCTCCCTCTCCTGTACCTTCCGCATTTCTTGCGGGCTGGCAATCTCCCTCCCCCTTCTCCTCCTCCCCACCCCCTCATCTCTATCTCCCCTTCACAGCGGTGCAGCGCGGCCGAATTCCGCACTCGCTACCGGGCACTGTGGCAGCCTCCTCGGGCAGCCCTCCTGGCTCTGCGCTGGCCGTGGCCGGCGGAGACCTCTTCCCGGGGCAGCCGGTGTCGGAGCTGATCGCGCAGCTGCTGCGTGCCGAGCCCTATCCCGCGGCGGCCGGGCGCTTCGGTGCAGGAGCCGCGGGCGCTTTCGGAGCCGGGAGCGGCGCGGCGGGCGCGGTGCTGGGCATCGACAATGTGTGTGAGCTGGCGGCGCGGCTGCTCTTCAGCACCGTGGAGTGGGCGCGCCACGCGCCCTTCTTCCCCGAGCTGCCGGTGGCCGACCAGGTGGCGCTGCTGCGCCTCAGCTGGAGCGAGCTCTTCGTGCTGAACGCGGCGCAGGCAGCGCTGCCCCTGCACACGGCGCCGCTGCTGGCCGCCGCCGGCCTGCATGCCGCGCCCATGGCCGCCGAGCGTGCCGTGGCCTTCATGGACCAGGTGCGCGCCTTCCAGGAACAGGTGGACAAACTGGGCCGTTTGCAGGTTGACTCCGCGGAGTATGGCTGCCTCAAGGCCATCGCGCTCTTCACACCTGGTGAGACGCCCTGGAATGGGGGGGCTCTGGCCTGGGGAGGGGCTGGGTGGCGGAGGGGAGAGACCTAGCTCCTGACCTTGACCCCCTTAGTCCTCCACTTCCGGATCTACAGCTAGCCAGACTTGCGTCCCTGCATGCGCCTTTAGCGCTGTTGGGGGACAGTGGAGGAAGCGATGCAGGCGGTCTGACACCGTCTGTGATGGCCCCACTCCCTGACCCCAGGCCTTCATAAGAACTTTGATCCCCCACGGCTCCATGTCTTAAGGCCCCACAGCCTCCCCCCTTGATTCTCAGGCTCCCTGAGACCCCCCCCACCTTCACCCCCTCATCAAGGTGTTCATCGTGCTCAGTGGGCACTGACGTGCTCAGTGGGCACTGACGGCAGAATGACAGGTGGGGGGCCGCGGGAGGGGAGGTCTGCCCACTTGGCTCTGTCCGTCACTTACTGATTTCCGTTCTCCCTGAACTCTGTGACCCTCATCTGCCAAATCAGGATGCTCCTCTTGTTACTGACCACTTAATGGAGGACTGCCTTCCACTTACGAAAGGCAGGGGTTCTCTGACACCTGGTTCTGGGGTCTCCTGGGCCCTTCGCTCCCTGATTCCTAGGACCCTAGACCACTGACCCAGGGCTCCCAACCTGCCCCCCCACCCCCGGAAGGCCTTCAGGGGCCACCCACAGCAGAGCTGGATCGGGTAGGGTGTGTGGCTTGAAGCCCCTCCCACCTAGGGGCGGAGGCATCTTAGTTCCTTCCTAGTCTTCAGTAACCGCCAAAGCCCTGCTTTATTGTGGTGGGAGTGGTGGCATAGCAGACTCTGCATTTTGCAAGGAGGTCCCACTAGGTGTCTCCTGGAACTAAGGATGCGGAGCCAGACCCAGGCTACTCTGGGAGGTGGCTTTTATCCAATAATACGGCTTTGCCCCTCTTTACTTACCCAGGACATTTTCTCTGCCCTGACATTCATAGGGCTCTCACCTGTCACCTTCACTCACAAGGGAGGTCTGTTTAGTATGTCTGAATACCCTCTCTAGGCTTTGCTTTTCTTCCCAAGTCCCCTTGCCAGCCCCCTCTTCCCCTTGAGCTTTTTGTTTGGGGTGTTTTCAGCCTCACCTCCTGGCATGCAGAATTTCCCTAACCAGAGACTGAAGGCAGCCCCTGCAGTGGAAGTGCAGTCTTAACCACTAGACCACCAGGGAATTCCTTCCTCCTCAAGCTTGATTAGAACCTGTCTCCCTGTTAAATGCCTTAGTCAGGGCCCTTCCACCCTTGAGACATCACGACCTGCACTCCGTGTCATCATCCTCAGATGAGGCCACCTTAATATCTCTTGGGGACCAACAGTGCCTTAGATATTAGACACCCCATTTGTGCGCTGGGTCCTGTCTCCCCTCCCTTGAGTGCCCTCCTCTGTACCAACAGCCCTGAGTGGTGTCCCCTAGCCCCGGTCAGCCCTGGGGTCCTGTGTCCTCCTGCCACTTCTTCTTCTGACCTTGCCCTTGTCCCTTAGATGCCTGCGGCCTCTCAGACCCAGCGCATGTGGAGAGCCTGCAGGAGAAGGCGCAGGTGGCCCTCACCGAGTATGTGCGGGCCCAGTACCCATCGCAGCCCCAGCGCTTTGGGCGCCTGCTGCTGCGGCTCCCTGCCTTGCGTGCCGTCCCGGCCTCCCTCATCTCCCAGCTGTTCTTCATGCGCCTGGTGGGCAAGACGCCCATCGAGACGCTGATCCGAGACATGCTGCTGTCAGGAAGTACCTTCAACTGGCCCTACGGCTCAGGCCAGTGACCAGACAGGGCCAGGTCTGCAGACCTCAAGGGACACGGATGCTCAGGCCTCCGGGGCGGGGGAGGGTGCTCCCCCGGACAGAGGACCCTGGCTTCCCTCCTCAGACTCCTATTTTTTAAAGACTGTGAAATGTTTGTCTTTTCTGTTTTCTAAATGATCATGAAACCAAAAAGAGACTGATTTGTCTAGACTCCAGTCAAGTCTTCCCCAGAAACCCTGATGAAAATGAGGGGTGAGACAGAGGGTCCAATCCCAGGACAGCCTTGTCCCTTGGTACCCCAAGAATAAACTCGTGGGGGTGTGGCTTCTCTGGTGTGATGGGCAAAGTCCTGGCGTCTGGACTGGAGGGGCAGCTGCAGCCAGGCAGGGGTGATGAGTGCCAGACTGATCCTCTGGACACGTAATCCATGTTGGACACTACATGATGGATGAATCACGGCCAATAATAAAGAAGTTTCCTACCTGCACAGTCTCCATCATCTTAGTCGGGGGAGGGGTGACACAGAAGGCACCCTACCATGGGGACCCACTCCCAGCCCAGCTGGAACACCTACAACCTAACAGCCCTACTTGCTGGTTTTTTAAAATGTGTTTGTGTGGGATAGTTTTGTGTGGAAACAGGCTGGAAGGGGAGGCCAGAGGTCAGCCAATGAGTTTGTAGGAGTTGGGCTGAGCAGATGAATTTAGATTCTGGCCTATGAAAGTGAGCCTCATACATTCACACAAACCCTGGACTAAGTACTTTATTGTTCTTCCTTTTTTAGCTGCACCACACGGCTTATGAGATGTTAGTTCCCCGACCATGCCAAGGCCTAACCCACCGGACTGGCAGGGAAGTCCCTTTGTTTTCTTTGGTCAACCCTTAATCATGGTGTCTGGGCCCCAGTGTCCTTGGGAGAAATGTTTGGGGCGAGTTCTGTCCCTTGATCTCAGCCCAGATAGAGCCCTCCATTTCGCTGGCCACAGCGACTGGTTTAGGGAGGGCATGTGGCCCAGAGCTGGCCAGTGAGATTCAATGGCAGGATGGAAATTAGGATAAAGCAGAGCCAAAAAGGAGACCAATTTCACAGGATACTTTTGGAGCCCCTGGATCAAGCCACATCTGAAACCCTTGGGCATTTCAGTTCCATGAGCCCAGACTTCCCCTTCTGTGCCTGAGCCAGTTTAAATTTTTTTTGTTACACGTAATTAAAAAACTTTTAGAAATTGGCATTTAGAAGATGGAGACCTCTAAGGTCAGACCTTGAAATGTGGACTTAATTGAGGTGATATGGGGTGATGCAGGGCACCAGGGGGCGTGCCAGCCTGGCCTCAGAAGGTTGTGGCCCAGTTCTGTAGTAGGAAAGGCATCTGTGGAATTTATGCCAGGACTGTGGCTCTAGGGGATGGGTAGAAAGGGCCCAGATGGTGGTGTGGGTGGCACCTTTTGGCCCTGACTGAAGGCTTGTCAAGTGAAGACAAATTTATCAATCATGGTCCTTTGAAAACAGGGAAGAACCGGGGTCTCACCCTGTAGGTTGGGCTAGGGCTTAGCCATAAAGCAGCCTCAGCCCTCCAGAATGTTCCCCATTGGAACCCTCATCTCCCCCATGTCCATCTCGGGACATCTGGGAAGACGGAAACAAATGAGTGAAGGTCTCTTGGGTGTGCCCTGTCCCCAGAAGGGGACTGAGGTTGGAATGGGATGAAGCTCTCCCACTGGCAGCTGGGCTGGTTTCTGCCCTGGGTGGGTGTTTTCTGAGAGGTCCTGTGCACAAGTGAATGTCCACTCCAGCCGGCTGGACAGCAATGCACTGTTTCTCAGATTCACAGGACGTCTGTGGACTGACCAAGACCATGGTGTCTGTCCTGCTTCCAGTTGGTCAGAGACTTGGATGCTTGTCCAGGCCTGATTGCTGAGCTTCTACAAAACCCAAACCTCTGTTGCTGGAAGAAGACATCTTGAGCCTCTCTGGTTGTCAGGACACCTGTTGGGGTCCAGCCCCCTCTCCTTGCTCTATCACAGTGGGCTCTCTTTCTGAGGACATGTGTTCTTGAGGACCGATCCTGGGGCTGAGACCTCTCTGTGACCCAGTGGCTGGCACTGCCTTCCTTGCCTGCAGCCTGCCTAACTGCCCCTGTGCTCTGGGAGGCCAAGGCTCAAAGAAAGCTCCTGGGCTACCATCACTGGGCTTCACATGGAGCCTGGTCCTACCTGTGCTCCATCCATGCTACCCAGAGCCTGGCACGGCATGGACATTAGGGGACCCTCCTGGCTGAGGGGGTGACACTAATGGTTGACCCCTCAGCTTCCTACTCTTGGAGACTCTTGGAAGCCATTTGAGACTCTTGGAGCCCCCTGGATAGACTAGGGTTCACAGTCTACTCAGAGACCCTGGCCAATTCCCTTGCTCAGGAAGAACAATTTTTTGGTGACGAGTGAAACCAGGAGTTTTAAGTGGCAGTAGGTACTTAATAAATGTTTATTCCACTGGAATGGAGAGCAGGACCCACTTCCAGGGGATGGACTGGGATGTAGGGTCTCCATGGAAGTCCTGCAGGAGGTTCTGGGAAGCCTTGCTGGAAGAGGGGCCATCAGATCTAGGCCTCAAAGGCGAAGGCATTTAAAATCAGGCATGGCTACCCCAGGCTGGGCAACAGTAACAGCAAAGATCAGGAGGGAAGAAAAGAAGGAAGGGCAGCGTAGGGCCTCCCACTTCGTTGGTTCCCTCTATTCGCCAGGACACTCAGAAGTACACAGAGCCCTCGCTGTCTCCTTGGTCATCAAATTTCTGGATCTGTGTCTTGAGGTGCCTTAGTTTGCCCTTCAGGTAATGGCAGCGAGCCTGCTTGTCCAAGAAGCTGGGGTCCTGAGCAGGGTGAGATCCAGGGAAGTCTTTATGGCAGTCTGGCCTATGCCTCTCAAGCTGCTTGAGCTTTCATCTTTTCCTCTCTGAACCTTAGTTTTCTTTCCATGAAACTGGGCACAAGTGCCCAGCCTCATGGGAGTGTGAGTATGTGGAGGGGGGGGCGGGGGGTGGTGCAAAGGCCAGGCTGTAGGACTCAAGAGGCACAACTCACCATCTGCTTCTTCTCAAATTCCCTCCAGACACGGGCAGCAACATGGGCCTCCTTCTGCCAGAGGAGAAGGAAGCGGGTGCTCAGGGAGCACAGGACCCAAGGAGGGATGGGGAAACAGGTTCAGACAAGGTGGACCTTGTCAAGGGCTGACCTTGGCCCATGTGATGTGGTGCCCGCCCAGCCTGGACGAGGAAGAGGCCCAGAGATCTGAACCCATTGGGCTTCCAGAGGCCAGGCTTAGGCCACTTGCAAGGGATGTAGGGTGAGGGTTTCCACCTGGTGCTGACCTGGCTTCGGGGTCTGGGCAGTGAGTTCAGCAGGGCCTCCAGCTGCTGGAGCTTTGCCTGTGCAGAGCCCACCTCCTGCTGGAGCTCCAAGAACTCTGGGTACTGGTCCTGAAACACCGCAGCATAGCGGCTCCGATCCTTTGCAGTGCTCACTGGTGGGTACTTACTACCAGGTTGAAAGGGGGTCAAAGTATGAGTGGAAAGAAATCTTTTCCACAATCACTGTAATTTGCTTTTCTTTGTCTCTGTTGGGCTCCCTGCCCCAAATGCCCTTCTTCTCTTTTTACTATTTGGTAAACTCTTACTCTTCCCTTGTAGCTCAGTTGGTAAAGAATCTGCAGGAGACCCAGGTTTGATTCCCGGGTCAGGAAGATCCCCTGGAGAAGGAAATGGCAGCCCACTCCAGTATTCTTGCCTGGAGAATCCCATGGACAGAGGAGCCTGGCAGGCTACAGTCCATGGGGTCCTAAGAGTCAGACACAACTTGGCGACTAAACCACCAAACTCTTACTCGCTTGTCAAAGTCCCAGCCTCAGTGCCCCTTCCCTGTTCCATGAAATTAGGAACCACTCACAGTTCATAGTCAGGCACGGGGTGGGGCCTAGGCACATGTCTCTCGCAGATGGCTCTAGTAGACTTCTTGGTGCCCAGGAGGGCCCGGGAGGGGAGTTCATCCTCAAATACAATCTTCTTGGGCTTTGTCCTGTGGGCTCCGGGCTGGGGCTGGTACACAGTTGGGGGAGCGCTGGGTTTGAGGCCTCTAGACACCAGCCGCTGCAGAAGGCGCAGGAATCATGATTTGGAGTTAACGAGGGTTAGCCGGCATCCCTTAAAGAGGGGGAAATGAATCCTATGCCTGGGCTCGGCCTCGGAACCCTCCTCCCTTTTAGACTCACCGGAGGGCCAGGGCCAGGCGGACGGGTCTGCAGGTTCCCCCGGGAGCCATGGGTCCGGGGGGGCTCTCGGGTGGGCATCGGCTTGGGGACGGCGCCGCTCCGGCGTCCCCGGGCAGGTGTACGGGTCCTGCGGGGAGAGCCGTGAACAGCGTGTGGCGGGGATGGTCGGCGGGCGGACTGTGGACACAGCAGGGGGACATAATTGGAGGTGGGACGGTGGGAGGACTCACTGGGAGGCGGCTCCCGGAGCGGCCAACTACTTTACCCGTTACGCTTTCTCAATTTCCGCCCTCATTTGCATAGACGCACGCCATTGGCCTCAGGGAGCCCCAGGCCCGCCGCCGGCTGCGTAACCCGGAAGAGCGCTATGCAAATAATCCGTTACGTACCGCGCAGCCCAGGATTGGCTCGCGTTAACCCCGGCGCGGCCCGCAATCTCTCCCGCAGGGCGAGGCGGAGTCCAGGGACAGCACCCCCGAGAAGACCGTTGGGATCTCCGGTCCGGTGGCGGCCCGCACGAACCACTCCTGCCTGGGGTCACCTGTCCCAGTGTTTGGGGCTCCGACTCTAGGTCCGCTCCCGAAGTCCGTGTGGTGCATTAACTACAGGCTGGAGTCCACTGTCTGGGTCGCTCCGCTTGCCAGGGGAGGGGCCTCGGTATATAGGGCGGGGCTGGCGGTGAGGGGGCGGGCCGGGGGAACCCGGAAGCGGACCCACACCCTGGCGGTGAGACTGACGGAGAAAGCTAGCTGCTGTGTATTTAGGGCCGGTAACTCACCCTTTCTGACCCTCAGTTTATTTGGAGAACTTTCGGCAGAGAATGAGATGGTTAGACAGCATCACCGACTCAATGGACAGAAGTCTGAGGAAACTCCGGGAGACAGTGGAGCCTGGCGTGGTGCAATCCATGGGGTCGCAAAGAGACCGACACGACTTAGCGACTGAACAGCAGCACCGACTTATCTATTTACTTGAGTGAGTGAGTGAAGTCGCTCAGTCGTGTCCGACTCTTTGCGACCCCATGGACTGTAGCCCACCAGGTTCCTCCATCCATGGAATTTTCTAGGCAAGAGTACTGGAGTGGGTTACCATTTCCTTCTCCAGCGGATCTTCCCGACCTGGGGATCGAACCCGTGTCTCCCGCATTGCGGGCAGACGCTTTACCGTCTGAGCCACCAGGGAATCGCATCTATTTACTTAGCGGTTATATTTTTAAAATAGTTCTTTAAATAAGCACTGGAGGCATGTTTAGAGAATTCACATAGAAAAGAAGCGTAGCGCAGAGTGAATTTCTTACCCACCCTTATTCCCAGAGGCCACGGTTAATTGTATCTCCTTTCGGAGAGATTCGAAGTCAATGACAAATCTTCCTTACTACGGACAATACTATAGAAAAAAGATTCAAGGGCACATTTCTTTGGCCAATTGTGCAGGCTTATGTAGGATGAATTCCTAGAAGTGAAACTTCCCAGAATCCACGGGGGAAAGACCTGTGTATTTTAATTTGGAGAGAGATTGTCAAACAGATTGAACTGACTTGGAAAAGACTGTGAAGCTGGGAAAGTTTGAAGGCAAAAGAAGAGGGTGGCCGAGGATGAGATGGTTACATAGCATCACCGACATAACTTTGAACAAACTCTGGTAGATCGTGGAGGACAGAGGAGCCTGGCATGCTGAAGTCCATAGGGTCACAAAGAGCCGAACACAACTTAAAGACTGAACAGCATCAATTGTTAAGTTGTTTTTCAGTGAGCTTCTGCCAATAATGCTCTAATCAGCTGGTTTTCCCACAACCTTTGCAACCTCAATGGCATCACAGTTTCCTGTACATGTACTTTCAAAGTTTTAAATCTTGCCTAATCTGGTGAGTGAAAAAATTCAGAAACCATTGTATTTGTTTTCCTGTTTATTTCCTGCAAAATTTTTTTTTCTTGTTGGCTTTTAGGAGCTTTTTATATATTAAGGGTGTTGATTTAACCAGATAGTGTATCTTTGCTGTTACTATTATAAATGGGATCTTCCAATATATTTTGCAACTTTGTTTTTTGCATATAGGAAGTTAATTTAAATATTCATTAACCCCCTTGTTGGTTTACTAAATTTTCTTACTGAAATAGCTAGCTGTTTTAGTTTGCTTGGATCTTTTTATATAGACAAATTTATCTTCTATGAGTAATTTTACTTCTTTCATTTTTTTTGTTGTCTAGTTGCATTGACTAGCACCTCCAGACAATATTAAATCATTGGAGGAGATGGGTGGACTGTGAGTATCCCTCCACTCCAGCTCAGTTTAGTTTCTTCACTTTGACGGTAGAACTTCTAGTATTTGCCCATTAAACTCAACACTGCCTTTGGCTTGAGATTTTTCCGTTCAATGAGGAAATGCTCGTTATTTTTAATTGAGACTTTGTGTAATGGATGCTGTGAATAGTACCGTTTCACTCTGATTTTGCTTCCTGATGCATTAATACGGCTATTAACATGCTTCCTAATACTGAACCATCTCTGAGTCACAAGCAGGAGCCTCCTTCTTATGGTCTATTTTTAAAGAGTTGCCACTAGAGCTTTCATAAAGCTTTAAAAACTGCCACCAGAATTTTAAAAGGTATTAGTGGTGGTTTTACACCTATGCTGATGCAGTGGGGGTGGGGCCCACACGGACAACTCCATGCGTGTTCCACAGGCACCTTCTGTCCACCCTTCCTTTCCAAGCTTCTTCAGTCACTCCTCTCACAGACTTTGCTCTTGACATCTGGAGTGGGGATAAGCAGAACCCAGGACCCATAATTCCTCTGGACTCATACTCCATGATCCCTTCCAGGGTCCCAACTCCAACGCCCACCCAAACTATGACCTGGGCAGGCAGGGTCGCCACTGATTTTCTTGTGTTTGCTGAGTGACTGTGTGAAGCACCTGCAGTGTCCTGAGACTTTCGGCTGTGGCTGGGCTAAGCCTTGTCTCTTAAATTACCACTTTCAATCCCAAGGAAAGCCCAGCACTGACACCCTGAGAGGGTAATAGGCAGGAAGGCTAGGGGTCCCCAGATGGAGGAAATAGGTTGCAAGTGTCAGACATTTTTTTTTTCTCTCTCTTAAGTGGCAGGAGGAAACAAACTACAAGTGTCAGACATTTTCCCCTTCTCTATGCAAAATTAAAAGGTTTCTTTAAAAATTTTGTGTTGCCATGATGACACCTGGTTCCACCTGAAATTAACTCTTCTCAAACCTTGAGCTAACCAATGCGTTTTTCTTATGGAAATGTTTTTCTTAAGCTATGTTAATGAACTATGTACTTACCTTAGACTCTGTCTTTCATCAAGTAGGTTCTGCCTAAGACTCAGAAAACCAGCATGTTTTACTCACGGAAATGTTCTCTTAAGCTATGTTAATGCAACTGTGTATTTGCTTGGAAATCTGCCTTTCTTCAAGATTCACGTCAATTTTTTTTAAGGAATTTATTTGGTCGCAAGAGGTCTTCGTTGAGGCGTGTGGAATCTAGTTCCCTGACCACGGACTGAACCTGGGCCCCCTGCATTGGAAGCATAGACTCTTAACCACTGGGCCACCAGGGAAGTCCCCATGTCAACTGTTGTATGGCCTGGGATGACTCACCTTGTGCCAGTGTTATCGCAAAATGCATGT
This sequence comes from Bos javanicus, assembly GCF_032452875.1. Lineage (NCBI taxonomy): Eukaryota > Metazoa > Chordata > Mammalia > Artiodactyla > Bovidae > Bos > Bos javanicus. The sequence continues at coordinate 5,931,451 of NC_083874.1, forward strand.
TGTGGGTGAGGGGCCGGGTGCCACTCTGAGTTTTCAGACATTTCCTTTTCTCTAATTAGCAGCTTACTAATAGGTATATTAACTTCTTGCTGAAAACTAGCAAGTTAATAAAACTTTATTACACAAAATTTCTGAGCGGTCAAGCCTTGTCACTGGCTCTGGATCAAATTCATCTCCTCCAGAGGCCAAGAATCCCGGCGTCGTTCATAGCTCAAAAGAGACAACTTTTCAACCCTTCCTACAGGCTGACCTCCAGGCATGGGCCCACTCCTCCTCAACCCTCCAGACCTTACCTTGACTCCACAGGAATGTGTTTGGCTCTGACTCCATCAGATTGGGAGTTCTTGGGGCCCCTATGGGCCCTGCCTTGTCCAGTGTGAAGTAGGTACCTGGGGGGCGGGGAGCAGAAATGGGAGGCAGGCTTGTGACTCACCTCCCCCAGCTGCCTGACCTCCTTCCTCCCCTGGTCCTGTACTCTCTGCAGCTCTCATGGGGCTCCAAGGGCCTTCCCATCATGTTGCCAACCCCAAAAGGTATCACCCCTGGACAGGGTGGAGGGCAGAGAGAGCACAGGTGACACAGGCCAGGCCAAGTCTTTATTTGAGTTTGGGCATGATGCGGATGAAGAGGATCATGCTGATGAAGATGAAGCAGACGACTATGAGCATGGCCCAGAGCAGCCAGTTGACCGACTTCTGTGTGTGCTGCTCCAGCCGCTCGGATTCCGTCTTCAGCTTTTCCAGGTTCTGGTCAGCCATCTTGAGTGAGTGTGACAGGGTCTGTGGGTGAGGCAGGGGGAGGTGTCAACAGGACTGGGTCCAAGTGTTGCCTCTTTCTACTGCAGTGGGGTAAATCTATACTTCTTGGCCCTTGCTAGTGCTATTTCCTCTTCTGGGAATGCCATTTTTGACTTCTGCCAAACTCCTATTCATCCAGCTAAGTCCCAGCCATAGGGACCTTCTTCTGGGAAGCCTTCTTTGATGCCCCAAACCAGAGGCTCTAGGGTTCCCAGAGTCCTCATACCTGGTTGTCCTTCTTGATGACACTCTGGGCAGCCAGTGTGTTGGTCTTGAGGCTCCGGGCCAGGCCGAGCATCTCCTCTGCCAGCTTCTCCTGGAGGTTCTGGTGTCGCTGCAGGACAAGGTCTAGCTCGGCTGCTGACTGCTTCTCATCCCTTGGTGTGGGCCCTGATGCCCCACTGACCCCACAGATGGGTAGACCAGTGGGTATGAGATCAGGGGATGGGGGAAGGAGGGAAGAGACCAACATGTTTTCAAGGGACCTAGAGATTATAGTTCCAGCTACCGCGCTGCTTGGGGTTCTTTCTCCTTTTTTGCTTTGGCTTCTGGGAAAAGCATCCTCAGAAGTGGCTGTTCGTTAAGTGTTTTTTTTTTTTTTAATTTTATTATTATTATTACTGGCTGCACCGCTCAGCCTGCAGGATCTTTTTCTCCAACCAGGGATTGAACCCGGGCCCTTGGCAGTGAAAGCACACAGTCCTCAGTACTGGACCACTGGGGTTCCCCTGATTGGTGTTTAGATGCTCGTGGTTGTGCTTTAGTGGTCCAAGCTTTGCCCAACTCCCCTCTCCCCACAATGCTGCCCAAGGGCTGAAGATACTCACGTTCTCTTCCTCACGTCCAGTTCAGGCTCTGAAAGCAAAACAAGCCAAGCAGGCAAAAAGGAAGAAATGGTTTGCTGTTTTCCAGTTTACTGACCATTGCCCGGGATGTGTCTGCTACTCACAAGGCCATTTCCCGTTCTGTCTGTCGCACAGCAGGTGCAGGAAGTCTTCCTCATCAGGGCTCCCCCAGGCCCCAGGTCCCCCCTCTAGCCAGCCTTAGTCACTTGGGCTGGGAGTGTCCAATTCTGTCTCCTCTAGGGCCCCTTCCTCTGTCCTGACACCCTCTTCAAGTATGGTAAGGCCCCTGGGCACAGTTTCCCCGGGCTGTGCACACCCTGTGGGAGCCAGGTTAGGCACGAGGGATGTGGGGCACTAAGAATACATGTATGTCCCAGGCCTTGAGTCCTGTTCTGCTCATGCTGTCTCACCTTCACTAGAGTCCTGTGGGAAAAAAGGAGAGGCACAGAATCACCAACCATGCCATGCCCCCAGACCTGTCCTTTCTGCTTTCAGAAACTCCCCACCCTCAATCAGGACCCTGGACAAGTCCTATGACCTTTGAGGCTCAGTTTCCTCATCTATAAACTGAAAACAAGGGTTCATATTTTGAAGGGTATTTTTCAGATCCACAGAAAGTGCTCATAGAAGTATCTGTCATCCTATTTCACAGCTGAAAAAACTCACTTATGTGTGGTGAGGCGGGGCCAAACCTTGCTCCGGGCCAACTCTGGGGCTTTTAAGTGTAGATGTGCCATTTTTGCCATGTACCAAAACTCTTACTAATCTAGTAAAGCCCTGGCCACGATGCCTGTCTGTTGGGAAGCCTTGTCTGATGGTCCAGGTCCTGTCTGTTGGGTATCCTAGTCCCTGCACCGGAAGTGTTTGTTGTTCTGGCCACCTCCATGCACAAAGTCCTGTCCCCAGCTGAAGTTTTCCCGGGACTAGGGAGGGAGCCCTACCGTGCCTAGCAGCTCACTCCGCATTTCACTGGTGTACCGAGCCCGTGACTGTAGGTGCACTGTCTTCGTAGCGGGTACCCGTTCCCTTGCTGTAGTTGGTACTCGGCCAGGGGCCAGGAACTGGTTGGCTAGTGCCTTCTCTGAGGAGGAGGTCTGCAGAAGCGGGAAGGGAGCAGTCACCAGAGGGGCAGGCCCCAGGTGAGCATGACGGTTGACCAGGCAGAAGTGCCCCTGCTTACCAGTTTCTCTGCCTGCAGCATTCCCTTCAGAAAATCTACCTTCCGAGAATATTCATTGAGCACCTCGGAAGCCGGTTTGCTGGAAGGGGAGAAGAGGAAAAGGAAAGCCTACTGTGCCCAGTTGAGGGGAGGTTCTTAGTGGGAACTTGGTCTCCAGTAGGAGACTCAATTTTGAACCACTTGTGGCCGCTTGCACTCACCTCGCCTGTGCTTTCAGGGCCTGCAGCATGTCCTCGAGAGCTCCCACGTACTGGGGACAAAAAGGGGGGGGTGTCAGCCCAGTCCTCCCCCCTACCCCGACATCCTGCTTAGAGAGATCAGAGCCAACAAGGGGCGAGGCCAGGATGGGGGCGGGGTTGAAACAGGAGGAGCCAATTATCAGGGGGAGGGACCAGCTGAGCCCCAGGGAGAAGGCGGGAGAGCAGCAGGTGGACGTGGCCGGAACCAACCGGAAGGGGCGTGGCCACGCTGGCTGGCGAGGCGGGGGACTCGGGCCCGGTGGCCTCTAGATGCGGGGACCACTCTCTTGGATTCGGGGTTTACGAGGAAACACGAGATTCCCTACCTTTTCTAGACGCCACTCGTCCGGGTCCCGTTTCTCCGCTGCCATCGCCTCGCAGCGGCACAGCAGCCGCACCAGGTTCAGCTCCAGCCTCGACGCTGCCATCACCACCCAGTGGTACTCCGCCCCTTCCGCCGGCGCCATCTTAAGAGATGGCGGAAGTGCCCTCCGTGGCCTCTTTCCGGTCGGAAGTGCCCTGTTCGTTTGCTGTCCCATTCTTGTTTAGGGTGGCGGAAGTAATGTCTTCTTTCAATGCGAGACACCATCCCGTCTGCATTTACTCCGGGATGAACCGCTTGCTTATTCTTGCGAGCGTCTTGATCCTTCCGGAAAGGTTGAAAGGATCAAGTCCTTCGGTGCCAGAAGACCCACATGCAAAGCGTGAAGTGCTCATTACTCCCCCTCCTCAAAATTCGTACCCTTCTCTCCACTCCTTCCTGAGTTTTTCCCACTCTGAGCCTTCTGCATCCAGGCAGTCTTCTCTGAATTCACGAGGAGAGGCCCTGACCTGGGATTTAGGAACCCAAGACTTAGGGGCTATTATTTCCGGTCCCAGCCCTGACCCTGACTCCACCTCCCGTCGTAGCCTTTTGCGAGTTTCTTAACTTTTTCTGGACCTGTTCCCCCTACGGTCTGGCAGTGACATGAGCTAAACCTGGGAGCGTGAGGTGTGGCTGGGTCACCCTCAACGCCCAGACCCCCGTGGACAGAACCCCACCCGCGTCCTCAAGAAGTCAAGGCCTCTTGTTCGAGTCTCCTTCTGTGGGCCCTCCGAGTGAGGATGGGGACATCATAGGGGCTGAAGTCTGGTGTACATCCCTCAACTATCTCCCCATCCTTCAGGTTACCTGTGTTCAGGTCACATCAGTGGCCTTGGTGCCCTGTAAGTACCGTGGATGAGTCTAAACTCAAACTCAGGTTATTGATGGGGTGGCGGGCTGGGGGTGGTGGTGCCGGGGAGCGGCTCTAGAGCCAGACAGGGCTTCCCAAGTGGCTCAGTGATAAAGAATCCACCTGTCAGTGCAGGAGACACAGGAGACGCGGGTTCGACCCCCGTGTCAGGAAGATCCCCTGGGGAAGGAAATGGCAACCCACTCCAGTATGCTTGCCTGGGAAATTCCATGGACAGAGGAGCCTGGTGGGCTACAGTCCATGGGGTGGCAAAGAGTCGGACATGACTGAGCACACATCCAGACATGCATGAACCAGACAGGGCAGGGTCTGAATCCCAGGCCACCCCATCCCAGCTGTGTGGCCTTGGACTAGACCACCAACTTCAGCATGTGCCACTTAAACTCAGGTCTGTCACAGTCTCTTAACTCCCCCACACCTACAAACCCCATCTGCCAACCAATTACAACTGCCGATCTGGTTGCAACCTGGGAGCTTCTCTACTGGTGGTGATGGTGGTGGTGCTGTTGCTTCAGGCTCTAGTGGATCCACCAGGACTGACTCCCCACCCCACAAGGCAGATGGCCCCTTCAGCTGACATTTAAGCCCCTGCTGGGGAAGGGCTAGGCGTGACAGGAGGCAGCTCCCAGGACAGCAGGCTGTCCTCACTTCATGTGACTCTACCATAAGCTGCCTGCTTCCGCAGCTTTCTGGATCAATAAGAAGCACTTCCAGGGATTCCCCTGGTGGTCCGGTCAAGCTTCCACTGCAGGGGGTGTGGGTTTGATCCCTGTCAGGGAACTAGGATCCTATAAGCTGCATGGCACAGCCAAAAAATAAGCCCACTTCGCTTGTGTTAAATTCCAACAGGACTTGGCTGGAGGAATGATGGAAGTCCTCCCAGACAAAGGGGCTCAATCCTTGCTCTGCACCATCGCCATTTTTGGCTGAGGCTGCATGTCTGACCCCCGCCCCCACCCTTGAGCCTGTCTGAGTAGGAACTGAATACAGACACCTCTTAGGCACTTTTTCTTTATTTCACATGGCCTGTGGGTGTCTCTTGTCCCAGACCTGGCACCGTGTGTCCAGGTGCTGGGAGAGTGGGCTGAGCCTGAGAGGGGAATGCCCCTCTCTGCAGATGCCCAGACTGTCACTGTAGATTTGCAGAGACATACAAGCCCAGGCCTTGCCCTCCCCACCCGTGAACGGTCCTGAGTTACGGGCTCCTGTTCTGCCACATGGGGCTGGCAGTGCCAAGGTGGTCTTCTCTGTCCGGGGCACAACAGACCGAGGAGTGATGGCCACATTCGCGTATCCCTGGAATAATGTGAGGTCTGTGGTGCCTGGAGTGGAGGCTGCCTACCATCGTGTGTCCTGGCTCTAGCCAACAGTCTTGATCACCACGGAAGGCTCCACTGTTCCCTTGAATGGGCCAGATAGCCACTGGCCGGGCCGCAGTACAGGGCAGTCAGGGGCCACAAGTGTCCAAACCCCTCATGCAGAGTCCTTGCCCTCGGCCCCCTCAGCTGTCCCTCAGCGTGGGTCTGAGCCTCCGAAGCTTGGCGGCTATGTGGGCTTGCTCTGAAGACTCACATCCAGGTTATAAGGAAGATGCAGGGAGTTAATATAAAAGTTTGTACATACACATATAAAAACAATTTGGTCTTCTGTTAAGGCTGTTACAGTTTAAACTTATGTAAACCACACACAAAGAAACAGTGACCTTGAAAACGTACAAAAGGGGAGCTGGGAGATGCTGGGCTGCCTGCCATGATTCGGTGCTCTGATCGGGCGCCTCCGTGTGACGTGGGGGCTCAGCAAGGGTGGCCAGGCCTCAGCCAGCCTCTCCCCGCCTGAATTCACTTGGAGCCAGTGCCCACCTCACATCACTCTCGGAGCTTTCCATTCTGGATCCTTCTCAGATTGCTGAATGCTGGCTCTGGAGCTCCGGTGCCCAGCTCGGGGACTGGGCCATCCTTGCATGTGCGGATGCTGGCAGCTGAGGGCCCTCAGCCATTGGCCTGGCCCGAGGAAGAGGGCAGGCAGTAGGTTGGGGGATCCGAATACCTCCGCTTGGCCCCAGGCGGCCGATCATCCTTGTCCAGGGGCTCCTGAGGGCCCTGAATGGGCAGGTGAGTGCCTGGCGTGATATACACGGAGTGTACCTGGTCTGGGCGGCGGGCCGGTGGCTCTCGGCGCCTCACCATGGTGGCAGCTTCCTGGGTACCAGGCGCCCGGCCAGGGAGATAGGAGGGCAGGCCAGGCGGAAGCTTGATGTTGGCCGTGGGCATGATCGGGGTCCGCCGGGGGGTCTTCACTCTGACCGTCATGAAGGACGACGGCCTTCGTCGAGGAGGGGCGGCCGCCTCGGGGAGGGGGCTCGGGGTGGGCGCGCCGGGGCAGGGGAGAGCAGGCGCGGGGGGCCCTTTTGAGAGACAGATGGCAGGGTTACTGCAGCTTCAGGACCGGCAGATGGACCCTCGCCCGGGGGCCTGCTGGGTGTGGACACGGGAAGGAAAAAAGCAGACTCTACCTTAATACTGACCTTCGGAGGCCCCCCGCCCAGCCCGCTCTTCCAACAGGCTCTCGGTGCTGGCCGACGTCTCTGAGTCCAGGTTCTCCTCATCGGAGCCCCGAGGGTCCAGCTCTGGCAGCCGATAAGTGATGTCCTCCCTGGGGATGAAGGGGGCACAGTGTCCAAGCCTGCTCCATGGTGAAGGACTGCCCCGTGGAAAAGTGCCAGGCCAGTAGGGGACAGAGTAGGTTATTCTGCTCCTTGATGGGACTCTCTGCTCCCTAGCATCCCAAACCACACCCCACCCCAGATGCCCCTGGCTCAGTGAAGTTCATGTGAGCAAAGGGTCAGATTGGAGGGAAACCAGGCATCTGTGACTTAGCTAGCGAGGAGTTTCTGTCTCAGGACCTTAGCACATGCTGTCCCTTCTGTCTGGAGTGCCCCAGCCTACTCCTAAGGACAGGGTGCCCAGGTGGCCCGGATTACACCCGACCTCCTGGCATAATTTGTCAACTGCATCTCTGTTCATACTTCCACCCTGACTGGACAATAAATTGGTGGATCACCCTAGCTGAGGCCAACTTTAGGTTCAGGCATCATCCTTGTGTCCTCTCCTTTCCCTGTGGACCACCATGATGGCCAAGTGGGGGGTTTAAACAGTCCTAGGCTGTGTTATAGGACAGCAGTGCCCCAAGATTGGACCCTGGACCACAGGGCTGAGCCTAGCCCATCAACCTCCTAACAGCCAGACTCCCTCTAGTGGAGGGGCCAGTGGACGGAGACCAGATAGGGCAGCTGAGGGTGGTGAGGGATCAGAGCGACACTTGCTTCTCCTCTTTGATGGACTGGATCCGCTCGATTAGGATCTCCTTCTCCCGATCCTCATCACCACCAGCTGCTTCCTCCTCCTGCAGCACCCCCAGCTCCTCCGGGCCACTGCTGCTGCTCCCCCGGGCCTTGGGGTTCTTCATCTGCAAAGAGATGCAGCATGTCTGGCCAGCCCCTCTGGGTGCTTGCAGATGCGGACAGGGTGGTACGAGCAGCTCTGGGGGAGGTTAGTTCTGACGTGGAAATCTAGGCTTAGGCTTCTCTGGGGATCATGCGGGGACCCAATGGCCAGTACTTGGCTGATTAGTTGTCTTCAGCACAGGCGATCAGCAGGCAATGAGGTTTCCCCAGCATGCACTTCCGGAGGTTAGGACACGCTCGGCCTATTCTACGAGGACCCTAGGGGCCAAGAGGAACCCCAGCATGCACCGCACCGGGAGACATGTGAGGAGGATGGACCGTAGGTGTACATACCAGGACCCCCTCATAGGGAGACGAAAACCCCAGTTTGAGAGGCCATGGCTGGGGGAGAGATGAAGAGAGGGTGACCACACAGGGCCACGACCAGGGCATAAGTGTTAGTCATGGGCATAAGGCATGTCTGACTGTGGGGACAAGGACAGGGTTCTCCCACAGGAACCTGAGACTGGCCCCTTATCCTCCTTTCCGCCCCCCCCACCCTAAGCCTCTTCTGCTGTGGGTGTTTCCCTGTGGGCGGGGCCTAGGGTTGTGGCTGGAGAATGACCAAGAACCCTACCAAGTAGGTGACAGGTTTCTCCCCCACTGCTGAGAGGAACAGCCGACCTTGAGGCTGGTCTAGGATGGTGGTCTTTTGGCCGAGGTGAGGAATTGGCCCCTAACCATGCTGCCACGAGGCCCCAGGTCAGGCTGTGACCAAGGATGTGTGCTGGAAGTGTGCGCTGGGCAGACAAGTGAGACTCCGCCCACCGCCCGAACCCCGCCCCCGCCCAGCTCCACCCACCAAAGCCCCGCCCAGCATAGCTCACAGCATTCTGGCGCAGCAGAGAAAGCCTTCGGCAGGCCATGCTCTCAGCAGCCTCTAGCTGGCTGATCTCCTCCATCTTCACTTTGTACTTCCTCATCTGTTCTTTGATCAGCATCTCCACGCACCTGTGGAGAAGGCTGCTCGGCTACCGGCCCGGGATGGGGGCGGGGGATGGCCAACGTGAGGGCCCCACATCTAGAGAGATGCTGGCCAAAGACTGGGGCATGGTGGCTGAGACAGAGACCCAGAGACCAGGCAGGGCTACAGGCAAGGCTGTGGCTCCCATCGTGGCCCTGGTTCACTCACTGTGTGATCTCGTGCAGTTCACCCCACCTCTCTGAGCCTGAATCCGTCTAAATAAGCCTCCTCCTTTGAAGGAGGAAGTAGAGTACCATGTGGGCCGTTTACCCCATGGGCTGTAGGCAGCTGGCCCCAAGGGCTCTAGAAGTCAGTTGTGACCCAAGACACATCTGCTCAGTGGTCAGGCCAGCCTGGAATGGTTGCTGGCCGGTGGAATGGTCAATACCAGGGCAGGGAGGGCATGGTGGGATGGGATGGGGTCAGTTTGGATGGAGAGGCAGTCAGGACAGGTCTCCTACTGTCAATCACAGATTAAAAAAAAAAAAAGTACCAAGTTATGTGCTGGAAGAAAATCTGTCAACACCACAGGGCTGGCTGCCCGCATAGTGTCAGGGCCTCAGCGGGCTCTCCCCTCTGCCTGCCAGCTGCTGTTTATGCCTGGGGGAGTGCACGGTCAGGCACAGCCCTCAGGCCTGCCTGTGTTCACCTCGTGACACCACTCTGGGTGACAAGCTCTTCCTTTTACAACTCACCGCCTAAACAGTGTCCTCTTAGTGATGGACGTCTGCTGGCGCCCTTCTGAGTCCTTTTTCTTTCATTCATTTTAATTTTTTATGGCCATACTGTGCAGCATGAGAGATCCTAGTTCCCTGACCAGGGATCGAACCTGAGCCCCTTGTGTTGGAAGCTTGGAGTCTTAACCACTGGACTGTCAGGGAAGTCCACCCTCCTGAAGAACTTTCTGAGAATTTTGAAGATCATTTGGTGGGAAGAAGGAACCTTGAGACTATTGCTCCTTTTTGCTGCCGGTTCCCACTGCTCCCAGAGGCTGGGAATGTGGGGTTCACCATCTGTCCCTCACCCTGGACTGGGGATGAGGCATTTCTCCCCGGTTTTTGGGTTTTCACCCTCAAAAGAACTCAGGAGTGATGCTCTTGCTGCTGGAGGGGAGATGCTGCCAGGCCTCCTCCTGGGTCTGGACGTGTGTCAGCCTCAGGATGCCCCCACAGGGCCCGGCTGCTTCCTGCCCTTGTCTGTCACAAGAGCACTGTTCGCCCATCACAGCAGCCAGCGCACATGTGGACTTTGTCAGGAGTTTGGGTTTAGTATGACTTCCTACATGACTTCAGAAGAAAAGAAGGAAGGGTAGAGAGAGCAAATGAAGTCCATGTAGGACCCCAGTGCTCAGGACACCTCCTGGGGTAGTGGTGGTGGTTTAGCTGCTAAGTCGTGTCTGACTCTTTGCAACTCCACGGACTGTAGCCCGCCTGGTTCCTCTGTCCATGGGATTTCCCAGGCAAGAATACTGGAGGGGGTTGCCATTTCCTTCTCCAGGGGACCTTCTCCACCCAGGGACTGAACCTGTGTCTCCTGCATTACAGGGGGATTCTGTATTCAGTGAGGAATCAGCGAAGTCCTCCTGGGGGGGGGGGGTGGTGTGTGTGTGTGTCTGTGTGTGTGTTTGGTTGCACTATGTCTTAGTTGCAGTACATGGGATCTAGTTCTCTGACGAGGGATCGAACCCGGGCCCCCTGAATTGGGAGTGCAAAGTCCCCTGGGGTATGTTCTTCTGAGTTTTTCTCTGCGGGCACATTTACATGTTACCGAGGCTAGGCCATTCTAGGATTCTGGAGCAGGCTGTCCTGTTCAGTTGTGGGGTCCCTGGCTGGGTTGCTCTGGGTGTGTGTTGGGGGTGGGGGCTGCCCAGTCCTGGCACTCACGTGGTGATTTTGAGGACATCCTTCATGCTGATCAGGGGGTCTGAGTTGTCGGGGCATCGCAGGAGGCAGGGTGCGAAGATGATGGCCAGCGCGCTGGGTGACATGCGGTTCACATCCTCGAGCAGGGCCACCCTGTGTGGCAAGCGGCAGTTAGGGGGTGGCTGCGGGGAGACCCCAAACCAGAGTCCAGAGGCTGGGGGGTCACTGTGGGGAAACTGCTGCTGCAGGTGGGAGGTGAGAAATGCTGGTTTCTGCGGGGTGGAGAGAAAGGTCCACAAAAAAGCTGGACCCCCCAACACAGGCTCATGCCTTGGCAGGGAGCCACCCCCAGAGAACACTACAGCGGGGCTCTCGCTGGGACCCCACTCCCCAGACAGCCAGCAATTAGGGCACGGGCACTTGCTTGACCAAGTGGAAGATGAGCCGCTCCAGGGAGTTGTGGTTGGCTTCTGGCAGGTGCTCCAGGACGGCGTAGATGGCAGCCAGCTGCTCCTGCTTCTCTGGGAGCTCTAGGAGGGTCCCGGGTGTCAGCGCCTCGTGGCCCCCACTCGATGGACCCCAGGGCGCCTGCAGCCTCCCACCGTATAGGGCCTGGGGCAGTGTGTGTGGCAAGGAGGCAGGGCCACAGAGCGGTCCTGGGCCCAGCCAAGGCCTCGTTTTCTCAGCTGGGGAGACGGGGGTCCCTCCTCCCTGACTGGCCATAGCCGAGGCTCAAGCCTCTGACCCCTGCCCTCGACCAACCGCCCGCCCTCACCACAGTGGTGGGGACTCACCGACAGCATGGAGGAAATCACCATACTGGGCGAAGGTCATGAGGGGCTCAGGCAGCTCCCGCAGCCACTGCTTGAGCACCCCGGTGATGGCGTGGATGGGGAAGTTCTCCAGTTTGACTGCCGTGGGGTCTGCAGGGTGGGCGCACGGGCCGGTGAGCGTGAGGAAGGGGGGCGGGCTGAGCCTGGGGCCCCAGGTGGCGCCCTCCCACCCTTGACACTTACCTGGCTCCGTCCCCTGCCTCCCCCAGCACCCACCTCCCACATGCATGCTCAGTTGTTCCCTCGAGTCTGACTCTTTGTGACACCATGGACCGTAGCCCACCAGGCTCCTCTGTCCATGGATTTCCCAGGCAAGCATACTGGAGTGGGTTGTCATTTCCTTCTCCAGGGCATCTTCCTAACCCAGGGACGAAACCCAGGTCTCCTGCACTGGAGGCAGATTCTTTACTGCCTGAGCCACCAGGGAAGCCCACCCACCTCCCCCAGCACCTACCTGTCTGCAGCGCCTGCCGGAGCTCCCTTGTGCGGTTGGCGGCACCCGACTTGCGGTAGAGGCCCTCGGTGTACAAGCCGTGCATCTCCACGTGTTCCAGAAGCTTCTCCAGCACGATGGGCACTGAGACCTTGTCGCTGGTCAGGCTGTCCACGCACACGCCAAAGTGGCCCGACTCAGCGCCTGGATCAGTCTGTGATGGGGAGTGGGACGGGTCAGGCCTGGGCTGGCTGCCTTCCCCGTCATCCCCTGGGCCTCCTCTGTGGCCTCCGTCCCTCCCTGCCCCTCATTCTCCCTTGCAGACCCGCCAGAGGTGCTGGGCTGTGGAGGTCCCTTGACGGCCGCTGGCAAGGGGTCTCTAAGTAAAGTGCCGCAGTGCAGCACTGAGGACCCCACCTCCCCTGTGTGCAGGGGGAGGGGGAGTGGGGCCGGGGTCTGAGATGCGCACAAGCCCGCTCCCAGCTTTGGGGGGCGCCCAGGTGCTGACAGGACCAGCGCCCCGCCGCCAGCTCTGCGCTCTGGCCTGATGACCAGCCTTTCCCCCACATCTCTCAGGACGGCCTCCCTCGGGTATTCTGGGAAGTTCCCAGCCTCGGCAGGCTCACCTTCTTCCCGCACACGATGGAGCAGGCCTGAATCTTGTGCATACACTTCTTGTGGCAGGTGGTCTTGCACACTAGGAGGTCACGGCGGGGGTGGTGGGAGAGGGTGGTCACCAACAGTGCCACAGGGACTCGGGGTCCTGCGGCTGCCTGTCCCGGGGTCTTGGGACAGTGACAACCACCTAGGCATTTATTATGGACACGAGGTGGCAGGCTCCTCACACAGGCCGAGGGGAGAGGAAATTACCCTGGCCTGGAAGGAAAGCCAGCCCTGACTGGTTCTGGCAGGAACACAGACGTGCTAGAGGCCTGTCTGGCCCGGCCTGGGCTTCCAGGGGACGACTGGGTTCCCACCCAGGCTTGGTCACCTCCTGGCTGCCCGACTGGGGGCCAGCTGGGTCATTCTGGGCTGCACTTGTCTCTCAGGGTCCCTGTGGGGACTGACTGGCCTTGCCTGGCACATGAGGAGGGGCTGGCAGTTCAGGCAGTGAGGGCAACAAGAACAAATACGGCCCAGGGGGACTTGGCCAGGTGGATGTGCATAGGGGTGGCTGCGGAGTTGGGGGAGGCCTTGGGGTCGGCTGAGGACCGGCCTCTGACCAGCACGACAGTAGCGGTGGGGTGTGAGTGGGTGAGGCGCGGCCTCACTGCCCCGTGGTGAGGGGCACTGTTCTTTTTTTCTGCGTATTTATTTTCGGCCGCATCCTTTGGTATGTGGAACTTCCCTGACCAGGAATCAAACCTGTGCCCCCTGCATTGGAAAGGTGGAATCTTAACCATTGGACCACCAGGGAAGTCTGAGGGCGGTGTTCTGAAAAGACTGGTCCTGTAGCTGGGCTGAAGCCCCACAGTGAGGGGCTGGGGATGCAGTCGGGGCGGGGGTCAGAGGGTGTGGGGCGGGCATCCAGGGGGGCCTGGGGGTAGGTCAGGGGGTGCGATGGGGCAGGGGGCCAGGGGAGGGGCACTCACCGCTGCAGAGCAGGGCCTTGTCCATAAGCCAGATGTAGGAGAGGCACTGCTCACAGGACTGGGGGATGCTCACTTGGTAGCTGACAAACACGTGCCCATTGTGCTGTAGGACCTGGGGTGGTGGGGGCGGGGGGTGCTGAGTGGGCACCACAGGGGCACCACTTGGTGGGGACGCCTCCCATGGCATCTCAGGATGGGGATCCCTTAGGGCTGGGTGGGAAAACGCATGCTTCCCTGGGTGCGTGCGCACGCACACACACACCCATGCACACGAGGACACGCATACTCACAGCGCGTTCCTGCTTCCGCTTTTTCTTCTGAGCTTTGCTCTGCTGTGAGAGAGCACAAAGGCCAGGTCTGTGTGGGGCCCCCTGGAGATACCCCCGCAGCGACATGCCGGCACAGGGACCCTCCCGCACACGGAGCGGCCGCACCCACCTTGGGAGGCTCGAAGTCATTCTTGGTGTGCCCGCGAGTGAACTCATCCAGCAGCGACTGGAAGAGGTTGAGGACCAGGTTGGTGTCCTTCTCGCCGCGCTCGGCTGCCAGGTTGCTCACGACGATCTGGTAGTTCTCCATGAGGTCCTTGTAGCCCACGTGGATCTTCCCGTTCTGTGGGAACGCAGGCTGTGACCCTCCCGTAGGACGGATGGATGGCGGTGCCCAGGCTGGGGAGGGGTGGGAGCTGCCTCGGGACCCCTCCCCGGGTCTGGGCTGCACGTACGGGCACGGAGTACATGGTCTTGAGGTTGCTCCGGAACTTCTCGGTGGCTTCGATGAATAAGCTTTCAATGGGAGTCTTCTGGGAACGCAGGTCGTTCACCTGGAGAGGGAAGGAGAGACCCGCTGACCCCGCGTTGCCTGGAGCCAGGCATCTGGGTGGTCACCGCTCTGCCCTGTCCCAGGTCCTTCCTTGGCTCCCCTGGGAACCATTCGGGCCCTCCTGTCAACCCTGGTTTCTCTGGGATCACTTACTGTGGGTGTTGAGCAGCAATCCTGGCCTCCCCCAATAGATGCTGGGAACGCTTCCCAGTTGTGAGAACCAAAACCATCTGCAGATGTTGCCAAGTGTCCCCTAGAGGCAGACTCAGCCCTGGCCGAGAAACCCTGGTTTAAAAGGGCCCTTCCTGCTGCCCGGCACAGGCGCTTACTCCTGGCCACAGCCCAGGACTGGGGCTGCCTCACATAGCCTGATCATCTTAACCCTTTATTGTTCCTATCAGCCTGATGGCGCCCTCTGAAGCTCTCAAATGCTGCTCTGTTGGCTGTGGGGCTGCCTGAAACTGAGGTGTGAATACACCTGATTTCTTTACCTTTACTGCACACATGTGACTAAGTCAAGTCAGTTGCGACCCCATGGACTGTAGCCCGCCAGGCTCCTCTGTCCATGGGATTCTCCAAGCAAGAATACTGGAGTGGGTTGCCATGCCCTCTTCCAAGGGATCTTCCTGACTCAAGGATGCAGCCCTCATCTCTCACACCTCCAGCACTGGCAGGTGGGTTCTTTACCATTAGTGCCACCTGGGAAGCCCCTCTAGTACACAGTAAGTGCTCAATCATTGCCTTGCACTGAATGCATTTTGTAAAAAAAAAAATTTTTTTAATTAATTAATTTGCCTGTGCTGGGTCTTGGGAGCTTCCTAGGTGGCTCAGTGGTAAAGAATCAGCCTAAAATTGAGGAGATGTAAGAGAATTGGCTTGGATCCCTGAGTCAGGAAGATCCCCGGGAAAAGGAAATCGCTACCCAGTCTTGCCTGGAAAATTAGTCCACAGGGTTGCAGAGTGTCAGACACAACCGAGCATGCACGCAAGCTGGGTTTTAGTTGTGGCGTGTGGGATCTAGCTCCCTGACCAGGCATCACACCTGGGTCCCCTGCATCGGGAGCTCAGTGTCTTAATTGCTGGACCACCAGGGAGGTCCCCAAAAGTGTTCTAGATAAAGTAATTTGTGCACGATCAACTGCAGTTTCGTGGTAGGGCGAGGAACAGCCTGGCGGCACTTGTGTGTCTGCTGTTCTGTTTAGAGGGTCGTTCTGGAGGCCAGTGCTTCCTCACGTGGAGGAAGCAGGAAACTGCCCCAAGGGGCACTGTGAGACAGCAAACCAAGTGTCTTCAGTCGGCAGATTGCAAACGTCCTGGCAGGAGCCGCAGGATAAAACGCATCTGCCAGGCGCCCAGCCCACGTGTGCACACGCCCGTGTACGCGCGACGATTTCAGTGGGTGAAGCGTGGGGCTGGGTCCCAGAATCAGATGCTTCGGGTTGACACGGCTCCTCACACTCTGTGCAGTCCTTGTAGGAAGGCACACATTTGCCGGCGTGTCAGTATGTGTACAGAACAGGACGACTGCAGGCTACAAGTCATCTCACGGGAATCCTAGCTGGGTTTTGTAGAAAACCAGCAGATGCCAAACACAGACAGAAGCATGTGATCTCTAGAACCTTCTGTGTGTTGGAACCACGGACCCGGCCTTTCTGTCCCCACACGATAAGGGCTTTGGTGTGAAAACTACCAAGGGGCAGCGGCCCTGGGGGGTCTGGGGCCGCTCTGCGTGGGACCCCTGCCCCCAGTGTTCCTGGCCCAGGGCCCCACCGCCCACCTTGTTGAGCAGGAATTCATCCAGGTACTTGAGCTCATTGGCGTTGGTGATCTTGCGGAACACGGACTCTCGCCACTTCTCCGACACCGTGATTTTACCAATCTTGAGGTTTCGGTTCTTCTTCCCTTTGCCTCCCGGCTCCTTGGGGTGCTTCTCACCTGTGGCATGACGGTGCTGGTGGCTGGAGGGGACTGGAGGGGTGGGGAAGGGGGCAGGAGAGGCTGGTAAGCGTGGTGGGTTTCTGGGGAGGACGCGGTCACCAGCATGGGGAACCAGGGCCCCATGCCCCGCACACTGAGTTCTGTGGCCAGAAAGTGCCTCTGGGGATGGGGACCAGCCTGAAACTGTGTGACCAGGGCTCAGCCCACAGCTGACTCAGGTCCCCGCCTGGGACGATCCTCAGTGGACCCAGGGGCTCTGCTCTCCATCTCTGAATCTGGGAATCACCAACCTTCTAGATTCTTCTTTGTGGTGGCAGCTTCCAGGATGGCTTGCCCAGGTATGGCGCTCTCCGTCTCTTCTCCACCCTCTGGGCTGAATTTCTTATCCTTGTTCTTGTGAAGGAAAAGTCTTTTAAACGTGGATCTATAGGAGAAAATAGGGGGCTCTGCTTAAGTCTCAGGAAATGAAGGCAGATTTGAGGCCAAAGGGTCAACCTGCTGTTAATGAGAAATAGCCCTTTCACTGGTCACCAATGGCAGGGGATCCCATTAAAAATAAAGTTGGCTTGTGTGAACTGACAGGGGAGTCGGGTGGAAGAGTGAGATACCGAGCAGATGTCACAGTGTGACCCCATTTTCACATGTAAAGAAAACTGAGGACTTCCTTGGTAGGCCAGTGGTTAAGAGTCTGCCTTTAAGTTCAGGGGATCTGGGTTCTGTCCCTGGTTGGGGAACCAAGATCCTGCATGCCTCAGGGCAGCTGAGCCCACTCGCTGCAGCTACTGAGCCCTCATACTCTGCAGCCCTTGAGCCACAACTAGGGAAGGTCATGTGCCACAGCAGAGGAGAGACAGAGAAAAATCCCGCTCTCCTCCCTCCCCCAAGATATTTTTATAGGCACAAGGTTTCTGTGGGGGGACTCAAAGAATAAACCCAAAATCATATACTGTGGATGCTGGGTGTGTGATGGGGTGAATGATGACCACCCGCCAAAGATTTGTTCATGTGCTAACCCTCAGGGCCTGTGAGCATGACCTTATCTGGGAAAAGGGTCTTTACAGATATGACCACATGCTATGGACTGAATGTGTCCTCCTAAATCTGTATACTGAAGCCTAACTCCCAGTGTGATGGTGTTAGGGATGCTGTGATAGTTTGGGAGGTAATTAGGTCACGAGGGTGGCGCCCTCATGAATGGGATTAGTGCCCTTTTAAGAGACTCGAAGAGCTCCCTTGCCACTTCCTCCGTGTGAAGACGCTGTGAGAAGGCCTCTATGAACCAGATACCAAATCTGCTGGCACCTTGACCTTGGACTTCCAGCCTCCAGCTCAGTCTGTGGTGTTTTGTTACAGGGGCCTGCATGGACTAAGGCACTGAACAAAGGATCTTAAGATTCCCAGTCATCCTGGATTACCCATAGGGGCTCTAAAGCCAGTGACAAGTTATCTTCATAAGAGACAGAAAGTGACTTCCCGGGTGGCTCAGTGGTAAAGAATCTGCCTTCCAATGCAGGGGACGCAGGTTTGATCCCTGGTTGGGGAACTAAGATCTCACATGCCTCACGGCAACTAAGCCCAGCACTGCAACTACTGAGCCTGCGCATAGCAACCGAGACCCAGCGCAGCCAGAAAAAAAGAGAAGAAACGGGAGAGGAGAAGAGTGTCACGTGAAGATGGAGGCTGAGACTGGGGGAGGGGGTGCAGCCACAAGCCAAGGAGTGCCTGCAGCCCCCAGAAGCTGGAAGAGGCAAGGAGGGGTCCCTCCTTGAGATTCTTTGGAGGGACACACGGCCCTGCTCACGTCCTGATTTCACACTTCTGGCCTCCAGAAAAATGAGAGAGTATGTTCCTGTTGTTTGAAGCGTCCCTGTTTCTGGTACTTTGTTTTGGCGGTGGGGGTCTCCCCAGAGTGGGGGGCTCTCTTCCCACTGCAGTCCGCTCATTATCCTCAGGCTCGCATTCACTGTTTGATCAAAGCTCCCCAGTCCCAGGGCCCAACGTCTCTGCTCTGTGAACCGCCTACATCTCTGTGGCAGGGACTTTTTGGGGATAAAGCTGTGACCGATTTTGTGATTCAAAGACCTGGAGGGTTCCCTGACATGGGGATGGGGGTGCTGGGAGCTAGTGATGATTCTGTTCATGCGTGCTGACTCGATTTGGTCGTGTCGGACTCTGCGACCCTATGGACTGGAGCCCACCAGGTTCCTCTGTGCATGGGATTCTCGAGGCAAGAATATTGGAATGGGTTGCCACGCCCTCCTCCACGGGATCTTCCCGACCCAGGGATTGAGACTGAGTCTCTTATGTCTCCTGCATTAGCAGGTGGGTTCTTTATCACTGGTGCAACCTGGGAAGCCCGGTAATGACTCCATAAATGGCCAAAGGGACACTGCCTGTGGCCTCAGGGGTGACCCACACTGTCTCCATGCTTCAGTGGGAATCATTTCATCCCGATGCAGCAACAATCTGTGCTCCACGTGGGTTTCTCTTCATGGAACTGCCAAGTAAATGCCCCCCAACTGAGCTTCCTGAGTGTAACTGGCTTATGGGAATTCCCTGGCAGTCCAGTGGTGAAGACTCGGCACCTTCACTGCTGAGGGGTCAGAGTCAATCCCTGGTCAGTGCACTAAGAGCCTGCAAACCGAGTGCCCAAAAAAAGCAGCAGCAGCAAGAGCGGGATTGGCTTAGGAGACTAGACTGCTCTGAGACTGAAGGCCCTGGACATGCTGGGTGTACCCAAGCCCACCCCCAAACCCTACACCTACTTAGACTCGGCGGAGCCTGGGGACAGGCTGGCGTCTGTCCCTGAGGCTGCGTCGGCCGACTTCTTTTTCTGGATGGCCAGCTTCTTCGTGCTGGGCTCCCCATCTGTTTCTGCAGAAGGCTGTAGGGGAGTGGGGCTGGGTGAGCAGAGGCAGGCGGCCTCGCTAGAGGGAAAGCAGGGACTCCCCCGGTGCCGTCGTGCCTTCTATCCACCGTTCGCTTCTGGTGGTGCCAGGGCAGCTGAGACAGAAGTGGGCTCGGACCCTCAGGGGTGGGAACCGCCGCCTGAAGCTTTACCTGAGTCTTGGTCTGGGATGGAGACAGGAGGAGCTTGGAGATGTCACTCGTGGAAAAGGAAACGCGCCTCTCCCTGTGAGATCACAGAAATGTGGCTTTTACTGACAAGGGTGAGCAGGAGACATGTGGGGTTGTCAGGACTGGGGGCGGGGTGGTGCTACCGCCATCTGGTGGGTGGAAACCGGGGATGCTGCTCTGTACCTCAAGGGGTTCAGGACGGCCCCCACCACAGAGATGGAGCCGGCCCCAGAGGCCTGTCACCCCGGGGCCAAGAAAGCCTGTCCTAGAGGAAGGTCTGTGTCTTCCTCCACCTCTTCTTTCCTTTGGAGAAGCCAGCCTCTGCGACAAGGGGCTGGGTCTTGGAGTCACTGATATTTAGCTTACTAGGGGTCCAGGGTCTACAGTTTTTCCAGTAGTCACATGTGGATGTGAAAGTTGGACCATAAAGAAGGCTGAGCACTGAAGAATGGATGCTTTTGAACTATGGTGTTCAAGAAGACTCCTGAGAGTCCCTTGGACTGCAAGGAGATCGAACCAATCAATCTTAAAGGAAATCAACGTTGGATATTCACTGGAAGGACTGATACTGAAGCTCCAATACTTTGGCCACGTGATGTGAAGAGCCAAAGCATTGGAAAAGACCCTGAAGCTGGGAAAGACTAAGGGCAGGAGGAGAAGGGGGTGACAGAGGATGAGATGGTTGGATAGCATCATTGACTCAATGGACATGAGTTTGAGCAAACTGTGGGAGATGGTGAAGGACAGGGAAGCCTGACGAGGTGCAGTCCATGGGGTTGTGAAGAACTGGCCACAACTTAGCCAATGAACGAGGAGAAGAAGGGGCCCACGTGTGTCGGCAGCTGCTCCTGCAACCTGTAGGTGTATGTGCGCAAGCACCCCACCCTGCTGATGAGGAAGCAGGTCCAGGCAGGCTGCAGAGGGGGACCTCAAGCCGAGGGGCCACCCCCCACAAGGCTGCAGAGGGGGGACCTCAAGCCGAGGGGCCACCCCACACAGGGCTGCAGAGGGGGGACCTCAAGCCGAGGGGCCACCCCCCACAGGGCTGCAGAGGGGGGACCTCAAGCCGAGGGGCCACCCCCCACAAGGCTGCAGAGGGGGGCCTCAAGCTGAGGGGCCACCCCCCACAAGGCTGCAGAGGGGGGAACCTCAAGCCGAGGGGCCACGCCCCCACCAGGCTGCAGGCTTTCTGTGTGAATAGGGATCATTTGGGCAGGGCCTTTGTCTTTCCCAACCTTTCCTCCAGTCCCCTGCTTCTCTGGGGCTGCTGCCCGACTGCTGTCGGCTCTCGGGGCCTGAACCACATGTGTTTCTGAGATGCATGATGCTGTGCACGGCTGTGCAGCCACCCCCACTTCCCCAGCATCCCCAGCCCTCGCTCGGACAAAGGAGGGTGCAGGCTTACTCTGTGGGCGTGAGGGTGGCCCCCACGGCCCGGTGCCGCTCACTGAGGTCCAGGGACTGACTCAGCATGGTGTTGCTGCCCGTGGTCATCAGCTTTTTGCCCCGCCACAGCTCTACGGCGTTGGCCAGCCGCTCAGTGTCAGGATCCCGGTACCGCTGAATCTGTGTGGAGCCTCCAGGACTGTCAGGCCTCTCCTGGGCCCTGGGGCCGATCCCCGGCTTGCTCTTGTCCTTGGGGGTCTCCGGGGTGGCACTAGGACCCAGTACGGTGACCCTGCTGTCCAGGGCCAGGCTGGTGGGTCG
Organism: Bos javanicus; assembly: GCF_032452875.1. Taxonomy (NCBI): domain Eukaryota; kingdom Metazoa; phylum Chordata; class Mammalia; order Artiodactyla; family Bovidae; genus Bos; species Bos javanicus. The sequence continues at coordinate 5,952,478 of NC_083874.1, forward strand.
TTCCTCGTGGCTGGGCCTGGGGCTCCCAGCCTGGGCTGCTCCCGAGTCCAGGCTGCTCGGCGCGGCCTGTGGGGGCACCTGAGGCTGCTTCTTGGGGGCCGCCATCTCCATCTCAGTCCTGGCATCCGAAGGGCTTTCATCTTCCCTGCCCTCCTTTCTGTCTTCTGGGAGGCTCTCCTCTGACCCTGGGACAGCCTTTCCAGAAAGTTCTCTGAGGGTGTGCTCATCCTTGCAGGACTGGATGTGCTTGTTCTGGAGCTTCACGTGCTCCAGCCCCCGCTGTCGCCGTGACTCACGCTTCTCTCGGCTGCGGGGCACTTTCTCTCGACCTTCAGCTGCGTGTTTCTGGGTTGGGGGCGCCTTCTCCACGCTCGGGACCTCCTTCTCAGGTTGGCAGCTCTCGGCTGGGAGAGCCCCATCGCTGAGGCACACCTCGGGCTCCAGGTCCAAAGGCTCGCCCTCTGTGGAGGGTTCTAGGCCCTGCTCGGGTTCTGGCCCAGCTGCCTGGGCCAGTCCGGCCTCGACGGTTTCCTTCTTCGCGGCTTGCTCGGCTTCCCTCTCCTTCTCTTCAGCTTTCTGCTTCTCCTCCACCATCCGGCTGAAGCTGGTGGGGTGGGGGAGGAAAGGAGGTGGGTTTAGGAGCAAATCCACCCAGGGCATTGGGGAACCCTGTTCCACCTGCAGGTACAGGGTTGGGGGGGGCCAGGCTCCCCCTCTGCCAAGGGGTGTGACCCTGGCCCCTAGAGATGCTTCTGGAAAGGTGGACCCATCCTCAGCCAGGAAAGGGGGGAGACAGGGAATAGCCTCATGTTGTCATGGGCACTGCTGCCTAATGGAAGACCTGGGGGCGGGCACAGGAAGCGTCGGCGAGGCCTACAGCACCCTTGTACTCAGGTCTGCTCAGCCCACTTGGTAGTGAGCGAGACCGAGGTGGTGTACTGACTACTGACACTTTTTCCAGTGAAAAAAGTGAAAAGTGCTGGTTGCTCAGTTGGTCCGACTCTATATGAACTGTACCCCATGGACTGTAGCCCGCCAGGCTCCTCTGTCCATGGGATTCTCCAGGCAAGAATACTGGAGTGGGTAGTCATTTCTTTCTCCAGGGTATCTTCCTGACCCAGGGATTGAACCTGGGTCTCCTGCATTGCAGGTGAATTCTTTACCATCTGAGCCATCAGGGTCAGGGGGACCTTTATGAGGTTTGTTGCAGGAGGGATCTGTTCAGAACTCCCTGAATTCCTCTGGGGTCCCTGGCCTGGTGGACTCCCTGTGAGTGGGGACAAGGGGGCCCCCCTGAGGGTTGGTCCCGGTGGCCTGAACCCTCTGAGTCCAGGTGTTCTGCTCAGTGGCTGGGGGTGGGCAGGTGCAGTAGGCGGGTGGGGGGGTCCTCTGGCAGAGACTGAGTGCTACCAATGGTGACCTGGGGTTGCCATAGGTGCCACCTACCAGCCCTGGAGTGTCTCTCTAGGGCCCAGTGTGCCCAGACCGGCTAGACGCCTGCCAGCCCCTCCTCAGCCTCCCTGCATCCAGACAGGGACATCCTGACAGCTCTACCGGCCAGGTGATATCTCAGGTAGCACTTGAGTGTTGAGTGGGTGGAATGTTCTGGGGGGTTGGGTGGGGGGGTGCTTGGTCCCATTCTGCTCACCTCTTGCGCTGCAGGTGCCCCCGACAGAGGCTCTGGAGGCGGATGATGCTCTGTCTCTGGCGCTGGTAGGCTGCCCGCTGCCGGTAGCCCCTCCACACGGCCTGGAGGAACACGGCTGCCTGCGTCCTCTCCAGTGCCCGGCGGACGCAGTAGGACCGCCAGCAGGCCTGAGAGTGGAGGGGGCGTTCAGGGGCTGGGTGTGCGTGGCCCCGGCTAGCCTTGCCACCCGCCCCGTGGGCCCCCTTAGCACCTGGATCGTGATGGCCGCCTGCCGCATCTGCAGGAAGTGCCTGCGCTCCAGCACCATCCGGAACCAGCTCTGTAGCATCAGGATCTTCCGCACGACCTCCTGGTGCAGTGTCTCCTGCAGGGCCTGCCGCTCGGTCTCCTTCAGGAAGACCTGGGGTGGGCACAGGAAGCGTCAGTGAGGCGTCCAGCACCCCTGGACTCAGGTCTGCTCAGCCCACTTGGTAGTGAGCGAGACCGAGCTGGTGTACTGACTACTGACCTGAGCAAGACGGGTTTTTTTTTTTAAAAAAAATTCATGTTGAGATAGAATTCCCATAACATAAAATGAACTGTTTAAAGTGAATAATTTGGTGGCATTTGGTACTTTCATGATATTGTGCAGCTGTCACCTCTATCCAGCTACGAAACATGTCATCACTCCCAAGGGAAACTCCGAATCCATTAGTAGTCACTTCCTAATCCCCATCCCTCAGCCCCTGGCAACCCCTAATCTGCTTTGTCTTATTTTTAGAATTTTTGGGGGGTCACATCACACAGCATGTTGAATCTTAGCTCCCGAACCAGGATTGAACCTGCATCCCTTGCATTGGAAGTGCAGAGTCTTAACCACTGGAGCACCAGGGAAGCCCCCGCTTTCCGTTTTTATTGATTTACCTGTTCTGGACGTTTCATATAAACTGGATCATACACTACAGGGCCTTTCGTGCCTGGCTTCTTCCACTCAGAGTTAACAGTTTCAAGGCTCACCACGCAAGTGTGTATCGGAGCTGAATAAGATTCTGCTACGTGAAAGGCCCACGTTTTATTCATCCATCATCTGCTCATGGACACAGGGCTTGCCCTTTGGCAATTCTGACTAGAACTGTGCCGCTATGAATGTACACGCACTAGGATTTGTTTGCACGTGTTTTCAGTTCTTTTGGGTTCATACCTAGGAGAGGAACTGCTGGGTCATCCGGTAACTCTACATGATTGACTTGCTGGGGTGCTGTGAGACATCACAGAGTTACTGACCAGTCCCTTGAACACCCTGTGCTACGGTGTGATGGTTCCTAGCCTACAAATGAGACACTGATGCCTGAGCCCCACACCTTAGGCCTGTCCCTCTGCCTTCCAGGAAGAAATAACGTGCTGCTCCCAAAGAAATGTACTTCCTCAGCAGAGCCCTTATTTTCCAGGGAGTGGCGTGGGCTGTGCGAGGACCCCGTGTGGAGTGGAAGACATGGGTACAAGGGCCCTCTGAGGGCTGCGATTGCTGACCTTGGTCTTGCCGATCTGGTAGCTCCTCTTGTCTATGTCCATCTTCTCCAGCAGGGCAGAGATGACCTCCCTGCAGGGCTGGGCATTCTTCGGGAGAAGCACCTGGAACTGCTCTGTGAAATCCTGGGTGATTTTGGGTAAGAAAGGAGAATCTACGTGAGGGTTTCTGCCACCAGAAAGAACAGGGCTCTAGCCACTCCCCGGTCAAGTCGTTTCCAAAGCCAGAACTTGGATTGATGTGAATAGTGTTGACAAAACTGAGATCTGGGACTTTGTGAAATAGTCTGAAGCTTAAGAAAGGCTGTCGCAGACACAGAGCACTGGATCTTTCAGTCAGTGGGAGAGTGGTCATCATCACGAGGACCTGCTGGTTGCTGGCGTTGTCGGGGGAGAGCCAGAAGATGAAGTTGACTCTGGGGGGCTCACAGTCTGTGATTCATTAGAGAGCTGAACCACAGCTGGAGGTATGCCTTTTTTTCACTGCATGGCATGTGGGATCTAAGTTTCCCGACCAGGGACTGAATCTGCATTCCCTGCAGTAGAAGAGCAGCATCCTAACTACTGGACCACAAGGAAAATTCCCAGGGTATGCCCCCTGACCTTTTTTTGGCCATGCTGTGCAGCATGTGAGATGCTATGTCCCCAGTCAGGGATCAAACCTGTGCCCCCTGCATTGGGAGCATGGAGTCTTAACCACTGGACCATCAGAGAAGTCCTGGTATGCCCTTTCTAAGTAAACAGTTATGCTGAATTTTTAATAGCCAATCATGAGTGAAACACATCAGCATTTTCTCCCTTTTGGGCAATTTGCCTTTCCTGTTTATGCAGATCAGAAAGATGATATTCCTGTTTCTCTGGATGAGAAGAGGCAGGCATGCCACAATGAAGCCATGTACCTGAGGCCATGCAGGTTAACCTGGAATGGGGACCAGGGGCTTCCACATCTAGGTTCAGGCCCAATGCTCACTCAAGCACTGCACAGCTGCTGCCAGCTCCCCGTATACGCCAAGGGTTCTCCACCTGGGCCATGCTAACCCCTGGGGATGTTTGGTGTTAAATGGAGACATCTTGGGTTGTTAGAACTCAGGGGAATAGTGTTCCTGGCATCTTGTGGGTGGAGGCCAGGGATGCTATTCAATACACAATGGTGCACAGGGTGGCCCTCACCACAGAGCATGACCCAGCCCCAACCGTCAATGGTGACATAGATGAAAATCTGTTGAAATTTCATCTTCACCAGTTTGGTGTTACTAGTGATTCTCTGGTTTCTAAAAAGCCCAGGGACCCTGAAGTCATTTCTTTGGGTCTCAGTTTCCATATTGGGAAAACCGGAACCAGGGCCCCCTTGCAGCTGGTTGGCAGAATAAAAAAGCTGGGTATAAAAGTGTCTATTACAAGCATAGAGACAAGACAATATCTTGTAATAACCTGTAATGGAAAATAATCTGAAAAATAATATATATGTGTATGTATAACTGAATCACCTCGCTGGATACCTGAAACACTGTAAGTCAACTATACTTCAATAAAATATATATGTTAAAAAAAAAATTAAGATTGGAGAAAGAAAAAAAAAGTGCCTATTACAGAAAATGCTCAATAAAGGGCCAAGTTACACAGGGATCTGCTTGTGTGATTCCCTCTTCCCTGTCTGGTTTAACAAGCCTCCTGTGAGGAACTAGGCCCACCCCCCCTACTATGAGAAAGAACGATCTGGTACAAATACCAACAGCTATTGTTGTCAGTCGCTTAGTCGTGTCCGACTTTTTTGCAGACCCCCATGGACTTCAGCCCGCCAGGCTCATCTGTCCATGAGATTTCCCAGGCAAGAATACTGGAGTCGATTGCCATTTCCTTCTCCTGGGGATCTTCCTTACTCGGGGATCAGTATCAGGGTGGAGAAACCCTGATGGAAAGTAACCTGCCAGGCTCAGGCTACGGAGAAGTGCTCTCTCTGGAGGTGGCCAGTGTCCCCGATAGCCATACGCATGCGTGAGTGTGTCCTACCTGGAATGAGTACTTGGCACTGTAGCCTGACCTCCGAATCCGCACAGTCTCCAGCATGCCTGTGTAGCGCAGCTGCTGCAGCACCAGCTCATCATCGAAACACAGCTCTTTCTGAAACGGGATCGAGCGATCAGGGAAGACTTATGCAGGTGGCTGGGGACAGGCAGCCCTGGGAGGAAGTGCTGATTCCCAAGTGACTGCCATCCCTCTGGATGATAGGTACGGATGCAGTCAGCGCACACCCATGGGCTGGGGCTGGTCTGGGAATTGTCCCCAGCCTGGCAGCTGCGGGCACCTGGTTTTTTTCTTTGCCCCAGTCATGCTTTTTGAAATAAAGAGGTGGGGCTGCTCAGCAGTGATACCTGAGGCATTCATCTCTTCTAGGAAACATGGCATCTGATCTGCTCTATTCCTTGCTGTCCAGGAGACAGATAATACTTCTCACTGCCTAACTTAAGATAACTTGGTGCAAAGATTTATTTCCTAAAGGCCCCTTCCCAAACCTATGTTGAACTCATACCCTGTGCCAGGGATTAGAACGAGTACTGGGGATCTAGCAGAAAGAACACATGGCTGGGCCGTGGGAGGTGTTACAGGAGAGGGGACCCTAGACCACGCCTTGAGAGCTGAGAAGAGGACAGGTAGGGGAGGAGGGCAGGAGGCAGCTAAGTGAAAACCCAGAGGAGAAAGGGGAGCCCAAGCCATGGACAGCAGGGAGGTGCTTGCTGCTGGAGGGCTGGGGGTGAGAGGGAGGAGAGGCTGAAACGAGGTGGGTTCAGTGAGCTTCCAGCCCAGAGCTCAGGGGCCTGGACTCCATGCTGGTGCATATTATTTAAGTGGAGGGAGGGAAGAGAAGGGCATGAGGCGAGGGATGTCATGACAGGGTAGGAGGTGCTTCTGTATTTGGTGGGCTCTCCAAGACTGGAGAGAATGCTACTCAGTACCCTAAAGAGCACAGAACAGATGCTCAACAGCAAGGAATAGGCTGTGAGCATGGGTCCAGAGCAGGAGTTGGTGGAGTGTCTTCTGAGTAGTCCAACATTGAGGCAAAATCCAAACAGGTGGGGCAAGTGGGCCTGATTCTGCAGCTGGTGGAAGGTGGGGGTGGGGACAGAAACTTCTGAGATGCCGTCGCTGGGGGACCAGGAATGGGGTGGGGGAGGAGGAGACAGCCTGGGTCCAGGTCCTCGCCTGGTGATGGTGAAGCCTTGGCACCTGGCAGGGCCAAGCTGGGCTTTGGAGGTTAGCGGAACATCCCAGGAGCAAGGAAGAGGAACAGAAACAGAAGAGCAGAGACAGAGAGTGTGGGTGAACAGTCACCAGGATGTCCTTGCTCAGAGATCCACTCATGCCTGGAAGAGAGCCCAGGTCCTGAATGGCTCCAGCAAAGTTCTCGAGGGCACAGAATCACCAGTGGACCTCTGGGGTGAAGAAAGCCTGGCAGCAGGGGCTGAACTGGCTGCTGGTGCCCCGCTCTGGTGCTCAGTCCTCCCAGGAAGTTCAGGATGAGCAACAGGCTCTGGGCTCCTGTTTTCTGACCTCAACCTCTCCCATCTGGCACATTTTCTGCGCTGACTGCTTTGGGGATATAGTTGAAGAGCACCCTGACCTGTCTGTCCTCAAGCCAACTTTCTCTGGAGCCCCTCCATGTTCCAGTGCATGTATGTGTACTCAGTTGCTTCAGTCGTGTCTGACTCTTTGCAACCCCATGGACTGTAGCCCGCCAGGCTCCTCTGTCCATGGAATTCTCCAGGCTAGAATACTGGAGTGGGTTGCCGTGCCTTCCTCCAGGGGAATCTTCCCGATCCAGGGATCGAACCTGCGTCTCTTGCATTGCAGGTGGATTCTCTTACTGCTGAGCCACTGGGGAATCCCCCACGTTCCAGAGACTGTCTCTATTCCTGGCTGGTCACTACATGGCCCTGGCTGTCTCCTTCTGATCCCTGTCACCCCCTGCTAGCTAGAGCACACTTTTAAAATACGTGTCCAACGAGGCCAGGAACCCTGGCTGGTAGCAGAACCAGCTTCCTCCAGTCCTCGGAACCTGTGTGGACACTTGCTTCCTCCAGGTGGATACTCTCCTGACCAACCCTCCTGACTCCCAGCACTCCCCCACCCCTAGACACACAGTAACACTCCCTGCCAGTCTCCAGACCTGGGCTTGGCTTTCGCCTCCCTGGAGATGGGGGGGACCCCTTACCTTCTCGGCGTTGGAGCGGATGCAGCGGATGAAGAAGGGCTCTGCCTTCCCTAGTGTCTCCAGGAGCTTATTCAGGGAAGTCTGAGGAGAGAGAGAGGGGAAGGTGTTGGGCTGGGACCCCCTCGGGGGCACATCCCTCAAGGGAAGGCGATCCAGGTCACCTTCCTGAATCAACGGGGGTGCATCTGTGCTGACAGGGAACAGGGGAGGTTTCAGCAGGAGGCTGTGCTAACGCAGAGGGCCCCCAAGGGAGCTGTGGGTCCCCAGGGCTGAGGGCCGCCATGTTTCTGTCTCAGGTGAAAGGGGCGGGGAAGGTGGTGGGATCAGATTAACTCTTTTAGGGATTTAAATCACATGTCAAAGGAGGCCAAGAACCCTGGTTAGTAACAGAACCCGTCTCCTCCTGCCCCCACGGACATGTCAGCACCAGCTGGCGGCCACCCTCTTATCAGAGGTTGAGCTCTGCAGGGCCTCACTTCCAAGTGCCTAAATTCTAAGAATCCCAAACTGTTCCTTTTGTTCCTTCAGCCTTAGAGGTACAAGCTCCTGCCCACGGTTACTATCTCAATAGTCTCTCTCTGTTCCCCTTCTGCCTTTTCAGTCCTCTAGTACCTGTTTAACCAGTTCCATATGTTAAATTCTCTGATTAAAAAAAAAAAAAAGTCAGCCACAGAAGGGATCATGGTTGCAGTGATTTTGGTCTCTGGCCTGCTATTTCCAACAGGGCATTGTGGGAGTTTCTAAATGATGTAATTATATATATATACATAAATAAAAGCTGAAGTGGAAACAAAAAACTTAGATTGTGCAGAATGCGAAGGAACAGAAAAGTTAATGGTGAGAGTCTGCGGCCATCTGTTGTTTAGCTGCTAACTCATGTCCGACTCATGCAACCCCATTGACTGTAGCCCACTGGGCTCCTCTGTCCATGGAATTTTCCAGGCAAGAATACTGGAGTGGGTTGCCATTTCCTCCTCCAGGGGATCTTCCTGACTCAGGGATTGAACCTGCATCTCTTGCATTGGCAGGTGGATTCTTTACCACTGAGCCACTAGGGAAGCCCTCACTGGCCATTGGACCCCATTGAAAGAAAGAAAAAAGTGTCCCTGAGCTTCCTGGCAACCAGGGAAAACAGGGAAATGTGATCTAAGGACACAGTTCAGTGTTCACATTAACTCACACGCTGACTCATGACTCTTTTAAGATGGTGCTTCTCCACCGAGGGTGACTGTGTTCCCCCAGGGAGCCTTGGCACTATCTGGAGACGTTTTGGTAGTCATGTCTGGACAATGCTACCGGCATCTGGTGGGTGGAGGCCAGCAACGCTGCTCAGCGGCCCACAGCACACTGGATGGCCCTCACCATGGAGAATGACCTAACCCCAAATGGCAAACGGTGCTGCGGTCAGAACGCTGGGGATAATGAGAAGCTCCCTGTGCTGGGTTAGTTTTGGCCCACCCATGTGAGTGCCAGGCAGAGCTCAGCACCCCCTTCCACCCCCCCGGGCCACCCACCTGGAACTGGGCACTGATGCTGGGCGGCTTCTTCTTCTTGTGAAGGTGTAGCAGGGACTTGGTGGTACGGTCATGCAGGGTCATACTGATAATCAGCTTCAGGGATTTGGAGTCCAGCAGGTTCTAGGACAGAATCGCAGGGTCTGGCCTGCCCTCCCAAAGCCCCAGAGGGCACTGGGAGGCATCTTGTGCTGCCCCAGAGCCAGGATAATGCCCCCCTGGGGTGGCAGCTCTTAGGCTCAGTCTGGGGGCTGTGCTGTCAGAGACGGGGTTGGGACAGGAGGGCCTGGCAGGCAGCGGCGGTGACCTGACCGGGGGCTGAGCCTGAGCTGCGACCTGTGGATGGTGCCACCTCCTAGAGGGCTGATTACGTTCACCTGTGGCCTGAGTGCCCAGAAACCAAGAGCTACAAGTGCTGGCTTCCCTCCAAGCACCCATGTTGCTGTGAGTGCTCATCCGGCCAGTCCTCCTGTGGGCCAGCCCTCACTGTCGATACGAGCTGGGGGCACCAGTGCTGTCCCACCTGTTGGCCAGACCGAGTGGACCGAGCGGTCGCTCGCTCTAATTTCAGAATCTCTCAGCACGCTGTACGTGCAGACTAGACAGGGCGCTTGGGTGTACCTGACCCAAGGCTGGCTGCTGGGGTCTAGGCTGCCAGCGATGCACAGCTGCCCCCTTCCCAACATGACCACCCTGGCTGACAGGCCTTGTCTCCCTGGATGCCCAGGAGGTGACGAAGCCCGTCCCACCCTCTTGGAGTTGGCTTGCAGCTAACGACACCCAATGTGGGGATATGACAGGAGGGTCCCATCGCCTCTTGGTGAGATAAGCTCTGCGATACGACTGCCACTCCTGGGTTCCCCGGGATCTGGCTGAGCCCACTTCCTGCCCTCCCCCACCTCAGGTTTCTCCTGGGAGTTCCCTGCTGTACACCACTTGTGCAGAGACCACATCACAGGCCTGCTTCTAGAAAACCCAAACAAAGACCCCTCTGTGTCATTTCAACAGGAGATAGTTTTTCAGAAGGGAAAGGGGAGAGGGAAGGAAAGAGAAGGAATTAGAGAAGCTCGAGAAGGTAAAAGCCCCCGCCCCAACCCACTTTCTAGAATCAAGACGCGAGCCAGCTGCTCGCGAGGCGGTGCTGGGTGGTGCTGTGTGTGTTTACCTTTGGAATGATCTGCTTTTGTTTGATACCTTTACTTTTCCTGTCAAAATATTAAAAATGGTTTTGTGAACAGAAGGAACACAGTGTCTGGCTCTGGGTTAGTTCAGCAAGCCACGCCTTGCGGGTTAGATGGAGCGAGAACAGAGAGAGCGACAGAGTCCGGAGGCACAAGTGCAACGAGGCCACCGCCTCGCCAGGGACTGTGCATACCTGCCTCGCCGGGCCAGCGGCTGCCTCCGCGGTGGCAGGGGCCCCTGGGTGTCGGGGGGAGCTGGTGGATCTCACAGAATGACGGTGAGAGGTCCCAAAGGGGCTTCGAGGGACCCCATGCAGCTCTGAGCCTACCAGGTGTCCCAGCTCTATTTGCTAGACGTTGGGAACCATCAAAGCGGTCTGAAGACCCTTCTGGAGCCCCTGCCCTGGTGGCCGGGTCAGGGGCCTGTCTCTCGAAGAACTGAGACAGGGCCTGTGTGTATGGGTGCCTTATGGACGTGAACTGGCAGAAGGCTAAAAAATGAAAGCTGATCTTTTCGGCCGAGGGAGGGGGGGAAGCCCACACATCCTTAGACACTTTATGGAATCTTGCAGACAAGAAAAGATTTTTTTAAAAATTGCAGCCTGGGCAGTTGCTAAGACCCGCTGAGGAAATGGCTCCCTGCGGATCTGCCAGAGGCTTGGCTCCGAGGCTCTTTGTGTCGTTTCACGTTTGTCCCCGTGGGTGGAACGAGGCATCATAAAAATGACTTTGCAAACAGGCATCACTGCAGGCACAAGCTTTGTTCTCGGGGGCCTGAGCCCTGAGCAGCTGGTGCCCACTGGTTGAGGCGGCTGCCTGCTGGGTAGGAGGGTATGAAAACTGTCACCCCTGCTTTGCAGACAGAGGGTGAATGCTCACAGCACTCAGGTCAAACAGTGATTGGGGGGGTCCAAATCTCATCTGTGTGGCTTCCGGCCCTTTCTACCACATCACACCCACAAAGCAGGGTCATGGGATGCGCAGAGATCCTCAGGATTGCACACCCTGACTCTGAGGCTTCTTTATAAGCTCATAGTGACAAAGGCCGGGGCGGGAGGAAGCAAGCCTTGCTCGGCAGGTTTGGGGGCAGAAAATCAGCTGCTCCGTGGCAGGAGCGTTGCTGGGAAGCTGTGCTGGACACTGGGGGGCTGGCGAGGGTTTGGGTCAGGGTGCAGACACTAGGGCGGGAGTATGCTGAGGGCCACTTAGCAACGGCGGCGTGAGGACAGGACCACAAGACAGCGGCACGGGCAGCGGCTCATTCAGTGTCATGGGAAGCCCCTGTGGGCGGGGGTGGGGTGGGGTGGGGTCTGGGGCGGGAGGCGCTCGTTGCACTTGTGGGGGAGAGGGGGTGCCCACAACCTTGGGGGGGACTCACAGGATGAAGGTGCGGGGTTTCTGGAGCCGATTGAGGGACTGAAGAAGCTTACGGGGGTCGTCACCCTGCCAGGGCAATCCTTTGATACTCCGGATGATTTGGTCATGCAAATCGCTGGGGGGGAGGGGGTGCAGTGACAGAGAGAAGACAGAGTTAGAGCAGTGGGCCCGCCACCTCAGGGTCCCTGGCACGGTCGGGACCGTCTCCAGGCCACTGGAGCCAAAACATGCAACCTGGGGAAGGTCTGAAGGCTGCTGCCACTCCCTCCTGCATGGAGAAGTCAGGGTTCGGCCACCCCAAGGAGGCTCCGCCCTCCTCCGGTGGTGGGGGAGGGGCTGGGGACACGTGGGGCTGAACAGAATTTGCAACATGGCATCTCGGATCACTGGAAAAGGCCTCGTGTTTAAGAGCCTGTTGGGTCTATAAAAAGCACCCAGGGGCCACCGAAAACAGGAGACCCAGGAGGGTTCTGTGGGAAGCAGCAGGTGGGTTTCTCATGACGGTTCTGTGGCTACATGTCTGCCTCCTTGTCGGCTTCAAGAAATGTCTTGGGAGGAATGAAGTGGAACTCACACAGGTGTTATAACTGGGGTGATGCTTGGCTATTCCGACTGGGGTCGGGGCTTGACTGGCATCTGGAGGTGGAGGCCAGGGAGGCTGCCCCACTCCTTGCAGCACCCAGGACGGCCCCACCACAGCGTGGCCTGGCAGAGGCCCAAGGGAGAAGCTCTAGCTGAAGATATTTACCCCCAGAATTCAATCTTATTAACTGTGTTCTGTTCAGTCACTGTGGGTTTAGGACTGAGTGGACGTTTTAGGTGTGAGAATGACAATGCCTTAGGGACAAAAATCGAATGCTCTGAAAATGGGACATTCGCGAACAATGTCTTGACACAAATGTCTAGGGCAGAATGTCTAGAAATGAGGGAGCGATGACTGCAGGATGATCTGGGAGTCTGTCTCTCTTTTTAAAAAAATTTCCTTATTCCAAGGGACTTCCTTGGTGGTTCAGGGACTAAGACTCCATGCTCCCAATGCAAGGGGTCCAGATTTGATCCCTGGTCAAGGAACTAGATCCCACATGTTTCAACTAAGAATTGGTACAGTTAAGTAAATAAAAAGATTAAAATAACACTTCTTCATTGCAGTAACTTGAATACATGTTTAAGCTCTGAGCAGTTGACCTGGGAAGACCCCGATCGGCAGCCCCTTGCCTGTGTGCCATGCACCATGCCCAGGGCCGGATGGCCGCACTCACCTCTGCTCCTTCACCCTCCAGGGAGGCACCAAGCAAAGACAACAGAGGGGCTGCATGTCACCTCTGCACCCTGAGCGGCCAGTGCAGCGCCCGCTCCCTACGATGATGATGAAGCCCCTGGCTTCAGCCCACACCCCCCGATCAGGCCAAATCTGGCGAGAGCGCCCCTGGCTTGCTGATCCCCTCTCTTCTGGCTCTGAACACTGTGCTTGCTGAGCGCCTTGGGATGATGGCTTCTCAGGGCGTGCCTCCCTGGTCTCGGGTTCCAAGGCCCTTGCTTCTACTTACTTCTTGCTTTCATAGAAAGCAATGATGTCTTCAAAAGCGTTAATATCGAACTCCTCAGAGCCGTCAAATGAGAAATCTAGCATTGAGCAGCTGAAAGGGAGAATCTGTATAAACTAAATGTGCTTTTGCGGGTGGGACCTATAGCCCCAGGGCTAGGCCTTGGGGAGACCGAGTGGGTCAGGGGCCACTCTGAAATACGGGGCAGTGTTTTTCTTTTTCTCTCTTGCCTTCTTTGGGGTGAAAAAGCTGTTTTAAAAGCGCATCTTTAAAAAAAAAAAAAAACAACGCATCTTTTTATCAAGAGGGAGGGGACACAGGTATACCTATGGCTGATTCGTGTTGATGTTTGGCAGAAACCAACACAATACTGTAAAGCAATTATCCTTCAATTAGAAGAAAAAAAATCAAAATGTATCCTTTTAAAAGGAGAAAAATGGCACACTGCCTTCAGACAAATGGCACAGGATCACTTACCTAGGAGCTATCTCTAACTCTACTCATAAGCTTTCATGAACCTCTTGAGGGGGGTTTTCTTACAAAGTGCTCAAAAAACAAAATGACTTTTTCATGTTTCAAAATTTAGGGCCTTGCTCCTTGGGAATTTTGCTGAGTCTTAAGAAAGAGCCTGGGGACTTTGCTGCCTCAGGGCCTTCGCAGCAGCTGTCCCACAGGTCAGCACACACTGCTTGTCTTGTCTGGTCCAACTAGTCCCTTCTCAGTGTAGTCTGCCTGGCTTGGCTCTCACAAGCTGCCTGAAGGGTCCCTCCCCTGGCTTTGTCATGGCCTCAGATGGCTATAGAGCATGACCTTTTATACCCTGCCTTCCTAGAAGCACAAGCCTGCTCACTTTTACACTCAGTACCAACTGGGGTATCTGGAGGAACCCTGACCATCAGTAGGTGGCCATAGAACACCTCTGTGTCATCTTAGAGGCAACAACGCATCTGTGTTTCTGACTGAGAGTAAAGTAACTTAGCAGACTGGTGTTTGGGACATCCTGGTCAGGCTAAGGGAGGAAGTGCTCTTAAATCAAGCTTGCTGCTCTGCGAGACCAGCAGCCTTTTGGCCCCGCCCGCCAACGGTCACAACCGGCCCTGAAAAGGATCCTTTGTAAACTAAGCCGCCCACATCCCCCCAAACAGATGATGCACAAGGTTGGCCTCTCTGTGTGCAGAAATGCGGCCACCAGATGCCGCTGCGTCTGGGTGTTTCTGATTCAAGCGGTTGCCGGGTTCCTTATTCAGGTCAACCCTGACCTGGGTTCAGGGTGTCGGGTTTCTGGCGCCGTTTTAAACAACGCCGCTGCCTACAGGCTCCAGCTGGGACAAATCAAGATCTCGCTCACCGGTACAGTTTTTCTGACGGGGTGCTGGCTCCTCTCTGTAGTTCTCCCAGGTGACCTTGGGCACCAGAGCTGTCCAGACCTGCTGGGGAGACAGAGCACATGAAGTTTTGAGGTGAGGGCTGCTTGGAGCTGAAGGGCTTCTTAACTTCAACCCGATTTAAAAAAAAAGGAGGGGGTAGGGGGGCTGACACTCAAATTTGGGCACAGCGGGGAACCATGAAATGTTCCATTTCCTCCCCAAACAGCACCATCTATTTCCTAAAACAGATGCCCCAGGACTTTTGCACATGCTGCCCGCCCCCACGGCCAGCCACGCTGCCCACCCTGTCTGGCCCAAATGGTACTGTCTCAATGTAGTGGCTTTAACCTTTCAATCCTCCTTTAACCAATACCCCAGCCTTCCTAAAATGGAACCCTGGGGCTGGCATCTGGAGCTGAGTGATCCTGGGAGTCGCTCAGCCCTTCTGGGTGTCAGGCTGTTCTCACAGAAAAACAGGAACACACCTTCTTGCTGTGTGAGGATGGGCAGGTTAAATTATATATCCCGCTACAAATCTTCTGTTTTGCAAGATCAAAAGCTTGGGAGCTAATTTACGATAGCCAAGACATGAAAGCAACCTAAATATCTATCAACAGATGGATGGATAGGGGAGACATGGTATAACTATACAATGAAATATGACTCAGCCATAAAAAAGAATCCAACAATGCTGTTTGCAGCTACATGGGTGGACCTAAAGATGATCGTCCAAACGCAGTGCCGTCAAATAAAGACAAATTTTATATGGGTATTACTTACATGTGGCATCAGAAAAAATACTACAGATGAATTTATATACTAAATAGACTCACAGACATAGAAAACAAACCTATGGTTACTGAAGGGAAAGGATGGGGAGAGGGATAAATTAGGAGTTTGGGATTAGCAGATACAAACTCTTACATATGAAATAAACCACAAAGCCCTCCTATATAGCAGTGGGAACTACAGTCAATATCTTGTAATAAACTATTGTGTGCCAAGTTGCTTCAGTGTGGCTGACTCTCTGTGACCACATGGACTGTAGGCTGCCAGGCTCCCCTGTCCATGGGATTCTCCAGGCAAGAATACTGGAGTGGGTTGCCACGCCCTCCTCCGGGGGACCTACCCGACCCAGGGGCTGAACGCATATCTCTTACATCTCCTGTACTGGCAGGCAGGTTCTTTATCACTAGTGCGAAAGAAAAAAAAAGTTTGGGGAACAAGACAGATGTGCTGGTTGCACAACCTCAGGAATGTGCTAAATGTGATGAAATCTTATACTGCGCAATGGACTCTGAGCACCCCCTTCTCGACAGTGACACAGGGAGCCTCCTACCTGCAGCCTTCTCAGCTCTCTCGGCCCGCAGGCGCCCAGCCTCCCGGAGCACGGCCATGGCCTGGATGGCGGCCCGGAGCACCGCCCAGCGGAACACGGCCACGGGGTCCATGCCGATGAGCTCCCGCACGTAGGAGCTGTCACTGCCTCGCAGGAGGGCCACGATGTCTGGCCGCATGTAGTCCATGTTCTTCTCTCGGAAGTCCTGGTATGGGGAGGATGGTAAGAAGGGTGGTGGGTGGTCCCTTGATAGTGTTGGCTGAGGCCCTGGGGTCAGCTCGGGAAAGGCTGGGTGGGGAGCGGGACCCATTTCCACGACAGAGAGGGGGTTCCTGCCCATGGGGCCCTCGAAAGCAGAGCCAGGGGTTTGACACTGGGTCTGAGCGCCCTGGAACCTCGCCAAGCAAAAGCAATAAAGAGGGGGCATAGAGCAAGCATCTGAAGGAAAGGATCTCCAGGGTACCCAGGGGTCCCATTCCCATCCCCTGAGTGGAGCACAACTTGATTGACAGTGGAGACAGATGGCTACGTACCTTGATCTGATATTTCACCTTCCCTGCAAAGTGCTGGATGATGAAGGCTGGCTCCATGACGGGGGTGCCGAGGAAGTATCTGTTGTCCTCGTGCTGCTGTTTGAACTT
Source organism: Bos javanicus (assembly GCF_032452875.1). Lineage (NCBI taxonomy): Eukaryota > Metazoa > Chordata > Mammalia > Artiodactyla > Bovidae > Bos > Bos javanicus. The sequence continues at coordinate 5,968,805 of NC_083874.1, forward strand.
GGCCAGCAGAGTCTGGCTTGTGGCGTGCGGAAAGCTGGGAAGAGCACGGGAGACCTTTAACTGCAGGAACTGCAGCCGGTCACCTGCTCTGTATTGGTAGGTTGCAGGCCTTCCGTGGAGGAGGCGGGCAGGTGCTCGGGCTGCAGTGGCCTGGGCACGAGGCTGAGGGCAAAGTGATGCCCTCAGGGCTGGGGAGCAAACTTTGAAACAGGCAGGGCAGCCCAGTGCCCCGGCCCATGTGAACGTCTGGTCTAGGGAAGATTGTGCCCGGGGCCCATCATGGGCAGCTCCTGGAATAATCCCGGGACGGGGGTGGCTTCCGGTCTCGGGTGCATCTGTACCTGGGTCTTGCCCATGCTCCCGTTAGAGGCAGGGGCTGGGAGACGGACGAAACAGGGAGGTGAGCGGGGCCTCACTAAGGGAGCCGCTGTATCTGGCTATTTCAGCCTCCCAGGAAGGAAATGCTGCAGCCGGCTTTGGCATCCAGCCTGAGCCCTGCCTCACTGCAAACTCGGGCAGCAAGGTATGCCTCTGAACCCCTGATGCCTGGGTTTCATGGCTTAACAGGGCGTAGAGGGGGAGACCCTGTAGCTATGAGGTACATCATTGCCAGGGTCAGGGTGTGGAGAGCAAGAGACCCGTTCACTTGGTGTGGAAACAAATAACATCTTCACACGCTATTTTAGAAAATCCAATTCAATGCCCCCCAAGCCCCTCTAAAATCATGATGAACTAAAACAATTAGATTTTATTTTTTTAAATCTTGATTTTTTTGGGGGGGGCTCACCATGGACTTTTTTTTTTTGGCATCCATTTTTATTTATTTTTTGGCCATGTCCCAAAGCACGCAGGATCTTAGCTCCCCAACCAGGGATTGAACCTGTGCCCCCTGCATTGGAAACACACAGTCTTAACCACTGGACTGCCAGAGAGGCCCCCTAAAATAGCAAGATTTTAAACAAAGACAAATCCGACCAGGCTCAGCCCGGTCCTCCCTTGCGTGCCTATCCCAGATCTGGCTCTGGGGAGTTTGCTGGGAGGGACAATGAACCCTTCCAAGTGCCCTGCTCCTTCCCTTACCTGAATGTTTTCTCCCTGGATTCTGGCCTAGAATGGATGTGTCTGTCCTGGATGGAACTCAGCTTGAGGCAGGTGGTGAACCTCATTCACCCCAGGCCTGAGGGGACGCCGGCAGCAAATGAGGGGCCTGATAAAAGCTGCTGATAAAGAGACTTTCCAGTGGATAAGGACCCACCTTGCAATGCAGGAGATGCAGGTTCCATCCCTGGACAGGGAACTAAGATCCCATGTGTCGAGGAGCAACTAAGTCTACGTGCCGCAACTACTGAGCCCTGGAGCCACAGCTCGAGAGTCTGTGCACCTCAACAAGAGACCCCACAGGATGCGACAAAGGTCTCACATGCTGCGACCAGGACCCGACACAGTCAAAAGAAACCCAAACCCTCAAGATGGGTCTGTGCCCTGACACACTGAACCTGCTAATGTGGCCTTAGATGCAGCCAAGTCAAGACGAGCTCTTGAGGGGGCTCTACTGGCACTCCAGGGGCTAGGACTCGGGACTTTCACAACCGAGGGCTCATGTTCAACCCATGGTTGGGGAACTAAGACCTCACAAGCTGTATGACGCGGTCCCCACTCTCCCCTAGAAAGATGAGGTCATTAGAGTGGGTACTAATCTAATAGACTGGAGTCTTTATAAGAAGAGGAGATGAAGCAGAAGGACAGAAGATGATGTGACTACAGAGGCAGAGACTGGAGTCACGCGGCCACAAGCCAAGAACACCTGGAGCCCCCAGAAGGTGGAAGATGCAAAGAAGTCTCCTCCTTGGAGGGAGGGTGGCCCTCCCACACCTTGGTTTTGGCCCATCAAGGCTGATTTTGTGTTTCTGGTCTCCAGAACTGTGAGAGAATAAATTTCTGTTGTTTTAGGCTGTCCTGCGATTTCTGGAACTCTGGCTGAGTGACCAAGCACAAAGCACCTTAAAAACACCCTCTCCAGCCCTCATCATGTCTTGTGGATGAGGGCCGGCAGGCTTGATGGAGCATCTTGTATCCAGGGCCCTGATTCCACCCCCTGCCCTTTGTAAGGCTGCACCAAGCCTGTGACTGGCTTCTAGATTCAGGTCCCACAAGTCTTTCCCAAAGACTCCTGGGAGGGCGAGGGTGTGTTCCTGAATTCACAGCTCTTGTGAGTGTTGATAGTTCTCTGGTGAATGGCAAATGTGGGGTCAGGATTTGTAGCCACACGAATCTGAGCAACCCAGAAGTTCCTGGGATGGAATGGATTCAAGTAAGGCCCTGGGGCTGCAGATCCGGATGCATGGACACTCACTTGCTCTCTTCATCCAGCAGATAGAAGAGGCCAGTGGGCTTCTTGCTGATCAGGTGGATGCAGCCCACGTTGTCTGTGTAGTCAATGTTGTGCCAAGAGATCCCTTCGCTCTGGTACTCCTCCTGCAGGGTTCAAGGGGCATCTGTTACGTTCAGCATTTCAGGGACACAGTAACGTCTACGTAGCACATGTCCTATGTAAAAAAACTTTATTTATATATGCACATACATATTTATATATAAACGTGCAAATAACATAGAATGCGTATTAATATACCAATAGAAATACATCAATAAATACATAAAATTATTTGATAAGTAAACAATTAGCAACAGGGAACAGGAATGCACATTCTCAAAGATCTTCAGTAAGTCCTCTACATATGAACCTTCAGGTGGCGAACCTTCAAAGCTGTGACTGTGCGTTCACATGTCCAATCATGTGAGTGAGCTCACGTGTCTGGTGCACACTGCCACCTACGCACACCCTCTGTAAGTGGCTGTGCAGCTCGCCCTCTGCCTTCTGCGGCTGACAATCTTCAGTTCTGTCATCTCCCACCTCCCCTCTCTCCTCCAGTCAGTAACTCTTCTTGCCGACTCACTCCATGCCAGCCCCCGTATGCCAGCTGTTGTACTGTACTACTGTACTTTTCAAAGTACTAGAAGATTAAAGATATCTTCTCCCTTTTTTGCGTTTGTTTTTTTATGTATTATCTGTGTGAAAATTATTCTAAACCTGTAACAGTACAGGTTTATGTTTTAACTGGGTGTGTGTGTGTGTGTGCGCTCAGTCGCATCTGACTCTTGGTGACCCGATGGACTACAGTCCCCACCAGGCTCCTTTGGCTATGGGATTTTCTAGGCAAGAAAACTGGAGTGGGTTGCCATTTCCTCCTCTAGGGGATCACCCCAACCCAGGGATAGAACTTGCGTCTCTCCGGCACTGGCAGGAAGATTCTTTACCACAGCACCACCTGGAAAACCCAGTTAGGTGCCTAGGCTAACTCTGACTTACTTTGTTTGTACTATCAGAACAGAACTCGTTCATGATGTAGGGGACTTACTGCATAAAACTAGAGTGCTTAAAAATCACGCTTAAAATCACCCAGGGGTCAGCAAACTTTCTTTGTAAAGAGCCAGATGGCAAATATATTAGGCTTTACAAGTTAGATGGTGTCTGCATGATACTCAGCTTTGCTCTTGTAGCATGAAAGGAGACACAGATGCTGTGTTGACAAAGGGGTGTGGCTATGTGCCAGTAATCTGGGGCAGCCCCTGCTCTTATATGAATGTCCCGACAATCATATAATATGAGAGACCCATATCACTTTGAACTTTCTAACAGCCATGTTTAAAAATGTGAAAAGAAAGCAGGTGCAGTTAACTTAAACAATACAGTTAACTTAACCCAATACACCCAAGGTGTATGATGTATGTCAACATCATGACATGTGATTTAACTGACATAAAAAATTACAAACATGGCCTTTTACCAGCGAGACAAAAATGCCTTTTCTTTTATTTTCTGGCCATGCAGCATGGCATGCAGGCTCTCAGGTCCTGGACCAGGGCTAGAACTCATGCTCATTACAGGGGAGCTGACTGTTGGCTCAGACTATGAGCTCCTTATTGCAAGATGAACACTTAAATTGAAGAAAGTAGGGAGAACCATGAGACCATTCAGGTATGACCTAAATCAAACCCCTTACAGTGGAAGTGACAAATAGTTTCAAGGGATTAGATCTGAGAGAGTGCCTGAAGAACTATGGACAGAGGTTCGTGACATTGTACGTGAGGCAGGGATCAACACCATCCCCGAGAAAAAGAAATTCAAAAAGATTTGCAAAATGGTTGTCTGAGGAGGCCTTACAAATAGCTGAGAAAAGAAGAGAAGTGAAAGGCAAAGGAGAAAAGGAAAGATACACCCATCTGAATGCAGAGTTCCAAAGAATAGCACAGAGAGATAAGAAAGCCTTCCTCAGTGATCAATGCAAATAAATAAGAGGAAAACAATAGAATGGGAAAGACTAGAGATCTCTTCAAGAAAGTTAGTGATACCAAGGAAACATTTCATGCAAAGATGGGCACAATAAAGGACAGAAATGGTATGGACCTAAAAGAAGCAGAAGATTATAAGAAGACGTGGCAAGAATACACAGAAGAACTGTACAAAAAGATCTTCACGACCCAGACAACCACAATGGTGTGATCACTCACCTACAACCAGGCATCCTGGAATGAGAAATCAAGTGGGCCTTGGGAAGCATCACTACAAACAAAGCCAGTGGAGGTGATGGAATTCTAGTTGAGCTATTTCAAATCCTAAAAGATGATGTTGTTAAAGTGCTGCACTCAATATGCCAGCAAATTTGGAAAACTCAGCAGTGGCCACAGGGCTGGAAAGTGTTTTCATTTCAATTCAAAGAAAGGCAATGTCAAAGAATGTTCAAACTACCACACAATTGCACACATCACACACACTAGCAAAGTAATGCTCAAAATTCTCTAAGCCAGCCTTCAACAGTATGTGAATTGTGAAGTTCCAGATATTCAGGCTAGATTTAGAAAAGGCAGAGGAGCCAGAAATCAAATTGCCAACATCTGTTGGAGCATCAAAAAAGCAAAAAAGTTCCAGAAAAAACATCTAGCTTTGCTTTTTTGACTACGACAAAGCCTTTGACTGGGTGGATCACAATAAACTGTGGAAAATTCTTAAAGAGATGGGACTATCAGACCACTATACCTGCCTCCTGAAAAATCTGTATGCAGGTCAAGAAGCAACAGTTAGAACTGGACATGGAACAATGGACTAATTCCAAACAAGGAAAGGAGTACGTCAAGGTTGTATATTGTCACCCTGCTTATTTAACTTATATGCAGAGTATATCATGCGAAAAGCCAGGATGGATGAAGCACAAGCTGGAATCAAGATTGCCGGGAGAAATACCAATAATCTCAGATACACAGATGACACCACCCTTATGGCAGAAACTGAAGAAGAACTAAAGATTAGCCTCTTGATGAAAGTGAAAGAGGAGAGTGAAAAAGTTGGCTTAAAACTCAACATTCAGAAGACTAAGATCACGGGATCCAGTCCCATCACTTTCAGGCAAATAGATGGGGAAACAATGAAAACAGTGACAGACTTTATTTTTTGGGGCTCCCGATTCACTGCAAATGGTGACTGCAGCCATGAAATTAAAAGACGCTTGCTTCTTGGAAGAAAAGCTATGACCAACCTACACCACATATTAAAAAGCAGAGACACTACCTTGCCAACAAAGGTCCATCTAGTCAAAGCTATGGTTTTTCCAGTAGTCATGTATGGATGTGAGAGTTGGATCATAAAGAAAGCTGAGCGCCAAAGAATTAATGCTTCTGAACTGTGGTGTTGGAGAAGACTCTTGAGAGTCCCTTGGACTGCAAGGAGGTTAGGGTTAGGGTTAGGGATAAGGTTAGGGTTAGGTTTAGGAAAAAACCCTAACCTAAAGGAAAATCAGTCCTGAATATTCATTGGAAGGACTGATGCTGAAGCTGAAACTCCAATACTTTGGCTACCTGATGTGAAGAACTGACTCACTGTAAAAGACCCTGATGCTGGGAAAGATTGAAGGCAGAAGGAGAAGGGGACAACAGAGGATAAGATGGTTGGATGGCATCACTGACTCAACAGTCATGAGTCTGAGCAAGCTTCAGGAGTTGGTGATGGACAGGGAAGCCTGGCGTGCTGCAGTCCGTGGGGGTCACAAAGAATTGGACTGAGCAACTGAACTCCGTGCAGGGGAATGTGGAGTCTTTTTTTAATGATTATGGAAATTATCTTTATGTATTAAAAAAAACCACAACTTTTTATTTTATTGGAATACAGCAGATTCACAATGCTGTGGTAGTTACAGACGCACAGCAGAGACTCAGCCATACAGATACGTGTATCCGTTCTTCCCCAACTCCTCCCACCCAGGCTGCCCAGGAAGCGTGCAGTCTTAACCACTGGACGCCAGGGAAGTCCCCCAAAGGCCTCTCTCCCCTGCGCTGTATCTTTGCAATCTGCTATGTCTTTTGCTCTTCCTACGCAACTCCATTTGGACCAGCCACATTTCAAGTGAGAAATGTGAGTTTCAGCTAAAAGACATAATAATAAGATTAGCTAAGTATTAGCTAAATATAGGGGCTTCTTTGGTGGCTCAGACGGTAAAGAATCCACCTGCAATGCAGGAGACCTGGGTTTGATCCCTGGGTTGGGAAGAACCCCTGGATAAGGGAATGGCAAGCCACTCTAGTATTCTTGCCTGGAGAATTCTATGGACAGAAGAGCCTGGTGGGCTATAGTCCATGGGGTCCCAAAGAGTCAGACATGACTGAAGGACTAACACTTGCACTTTCACATATACATGTGTGTAAACCCATCAGTTTTCTTTCCTCATCAGAATCCACCATAGGAAGGACAATACTTGGGTAAAGAAGGCTGGTTATTTTGAAGTGAAAACACCTATTACATGGGATATCTTCACTGCTGACTGAAGCAAATCCTTACAAGGCAACTCAGCTTGTCTCCCATTGAATCAACTTTCACATCTGAGCAGAGAGAAAGTACAACACTCGCCTGTGGCGTCAAATATCCCTGCCTTTTGCCTCATCTGGGGCTGGGTGGGAATGTTCTCGGACTCTCCCTTTTTTGCAGAGAAAAATTCTGGGGCGGGTTTGATGACAAACCAGGCCCCCAAGGTCCCCAGGGGGATCCCGGTTCTGGCTCATTCCCTTCCTCCTAGGACTGGACGGGTGAATAAGCTGGTATTTCCTTACCTGCTCTAGCTTGAAAATGTGCTGGTTGAAGTAATACTGGAGCTGCTCATTGGCGTAGTTGATGCAGAACTGCTCAAAACTGTTCCTCTCGAAGTCTTCAAAGCCAAAGATGTCGAGGACTCCGATAGACAGGCACTGGGGGAGATGGCGAGAATGGTTATTACTGGTGAGTACTCCCTTGGCAGCAACCTGTCTGATGCTAAGGGTCTTAGAACCTGTGATATTTTTTTTTCAAACTTTAAAGTTTGTATTTTGTATTGGGGTATAGCCAATTAACAATGCTGTGATAGTTTCAAGTGAACTGCGAAGGGACTCAGCCTCACATACACTTGTATTCTTCTCTCCTCAACCCCCTCCCATCCAGGCTGGCACGTAACACTGAGTAGATACAACCTGCAATATTAAACAAAGAGCCCTGTGTTTTTGACTTCTGTTTGGGGCTGCACTGCGTGGCCTGCAGGATCTTAGTTCCCCAACCAGGTATTGAACCCGTGCCCCCTGCAGTGGAAGTGGAGAGTCTTAACCACTGGACCAACAGGGAAGTCCCAGAGTCCCCTGTTTTCTCTGCACTGGGCCCTGAGAACCGCATCCTGTTGGTTCCCTGGGGCTGCTGAGGGGAGAAACCGGCCTCACGCCTGACCGACTGCAGCCAGGGTCACAGGCTGCCAGCTGAGGAGGTGTGGCCCTCACCGAGACAGACTCTTCCATGTCCTTCTTGTTGAGGAGAGCGTGGTTGATCCGCAGCACGATCCAATCGAACAGCGCGCTGTACAGTGACTTGGCCATGGAGTCACGGGCGGTGATGGCCTGTGGGCACGGAGTTTGGGGTGGGGGTCACACCCTGGCAAGGTGCGCCCCCGAGGTCTGTGCACAGGGAGGTCAAGATGGTGACTAGAAACACTCAGCTCCTCTGATACCTCCCCTTCTCACTCTGCCTGCCGTCCTGTCCACTCGGACGCCCTTGCACACCAGAGCATGAAGCCCTGACCTGGCAGCCTGGGGTCTGGCCAAGTCTTTCTCGTGGGACGGCCTGCTCCTCAGAGGACCCTGGGGACTGCTGGGGTGGGCACATGGGCTCAGGGAGGGTGCTGTGGGAGAATAACCAGGAGCTTGGGCTGGGTTCAACCCCTGCGGTTCTGGGAGCACCATGGGCCAGGCCACTGTGTGCCTAAAAGCGGTGATTGATATTTACAATTTTTTAAAAAGGCTCATTGGGGTCTAATTCACCTACAAGAAATTCCTTCTTTGTATGCTCTCAGATCTAAGTTGCGACAGGACTTACTCAGCCTGCTATCAAGACCTAGATAATGAGGTCCTCTGGTTTTGTGGAAATGGAGCTGCGTAGGGTGCTGCCCTGTGCCTGGCCTTCATCTCCCTTGCTCAGCTCAGTGCCCCCGGGGAGCAGCTGGCTGTGGACTCCAGTGACCTGTGGCACCTGTCACATACCACGGCTGAGCACCTTTGCCCACAGGGGCTCCAACTGTCTAGTTTTCCATTTTAGATTCTTGAGCAGCTTCTCCCATGAGCTAAAAATACCCCCCTGCCCCCGTGGCTAGGTACTTTCCTGATGCTCCCCAACCTGCAAGTCTAGAGGTGTAAAAACGCAAGAAAAATATGCCGCAGAGAAAACACTGAGACTGGGGCAAAGGCTAGAGAGAGGCGTCTTATCAGCATGTAGGGACCCACGCAACGGTTATAAAGTTCACACTCTAACCCAGGGGTCAGCAAGCTTTCTTGGGCAAGGGCCCATGAGTCAACATGATCAGCTTTGTAGGACAGCTCTGCCACTGCAGCAGGTCATCATGTGCATGAATGGTCGTGATCAAGTGCCAATAAAGTTTTATTGACAGAAGCAGGAAGTGGGCTGGGTTTGGCTTGCAAGCTGCAGGTGGCTGTCCTCTGCTGGTGAGAACCAGTGTGCCCACTAAACAGTTCAACACAGAGATCATCACACATGGCTCTAGCTCTGTCCCTTGAGCTGTATAAGCTGGTTTGAGCTTCCAAGGTTCTCCTCTGTCAAACTGTGCTGTTAAATGCTCAGTTGTATCCGACTCTTTTGTGACTTCAAGGACTGTAGTCCGACAGGCTCCTCTGTCCATGGAATTTCCCAGGCAAGAATCCTGGAGTGGGTTACCCTATCCTTCTCCAGGGGATCTTTCTGACCCAGGGATAGAGCCAGTGCCTCCTGTGTCTCCTGCATTGCAGGTGGATTCTTTACCATCTGAGCCACGAGGGAGGTCAAATTAGGGGCAGGAAAATGACCACCCGTGCCAGCTATTTCTGAAGGCTCTCCCTATCCCCACCCTGAGCACCCATGTTTTTGGGCCTGGGCACCCCTGAGAACCCAGGGCAGCACTCACCTCGCTGAGACTATAGGGAAGGATGAGTTTGTCGTTGGAGGTCACTGTTTTTCTTTTGGTCAGAACTTCCACCAAGATTTCTCGCTTCACCTGTTTCAAGGTCAAGGAGGAAGAGGGGTGGGGAAGGACAAATTAGGAGTTTAGGATTAACAGATACACTTAATCTATATAACATATATAAACAGCAAGGTCCTACTGTATAGCACAGAGAACTATATTTAATATCCTGTAATAATCTACAATGGAAAAGAATTTTAAAAAGAACATATGCACATATGTTGTTGCTGCTGTTGTTTAGTCACTAAGTTGTGTCTGACTCTTCTGTGACTCCAAGGACTGTAGCCCACCAGGCTCCTCTGTCCATGGGGATTCTCCAGGCAAGAATACTGGGGTGGGTTGCCATGCCCTCCTCCAAGGGATCTTCCCAACCCAGGGATGGAACCCAGGTCTCTCACATTGCAGGCAGATTCTTTACCTACTGAGCCACCAGGATAACCCCAAAATACTGTAGTGGCTAACCTACTCCTTCTCCAGGGGATCTTCCTGACCTAGGAATCAAACCAGGGTCTTCTGCATTGTAGGCAGATTCTTTACCAGCTGAGCCACCAGGGAAGTCCATATGCAGATAAATATTCATACATACACATACATGACCCACTTTATACCGGAAACCCAACATTGTAAGCCAACTGTATGCTTCAATTAAAAATAAATAAATAAAAGCTTAAAAAAAAAAAGGGAGGAGAGAAAAGCTGGAGAGCTTGTTGACTAGATCTGTGTGTCACTGAGGCAAGGCCTGAGGAGGGCGGAAGAAGGACCCCCCGGCAGCTGGGCCAGGAAGTGGACCCAGAGCCCACCCCCAGGGCTGCCAACCCACAGTGTGTGGAACACCGGTGTGCCTCAGAATGTTCGCACCCACAGGCTTGCTCGATGGCCTAGACTGTGGTCACACAGGCCTGGGTGTCACTGCAGCCCTCCGGCCCAGGTGCTGCCTGTGTTTATAGCTGTCGCTGCTGGAGTGGGTTCCTGGTCTGGGTGCAAGGGCGAAGCGAGGAGACTGCTCCTCCCTGACTGCCAAGCCCCGTCCATGGGGAGTCAAGAGTTGGGCCGGGGGAGCTGTCTCCATCTCCTGGCAGACGTACTCATTCATTCCCGTGAGCACGACAGGAGCTGGGGCTCCGGCAGGCAGGCGTACTTTAAAGAGCCACAAATGGAACACACAAATGGAAAACAGCCTCGGCATCACAGGCATTTGGGGCTGGGTCCTTCTTTGAGCTTCCCCAGTGGCTCAGATGGTAAAGAATCTGCCTGCAACACGGGAGACCCAGGTTCAATCCCTGGGTTGGGAAGATCCCCTGGAGAAGGGAATGGCAACCCACTCCAGTATGCATGCCTGGAGAATTCCATGGACAGAGGAGGCTGCTTGGCTATGGTCCATGGAGTCGCAAAGAGTTGGACATGACTGAGTGACTGATGCTGCTTCTTTGCTGTGGGGGCTGTCCTGTGCATTCTGTTAAATAGCATCCCCTACCCACCAGATGACACTAGTACCCCCTAAATGACTCCAGACATTGTCCAGTGCTCCCGGGGTTGAGGGCAAGTGGACAAGGGGATGGTCCAACCACAAAATGACCTTGCTGATCAAATGATGATTTTTTTTTTTTAATCATAGTTGATTTACAACATTATGTTAGTTTCAGGTATACAGCAAACTGATTCAGTTATATAAATATATAAAAAACTTTGATGGGCCATTCCAGGGAGGGGCTGAGATGGGAGATGGCCCTTCCCAGAAGGAAGATGCGTCGAAAAGATACCTGCACCCCAATGTTACGGCAGCACTATTTACAACAGCCAAGACACGGAGCAACCTAAATGTCCATCAACAGGTGAAAACGGGTAACGGAAATGTGGCATGAATATGCACGGAATAGTACTCTGCCAGAAAAAGAATGAGATAATGCCATTTGCAGCAATAAGGAGAGACACAGATTTTCATACTAAGGGAAGTAAGTCAGACAGAGAAAGACAAACACCACGTGACATTGCTTACGTGCGGATTCTTTAAAAAAACGATACAAATGAACATATTTACAAATCAGAAATAGAATCACAGGCACAGAAAACAAGCTTATGGTTATCAAAGGGGAAGGGGCAGAGAGAAGGATCAATTAGGAGCTTGGGATTAAAGTATACACACATACATAAAACAGACAATCAACTATACAGCGTATAGCACAGGGAACTACACTCAGTATCTTGTAGTAACTTATAAAAGAATATATATAGAACTGAATCATTTTGTTCTACACCTGAAAGCAACACAACATTGTAAAACGACTATATTTCAATTAAAAAAAAATAAAAGGAGATGAAGAAGAGATGGTCCTTGAGGGTATTATGTTAAGTGAAGTAAGTCAGAAAAAGACAAGTACCATATGATACCGCTTATATGCAGAATCTTTAAAAAATGATACAAATGTACTTATGTACAAAACAGAAACACAACAGATCCACAGACACAGAAAATAAACTTACGGTTACCAAAGGGGCAAGGGTAGGGGGAGGCATAATTAGGAGCTTAGGATTAAAATATATACGTTATTATAAATAAAATAATCAACTGCATAGCATACAGCACAGGGAACTATATCAATATCTTATAACGAAAAAGGATCTAAAAAAGATTATATGTAGAACTGAATCATTTTGCTGTACACTTGAAAGTAATACAACATTGTAAATCAACTATATTTCAATTAAAAAAAAAAAAAGGAAATGAAGAGGGGATGGACCTTGAGGGTATTATGTTAACAGATATGTCAGACAAAGACATATTGTGTGATCTCCCGTATATGTAGAATTAAAAAAAAAAAAACAAGAAGAAAACACCCCTCAAACCTCCCAAACTCACAAATACAGAGAGCAGACAGGTGAAGCGTGTGAAGGGGGTGCAAAGGCACAGACTTTCGGTTGTAAGATGTCATGAGAAGGTAGTGTGCAGCAGGGTGACAGCGGCTAATGTGACCGTACTGCATAAATGCAAGCGGCCGAGAGAATCGATCTTGGAAGTTCTCATCCCAAGAGAGAACAAATCCCACAGCCACCGAGGTGACAAGCGTTAACTAGCCTTCTTGTGGTGGCCATTTGGCAACAGATACTACAGATACTGAATCACTCATGCTGTCCATCTGAAGCTAAAACCAATCATCGCTCGATTAAAAAAAGAAAAGAAATGAGGAAGGGACACGGCAGAGACGGCGGGGGAGGAAGCAGCTGACAGAGGCTCAGCCAGCGCAGGAAGCCTGGGCCTCGGTGGGCGGCCCCTGTGGCTGAGGCCCGGGACAGTACCTTCAGGAGCTGCGACAGCGTGTCCAGAGCCTCGGGGGGCCCGACCTCCAGGCCTTCGTCTCGGCCCGTGGCTCTCTTCCGGTAAGTGATGTTGCCTAGGTACAAGATGGCCGAGAGGATGGAAAAAATCCTGGGGAGAGAAGGAGCCAAGGTTGGGGCACGTCCCCAGTCCCAAGACAGCAGAAGCTTCCAGTGAACTGCGCTCAAGTTTCCAGCGACCTGGGCTGTATTCGTAAAACCAGCCATTCCAGTCAGAACACGCGAACTCCGAAAGATGTCCACTCCTCTGCTGGCCACTCTCTGTCAAACAGGACTTTGGAGGCATGTAGCTCTATTTTTTTTTGGTGGTAGTGGTGTTGGGAGAGCTTAAAAATTTTCTTATGGAGGCATCACCAAAAAAAAAAAATGCACACAGTTCCCCAAGTGTAGTTGCTGTTTTCTTTTTCAGCCACGCTGTGAGGCATATGGGATTTTAGTCACCCGCCCAGGGATCGAACCTGCACTCCCTGCATTTGAAGTGTGGAGTCGTAACTACTGGACCGCCAGGGAATTCCGTCCCCAAGTGTTGAGTTTGATGAAGTATCACCAAATGCAGAGATGCTTGTGACTGGCACTCAGACCAAAAAAACAGAACAACATTTCAGGCCCTGGACCCTCCGTAGCTTCCAAAGAGAAACCGCTGTCCTGACATCTAACACCATCCGTGAACGTGACTTTGGTGAAATCACTTGTACTTACATCGGGCCTGTCATAGAAAAGGTGTAAGGTGGGGGAGTCATGTGTGTTACTGCATGGAGCATTGTTCATTCTTTTTTTTTTTTGAAAAGATTTACTAACATATTTTTCTTTTGCTCTGGCCAAGCTGCATGGCATATGGGATGTCAGTTCCCTGATCAGGGACAGAAACTGGATCCCTTGCAGTGGAGTCCTAACCACTGGACCACCGAGGGAAGCTCCCACATTCTTTATTCTTAATGCTGCCACTTCTCAGCCCTGGCACTGCTGGTACCTGGCTTCTACCCACCTGGCCCCTCCGACCACACCTGCAGTATGACACTCAAAAGAGTCATCAGGCAAGGCCAAGTGTCCCCTGGGAGCACAATCAGAACCCCAGTAAGAACCACTGCTGTGCAGGGTTGGTGCCTGGCCAACTGGGACCTTCTTCTGCATAGCCCCTGAGCTGAGGATGGTTCTTAAGCTTTTAAAGGGTCATTAAGAAAACAGAATGTAAAGAACATGCCACAGAGATTGAGTGGCCCATGAAGCTGAAAAACATTTGCTGTCTCCAGAAAGTGTGCCAACTCCTGCAGGGATATACTGTAAAGCGTTGATTTATTTATCTCTGGTTGGTGGGCATTTGGGAGGGTTTCCTGGGGTTGGGGGCTGTTATAGACGAGGCTGCTGTGTGCATTCCTGTGCGTGCCTCTGGCCAAGCATGTGTATATGTTTGGTTGTGTACACGCATCGGCAGTAGAAGCTGCCCAATGGTTGTCCACAGGGCTTGGCCCCGTGGTGTCCTCCTGGCAGCATGCTGGGCAGAGGCATCCCCTCTGGGTGTCCCGGTCACCCGGGAAGGCGTGGAGAATGCTCTGAGTGGTTTTGAAGAATTAAAATAATTTTTAATTGTGGTCAAAAACACATCATATAAAATTCACTTTATTGGCTGTTTTTAAGCATATGGCTCCGTAATCTGAAGTATACCCACATTGTTGGGCAAAAGCCTTGTGGTTTTTTTTGTTTTGGGTAAATATACCTGAGTAAATTTTCTTTTATTAGATTTTTTTTTTCTGCCTCTATTGAGATAGTGTAGCTTTTCTGCTAATTAACAAAATCTGTTAATTAGTCTACTAATGAAGAAATTAAGATTTTTAAATGATGGAGGAATTCCCTGGTGGTCCAGTGGTTAAAACTCCATGCTTTGACTGCTGAGGGCCCAGGTTCGATTTCTGGTCCGGGAACTAAGATCTCACAAGCTGCGAGGGTGCGGTCGAAAAAAAAGAAAAGGATTTTTAAATGATGAATGACCTTTGAAAAGCCCTGTTTTTGTTTTTTTAAATATTTATTTATTTACTTGGCTGCACTTGGTCTTAGGAGCAGCATGTGGGATCTAGTTCCCCAACCAGGGACCGAACTGGGGCCCCCTGCCATGGGAGCGTGCAGAGTCTTAGCCCCTGACCACCAGGGGAGCCCCGCCCTGCGGTTTTAACTGGCATCTCCCAGTGCCTAATGGTGACAGTCCTCTGTCACTCGGGCTACTCTCCTTAGCGAGGTTCCCACCGGGGGTAGGTCAGATCTCTGAGTGACCGGTAACTTCAGTTAGGGGGAGGTGCCTGGCTGGGCCCACCCACTTACTGCTTCTTGGTGGCAGGAAGGAAGCCCACCATCTCCATGGCCTGCTTGAGTCTTTCGAAGTCATGCTTCAGGTCCTCTCCATCTTCGATCTTCAAGTTATGCTGAAAAACAAAGTCGGCAGTGCTCTGGGTACTTCTGGGCTGGGGAGGGTGGTGTGTGAGGATGATTTTGGCTGGAAGCGATGGGGCAGGTCTGGGGAGGCAGGGAATGAATGGGCTCCTTTATGCCGCCCCGCTCTGGGCCTCCTTGGAGCTGGTTTGGGGGCTGGAGAGGGCCAAGGCGGACGGCCTCTGACCCCCTGGCAGAGCGTAAACAGCCCGTGGGGAACAGAGGCCGCGTTTGTGGTTGGGGCTTGAGGCTATTTACCTGGTTGAGGTAGAAATAATCTTCAGGCTGCTTGAGCTGAAATTCCCGACGCTCTTCCTCGCTGACGCCAAGTAACAAATAATAAAACACGTGGTAGTTCCTGTAGGTCAAAATTAGGAGAAAAAAGTTGTTTTTGGAGGCTGAGCGATAGCTACTCGTCAAACCACTACTAATATTGCTTTGGAGACCAGGCCAGGGAGGAAAAAGCACCTCGATTATGTACAAATTGGAGACAATAAGTCGATTCTTATGATTTTTTTTAAAAAAAAAAAAAACAAACTCCAAAAATCAAACCACGAGCTTCTCCAGTGAATAGATTCCTCAGAGGGTGGGCACCTCTCACTCATTGGTGGACCAGAGATGATGCTAATCTGACCACATTTCAGCAGACACCCAAGCACCCACTCCAGGGAGAAGCCCCAGGGAGGCACAAAAATAAGCAGGAGAAGGTGGCAAAGCTCATGCTCATAGGAGATCCATCAGGGCCTCCTGTAGATACTCCCCGCCTCAGGACATCTGCTTTTCTCCTTCATAGGGAAGAAGGCAGACATCCGGGATCATCAAGGAAATACCCCCCTACCTCTCATCCTTCTCCTGAGAGACCAGGCGAGACTTTTCAAGCAGGTACTTTTCGACAACCGCTCTGTCATCAAGCAGAAAAAGAACCAAGTGTTACACGCTAATGCCATTTCCCTGAAGAACAAGAATGATTCATGACTGTGGTAAAGCCAGCTGCAGATTAACAACCTTGGACCCAAGGTAAGCACAGGGACGAAAGGGTGATAGCTCTGAGTGTCGTAAACAAGCAACCTAAATGTCGTAAATACTATTTCATTCTTAAGGTAAACACTGTTGTCGTAAATGCACCTCACCCTACTGCTAGAATCTATAAAAATAAGGGACCTGGGCTGGCCACTTCTGCCCTACACACCGGATGTGGGCTGACAGTTGTGTGGAAGCCCAACCTGGCATCACTTGGGATGGCCCTGGGGGTGGCAGGAATTGAAATGATTAGACTCATGTACTCATGAATAACACTGGAAGGTTGAACCCTGCTTCCACCATCTCCCCAGCCATGAAGTGTTTCTCCAATTGAAAATCGATATACAAGATAATGGATTCACTTTTCTATTCTTCTTAAAACAGCTTTACTGATGATTGATATATGATCAACTATACATCCTCAAAAGCATGCACCCAGATGAGTTTTTCACTGGGTCCTTCCATAATCTCTACATAATTTTCAAAACCAGCTTTAGAAGGTATAGCTGATGCACAACAGATATAACGTGTGTGAGTGCATGAGCTGTGACACATGTGAATCCCTGAGAGCCCACCACCGTGACCAAGACAACGAACACATCCATAATCCTGAGAAGACTCCTTGGGGCCTCTGTCATTCCTCCCTGCCATCCGCCCCCGAGCAGCCATGGACCAGCCCCTCTAAAGATTACTTTGGATTTTCTATAATTAAAAAAAAAAAAACCCAAAAACCCAAAACACTCATTTAGTATGTATAGTTAACTCTTGAATAACACAAGTTTGAACTGTGGGTCCACTTATAGGTGGATATTTTTTTCAATAGCAAATGCCATAGTCCTATATCATCTGCGGTTGGTTGAATCCACAATGTGGAACCACAGATATTAAGGAGCTGGGGAACTGGGGGAACCTCGGATATACAGGGCCGACTCGAAGCCATCTGCAGATTTCTGACTAACCCCTGCATTGTTCAAGGGTCAGTTGGATACTGAATCTGCCTTCTTTCACTCAACTCAGTGGTTCTGAGATTCTGCCACTTGGGAGCATGTTATCAGAACTTCATTCTTCTTTATGGCTAAGTAAGGGCTTCCCAGGTAGCTCAGTACTAAAGAATCTGCCTGCCAATGCAGGAGGCGTGGGTTCAATCCCTGGGTGAGGAAGATCCCCTGGAGGAGGAAATGGCACCCCACTCCAGTATTCTTGCCTGAAGAATCCCATGGACAGAGGAGGCTGGTAGATTATCCATGGGGTGGCAAAGACTCAGACACGACTGAGCAAATTGGCACAACAGCCTACATGTCTGCTGCTGCTAAGTCGCGTCAGTCGTGTCCAACTCTGTGTGACCCCATAGATGGCAGCCCACCAGGCTCCGCCGGCCCTGGGATTCTCCAGGCAAGAACACCGGAGTGGGTTACCATTTCCTTCTCCAATGCATGAAAGTGAAAAGTGAAAGGGAAGTCGCTCAGTCGTGTCTGACTCTTAGCGACCCCATGGACTGCAGCCCACCAGGCTCCTCCGTCCATGGGATTTTCCAGGCAAGAGTACTGGAGTGGGGTGCCATTGCCTTCTCCGTGTCTACATGTCTAGACACACATTTTGTTTATCTGTTTATCACTTGACGGACATGTGCTGGGCCCGGGTCCCTGAGGCTGTGTTGGTCCTGGGGCAGGAAAGGGGTACTCACACAGCCACACCCGCAATGTTAGTAGAGACATAAGACATTTCTTGGAGCTCTACTGCGAGGTTCTAGGCACTGTTTTGCTGAGATTAAATACACTGGATTTAAATGCCCTCCGGGAGGGGCACTGTGGCTCCCACTGATGGAGGAGGTGTTAACGTGTTGTCCAGGACCCCAGAGGAGGGGGGTGGCCTGGTGGGGACCTGACTCTCCTGGGATCTGCTATCATCAAGTATGTGAGCTGTACAGCTCTGCAGGTCACCCTCATCTGAGTTCATCCTGTAATACAGAAGAGGGAGCTGGGGATTAGGGCCCTGGTCCCAGGCCTGCTGAATGCTTCCAGACTGCCTCCACGACGGCAGTCTTCTGGCTGCAGCCTTGTGCAAGCGCACACACACACTGAATGGATGGATGCATGCGCACACACCCCGCACACATGGGTTTCCAAAGGCTCAGCATGCGCGCGTCCTCTCTGCTTTCAAACTCCTATTTTCTTCCATTCCCTCCTCTGAGCAGTAACTTGTAGTTCTCAGCAGTTTTGTTTTCCTGGGCAGGGAGGCTGCCTCTGGTCCTAGACTCACGTTTCCATCTCTATCTGTGGCCAATTCTCTGTGCTGTCTCGCCACATGGGCAAGGACAGTGTCCCCTCAGGGGCACCGAGTGTCATCTAACGGGCCACAGCCTTTGGTGATTACTCGTGAAGCTGGGCCCCTACAGGGGTGATCTTGTACACAGCCAGGGATCCCCTCCATACTGAGCCCGTGATCCCACAGGAACACGAGGCCTTGCAAATTGGGGAACTGGGGGGAGGTGTGGACTGCCCTTGACCCTTGGTCTTGTTGGAAAGCGGCATCGAAAAGTGTCACCTGCCCAAAAGCAGAACCAGGTCTGGGCCTGCTCCCTGCAAGCTGGTGGCAGCCACTCCCTGGACAGGAAGTGCACCTCCTTCCACCCAGCGTGGGCAGGCCACCATCAAGGGCTGAGGCAGGACCTCCTTTCCTGAATCCGAGGCCATTGACAGGACTCTGCAGCTGATCTATGAGATCCAGTGACCCAGGACCACAGCTGCCCTGAGCCTGACAAGAGCCGAGGTGGGCAGGGCAGGCTGGCTGCTTAGCTGAGGGCCAGTCCTGCTGATGTGCTGGGCCAAACGGTGGCCCCCAGAAGACACGTCCACCTGGAGCGTGTGACTGTGATTCTGAAAAAACACTTCTGCAGATGGAATTAAGTGAAGGACCTGGAGATGGGGTTTCCTCGGGGGCTCAGCTGGTAAAGAATCTGCCTGCAGTGCAGGAGACCCAGGTTTGATCCTTGGGTGGGAAAGATCTTCTGGAGAAGGAAATGGCAACCCACTGCAGTATTCTTGCCTGGGAAATCCCAGGGACAGAAGAGCCAGGCACGCTACAGTCCACAGGGTCGCAAGAGTTGGGACACAACTGAGCGACTAACACTCTCATCTTTTTTTTCTAGAGATGAGATCCTCCTCCATGGTCCAGATGAGCCCTAAACCCAAGGACAAGTATCCCAGAAGACAGAAGAGGAGATCATAGAGAAATTCAGGGGAGAAGACCACATGGAGACTGAAGCAAAGACTGGGGTGATGGGGCTACAAGCCAAGGGCACTGGGGCCCCCAGAAGCTGGAAGAGGCCAGGAGGGATCCTCGCCTAGAGCCTCTGGAGGGAGCATGGCCCTTCCCACACCTTGATCTTGGACTTCTGGCCTCCAGAAGCACGAGAGAATAATTGTTTTGTGCTCTTATTGTTGTGTGCTGACTGGTCTGTGATACTCTGTTTCAGCAGCCATGGGACATGAAATGGAGAGCACAGGAAGGACTGATCTCGGGGGAGAACAGTGGCATCGAGGCTCCCACTGGCAGCAAAGGCCCTGGCTTCTGGCCTGCAGAGCCAGTCCGGGACCCAGGAAGATGTGAGGCAGCCTCTTGGTGTCTCTGCTCCCAAGGGAGCTGCTGGAACGAAAAACAGTTTGTTTCTGCATCTTGTACTTAGTAAGATACCATGGGCTTCCCCTGACAGAGGCTCTGCAATGTGACAGATACAATATGGGCCCATGGGAGAAAACCAGATTTAAAATAAGGAGGGAGGGGGAATTCCCTGGCAGTCCACTGGTTAGGACTCTGTGATTTCACTGCTGTGGCCCAGGTTCAACCCCTGGTTGGGGAATTAACATCCCAGAAGCCTGGAAGCACAGAAGAGTAGGATAGAATAGAATAAAATAAAGAGTGAAGGTCTTTCTGGAGAAAGGGCTGAGACCTGCGGGGCAAGTGGGGGAAGGAGAGTGGTTCTGCCCACGCAGAGACCAAGCTGGGCCCAGTAGCAGTTGGGAAGGGACTACTGGATGGCCCATGGAAGGCGGGGGCCATGGGGAGAACTGCCCAGTCTTGAGTGTCCCTGAAGGGCTGAATGAAGGGCAAGAGGAGATGTTGCCTTTATCGAGGGTCTCTCTCCCAACATCACTTAAGAGCCTGGGCAGAGGGGAAAAAGGAAAGAAGCCAGAGGTTGAAGGATCTGGGAAGAAAACATTTCTGTCCTTGTCTTGAACATGCACCATCAACTGAGATGATCATCAGTCAGGTTTAGGCTTATTTTTTTGGCCATACTGTGAGGCATGTAGGATCTTAGTTCCCTGACTGGGGATTGGACCCGTCCCCCTGCAGTGGAAGCATGGAGTCTTAAAACCACTGGACCAATGGGGAAGTCCCAGTCAGATTTAGATGGACAGAAGAACCCAGGTATTTTGAAATCAGTTCTCCTGGAGGACCTCTGCCTCCCCGAAACACATGAGCCTTCTTGTGGCCTCCATGGGCCTGTTGCTTGGATCTCCCCGCATCTAACATTTAAGGATTCTTATTCTACCGCTCAGAACATCACCTGGAGCCTTTGCAAATCCCACCGCCACTGTGGACTCTCACACCACAATGTGGAGCGGGAAGGGTTCCTTTAAGTCACCAGGCAATGGACATTGTGCCCAAATGTCTTTCTTTATCCCCCACTGTGAAATAGTTTTATGGCTCATAAGACCTTTGCGTGTTAAACAAAAATCCAAAACACTATGCAGTATTAAGTCACAATTATATTTTTTTAACTACTTGAAACTACTCAGAACGTACATCTTAATAGGAAAAAAATCCTACAGTATTAACTGCGGAAATCACAGTATGACCAAATAGGTAATTCCTTGTAACATCAACTCATTGCATAAGGCTTCCAGGTATTTTCTATTAGCATAACATTGCACAGGATACAAATAAACACAATTTCTTTTTTGTTTTTTTGGGGAACACAATTTCAAAGTTGCACATTTAGTTGAAGTAACTGTACCTTCACCTAAGGAACTCACATTCTGGCACAAAATGTAAATCTGTTTTAACTTCCGCCTGGCAGTCAACTTCACAATCCAGCTACCAACTATGAACTCATTTATCTCCTCATCCACCCAGCCATCCAAACCACCCATCAGTCTATATACTCACTTATGAATCCACCCATCTACCAATGATCCCATCTATCTATCCATGAATCAAACCACCCCTCCATCCTTCTATCTGTTCATCCATGAACCTACCCACCCATCATCCACCCATCTATGAATCTACCCATCCTTCTATCCACCCACCCACCCTGGAATCCATCCATCAGTCCACGTCCCATCCCTCCCTCCCTCCATCCCCCTCACCTGCCTACTTTCAGCACTTCCCTGGACAACTGCCTTACTTTGCTACCTAGCATCATGTCTCCTTCCAGCTAAAGCTAAAGGGGCACATTTGGCAAATGCCAGAGTCCACATCAACTCTTCCTAGACCCAGGGAATTAGAAACATCAAGATCGGGAAATTGGTGTGCCCTCGCCTGCTCTTGGCAAATCCCATCATGCTAGGAACTCTAGCTCATTGTACTTAACTTAGTGGATGCCTCAATGTCCTAGGCGATGCCCTGCGGCAGGTAGGTTTGGTTATGAAGGTGCCGCCCTCCTCCCCCACCCACACTTCCTGCCACCTCTCAGACTTTCATATCAATGACTGAAAATCATACTTGTTTCCCTGCATGATTCACAAATGCCTGCAAGATCGTGACTTCAGCATTCAGTTCCCTGCTGGCTCAGTCCTGGGTCCCCGCTGCAGGGAAGCCCAAGACCCCAGACTGACGGTGGAGTGCACAGCGTGGGCACCAGCTGACTCACCCTCGCACGATGCCGCTCTCCAGGTAGTTGACCTGGATGAATTTCCCAAATCGGCTGGAATTGTTGTTGTGGGCTGTTTTAGCATTTCCAAAAGCCTGCGAGGAAAACAAAAGCAGGTTTTCAGATTGTGAGGATAAAATTCCTACAGGCCTCAGCCTGGAGGCTCCCTCAGGGTGTTGTAGACCATGGTTCACTGGAAGTCACTCACAGACTCCAGGTGACACCCAGAAAACACACAGATAGGCAGCCCCAGCGCGTCCCAAGTATGTGTGTGCACGCTCAGTTGCGCCCCACTCTGAGTCCCCATGGACTGTACCCACCAGGCTCCTCTGTCCATGGGATTCTTTGGGCAAGAACACTGGAGTGGGTTGTTATTTCCTCCTCTGAGAGATCTGCCCGACACAGGGATCGAACCCATGTCTCCTGCGGCTCCCACACTGGCAGGCAGATTCTTTACCACTGAGCCATAGGGGCTTCCCACACCTCTCATGGGCTTGCTCTTTACCTCTGTGTTGACGTGAAGGAGGGGCTCAAGTTCTAAGTCCTGGACATTGGAAACACCAATCATAGGATTTTTTTTTTCAGTAGTAACTGTTCACGTAGAAAACTCTGGCTTGTGGTCAAATCCAGTCCACTGTATGTTTTTGTACTGCCTGTGAGCCAAGAGTGGTTTTTACATTTGTAAATGGTTTAAAAAAAAACCCAAAAAACCCAAGAAAAGTAATATTTCCTGCCATGTAAAAATCCTATTCAAGTTTCAGCATCCAGAAATGAAGCGTCCTGGCACACAGCCAGGCCTGTTCATTCACCGACCACCTACCACTGTCTTTGTGCTGTGACAGCAGGGAGCTATGACAGAGACCATCTGGCCCGCAAAGCCAGAAAATATTTACTATCCAGAATATTTATTTTCCAGAAGGAGTTTGCTGGGTGCTGGGTTGATACCAGCTCCAGGCCAGCCGCCAGCCTGCTTGTGAGGAAGCAGATGTGGGGACACGTCCCCTCCTGGAGGGTCTTGCAATACCGTGGCATGACAAGCTGGTTGACAGCAATTTAAAAAAAAAAAATTAGGGTCAAAGTGACATAACATAAAACTAAGTTTCAAAAGTAAACACTTCAGTGGCGTGCACTACATTTACAATGTTGTCCAACCATCACCTCTGTTTAGTTCCAGAACATTTCTATCGCCCCAACAGGAGACCCATCCTCCTCAGCAGTTACTCCCCAGGCCCTGGTAACCACCAATCTGCTTCCTGTCTCTCGGGATTTATTTGCCTGGTCTGGACACTTCACGTTAAGTGGGGGCACACACTAGGTAGCCTTTCGTGTCTGGCTTCTTTCACTCAGCATGATGCTTCTGGGGTCCATCCTCGTCGTGGTGTGAATCAGGGCTTCATTCCCAAGACACAGAGGAAGTGTGCGCAGTGCTCAGAGCCCACGGCTTGGCAGTGCCCCCCGGGGTCTACCACATAACCACCATCCAGATGAAAACAAGAGAACACCCTCTGTGCCCCACTCAGGTTCCTGGGGTTACCTCTTTCCCACATGGTACCCAGATAAGGGGAGGCTCGGTGGAGTGTTGGGGGAGCCTGGGGCAGGAGAAGTACCTGGGGAGTGGTGGTCCCTGTTTCAGGGAGTGACAGGCTAAAAGCAGCAAGGGTGGTGAGGCTGGGCAGAGGAGGGACGAGAGGCAGAGAGGGGATGGGGCGGGGGTGTCGCACGAGGAAAGGGAAGCTTGGCAATAGCGAAAAAGGTGTCAGGCTCACGCTGTTCCCGTTTGAGGAGGCTGAGCCCGGCAGGGAGGCCACAGCTCGGAGGAGGTGGGAAGGCCACTGCCAAGGTCTGCTGTGGGGTGGGGTGTGTATCTGCAGGTCTGGTGAGGTGGGGGACAAGGGCAGGGTGGACAGAGGTGACCAGGCTCTCAGGGAGACACCGAGAGGAGTTTGGATTTTCTCCAAGCGCTCATTTAGCAGGCAGGATGGATGCAGGTCAATCACTGATGAGCTTCCAACTTGATGCCTGGAGGCAGAAGTCCCACAGAAAAGCATCTGCTGGAAGGCCAGAGACACTTCCTCAGAAAACGGCTCCATTCAGTGGAGCCTGCGATCAGGGCAGCAGCCCCCGCTGGGCTCATGCACTGGTCATGCTCCCGGCTGACGAGGTCACGGGATGTGTGACTTCCTGCCGATGCCCCTGGGGCTCCAGACCCCAGAACTGGGCATTGCTGTAGAATCTGAACCAACCACCAGACTGCCAAGCAGGGGACGAGTGATTGAGGGAGAAGAGGTCTCAGGGAGGAAACCAGGCCCAATTGTACAGGGGGTACCTTCAGGGCTCAGACAGTAAAGAATCTGCCTGCAATTCAGGAGACCAGGGTTCAATCCCTGGGTTGGGAAGATCCCCTCACGGAGGGAATGGCAACCCACTCCAGTCTTCTTGCCTGGAAAATTCCATGGACAGAGGAGCCTGGCGGCCTACAGACCATAGGGTCCCCAAGAGTCAGACACAACTGAGAGACTAACTTGCAGGGTAGGGGGGCACTTTGAGGGGAGGGGTCTTCACCTGGCTGTGTGGTGGTGGAATCTAGCCCGACGAGGTGCTTTCCAGAGTCAGACAGCGGCCACAGAGCCCCCTTCTCTTCTTCACAGGGTCTGGATGTGTGTGACTGAGCTCTAGGCTAGCTGCTGGGGCCCGGGCCCCCATCTGCTCTGCCCTCCCGGGTGTCTGTGGAACCCAGTGCAGGGTTCTCGGCCTCGGCGCTGCTGACACTCGGGGAGCGGTCACTCTCTGGGGCAGGGCTGTCCTGCGCACTGCAGGGTATCGAGGTCATTCCTGGTCTCTACCCGCCAGAGGCCGGCAGCATGTGGGACAACCCCAGAAGTCCCCACAGGGACTTGCCTGCTGGCCCAGGAGTTAAGCATCTGCCTTGCACTGCAAGGGGCGCGGGTTTAATCCCTGGTTGGGGATCTGAGATTCCACACGCCTCATAGCAACTAAGCCTGTACCCTGTAACTACGGAGCCTGAGGGCTCTGGAGCCTATGTGCCACCACCACTGAAGCCCAAGTGACACAACTATAGAGCCCGTGTGCCGCAGTGAAAGATTCCACATGATGCAACTAAGACCTGATTTGTTGTTCAGTTGCTAAGTCGTGTCTGACTCTTTGCGACCCCATGGACTGCAGCACACCAGGCTTCCCTGTCCTTCACTATCTCCTGGAGTTTGCTCAGATTCAAGTCCATCAAGTCGGTGATGCTATCTAATCATCTCATCCTCTGCTGTGATGCAGTCAAATAAATAAGAAAAAAAAAGTCCCCAGCGAGAGCTGAATTGCTGGGGGTTGAGAAGCACAGATGAAGGTAAAAGGTGTTTGTAGGAGCAGGTTGTCTGGGGCTCCCTCCTGTAATCAAGGCCCCCATATGTGCTGTAGGCCCTCATGGGCCCCCTGGTGAAGAAAACTGTCTATCCAGATTTTAATCTCCTGTTTCCCTTATGTTCAGCCTTTGGGGTAAACCCCACAGGCTCTTGAGCCACGGCTCTGGGAAAAGCAGACGGCAGATCCGTCTCCTCCTTTCCTTCCAGACCCTGCAGGGTGGTGTCTGAGCTGAGGACAGGCCTGCTTTGTGATAAAATGAGCTCCCACGAGTGAGCATGCAAAGTGCTGCCTGTCCTAACTACAAACAGATGGTGAGGGGGGTGCCTGACCCCGAGTGACACCCCTCCAGGGGCAAGTCCTGAGTCGCCGTGGTGGCTGGGTTCAAGGCCTGCCACAGAGACACCCCAGCAATGCACATTTCCACCCAGAGGAGCCACGGTGGTCCCTTATGAATGTGGGACACGTCTCTGGTGAGTTTTAAGGAAACATCCAGGCCCAGCGTCCTGGGGACCAGAGGGGATGTCTTTGGGACCAGCTCTCTGGTTCTGCGATTACCAGCACGGTGACCTCATGCGTCTGGTATGTGGTCTCAACACACTGCGACTTTTCAAAGCTGATCTAAAAATATCCGGTTGGTGCTATTATACGTCCGTCGGAGGAGGAGGAGGAAATGCTGGCCTGGCACCCGAAGCGAGGGGAGCTATTGTGTAGCTGTTCCCGGGGCCGGCCAGGGGTGTGCAAGGCCTTCAAGCTCAGGGTGGTTGGTGTGCCCGGTGGATCATGTGGGGCTGGAGATAAAGGGGAGGGAGGAAGTGGGACCCGGGTGCCAGCAGTGATGTGATGTGAGCTGGCTCTGGGGCAAGGGCAGCCACAAGCTCGTGCTGTCTTCCCGGCACGCCAGACGATCCACAGCCCTGGCAAAGCACTATTTGGGAGAGGACTCTACTTTCTCAGAAATGCTGTTTCCCCTCCCTTTATAATATAAAAGACGTGTTTCTTTTTCCTTTTTTTCCTCCTTTATGTCTTTTCTTTTGGCCATGCCATGCTGCATGCGGGATCTTACTTCCCTGACCAGGGATTGAACCCGTGCCCCCCTGTGTTGGGGGCGTGGAGTCTTAACCACTGGACCACCAGGGAAGTCCTATAAAAGATATGTTTCTAATATAAAGTATATGCTTTGAAAAAAACATATAGAACCATGCTAAAAGTTTACCAAATAAAAGGAAAAAAACCATAAAGAGAGGATCCATTAATCCAACCCCACCTCCAGTCACGGTTTCTAGGTTTAAATGAATGCAGCAGGAGCACCCTGGCCTTCTTGGACCTTCTGCTCCCCAGGTACCACCTCCACCCCTGCCCGGGATGCTGTCAGCCGGGGGAAGTCTGGCTGTCTTTTAACTGCTCTTGTCTTTGAGGTTCTTCTTCTGCGAGATTCAAAAGGTTTTATTAATTTTTTTCTTCTTCTAAATTTTTGGCCATGCTGTCTAGCATGTGGGATCTTATTAACAGCTCTCCGACCAGGGATTGAACATATGACCCCTGCAGTTGGAAGTCTGGAGTCTTAACCACTGGACTGTCAGGGAAATGCCTGAATGAGGATTTTTAAACCAAAGATATCCAAGGTTGAGCAGCCTACGTAGCCAGAAATTTCTATAAAGTGCATGTGCTATCTCAAGAGGGTGGGTCTTCTCTCTGTTGGAATGCATGGTCAATATTTTAGTAAGAATGGCGATGTAACATTAAGGTATGTGGTATGTGCCTGTGGTATGTGCCAGCCACACGCCAGATATGTGCCATATCGCCTGTGGTATGTGCCAGCCACACGCCAGGCTTGCGACTCTTTCTTTTGCTTGAATTCCTCCAAGGGACAGACCTGGCCTTCCCCGTTTCTGATGAGGAAGCAGGAGCAGAGAGGTCAGCTGACCTCTCTGAAGTCCAAGAACAGGTGGGTGGCGTGGCTGTGGGCTGGAAACCAGGGCCTCTACTGTGAGGCACCCCCTGGCTGTTGCCCCTCAGACCCTGGTCCAGATGGGTTCTTGGTGCTGGGAGCCAGGCAAGTAGACCTGGGGCTTTTGGGGTGTCTGCCTGCCCTGGCTAGAGACGCCTCCCCCAAGGTCTGGCAACCAGGCAGGCAGATGCCCCAGCCCCAAGCTCACATCTGGCCTCTGTACATCCCACAAGAAAACCAGACAAGCTTCGATGGACTGCATTAGGCAAACAATGTTTAGCTTTCAGATTTCAAAAGTGAAAAGCCCCATGGAATGAGATCACCAAGGCAAGCATGCTTGCTATCTCCTGTGTTGATAGGTGAGTCTCAAGTCAGGGGGTAGGCTGGGGGGAGGATTTCCCCTGGAGAGAAGTTCTCCAGCCTCACCCTTGCAGGGTGGTGGTCCTTCCAGCTAAGTAGAGGTGGCCTGAAAATGGTAACTCCATCGCCCCCCAGATATACCTGTGGCTGTCTTCAATCGCTGTAGTGAATTCATCTTGGTTGTGGGGCTGGCTTTGTTTCCTGATCTAGCTATGGGGACCCATCCCCCTGGCCCCTTCCCAACTGTATGTGGTGCTTTTATACACGTGGTTTCATTTATTCACTTGACAACAATGTACTGGTGGCCATGTGCCTGGCACCATTCTAGTCTCAGGGATTCCCCTCCCTGGTGGGGCTCCGACAGGGACATTCCGAGCGTTCACCTTGGCCGTGGCTGGGACGTCACCGCCTCTGGACTTCCTGGAGGCTGCCCACTGCCTCCCATGACCTTGATGTTGCCCTGCCCCCTGCAGTGCCAGGTGGGGGCAGAGCCTCTGTCCCGCCCCCCCGAGACCACGAACCACTCCACACAGGATTTCCAAATCTCGTGTCCAGTCCAGGTCACACACCAAGACAGAGGAGTGACTGGTGGTGCCAGGAGAGGCTGCCAGGTAAGACAACTCAAGCAAATATTAGGCTACCGTGAAGCCTAAAGGCAGGGCTGAAAGACAGACTGGCTTCCACTCGCCCTCTTGTTATAGCCGTGCTCGGGGGTACAGAGAGCAACACCCGAGAGTGATCGGGAACTAGGCCTGGAACTCCAGTTGTTTACCCAAGTGCTCTCCAAGTTCCAGGATTTCTATGTGATTGTGTCTGTCTGGGGACACAAGCGACTGTCACATCTGCAGAAGGAGGCCTGGGAGGCGTCCCACGGCCCCTGGACCTGGGCGCCCAGGAAATGTGCTTGGCTGAGTCTACTGAGCAAACAGCCCCGGGGGGGCATCCAGTCAGCCTGGGGCTTTCCTGTGTGGAAATGCCGGGAAAATAACGCCCCTGGGTGTGTGCGGGGTGGAGGGCTACCTCTGATGAGGAACCCAGGAGAACAGCTCCACATCGACAGGGAATTCCAGTGGGTCCCTGTGGTCCTGGGCTGGGGGGCTGTGCCAAGAGGGACAAATTAGTTTGCTGCTCATGAGTTTCAAGTTCCTCTTCTGTAAAACGAGGGGGTAAACCCTGCCTTCTCAGGTTGTTTGAGGACGAAAGGCGCTCTGTGTGAACCAGGGGCGGGCCAACTTGTCCTGTGAAGGGCCAGCTAGTAAGTATATGCATCGCCGGTGGAGTGTGAAGCAGTCACAGATGACCTGGGCCAGCTAGTAAGTATTTGGGTCGCGGTGGAGTGTGAAGCAGTCACAGATGACCTGTCCACAAATGCGCGTGGCCATGGGGAGGATGCCTGTGTAATGCTTAGGAATGGGCGGGGGTCAGGCTTAGACGTGGACCTCCACCAGGGTCAGCAAATTACGGCCAGCCACCTGTTTCTGTGTGGTGTGCGAGCTAAAATGGCAGTCACATTTTTTTTTTTTTTTGCCATACTGCCATACTGCTTTTGGCATGTGGGATCTTAGTTCCCCAACCAGGGACTGAACGTGCCCGCAGCACTGGAGGTGTGAAGTCTTAACCACTGGATAGCCAGGGAAGTCCCAGTTGTTACATTTTTAAACACTTGAAAAAATCAAAACAGTACGTTCCCACACATGAAAGTGACAGGAAATTCAACTTTCAGCAACCATGAATAAGGTTCTGCTGGCGCACGTTCATGTCCGTTTACAGGTAGTCTGTGTCTGCTTCTGAGTTGTGCTGGGGGAGATTGCTCCGGCAGAGAAGATACTGACACTTGGACCCTTTACAGGAAAGGTGTGTCGGCCACTGTACTAGGGGCTCTTGGTGAAACGCCTCCTTCTTCCAAAAGGGGCCAGGGCAGTGCTGAGGCAGGGAGAGGACGTCAACACTCTGACATACAAGATGCGCACGAGAGGGCCTGAGTTGCCTAAGCTGACTGGTTTCCTCGCAAAGATGTGGCAAGGACACAGAGAAGTGGGACCAGGAAGCACGGAGGGCAGAAGGGGCCAGCGGAGTCACAGGCTCAGAGGGGCTGCGTGGGAGGGACAGAAAAGCGAGCTCCTTGAGGATGGGCGTGGATGGGGTGGGAGGTGGGGAAGGAGAAGCTAGGCCAACGTGACTCCCACAGCGCTGATGCTGTGCAGGGAATGGGTGGAGGGAGACGGAGCCAGGGAGGGTGAGGACAAGACGACAGTGGGAGACTCCCTGGCAGTCTGTACTCCCAGTGCAGAAAGTCGAGACTTTGGTCCCTGGTCTGGGAACTAAGATCCCACGTGCTGTGTGGCATGGCTGAGAAAAAGGATGACAATGGGAAGTGGGTGGCAATGATGGTGAGAGGTGGTGGCTGTGGGGCAGAAGATTGGACCCCCCAATTACCAGGTCAGCCCACACAGGTGACAGCTGCAGGCTCACTGGGCCTGTGGGTGCAGAGCAGGAAGTAGAATGATCACCCCCAACCTCATGCTCCTCGACTCACAGATGAGGAAGTGGAGGGTTTTTAGGGCCCAGCTGACATCCAGCTTTAGCTTGGGTTCTGTTCTTTCCCTGTTGCCCACAGGGCTTGGGATACCCGGCAGGCTCCCTCTAGCCAGCTGCCCGCTGGACAGACAGATGGGTAGATGGCAGGCATGTAAAGAGAGTCGCGTGCTGATGAGACATGACACTGACTCCCGCTCCGTGCCCCCAGCTCCTAACAGACTCTGTCACTCTAACCCGGAAGGGCACTGGCTGTCAGCCACAGATGTGAGCAGAAACCCTGAAAAACACACCAAGGGTTCCTGGGCCCAGGACGAGGCCCTTTGAGATGGACAGATTCTTACCAGGGGCTGAAGTTTCACGGTGGACGGTGCCAGGGGGTGGGTGGGGGGGAGGCAGGGTTATGGAATCTCAGGGAAAAAAAAAAGAAACCAAGTATGAAACAAGTTATTGTACGTTGTATTTCACTAAATTTTGGTTTAGGTTATAAATGAAACCACGTGCTAGATTACAGAAGAATAAAGAACAAATTAAACTTTGATGGGGGAGGGTCTTGCTTGGTTCTTACTGCACCAAAAATATGGGAGGAACTGATGAATTCCCGAGGGCTTGTCTTATCCATTTGACACTCTCTGGGCTTCCCTGGTGGCTCAGATGGTAAAGAATCTGCCTGCAACGCAGGACACCTGGGTTTGATCCCTGGGTCGGGAAGATCCCCTGGAGAAGGGAAAGGCAACCCACTCCAGTATGCATGCCTGGAGAATTCCATGGACAGAGGAGCCAGCAGGCTATAGTCCATGGGGCCACAGAGTCAGACACGACTGAGCAACTAACACTTCACTCTCTCTTCGGTGTACTTGGTTCTTTTTCTCAGGTTTTTGAGTTGGGATGTTAATTCATTTACTTTCATTTATTCCTATTTATGGACATAAAGTATTTATGGTTACGAACTGTCCTGCTGTTACTGCTTTAAATACATCCCACGGATTCTGATACTATACGGTTTCAATTGATGGTTTTTAGAATATCTGTAATCTTGGTTTATGGGCTCCCCTGATGGCTCAGCAATAGAGAATCTGCCTGCCAATGCAGGAGACACAGGAGACGCAGGTTCGATCCCTGGGTCAGCAAGATCCCCTAGAGAAGGAAATGGCAACCCACTCCAGTATCCTTAACTGGGGAATCCCATAGACAGAGGAGCCTGGCAGGCTACAGTCCATAGGGTCGCAATGAGTCAGACACGACTGAGTGACTAAACTACCACCAATTTTGGTTTATAGATTCCCCCTTTATCTAAGAGTTAACAGAGGTTACTGTTTCTTTAAAACAAATTTCCATATGAAAGGGCCTTAAAAATTAATTCTAGTTTTACAGTATTATGAAGAGAACTAACTGATGATAGTATTTCTACTTTCGGAAGCTCTAAGATGCTTTCTCTGTGACTTGACATAGGGATGACTACTTCCACAAATACTTAAGATTTATTCTCATAATGGAGTGAAGGGTTTGTGACAGGGCCCAAAGATCTGCCTAAATGTGAGGTCTGGGCATGTTACAGCCCTGTCTATTTGCTGACTGCTCAAGGAGCCTTATGTTATGTTTTCATCTATTTCTCCCAGTATCTTTTATAATTTCTGCTTTGTAAAAGCAGCTGCTGTGCTGTGATGCATAGATACAGACAATGATTATACCTTGAGAGTGTAAACTGAGGGTTTTGGCCTGATGGGGAATCTCCCTCATCATACAATGTTCAGAGGCCCCAGCTCTCCCTTTTACACATCAAACCTGCAGCTGTGTTCTATCCCGTTTCCATCTGTCTGCTACATCTCTGTGCCTGTCCCTTTATTTTTAGCTTCCTGAACTACTTTGGTCTGGGTGTGTTTCGTTCGTAAAGCATGGAGTTGAACTTCGCCTGGTGAACCCAGCTGAAAACTCCCTTTAAGCAGAGTGCACCTATGTAAAGTTAGCAACACAATGGACTCATTCCATCCGGAAGCTCAGGCTTCCATCCTTGGCTCTCTTTCCCATCTGCTGCTCCTGGGTGTGGCTGAGTAACTGGAGGTCAGAGCAATTCTCCGGGTCACTTGTGATAACTTCCTGCGATCATGCACCTTTCGCAAGATTTTTCAACCTCTCTTTGCACTGATTTATTTTGTATTTGTGTGGTGGGATGATCTGGGAAGGAGGACCCCGCAGGCCTGGTGGGCTGGAAGGAGTCACGCACAGGCTGAGCTGAGCGGGGGAGGTGTGAGTGGAGGGCTAGTTCTGTAAGTGGGTGGTGGCTCACTATGGAAGTTCCTTTTAGGATGAGGTTTGCTTCCGTGTGCATGTATGTTAGTCACTCAGCCATGTCCAAGTCTTCTGCAACCCCACGGACTATAGCCTGCCAGGCTCCTCTGTCCACGGGATTTCCCAGGTGAGAATACTGGAGTGGGTTGCCATTTCCTATTCCAGGGGAAAAGGAAATGGCAAATTTCCTTTGCTTCCCTGTATGAATTTCTGTACAAATTAGGACTTCCCTGGTGGCTCAGACGGTAAAGAATCTGCCTGCAATGCGGAAGACCTGGGTTCGATCCCTGGGTCTGGAAGATACCCTGGAGAAGGAAATGGCAACCCACTGGAGAATTCTATGGACAGAGGAGCCTGGCGGGCTACAGTCCATGGGGTCACAAAGAGTTGGACATGACCAAGCAACTAACATTTTCACAAATCTCAAGCTGCACGGTGCTGCTGCTGAGAGCAGTAAGGACTCTTAATACGTTCCATGCAGTAAAACTAAGCATTTGCCCTTGTGAGGAAAGGTGAGCTCCCAAGGGTGGGCTGGAGGGAGAGACTAGAGTCTGAGAGCATCCCTCCACTCTCCCTACAGGCCCTATAGCTTCTCTCCAAGCCCTCCGGGACAGGGAAGGGGAAGGGGAAGGGACGGGAGGGGGAAGGGGAAGGTCCCTTCCCCCCCGCCTTCCCCGCCCCCGCTGGCTACCCTTGGGTCCACCCTCCATACCTGGGTTGAGCAAAGCTGTCTTCCTGGGGCTCCCCCGCTTACAACAGTGAGGAAAAAGAGAACTGTCAAGATTCCTCTGCCTTGCCCCATGAGTCACCTCTACCATGCTGCTCTGGTAGGTTGCGATAAGGGAGAGGAAAAGTTGAGAATCCAAGTATGGGCTGTAGGGACTTGTTAAAGATGCAGACTTGGGCCCATTCCAGACCTGCAGGATTTCTGGAAAGGCTAGGAAATCTAAATTTTTAAACCAGAGCCTGAGGGTGTTCTGATCCCTGGAAGGGTGAGAACTACTGCTCTAGGGTTTCCTATGAGAGCGAAGGCTCTCTAGAGAGAAATAAAGCAAGAGGACACTTGCTTATACCCTTCCCTCTTTCCTGAACATCTAGAGTAAGGGTCTTGATAATCAGAAGCAGGACAGAGCAAAGAGCTCCGTGCTCAGTATACTTAATCAGGGCGCTCCGCCAGGGGCTCAGCAGTAAAGAATCTGCCTGCAGTGCAGGAGACACAGTAGACTCAGGTTTGATCCACGTGTCAGGAAGATCCCCTGAAGAAGGAAATGGCGACCCACTCCAATGTTCTTGCCTGGAGAATCCCATGGACAGAGGAGCCTAACAGGCTACAGTCTACAGGGTCATGAAGAGTCGGACACGACTGAAGCAACTTAGCACGCATACTTAATCAGATGGCTTTCCTAATGCTTAGCCCCAAGAGATGGGAAACTGTCATAGTCCAGGGTTTCACTGACAGCAGCCTCTCCCCACCTGCACCCCAACAACAGACGGGTCCAGTTCTCAGCGTGCCTCCACTTGGTAGCCTTGTTCAGCTAGGCACAGTAACGTGGAGGGAAAGTGAGCAGAAACCAGGCCCCCGGATGATGCAGAAACAGATGCAGGAGGAGAGAAAATCACTATCCAGAGCCACCTTCCAGCTTTGACTCCTCATAGCCCTGGAAGGTAAGGGGCTGTTTAGGAAACCGAGTTCAGTGGCTGGGCCCCAGTCGTGCGTGGGCCCCTCGGGAAGCTGGTACCCTGGACACCACTCTGACTGCTGGACATTGTCACCTGCGCGCGCCAGCGGGGCCGCCGGCCGGAGCCCGGGCACTAGCAGGAACATTGCAGAGGAAGCGACGACAGGATATGGCGACAGCGAGCACGCAGGCAACAGAGGAAAGCACCAAAGAACGCTGATGATGCTCAGCTGATGGACGCCGGGAAGCGCGGGAGGGCGGGGATGCGTCAGGTCGAAGTTCACTGTGTGAGGATCCCACCTGAGATCTGCTCTGCGTATCTCATGGACATGGTGGGAGCCTGTCTGTGCGACAGACCTGGCCTGTGCGGGATCATCTATGGACCCCCTTCCCTCCACACACACAAGTCAAGTCTGGCTCGACATCCTTCTTCTTCTCTAAAAACCTTTTAATTTTAAAATAGTTTTAGACTTACCAGTAAGTTCTAAGAATATCACAGAGGGTTCCCAAGGGCCCCACGCTCGGTGTCTCCCACTGTCAATATAATGATGGCACATTTGCCATAAAAAGTGAACAAAACCAATACGGACTGACCCTGGGTGTGAGCTGTTGTGTCTGACTCTTCGTGACCCCAGGGACTGTAGCCCACCAGGCTCCTCTGTCCAGGGGTTCTCCAGGCAAGAATACTGGAGTGGGTTGGGAAGTGGGATCTCCCCAACCCAGGGACTGAACTCGGGTCTCCTGCATCTCCTGAATTGCAGGCAGGTTCTCTAAAGCTCAGCCACCAGGGAAGCCGATACTGACTGATGCATTATTACGAAACTAAGCTTGCATTCATTCAGATGTCCTCATTTCCCCCCTAATGTTGTTTTCTATCCCAGTTATCACATGTTACATGGGCTTCCCTGGTGGCTCAGTTGATAAAGAATCTGCCCGCAAAGCGGGAGACCTGGGTCCAATCCCTGGCTTGGGAAGTTCCCTTGGAGAAGGAAATGGCTACCCACTCCACTATTCTGGCCTGGAGAATTCACTATACAGTCCACGGGGTCACAAAGAGTTGGACATGACTGAGCGATTTTCATTTTCATCACGTTACATTCAGTCCTCCCACATCAAGTATCTCAGGCTTATTTTTGAGACCTTAACAGTCTTAAGGAGGATGGGGGTGAGTATATTTTAGGATGTCCTTCAATCTGGTTATCGGTTCTCTTTTTAAAAAAGCATTTATTTGGTTGCACCAGATCTTCTTGTGGTATGTGGAATCTTTAGTTCCCCAACCAGGGGCTGAACAAAGGCCCCCTGCGTTGGGAGCCTGTAGTCTTAGCCACTGGACCACTGGGGAAGCCCCCAGTCTGGGTATCTCTGATGCTGCCCTCCCACTGCCTGTTTTTGTAAATGACGTTTTATTGACAAATGGCCGCACTGTTCATTTACGTCCTGTCTGCGGCTGCTTTCGCTCTACGATACGGGGTGAGTAGCTGCAAGCTAAGTAGCTGTGATACAGACTGAGCGGCTGTGAAATCTGGAAATGCTAATTAACGTGGCCCTTTACAGAACCAGTTTACAGACCCCTGGGGTAAACTACTATACCAGGGCTTAAGTGTGAACGGCTGAATCCAGGAGACATTCCACAGGAACAGCCACTGCGAACCTGCTCTGGCCGATTTTATTATCTTTCAGTCCTGGGGGAGGGTTTTGCCAATTCACAACGAAATGAAACATTCTCTGGGTGGAAATGGTGATGTTAAAGGTAAGTGGCTGGCTGAAACATTTTGGAGCACTTCCACACTTGCTGGAGAAATTTTACCTAAAGGGGCTCAGGTCCAACCTCATGCCAGTCCTGTGTCCTGTTGCGGGGTTGGCGGCTTGCGTGGGGCCCCGGGAGATGGAGCTCGGGCGCGCTGGGGGCCACCCCAGAGGTCAGAGCCAACAGGACCGGCTCTGGGACGGCTGCACTTGTGCCCGCCAACTGCGAGATCGATGGGAAGGAACCCAAGAGGCTGATGTGGCAGGACCTACTGTTGATTAGTTGCTCAGTCATGTCCGACTCCTGTGACCCCATGGATTGTAGCCCGCCAGGCTCCTCTGTCCATGGGATTTCCCAGGAGAGAATACTGGAGTGGGTTGCCATTTCCTTTTCCAGGGAGACTTCCCAACTTAGGGAGTGAACCTGTGTCTCCCACATCTCCTGCACTGGCAGACGGATTCTTTACCAGTGAGCCACTGGAAGCCCATGGTGGGACCTGATGGGGAGCATTCCGGACGTGTATGTTGCTGTCGCTCAGTCGTGTCCAACTCTTTGCCACCCCGTGGACTGTAGCCCACCAGGCTTCCCTGTCCTTCACCATCTCCTAGAGTGTGCTCAAACTCATGTCCATTGAGTCGGTGATGCCACCCAACCATCTCATCCTGTCACCCTGTTCTCCTCCCGCCCTCAATCTTTCCCAGCAGCAGGATCTTTTCCAGTGAGTCAGCTCTTCACATAAGGTGGCCAAAGTATTTAAGCTTCAGTCCTTCCAATGAATATTCAGGGCTTTAATTGTGGTAAAATTTACTGTTTTAATGTACGATTTGGTGGCGTCTGGCAGGTCTGCTATGTCGGGCAGCCGTCACCTCTATCGCGTTCCAGAACGCTTCATTACCCCAAAGGAAACCTTGTGCCCGTAAGCAGCCACTCCCCACTCCCACTCCCCCAGCCCCTGGCGACCACTAATCTGGTCTCTGTCTCCTTGGATCTGCCTGTTGCAGACACTTCATGTCGATGGGATCAGAAGGATGTGGCCCTGTGTGTCTGGCTTCTTTCACTCAGCATCTTTTAAAAAGTGTCTCCCATCTTTTTAAATTTTTTTCAAATATTTATTTGGCTTCATTGGCTTGTAGTTATGGTGTGCAGGCTCAGCTGCTCTGCGGCACATGGGATTTTAGTTCCCCGACCAGGGATGGAAACTTAACGCAGGTTAAGAATGCAAGTTCTTAACCGCTGGACCACCAGTGAAGTCCCTCCCATCTTCTTTAAGGGGCAGCTCTGGAGCAGGCATCGAAGGCCACCCATGCACAGGGGGGCTTAGATCCCCACGAGGTGTCCCCCCCAGCCTCAGCATTGCCATGACCGCACCACCGTGCTTGCTTCCTCCCTGCTCTGCCACAGCTGAAATCTGGGGCTGCTGGGTGACACGAGCTGCTGCAGGAAACTAATGGGCCCTGAGCACCAGAGGGCCTCTAGGAGCCTCAGGGTGTGGGGCTGGGAGTCATACTGTGCTGGTGCTGTGCTAGGAGCCTGCTGGCCTTGGGACCTTCTGGAGCTCTCCTCTGCCTCTCCCAGGAAGCCCCGGGGGCAGACCTAGCTAGATGATGGTGCAGGAGGGTGCGGCATGTGCAAAGGCCCTGGGGCAGGGGAGAGCAGCAGGCAGCATGGAGAGGTCAGCTTGCTGTAGGTCACATGGCATCTACGCAGCCGAGCTAGGCTTCCGGGCAGAGTCAGCTCTTTGCCCAGAGGCCCTGGAGGTGGTCAGTTTTGCAGGGAGGGGTGCAGTCACGTGCTGACGGGGAAGAGCTGGTCCAGGCACCTTGGCAGAACTGGAGACACTCCTCCAGGGCTGCGTGTCCTTGTTACCTTCTCTCCCACCTCCCCCTCCGCCCCCCCAACCTCACCAACATTGATAACGTCCATCAAGCTGTTCTGTGCAGGCAGTGGCTCCTGGATCTACATGGCCCCCTGAAAGACCCCGTCCAGAACCCCAGGCCTGATTTTCAACTGCACATCCTAAAGACCCCTAAACTAGAGCAGGTGTCTTGGCCTCGGCTGATACAGGCTTCTGGGGACATATCATTCTTCGCAAAAGGGCTGTTCTGTGAATTGTAGGATGTTCAGCAGCACCCTTGGTCAACAAAAGAACATCTCCAGGGACTTCCCTGGCGGTCCAGTGGTTAAGACTCTGCTTTGCAATGTGGGAGACTCAGGTTCGACCCCTGGTCAGGGAACTAAGATACCACATGAGAGGAGCAACTGATCCCATGTGCCAAAACTAAGAACTGATGCAGCCAAATAAATATTAAAGAAAAA
The DNA here is from genome assembly GCF_032452875.1 of Bos javanicus. Classification (NCBI taxonomy): domain Eukaryota; kingdom Metazoa; phylum Chordata; class Mammalia; order Artiodactyla; family Bovidae; genus Bos; species Bos javanicus. The sequence continues at coordinate 6,007,275 of NC_083874.1, forward strand.
AAAATCTCCAGGTGTTTCCAAATGTCCCCTGGTGGTAGAATCAGCCTTGGCTGAGAAATGAGCCTTAGACTCTGCTAAGAAATTAAAAAACTGGCTGCTCTGCATACCCCTGGACAAAACTCTAATTCAAAAAGATACACGCACCCCTATGTTCATAGCAGCACTCTTCACAATAGCCAAGACATGGAAACAGCCTACATGTCCACCAGCCGAAGAATGGCTAAAGAAGACGTGGTGCATGTATACCGTGGAATACTACTCAGCCACGGAAACCAACGACTTAATGCCATTTGCAGCACTATGCACGCAACTAGAGATGATCATACTAGATGAAGTGAGCCAAGAAGAGAAAGACAAATACCATGTGATATCACTTATATGTGGAATCCAAAATATGGCACCAATAAATCTATCTACAAAATGGAAACAGATTTGCAGACACAGGGATCAGACTTGGGCTTGCCCGGGGGGTGTGGGGTGGGGGAGGGCAGGACTGGGGGTTTGGAATTAGCAGATATAAACTATTATACATACGATGGGTGAACAACAAGGTCCCACTGTAAAGCACAGGGAACCACATTCAACAAAACCATTAAAAACCAAGCCCGTGCGCAGCCACCACTGAGCCCATACCCCCAGAGCCTGCACTCTGAACGAAGAGTAGCTTCCACTCACCGCAACCAGAGAAAGCACGAGCGCAGCAGTGAAGACCCAGTGCAACCCAAAGTAAACTTCTTAAGAAAGAAAAGGAGGGCAAGACGTCTGGAGAGAGCAACGTGGAAACCTACGCTACCATATGTGAAATAGAGCGCCAATGGGGATTTGCTGTATGACTCGGGGAACTCAAACAGGGGCTCTGTATCAGCCTAGAGAGGTGGGATGGGGAGGGAGATGGCGAGGAGGTTCAAGAGGGAGGGGACATACGTTTACCTATGGCTGATTCTTGTTGATGTTTGGCAGAAGACAACAAAATTCTGTAAGGTAATTATCCTTCAATTAAAAAAAAAATGTCTGTATGTGTACAACTGAGTCACTCTGCTGTACCAGCAGAGATGGGCACGACACTCTAAGTTAACTATGAAAGAAAGTGAAAGTGTCAGTCACTCAGTCGTGTCTGACTCTTTGTGACCCCCATGGACTGTGGGCTGCCAGGCTCCTCCGTCCACGGGATTCTCCAGGCGAGAATACTAAAGTGGGTTGCCATTCCCCTCTCCAGGGGATCTTCTTGACCCAGGGTTTAAACCCAGGTCTCCTGCATTGCAGGCAGAATCTTTACACCATCTGAGCCACCAGGCAAACTTCAATTTAAAAACATCGGCTGTCCCAGAGATCCCTGGACCCTCAGGAAGGGCTAAGTAGAACTTTGTAAATTCTCATAGGTGGCTGTGACTTACTCTTCCGTAAACGGGTGAGGATTACATTGAACATTTCTTGACAGCTCACACCACGGAAGACTTTGAGCCCAGGCACCTGACCATTGCCAGGGGGTGGCCATTTCCCCCTCCACCCAGGAGGAGCTGGTCAACAGTTACGAGCTGGGGTCAGAGGACTGATCAGTGGCTGGGTGGTGGACCGAGAGCCTTGAGTTTGACCTCCTGGCCTTTCCAAAAGACAGGTCACTTCCATGGGCCTCAGGTAACTGAGGTGTTGCTGGGCCTGGCCTTGGGAGCTGGCTGCGGCCAGCAGTGGCTGAATGACACAGAAGCAAACTTCCAGAGGGAAACTACCCAGTGATGCTGGGGACAGGGCCCTGAAGCTGCTCCATCCTGGATAATCACCAGGAAACAAATCGGCTGCCAGGCCCTGTGGTTGCCTGATGTCTGGCCGCATCCCCGCGCCAAAGAGTGAGGCAGATGTAGCTGATGGGCTGATGGATGGTGGACAGACACTCTCATCGTGCCCCCCGCCCCGACTCCACCAGCCCTGGCATAGCAAAGTGCCCAGAACATTCGGAAAGGGCGGTGGCTGTGGCAGGGGTGTCCCGGGCCCGGAGCTACGCTTTGCCTTTTAATCAACTCTTTTTGCAAATTCCAAGGAGGCCTTTCTGGGTGCTTAAAATACAACCATAATTTCACTCTTCTCTTAGACGCAATGTTCCCCAAAATATAACTTTCACTTTGGTCTAAAATAGCCTCAGATGACTGCAAGGCGTCAGGGCTCTGCACTCTTAGGCAGCAAGCCAGAGAGGCAGCCTTGCACGTCTGCGAGGCATGGGAGGGCAGAGAGTGCCTGTGGACTATGTCTTCCAGGTGGCTGTCCCCTCCCTAACACTTCCAGGGACCCCCTGACAAAAAGGCATAGGCAATCACAGCTGTAGGGCACCCTGATCCTCTCCACACCCCCAAAGACAACATCTCATCTTTCTGTACCCCCTCCTGCTCTGGTGTGGCCTTACTTCTCAGCTGGGCAGTCTGCAGGCTGTCACTCTGCCTCGGATCCCTCCTTCCAATCAAGTGGTTCCTTAACGCGGCTCCCGCCATTTTCCGCATCTTGTGACATCCCTGTGGTGAGCTGGGAACACCCACGCCTGCTGATATGTACTAAGCACCAGGGCTGGGAACACAGCCACCCCCTAGCCCGGGCTACGAGAAGCTTGTCCCCACGCTCATCTCTCTGGCTGAACTATCTGCGTGCCGTGAACTCCAGGGCCTCCTTCTGGGCACACATCTGGCACCCTGATGCTAGCTTCCTCCAGGGGTGCTGTGGCCCTCAGTGTACGCTGCTGGCCTGGCCCACCAGCCTCAGTGAGTTCACGCTGGCTCTCCCAGCAGCTTGTGGAGGGTCCAGGGGCTGGTGAGGGGGAAGGGCAGGGTTGGGAGGCACTGGGGTCTTGCTTGCTGTCTTCATCCCACTGTGCCTGGCAGATTGTGTTGCCCTGCAGGCAGGATGCAGGTGGCCTCAGGGCCCAGGGTGTGGCTGGAAAGCCTCCGAGGGTCCCTCCGTGAAATGAAAGATCGGGAGGGGGCCCCACATGGCCCCCACCGTGGTCAGCCAGACCTCAAACACCCTGGCCGCACAAGTGAGCCCAGCTGCGTGTGGGACAGACAGCACTGGAGGAGAGTGAAAGCTGAAAGGTGAACTTATGAGATGAACTTCTGGGACATCTACATGCAAGCCCTTCCTTTCTGACCCCTCAAAGATGGCTTACAGACTCCTCTGTGGGTAGATGTACATTAGTGGATATATGTGGGCTTCCCTTGTGGCTCAGACGGTAAAGCATCTGCCTACAATGTGGGAGACCCAGGTTATAATATATATAAGGCACAGACCAATGCAAAAAGATTTCAGTTGGGTGATAGGGATCATCTGGAACCAGTGTGGGAATTTGGCTTCCTTAGGTCTGGGAAGGGAGAACAGAGCAGAAGTCAGATGTGTGCACAGAGAAAGTAACTGGAATGTTCTAGAATGTTCCATGTGTGCAAAGTGTGAGGGGGTCAGCAAACCGCTCTTGTAAAGGGTCAGATGTTCAATGGTCACCATCAGGGGACCATATGATGTCTCTGTCACAACTCTTTTGAGAGGTGCCACGGATGATACATACATGAGCAGGCACAGCTGTGTGCGAATAACACTTTACGTGTAGAAGCAGGCAGATTTAACCTGTGGGATCTAGTCTGCCAAGCCCTGGTACACACAAAAATTGTATCTCAGATAAGGAAAATGATACTAAAAAAGTGAAGCAATATATGAAAAAAGCCAAGTACATGAGGTGAAATCAAAAGCTACAATAAAATACGTCACAATTCTGCCAAGGGGGGGGGCGGGGGGGTGGGGGTGGGGTGGGTGGGCGTGGCAGTGCAGATAACCTTGCTTGCTCTCCGGCAGTGAAAACCACCAGGGCAGTCTTGGTTTGTTTCCTGTTGGGGAGTTGCTTAAAGAAGAGGTGAACCACAGTCAGCGCCTGGTGTGAGGTTCAGAAAGTCACCCCCAGGAGGACAGGGATGGGAGGGGGTGACAAAATTTCAGTGCAGAGAAACCAGCATGAAATGCAACAGAAATCTGCTGAAGTTCTTTCATGACATTTGCCTGAAAGAAAGCCTGCAGGGAGCATGTGACTTCTCAGCTCTGGGGGGTCACCACATGGGTGACTGCATTTTTTCTTTTTCTTTTGCATTGACGAGCAGCTTTTCAAATAACATTTGAAGACTTTGCCCTAAGCACAAACTTGGATGGAAAACCCAACCCTCGTATCTGAATGAGCTTTGCTATTGGTGAGGAAGATGGGAGGAGGGACTACCCTGGTGGTCCAGTGGTTAAGAATCAGCCTGCAAATGCAGGGGACATGGGTTCGATCCCTGGTCCGGGAAGATCCCACATGCCTCGAAGCAACGAAGCCCTGCGCCACAGCTACTGAGCACGTGCTCTGAAACAAGAGCAGCCACTGCAATGAGAAGCCTGTGCACTGCAACTAGAGAGGAGCCCCTGTCTGCCTCAGCCAGAGAAAGCCCGTGCGCGTGCAGCAATGAAGACCCAATGTGGCCACACACACAAAAAAGGATCGAGGTTTCTGGTGATGGGTGGGCAGTTCTCCTGGTTGTGGCTGGCCATAGGGCGGGAAGCAGCACCAGCCACCCGTTCCCAGGAACGAAGCAGATCGCCAGCCAGAAACAGCATCTCCGCCCACCACCTGGCCTGTGCTGAGCTGACGAGATAGAACTGAACAGAGCTGAGGTGACGTGTAACCATAATGGCACAATGTCACAGAGCCCCATCAAATCTCAACCCATCTGGGCACCGGACAACCATTAACAGTGAAATCAATCTTTGCCCGCAGTCGGCCTAGAACTTCTCAACTGAGGAGATTCTGCCCCTCAGGGGATGCTTGGTGATATCTGGAGATGTTTATGACCGTCCTGACCGAGGGAGGGGGTGCCACTGGCATCTGGTGGGTGGAGGCCAGGGATGCTGCTCAACAGCTGACAGTGCACGGGGACGGTCCCCATCCCCAACATCAGCGGTGCAGAAGTGCAGTCTAGGTCCCCAGGTGTTTCCATCTGTGAGGCGTGAGACTGGTCCCACACGAGGCCTCCTTCACCCTCTCTCATCCTCCGTGGGATAGGCCCTGCTGCCGACTCCCCCGACCCTGGGTTGTGGCTTCCGCTCCTGCCCTCTCTCAGCCTGCTCTGCCAACGTAGGGCCTTCCCGGTGACTTCTTTCAACATCCTGGGGAGGCCATGCGGGGGGACAGAAGCTGCCAGACATTCTGTTGCCTGCGCCCAGGGGCCGCCCTGCCAGGGCCTCCCTCGCAGGCTCTCGAGTGGCTCAGCCTCCTGGCCTCACGGACCCCCGCCCCCCTTCCGTCTCCCTGTCACGTCCACCTTCCTGGGCGTCCACCCTGGACTGGCTCTCACTCCCCTTCTTCCCACCCTGACGTTCACGTTGCTGACATTCTAGCCACCAAGCCTCAAGGCCAGCCTTAGGCCAGCCGAGCCTTGACCACTGGCTGGGGTCAGGGGACGTCTGGCTGGCACATCTTGCCCTGGAGTACCCCAGGTTGCTACCCTAGACTCTCCCGAGCCTAATTCCACCACCTCCCCACCCAGTTAGCTGCCTGCTGACACCTGACACTCCCCATCAGCAGATCACGGAAACACCCCCAAACGCCTTTGTATTCACGTACAGGAGATAATCTGGCCTCTGGGTTCCTATGATCCTGGAGACAGACAGACACGCACCAGATAAAGGCTCCCGGCCCTGACACCCCTTTTGCTTTGAATGCCCTGGCCCCTGTATGGGTTTGGGGGGGTGGTTTGCGCAGCACACGACACCAGTGATTTCGCTCCTTCTATCCCGATCCTGAGTGTCCTCTATGCTGTGGCCCATGCCCCGAGAATGGTCCCGAGACCTGTCTGTGGCCACATGCCCCTTTCTCAACATTCAATCTTCCTGACAAACTCACCTCCTCCCGTAGCTAACAAGCAAAACCAAGAGGTGCCCCAGCTTGCTGCAGGTCCCCACATGACTGGACAACCTCTACGGCCCGACAAGTGCTGGGGTCCAGGGGGCTCTGTGTTCCTGGCACATCCCTTGGATAAAGCCTCTCCCCCTAGACCACAGTCCTCACCAGCATCCTGGGAGAAGCCACAGGCAGCACACGCAGCCATCTCCGACCCCGCCTCTTCCTCCCCTTGGACAGTCTACTTTGATCGGATGCCTCAGCTCAAGAACCCTGGCCTGCTTTCCGAGGCCCCTGGTGGCCTGCCCCACACATTCGCTCCCCACTGCTCCCAAACGCCAGATGCCTTCTGGCCACCAGGCTCTTAGCAGATGCGGTAGGCCCACGCAGATGCGTGACACCGATGGACAGTCATAGGTGTGTCTGCTGGCACCCATCCAGCCCTTGGCATGCCCCCAAGGCCTGCATACCTGGAGCAGGCTGCTGGCCAGGGCTCCACTCTCCTCCCGGGCTTGGCTCAGTCAACCCCGAAAGTCTCCAGCGGGATCACCTCCATGTCTGCCTGGTACCCCCTACCCTCGTGTTATGGGCAGAGAAGGATGCTGGCCTGGCTGGGGCAGGGAAGGGACCCAGAGCCCAGGAGAAAACTCAACTGCAGAGTCAGCCAGACAAAGGAGTGAAATGCTGAGAAAGCTTGTGAAAGATAAATAAAATGTGGTCTTATCTGTAGAGCAGACTATTACTCAGCCAGAGAAAGGAACGAAGCACTGACACACGCTGCAGCGAGGACGTGTGTGTATTTACTGCTCAGTGGTGTCTGACTCCCTGTGGCCTCATGGACTGCCGGCCACCAGGCTCCTCTGTCCATGGGATTCTCCAGGCAAGAATACTGGAGTGCCCTCCTCCAGGGGATCTTTCTGACCCAGGGATTGAACCCGCATCTCCTGCATTACAGGTGGATTCTTTACCATCGGAGACACCAGTGACGCACAGATAAACCTGGAAAAAAACCAAGCTGAGTGCAAGGAATCAGACACAAAGACCACAACCTGTATGACCCCATGAAACGTCCAGAAATGCCCAGAACAGGCAAACTCGCAGAGCCAGAAAGCAGATCAGGGGCTGGAGGAGGGGGAATGGGGAGTGACTGCTGATGGTTTCCTCCGGGGTGACAGAAACGTTCTGGTACTAGAGGTGGAGGTGGCACCACACTGGGAATGTACTAAAAGCACTATATTGTTCACTGGAAATGCGTGAGTTTTATCTTAACAAAGCTCTTCAACAGAAAAACCTAAGCAAAGAGGCACACCCCTGGCTCTGGAACCTTCTATCATTCCAGCTGAGTGGCTCTGCCCACGTGCCCTCAATGATGGGCAAGGACTGGCCCATCCTTGCCTTGTGGGAGGGAGGGACATGGTTTGTGCAGGTATCCGTATGAGGAAAGGTCAAGGTGAATGGTGGGCGGCATGTTGATTTGGGATGACACGCCCAGGTAGCTGGCAGGTGCTGCCAGGGGACAGACCAACAGTGGCTGATGGGTGGGTGGGAGGGAGGCTGGAGGAGTCTGGGGTCAGGTGATTTTGGGTCTGTGGGACCCTCAGTGGGGGCTGGTGCTCAGGACCCCAGGCTGGCACAGTCCCAGGACATGCTCTTTTAGGGTCCCTGCGGGGGGGTCAGGGGCAGCAGAAAGCTCCGAGAGCCCACTGTCCTGTCACTGTCCTCCCGCAGATGTACCCAACAGCTAGGGGGCCATCTCCCAGCCTTCCCTCTCTGTGTGGGCCAGGCCACGGTGGCTACATGGAGGCGCTGAAACCTCAGCTTCTGGCCGTTTGGGAAAAGAGTCCAGCCAGCAAGGATCCTCGTTTCATTTCTGCTTTCGAAATTAAAACCCTGTGTGCGTTGGCGAATATTAGTGGTGACTGTTACTGTTAAGGACAGAGAGAACCCGAGCCTAAGCACCGCCCCCATCTGCAGCCCTGATGCCAAGGCAGAGGGGCACATCCCAGGTAGGCTGTGCGGCCAGACCCGTGGCCAGTGCCAGGGCTGCAGCACCGAGTCGCCAGGTTCTTAGAGGGCATATGGCATGGGTCACGGCCCCGACTGCACGGCCCGGCTAGCCTGTCTTCTGCACCTTCAGCATTTCTGAGCTGGAACAGCAGCCCTGCGTGGATGCCGTGTTTCCGGGGGTGGTTCGCAGGGCGGCCGCAGGGCAGCTGAGCGACACCGTGTGAAGTGGTGACAATGACAGTTAGCTGTGGCGGGCGGACAGACCAGCTGATTGCAACCGGCTTTCCACGCTGCCCCCTTCCTGTTTTCTGGTCAGAATTGCAGAGCAAGTTTGCAGCCTGCGCCCGGGGGGGGCGCCCGGCGACACCCAAACCTCAAAACAACTCAACTTCTCCTTTCAGGGAGCTGACAAAAAGTCCCAGTCGGCTTTCTGTGGCCTCAGCCAAGCTGAGAGAGGAAATCTTTTTCACGAAGATGCAGAGGGGTACCCAGGCTCAGGCTGGGTGTTAAGCGTGGTCCGGCTGTGGCTGCCTGCGGTGTGGCCTGGGGCACCCAGACTGTTCTGGGTGGACTCACATCCCTCAGAAAGATATGCCCAACTCCTTATCCCTGGAGTCTGGGAGTGGGACCTTCTTTGGAAATAGGGTCTCTGCAGATGGAATTAATGGACTTCCCTGGTGGCCCAGTGGTAAAGAATCCACTTGCCAATGCAGGAGACACAGGTTCAATCCCTGGGTCAGGAAGATCCCCTGGAGAAGGCATGGCATGGCAACCCACTCCAGTGTTCTTGCCTGGAGAATCCCATGGACAGAGGAGCCTCGAGGGCTACAGTCCGTGTGGCACAAGAGACGGACAAAAGACTGAGCGAATAAACAGCAGGTGGAATTAAGGGAAGGATCTGGAGGTGAGATCGTCTTGGATTTAGGGTAGGCCCTAAATCCAATGAGACAGTGCCCTTCTAAGAGAAAGGAGAGTGCTTGCTTCGGCATCACATATCCTGCAATTGTGACGATGCAGAGGTCAGCATGGCTCCTGTGCAAGGATGACATGTAAATTCGTGAAGCATTCCATAGTTTGGGAAGCTGTGGGACATATATACAATGGAATATCACTTAGCTATCAAAACGAATGTATTTGAGTCAGTTCCAATGAGGTGGATGAACCTAGTGCCTCTTATACAGAATGAAATAAGTCAGAAAGAGAAAAACAAATGTCGTATATTAATGCATATATATGGAATCTAGAGACAGAGTACTGATGATTCTATCTGCAGGGCAGCAAAGGAGACACAGACATAAAGAACAGACTTGTGGACACAGCGGGGGAAGGAGAGGGTGGGACGACTAGAGAGAGTGGCGTGGAAACATACACAGTACCATGTGTAAACCAGACAGCCAGTGGGGGCTTGCTGTATGGCTCAGGGAACCCGAAGCCAGGGCTCTGTGACAGCCTAGAGGGGCGGGATGGGGAGGGAGGGGCCATATGCATACCTGCGGCTGATTCATGTTGACGGATGGCAGAAACCAACACAATATTGTAAAGCAATTAGCCTCTAACTAAAAACCTTACACAGTTAAATTTTAAAAATTAAATAAAATTAATACTTATTTGTTAACAAAAAAAAGAGAGAGAGAGAAAGGAGATTCAAGATAGAGAGACAGATGGGGAGAAGACCATATGGAAACAGCAGCTGAGCCTGGAGTGATGTGGCCACAAGCCAAGGAACACCAGAGAGGCGGCCACCAGAAACCAGGAGAGAGATGTGGGAAGGACTCTCCATGGGGGCCTTCAGGAGCAGCCCATCCTGTCCAGACCTTGATTTCAGACATCTAGCCCTGAGAAATGCGAGAGAAGACATCTCTGTTGTTTTAAGAGCCCTACCTCCAACTCTGTCCCGTGTATGCTGCCCTGGGATGGCAGCCCCAGGACATTTACACACCAGCACGCCTCTCTGGGGCTCTGTTTTCTGGTCTTTAAAACGAGCAGAGCTGCTGTGACTCCTCAGAGAGGTGATGACGACTGTGGCACCTGAAGCCTGACACCCCAGGGGCCTGAAGGCTTGACAGCTAATTATTCCTGTTATTAGCAAGGAACTCTCAGGCTTCCCTGCTGGCTCAGGGGTAGAGAATCTGCCTGCCGAAGCAGGAAACATGGGTTCAACCCCTGATCCGGGAGGATTTCACATGCCTCGGAGCAACTAAACCTGTGTGCCACAGCTACTGCAACTGTGCTCTAGAGCCTGGGAGCCGCAACTGCTGAGCCCATGTGCCACGACTGCTGAATCCCCTGCACCCCGAAGCCCAAGCTCCACAAGCAGAGAAGCCAGTGCAGTGAGAAGCCTGCACACAACTAGAGAGCACCTCTGCTCGCCACAACTAAGAAAAGCCTGAGCAGCAACAAAGCCCAAGCATGGCCAAAACAAAGAAGGAAAACTACATATCACATACTGTATTAGAAAAAAAGTAACTCTCAAGTTAGCCCAGAATGGTTGGGACTGACTTATGGACAATTCTAAGCCATCAACACTTGAAAGAAACAGTGCCTGGGTCTCGTGGGACCACCAGCTGTGACTAAGGCAGCTATTCTCACCCAGGGAGACTCGGCTGGCACCTGGTGATGTCTGGGGACACTCTGTGGTTGTCGCCAGTGGGGGCATGGGGTGCTATTGGCATCAGGTGGCTGGAGGCCAGGGGTGCAGCTCAGCACCCTGCAATGCACAGGATGGCCCCCAGCCTGGAGTGACCCAGCCCGAGATGTCAGCGGTCCTTTGGCTGCACAGCCCAGCTTGAAACTAAAACCACCTTCTCTCTTTCCAAACGGTTGCCTCAGGAAGCACATTTATGGCCAAGACATGTCTTTGGCTCGAGTCTGTTTTGGAAGCTGGCATGGGCTCCTCCCTCCTAAAACCCCTGGAGAAACTAAGCCTCCCCGGCTCACACTCTCGAGGCTCGAGGGATGCAGCTGGGCGAGGTCAGAGGCGTCTGACTCACCAGGTGCAGACACCCGCCATGGAGGTGACTAACAGCCCTCAAAGAAAGGGCCAGAACCCTCTGGGGCAATAGCAGGGGAGGAGCACGGAGGCCAGCAGAGGAAGGAGGGGTCCCCAGGATGGCCCCTGGGGAGGAAGGCATGAGACACAGTCAGCTGTCACTTGGCAGGGTGTTGCTATGGACCGACTTATGTCCCCCCCACAGAAGGCTTGTATATATCATCTTGACACCGGAACCTGTGAACGTGGCCTTATATGGAAATGGGTCTCTGTTGACGTAATTAGTCAGGATGAAGTCATCCTGGATCGGGCCGGTCCTAAACCCAATGACTGGCGTCTTTAGGGGAAGAGAAGGCGGTGTGATGACAGAGACCGGGATTATAGTGATGTGGCCACGAGCCCAGGAGCGCCTGCCCGGAGCCCCGGAAGCTGCAAGAGGCACGGAAGCATCCTTTCCTAGAGCCTTTGGAGGGAGCGAGGCTCCGCCCACACCTAGCTTCAGATTCCAGGCCTCCGGAACTGTTGGAGGGAGGGAATTCCTCTCTTTGACGCCAACGAGCCTGTGATGCTTTTGCGGCACTAGGAACTTCATTCTGGTGCCCGAGATGCTCCTCATCTAGAAAGGAGGCTAGCTGTGGTGTCCGCGCTGCTCCCCGGCTGTGCTGCATTGAACTTGGGGCTTGGCATCCTCATCACACCTTGGTGTGGCCCGCCCCCGCCTGCCTGGATCTGTGAGGGGTGAATGGTCCACTTGGCAGATCGCCACGCTCAGGAAATGCTGGGTCTGCTCTCTTGTTCCTGTCCCCAGTTCTAAAGTTATTGAGTGTCTGCACCATTTTATCCGGCCACTGCTGGGAGGACAGTGGGGCCCAGTGGTTGAGACTCTGCACCTCCAATGCGGGGGCCTTGGGTTCGATCCCTGGTGGGGGAACCAGGAGCCCACGTCATGAGTGGCACAACCAAGTAAATAAATAATTTTTTTTTGAAGCTAGGATACCCTCCATAGCTCCCATAACACACAGTACCCACCCTGCAATCCTGCAAGGCCTTGAATGACCTGTCACCTCCCTGTCCCCACCGCCTTCTGCTCTGCCCCTTCTCACTCCACTCTGACCCCTTCTCAGGCCCTCTAGGACCCCTGACTTTCCTTCCACACGCCAGGCACGGTCCAAGCCTCCTGGACTTTGCTCTGGCTGTGTTCTCCTTCCAGGCCTGGCTCACATCACCTTCTCTCCTCGTTTCCCTACCCATTCTTCCTTAAGCCCACCACTGTTCTTTTTTTAAAAAAAAAAAAACTTGTCTATTTTTAATTGGAGAATAATTGCTTTACGATATTGTGCTGGTTTCTGCCATCCATCAACATGAATCAGCCACAGGTATACATATGTCCTCTCCCTCTTGAACCTCCGTCCCACCTCCCACCCCATCCCACCCCTCCAGGGGGTCACAGAGCACCGCACTGAGCTCCCTGCATCACGCAGCAAATTTCCACTACCTATTTTGCATCTGGTAACGTATATGTTTCAATGCTACTCTCCCAATTCGTCCCAGCCTCTCCATCCCCACTGTGTTCACCAGTCTGTTCTCAGTCTGCGGCTCCACTGCTGCCCCGCAGATAGGTTCATCGGTACCATCTTCCTAGATCCTACAGACGTGTGCTAATGTACCACATTTGTTTTTCTTTTTCTGACTCACTTCACTCTCTGTTCTTTTTCCTTTGTTTGCTTTTGGCCATGCCATGCAGCATGTGGGATCTTAGCTTCCCAAGGACTGAACCCCTGCCCCCTACACTGGAAGCACAGAGACTTAACCACTGGATTGCCGACTTGTTCTTACTGGCTCGTAGCTCACACTCGAGACCCACTGTCTCTCTCTCTGCCTGCTCCTTGCCACTAGCCCGCAGCTCCCTGTGGGCAGGCCTCTGTGGCGGTTGTGGCCACTGCATAGCCCAGCGCCAGAACAGCGCCTGCACGTGAAGTATTTGAGGGAGGAATGGATGAGAGGAGGGAACGCACGCAGGGAACACGGTATCGATAAGAAAAGTGTCCATTCCCTGGGAGTTTTTAAAACACGCTTGGCCCCCCCCCCAAAAAAGCCAAGCAATCTTTACGTTATGTGCATAGAAGAAGACAGAAATAGGCCATGTGTGCTGGCGTGGGGCCCAGCTGGACAGCCCCGGCTAGTTTCTGGTTGATGATCTCAGAGATCGTCAGAGAGGAAGAGGAACTGAAACGCACTCAGCAGGCGCAGTCTAGATGGGATTTCACTGAATTCCGGCTACTTAGAAGCCAGAGGTCAATGCTTCAGGGTCGGTGGGGGTCTAGGGTTCTATGGATGGACTGTGGCACACCCAGGGGTTGTCACTCGGAACATGGAGACATGAGGTCTCGGACCGAGCAAAGATGCAGAGGAGCCTTAGGACCAGTATGTAGTCCTAGGCCAGCAATGCTGGGCTGAGAGGATGACAAACGGTGACTCCAGCCATCCGGCACCCTGGAAAAGGGAAAACTGCAGACAGCGGGGCTTCCCAGGCGGTGCAGTGGTAAGGACGCCACCTGCCAACGCAGGAGGCACAGAAGACGTGGGCTCAATCCCTCGCTCGGGAAGACCCCCTGCAGTGGGAAATGGCAACCCAATTCAGTATTCTTGCCTGGAGAATGCCATGGACACAGGAGCCTGTGGGTTACAGTCCCTGGGGTCACAAAGAGTCAGATATGACTAGGTGTGTGCACGCACGTGTGCACACACACACACACACACACACACACACACGGAGACGGTAACAGGCTCAGTGGTTTCCAGGAGCGGAAGGGAGGTTGGGGGACAAACAGGCAGAACACGAGGGACTTCTAAGGCAGTGTAGCTACTCTATGATCCTCACGGTGGACACATGACCTTGTGCATCTGTCCAAACTCGCAGCATGTGCAATGCTGAGTGGATCCTAATGCACACCGTGCACTGTCGTTAATAATACTGCGTCAGTGTTGGCTCACCAATAGTAAACAAATACACCAGGCCAACACAACACATTAATGACAGAGGGAAGTGTGTGTGTGTTGGGAGGTGGCGGGAGAATATAGCAACTCTCTGGACCACCTGTTCAATGTTTCTATAAACCTAAAACCGCTCAAAGACATAGCATAATTTGTTGGTTTTTTTCTGTAATGTCGGAAAAACCCGAATGAACTTTTGGGTCAACCAAAATGTTGCTATATTTAATAAAATCTAACTATTTAAGGTTAAGTTTCATACTCGAAATTATTTAATCGTTGTAAAATCTTATTAGAAGCAGAAAGAAAGAAAGCAGGGTCTCAGACCCCAAACCCAGAGGTGCACACCCCTGGGCCCCCACGTGGCCCTGGCTCTCACCAGGAGACAACAGTTAAGCTATGTTCTGAGATGTGGCAGCATCCTGTCCGAAGACTCCAGGGGTGAGGGCCACTGGGACCACTCCCACTGCCCTGTGTCCAGAGGCTCATCCACAGTGATGCGGCTGTGACCCCTGTGGCGTCCGGCCGATGCAGACACTGGAGAGGGCGCAGGAGGCTGGGGTGCTAGGTGGCCCCCTCCTCTGGTTGGTCCCCAGCCACCAGGCCTGCACTCACCTCGCTGGCTTCTTTCTACCCCACAGCCCCACCCTCACCAGAAACACCGTGCACAAACTATTCAGTTTGGACACGCCACCCTTTCCTTTCTGGGACCCAGCGTGCAGAGTGCCACCCCTCCAGACATGAGGAGTACATTAAGAGGACACTGAGTCATCGATCAGGACTCGTTATTTTCTATATCTGAGGCTTTGACACCTGGGGCCTGGCTGACCCCGCGGGGATTCCTAGAGAGAAGAAAGGACCCTCCTACGAGCATGCCTTCCAAACACAGACCAACCGTTTTAGAGCCCACACCGTCCCCCGCTACCTCTGTCATTCTGTTTTCACCCTCAAGGCTGCTCTCCCCAGGCCCTGAACCACCCAGGGGAGACCATTCAACTAGGCCAGTCCTTATGCCCCCAAACTCCGAAATTATTCACACCAGCCAATCCTATGCCTGCTTGCCCTGACTCACTGGACCTTCTCCACGGAAACCATGACACAGACTCCTGCCTACACCCTCCCCTGGCTCTCGCTGCTTCTGATGGACCCTGGTGCCTCCCTGTGTGGCCCTGCCCAGGGCACGCTGAACCTCCTGTTTCTGAGGAATCGTGACTGTAACTGCCTTCTCCAAGGCCGCTGCGGTGCTGTATCTGAATGATCATGGAGTCTGCATGTGAAGGCCCCCTCCCGCTGACCGGCCCCCACTTACCTCCAGCACGGGGCCAGCGCCGAGGATGGTCCTCTCGACGCCGCTGGCGTAGCCCTTCTGGCTCAGGGCGGTGAGGCAGTGGATGAGGAAGTTGGTGCTCTGCGTCTTGCCCGAGCCGCTCTCGCCCGAGATGACGATGCACTGGTTGATGTGCTTCCGGAGCATGGCATAGTAGGCCACGTCGGCCAGCGCGAACACATGAGGCTCCAGCTTGCCCAGCTGCTGGTTCTCGTACATCTTCACGTACTTCGGGTTGTAGATGGGGAGGAACTTGAAGGGGTTGACGGCTACAAGGATGCTGCCGGCGTACGTGTAGATCTTCTGCTGCAGGAAGCGGTGCCTGAGGTTCTTCAGGAGGTTCTCCTCCGTCAGCTCGGGGAGGTTGCACAGGTCGTCAAAGTCTGCCTGTGGCCGGGGCAGGAGGCCACGCTCCACCAGGCGCCGAGTGGCCGTGGCCTGGGAGGCAAGCTGCATGTGCAAGTACTTGATGGTCCCGTCGGGGTCGCGCTCCTGCAGCAGGAAGTAGTAGCCGTCCTCCCGAGGGTGCTCGTCGTGCGCCCGCCGCGGCCACAGCAGCACGCGGTGCACGGGCGAGTCGCTGGCGTCCAGCACCCACTCCTCCCCACCCGTCTCCTTGACCTCCACCAGCACGTAGCGCTTGCTGCCGTCCAGCTGCAGGCGGGCGACGGCGTCCTGGATGACGTCGGACGTGGTGCTGTCCTTGGTGGCCGGCACGCGGCATGAGGCCAGGGGTGGGGCCTGGCTCTCGCTGGTGGCCAGCTGCGGGTAGATGTGCAGGTGGTATGCCGCCTGCCCCCGGCGGCCGGCGCTGCCCGCCTCGTTCACACTCATCCTGCCGGCAGCCTGGCCTCAGCATGCCTCCCGGGCTCGGGGCGCGCGTCCTGGAGCTGGAAGGGAGGGGTGGCACCGTCAGAGGGGGTGGAGGGCGGAGGGGTGGGGCAACACTGACGCCCACGGCCTGGATCCATGGGCTGTCCTGAAGCCAGAAAGGCCAAGGAGTCTCGTCCGTCTTTAACATGACCCTGACTTCAGGTTCGTGGCTCCCACAGAGCGACATCACTGGAGTCTGTCCACATCCCAGGCTGTATCCCTGCCTACCAGCCTCTCAACCCTCAAGTCCAGGGACCACAGCCATCTCTCAGCTCAGTCCTTCCTGGCCTCTCCTCTATGACAAATACTCCTCTGGCAAGTTCCCAAGCAGATGAAAACTCAGCCCCACATGCCTTGGTTACATCCTCCAAACACAAGAGGGGCAGAGAGGGGAAGGGTGGGATGAGCAAGACTGACCTTGCCTGGAAACTCAGGGACCGCGAAACCCCACTGAGGAGGATGAAGTCAGGGAGCGTCCCCGCCCCCCCCCAAAAAAAAACTTGCTCCAGAGAACTCTTCAGTGGAGATTAACTTCTAGAACCCACAACTCCATTCTCATCATGACGAGAACATCTGGCAGACCCAGATCGGAGGCCTCCTGCAGGAGTTCTGGTCAATTCTCCCCAAGGCTGTGAAAGACTGAGGAGCCGCCCCAGCCAGAGGAAACTGGGGAGCTGTGATGACTGAAAGTCCCAGGGTTGTCTGCACAGGGTCATGATGGGAGGGAAGACGTGAAGGAAGAACTGGTGATGTCTGAATAAGGTCAGGTGGTTGGTGAATAGCAGTGTGTTGGTGTCAGTTTCTTAGTTGTACAAACGTACCCTGAGAGTGTGAGGTGTTCACATTCAGGCAACATGGGTGAGGGGTTCAGGGGACTCCCTGTTTGGTCTTTGCAACTTTTCTGGAAACCTAAAATGACTTCCTTGGTCGTCCAGTGGTTAAGAATCCACCTTGCAAGGAAGGGGATGTGGGTTCGATTCCCAGTCCAGGAACTGAGATCCCACATGCAGCTAAGCCCACAGGCTCTGGAGCCCACGCTGCACAACAAAGGTGTGCTTCAGCTAACTGACGCGGTCAGATGCGTATTTTAGAGGATGACCCCAGCAGAAACAGCCTATTTAGAAAAAAACAATTGCTCCTGAAGACATTTTGAGAAAAGAAAAAAGGCAGTCAATGCTGGCAACAGCTCGCTTTTGTGTCTTGAGGCGAGAGGCAGGAACGCAGTGTGGGTCACGCAGGGCTGACTGTGCGCCACCCGAGTGTGGCTGCAGATACAAAGATGAACCAGACCTTGGCTCAGAGCCCAGTGGGAGATGCCAATATGCAAACAGATGCGAGAGGTTATCAACCATGAGCGTGAGAAACTACTCTCCCCGAGAGCCAGAGAAGGCTTTAGGGAAGTGGTGCCATCTGAGAGGGGTTCTACAGGATGAAGAGGCATTCGTTTAACAGGAAGGCAAAGGAGGGAAGAGAGTGTGGTAGGCCCAATGTCTATTTTTGTAAAAAAAAAAAAAAAGTTTCACTGGAATGAAGCTCTGCCCATTCATGCCCATACTATTTACATCTGCCTTTGTTATAACAACACAATTACGACAGAGACTGGTAACCTGAAGGCCTAGAAAGTTGAACATGTTTTCTTCCCAGTCCTTTGTAGCAACAGTAGGCTGAGGTCTGCATGACTCAGCCCTGTGGACACGAGGGGCCACAGAGGCTGTGATGATCTGGACTCTGGGAAACTGAGTCCTACCGCAGTGCTAGGAGGGCAGGCGACAGGCCAGGCTGAACAAAGCAGACATAATGAAGCAGCCACAAACAGGGAGGCAGGTAGAGGCAGCCCGCAGGAAGGCTGGAGTAGACGGGGACATTTCATTTCCTACACTTTCCCTCAAATTATTAAGGAACATTGGTATCTTTCCTTCCAGCTTAATATTCAACAGATGTTACACGTTTTAATAAAGCCTGAATTGCTCTTAATGGGATATGTTGGTACATATGAACATGTCTCCCTGTCATGAAATATGCTCTGAAACATGATTTCTGAGTTCCTGGACACACAACGTTGTGTAGAACTCTTGAGAATTTCTTTGGAATCAGTTAACTCATGCAGAATCAGCAGATAAATGGATGTGAACATTGCTAAGCGTCTTTCCTCAAAATGCCACAGTATCCGCAGAAAAATGATGAACGATAGAAACACTTTGGCAGTTTCCTTAAAAGTTAGTATATGCCTAGTGGCTGACCCACTCCTAGCGATGGAACCACTCCTGGGAGTTATTCCAGAAACACGAAGCAGATGTTCATACACAGACTGTACACAAATGGTCTCACTGACACCATTTCTAAAAGCCCCAGACTAGAAACACCGTCAGTGCACACAAACCGGTGACTGGACGAATAAACCAGCCACACAATGAACATGACTCACCTGTGAGAATGGACCGACCTCTGACCCTCACAACAGCAGAGAACACCACAGAACAATCCTGGAATCTGAGTGCTGAGTGAAAGAGCGAAGATGGAAAGGAATATATAGAGACCCCAAATTCCACTCCTAGGTATGAACCCCAAGGACTTAAAGACAGGTATCCACACAGATACTTGTACACATGCGTTCACAACAACCCTATTAGCCAAAAGGTGGAAAACACCCAAATTTCCATCAGCTGATGAAAGAGTGGAACGGTCCTTGCTACCATGTGGACGAACCCTGAAAACATCACGCTGTTACAGGACTCTACTAGGAAATGCCCAGAATGGGTAAACCCATAGGCACGGGCAAAACCACAGACTAGTGGTTGCCAGGGGCTGGGGAGTGAGGTGGGGGATGGGGAGAAACTGCTGATGGATGCAGGGTTTCCTTTTGGGGTGATGGAAGAGTTCTGGAGCTACACAGAGGTGATGGCTGCACAACATTATGAACATGCTAAATATCAATGAACTGCTCACTTTAATGTTACATGAATGCTGTATGTTAATTTACTGTGATGTGAATTTCACCTCAATAAAAATTTCAAAGCAGTATATATATATCACATGATTCCACATGCTCCCGACCCTTGAACAACACGGGTTTGAACTCCGTGGCTCCACTTACACGCATATTTTTTTCACTATATGTGTACTTGGCATGTTTAGTTGCTCAGTCGTGTCCGACTCTTTGTGAACCCACGGACTGTTGCCCGCCAGGCTCCTCTGTCCATGGGATTTCCCAGGCAAGAACACTGGAGTGGGCTACCATGCCCTCCTCCAGGGGATCTTCCTGACTCAGGGATAGAACCTGCGTCTCCTGCATTGGCAGGTGGATTCTTTACTACTGGGCCATTCTTTACTAGTGAAGCACACACACATTATAGACGTTAGTACCACATGACCTGTGGCTGGCTGAATCCCAGGGTGGAGTGCTGTGTGTAACTGTAAAGTGATACATGGATTTTGACTGTGTGTGTGTATGGAGGTCTGCATCCTTAAACCCCACATTGTTCAAGGGTCAACTGTACAGAAATTTCTAGAAAATGCAAACTAATCTACAGAGACAGAAAGCTGACTGTTGGCTGCTTGAGGGAGGGTGACAGGGTGGGAGGACAAAGGAGCTGGGGAGACTTTTCGGGCGATGGATGTGCTCTTTATCCTGCTGGTAGTTGTGGACTCCTGGGAGCTTGCATGTGTCACAACTCATCCAATTACACACTTCAAATTAGTGCCATTTATAGTGTATAGAAACCTGTATGCAGGTCGGGAAGCAACAGTTAGAACTGCACATGGAACAACAGGCTGGTTCCAAATAGGAAAAGGAGTACGTCAAGGCTGTATATTGTCAACCTGCTTATTTACCTTCTATATAGGATAAAGAGCTGTACAAAAAAGATCTTCACGACCCAGATAATCACAATGGTGTGATCACTAACCTAGAGCCAGACATCCTGGAATGTGAAGTCAAGTGGGCCTTAGAAAGCATCACTACGAACAAAGCTAGTGGAGGTGATGGAATTCCAGTTGAGCTATTCCAAATCCTGAAAGATGATGCTGTGAAAGTGCTGCACTCAATATGCCAGCAAATTTGGAAAACTCAGCAGTGGCCACAGGACTGGAAAAAGGTCCGTTTTCATTCCAATCCCAAAGAAAGGCCATGCCAAAGAATGCTCAAACTACCTCACAATTGCACTCATCTCACACGCTAGTAAAGTAATGCTCAAAATTCTCCAAGCCAGGCTTCAGCAATATGTGAACCGTGAACTTCCTGATGTGCAAGCTGGTTTTAGAAAAGGCAGAGGAACCAGAGATCAAATTGCCAACATCCGCTGGATCATGGAAAAAGCAAGAGAGTTCCAGAAAAACATCTATTTCTGCTTTATTGACTATGCCAAAGCCTTTGACTGTGTGGATCACAATAAACTGTGGAAAATTGTGAAAGAGATGGGAATACCAGACCACCTGATCTGCCTCTTGAGAAATTTGTATGCAGGTCAGGAAGCAACAGTTAGAACTGGACATGGAACAACAGACTGGTTCCAAATAGGAAAAGGAGTTCGTCAAGGCTGTATATTGTCACCCTGTTTATTTAACTTATATGCAGAGTACATTATGAGAAACGCTGGACTGGAAGAAACACAAGCTGGAATCAAGATTGCCGGGAGAAATCTCAATAACCTCAGATATGCAGACGACACCACCCTTATGGCAGAAAGTGAAGAGGAACTCAAAAGCCTCTTGATGAAAGTGAAAGAGGAGAATGAAAAAGTTGGCTTACAGCTCAACACTCAGAAAACGAAGATCATGGCATCCGGTCCCACCACTTCATGGGAAATAGATGGGGAAACAGCGTCAGACTTTATTTTTCTGGGCTTCAAATCACTGCAGATGGTGACTGCAGCCATGAAATGAAAAGACGTTTACTCCTTGGAAGGAAGGTTATGACCAACCTAGATAGCATATTCAAAAGCAGAGACATTACTTTGCCAACAAAGGCTCGTCTAGTCAAGGCTATGGTTTTTCCTGTGGTCATGTATGGATGTGAGAGTTGGACTGTGAAGAAAGCCGAACACCGAAGAATTGATGCTTTTGAACTGTGATGTTGGAGAAGACTCTTGAGAGTCCCTTGGACTGCAAGGAGATCCAACCAGTCCATTCTGAAGGAGATCATCCCTGGGATTTCTTTGGAAGGAATGATGCTGAAGCTGAAACTCCAGTACTTTGGCCACCTCATGCGAAGAGTTGACTCATTGGAAAAGACTCTGATGCTGGGAGGGATTGGGGGCAGGAGGAGAAGGGGACGACAGAAGATGAGATGGCTGGATGGCATCACTGATTCGATGGACGTTGAGTCTGAGTGAACTCCGGGAGTTGGTGATGGACAGGGAGGCCTGGCGTGCTGTGATTCATGGGGTCGCAAAGAGTCGGACACGAGTGAGTGACTGAACTGAACTGAACTGAACTGAGGGTATAACTGTATAGCCAATAAGGCTATTTAGGGACATCGTGGTGGTCTGGCAGCTAGGACTCTGAGCTCTCTACCCTGTCCCTGCCTCCAACCCCAATGCAGGGGGCCTGGGTTTGATCCCTGGTTGAGGAACTAGATCCCACATGGCACCTAAGACCTGGTCCAGCCAAATAATTAAATACAAAATAAATATTACAAAAAGCTGTTTATGTATGGCTGAGCCCTTCACTGTTCATGTGAAACTATGGTAACATTGTTTGTTAATCGGCCATAGGCCAATATAAAATAAAAAGTTAAAAAAAAAAAAGCGCTGTTTTTAAAAGTATGTGAAACTATGAAAGGAAGCAGTTCCCTAGGAATAAAACTTTTTGGAACTTCTTGCTTTCTTTCCAAAATGCCCAATTCTTGAGCCATGTCACCAAGCTCCTTGGATGCCACTGCAAGGAAAACGGCTTGGAATCTATGAGCTTGCCTATGCTCAGAGGTATCGCCCACTTGACCGTCCCCCAGAAACAATGAGAGCTGATCTCAGGACGTTCCTGGGGAGCACCACAAGGCCCGGGCATCTGTGCACCTCTGAGCAGGTGAGACAGGTAAGAGTGTACACTGTAGATCTGCACCTTAATCCCGGTCATGTGAATGCATGTGTGTGCTCGTGAACATACACCGAGCATGAATGTGAGCACACATGTGCGGACGCAGGCACACAGGCATCAACACGCACTCACATCCAACCACGCTCACACCCGTGCACGCACAAACACAGACAATGAGTACAAACAGAGTTTCATCTGAATATACCCACACTCATGTGAGTGTAGACGCATGACCCAGGGCTTCAGGCAGAGACCGCCCCGCTGTGACGCACACTTGTGGAAATGTGACCCACGTGCACCACAACTTCCAGGGCATCAATCCAGCTCGAGGATGGGCGAGGGTGGGGAGGGCTCCGGATGGCCTCAAGCCCAAGCAGCTTGGCTGCAAGTGACACAAAGGGCACGTGGGCACATCTGTTCTCTCCTCCCAGCAGACACCGTGCTGAGCCAGAAGCCACCAGGGCTGACCAGGGTCTGGATGATGCTTGGATAGGCTGAGGGCTGTGTGGCCCACATCTGCCAGGGCTGCCTGGTCATCAGACACCCTTGGAGCCCCACGGGGGACTTTTATTGCTCTGGGCCCCTTGCTGAAAGGCGCAGGAGACTCCACGCTCAGAGAATGGAGTTTGTGAGGACAGTCACAGGCCCGGCTGATACGCACCCCACCCCCAGGCCAGGAGGAAGTAGATAAGGCTTGCTCAAGGCGCCTGCTGACCGCTGGAGCTGCAGGGGAAGAGGCGGGCCAAAGAGAAGGGGTGGGGCAGGGCAGAGGCCAGCTGGGCCCCTTGCAGGAGCCCCCGCAGGGCCCGCCTGACCCAGCCCGAAGTAGCTGCCCCTCCAGGCCCCACCACATCTGCATCCTGGGAAAATTCCCCCTGCACCTGCCTGTGGGCCCTCCCAGCACCCAACCAGCCTCACCTGAGCCCACACTCTCCTCTCAGAGTGGCTCCTTTTTCACCTCCCCAGGGGGAGGGCCCTCCCACTGAAATAACTCATTTGTCTGAAAAACAAGAGACACTAGTAACTTCTCTAGCCCAGGGTCCAGTTCCGAGTTCCATCCTCACTTCCAGGCAGCCTGAAGCCAGCCCTTCCTGCTCCTTCCCCCGCCTCGGTTAGCCATCACCCCTCACCGCCCCAGCCTTGGTCTGCCATCACCCCCTGTTGTTTCTGCCCACCCCCGCTCCCCGACACCTCCATCTGCCATCCCCCTACACAGTTGAAACCACAGCTCCCCTTCCCAAAGATGCTACCAAGCTCCTGCCAGTCACGCCTTTCCTGGTCCTGCACACTTGCTTGGCAGCCCTGGGGGCCAGGTGGCACCTGAACCTACCCCTGGGGCCCACCCACTCTGCCGTACTCCCCCTTCAGTGGCTAAGCTGCTGCCCAGGGAAGCCCACCCCACCTCTTGCCCCAAACACCCAAGGGTGTTTGCTCCCTGCTCCTCCCACTGACCACATCCTGTCTGCTGTCCCCAGAACAGCTTCTCTTTTCACCAGGACAACGGGAGGACCCCTGAGGGACCCCTGCCTCCATCCCTCGGGGCCGCTGCAACGGAGCCCCTGGCAATATTGGTCTAGGTGTGAGTGTCCCAGTGCAGAGCCCCCTGGGGCCTCCCTCCGGCCAGCCCTCCGCTCCTGGCCGTCAACCCCCATGCAGCAGAGCCCCTCTTCGGTAGGTCGGCGGCCACCAGGAAGCAATTCCTGGACATGCTTTGGCTACTTCTCACTCAGCCAGGCCCAGGCTCACAGGGCAGACCTTGCAGGGCCCCATCAGTCATGGAAAAGCTGCCCAAAGCCCCCAGCCCACAGTGGGAAGTCTGGTTCCCGCAGCCCGGGCTACAAGCCCAAGAATCACTGACCAGGCCACTGCCAGGGGCTGGCACCCTGCCCTCCCCTCCCTCTCAAACAGAGGCAGGCACCACCTCGCTGCCTCCTTCCAGTGCCATCCGTGTCCCCTTCCTCATTCTCAGGTTGGGATGTCCCTGGGACCCCTCCAGCAGACTCTCAGAAGCTCTGCTCCCAATGCAGCGTACCCTCGTAGATCCAGAACCCCCCCATTCTCTAGGTGGTACCATTTTAACCTGGACACTTGGCTGATCTGATCCCCTCTAGAGCCTCACTTTGAAGGCCCCTGACTCCCTCTTCCCAAGTGACTTCTGGAGAGGCCCCCCCAACCCTCCCCGCTACGGAGTAGCCTCACTGGCATTGAGGATTAATATTTTTCTCAACCTGTGGCTATCCGTGGGCACAGAAGAGTGTTTTGTCACATTTAATCCTCTGACTGTCAGGCTGGGTTTTTGGAGAATTAAGTGTATTCAGTAATGATTTGTTTATGGAAGCTGTTTAATGTCAGTCGCCCATTTTTCCCCCACTGAACCCTGCCTACCCAGCTTTGTTTTGGAGCAGCTCTTTGTATAGGAAGAGTATGATGTCTTCACGATGTCTGATGAACTTAATTCATACCAACTTACTTTAAAAAAAAAACATTTATTTTTAGCTGTGCTGGGTCTTCATTGCTGTGCGGGCTCTTTGCTCTCCAGTTGTGGTGCGCGGGCTTCTCACTGTGGTGGTCTCTCTGGTTGTGGAGCAGGGCTCCAGGGCAAGTGGGCTCAGCAGTTGTGGCTTCTGGGCTCTAGACTGCAGGCTCAACAGTTGTGGTGCACGGCTTAGCTGCCCCACGGCATGTGGCATCTTCCTGGACCAGGGATCGAACCCGTGTCTCCTGCACTGGCAGGCGGATTCTTTACCACTGACCCACCAGGAAAGCCCATACCAATTTACTTCTGTGTGTGCTGTTTCTTGATCCAGATACTACATTTTATGAGCAGACGCATCTGTGGGTCGTTTCTCCCATGATGTCGGCACCTACTCTTCTCCCAGATTGGATGAACATGGAACCACACTCTGTCTTCCTCTCCCTGCCTGGACTTACTCGCCCCATTTAAGCCTTTATTCATTTGGAAGTTATACTGGAGGGTGTAACAGTTTCCTAGGGCTACTCTAACAAAGGACTGTAAACCAGGTGGCTTAAAACAATACGTACTGTCTTGCCTTTCTGGATGAGCCCAAAAATCAAGGCGTGGGCAGCGCTGGTTCCTCCAGGAGATCCTGAGCGAGAAACCTTCCTGTGTCTCATCTTGGCTTCTGGCGATGCTTGCCTCTCCTTGGCTGCTAGCTGCACCACTCTGATGTCTTTGGAGGCCTTCTCTGTCTCTGTGTCCTCCCCTCTTCTTATGAAAACATCAGATACTGGATTCAGGATACAGACTCCGTGAGATCTTTAATTACATCCGCCAAGACCTTATTATTATTATTTTTTAACATTTGTCTATTCACTTTTGGCTGCACTGGGCCTCAGCTGTGGCATGCAGGATCTTTACTGCGGCACACGAGATTTTTCTCTGGTGTGTGGGCTTCTCCCTAGGTGTGGCTTGAGCTCCAGAGCACGGAGTGGCTCAGTAGTTGAGGCACTTGGGCTCAGCTGCCCCGCAGCATGTGGGATTTCAGTTCCCCAACTAGGGATCGAACCTGCGTTCCCTGCAATGGAAGGCGGATTCTTAACCAATGGGCCACCAGGGGAGTCCTAAGACCTGATTTCTAATCAAAGTCACATTCTAAGGTTCTGGGTGGGACATGAATTTAGGGGGAAACCAATCAACCCAGCACGGTGTGGGAGGTGAAGGGAGGATCCAGATGAGCTTCAAAGAATGAAATAAGTGTTTTCCTGCTTTTTCTTAAAGAATCTGTCTCTCCCCTGATCAGGGAGCTTCTTGTTAAAGAAGATAAGTGAAGTTACGTTACACACGCGTGGGTCTGCCCCTGGGCTGCTGGTACCTGCGTGGCGTGGTGCTGTGATGACCACAGCTTCGGGGGATGTCCTTGAGCAGTGGACATCAGCTCACGGAGGCGCTCAGCTGACTTCTCTGGCTTTTACACATGCCTTCCGCACAGAGTCCAAACACAGCCTGAGACCTGGAAGCCAGTCACACTGTAGCTTAAGGTCTTGTCCCAAGTGCCTGTGAAACCTGCACCCCAGGAAGCCCCAGACTGTGTCTGGAATGAAAGGAAGCAGGTCTGGGGCTGAGGAACTGGGGGCCCTGGGTCCCCAGGAGGGATGGCTCAGCAAAGCAGCAACTGTACACTATGGCCGTGTGTCGGGCACGGCAGGTCCCGAAAACCTATGTCTGTCTTTGATTCAAACCACTGCTCCCAGTGTCCCCAAGTTAAAAACCTATTCTGCCTTCTGACCAGTGCTCATGGAAGCACATGCAGTGTGAACAGGAAGGAAAACCCATCCCTGAACTGAGAGGATCTATCTACCTGGAACTTGGAGGACAATTATGTGCTCATCACTAAATCGAAGTCAAACTGCAGACTCTAACATTCCTGGATGAAAGAGCCAAAGGTGGACTTGAAATGCCCACTGAAGGACGAGTGGAGGGACTCCCCTGGTGGTCCAGTGGTTAAGAAACCTCCTACTATGCAGGGGACAAGGGGTTGACCCCTGGTTCGGGAAGATCCCACACGCAGTGCAGCAACTAAGGCCGTGCGCCGCAATTACTGAGCCTGCACTCTAGCGCCTGCAAGCCACAATTACTGAGCCCGTGTGCCACAATTACTGAAGCTCACGTGCCTACAGCCCAAGCCCTGCAACCAGAGAAGCCACCGTAAGGAGAAGCCCTTGTGCTGCAACAAAGAGTAGCTCTTGCTTGCTGCAACTAGAGAAAGCCGTGGGCAGCAATGAAGATCCGGTAAAGCCGAAAATATAAAAAAAAAGGACGAGTGGATAAACAAATCGTAGTCCATCCACCCAGTGGACTATTATGCTGCCATAAAAAGGAACGGCACTCTTAGGCAAACTACAAGGCGGACGAACCTCCAGAGCATCATGCCGAGTGAAAGAAGCCAGACACCAAGGATAATCCCATTGACAATGAAATGTCAGAACAGGCAGATCCACAGAGACAGAGGGCAGACGAGTGGCTGCTGGAGGCTGGGGAAGAAGGGATCAGGACTGACCGCTGATGGGCGCCAGGTTTACTTTAGGGGTGACAGAAAGGTTCTGGAACTCGACAGAGGTGGTGGCTGCAGAACACTGGGGAGTCACTCCCTCTTAACTTTCAGCCAGTCTTCTGCACAATAACAAGAATTCCCGCCAAAACACCTGAATGGTGAAAAATGAAAAGGCTTTGGCAAACACCACACCAGTGTCCCTTCTGGGCTCTAAGGAGAGGTGAGCCTCAGTTCAGGGCCTTTCTCAGAGAAAGGAGGTGCAGGGAGGAGGCGGAGGCGCCCCACAGTCCAGCGCTGGGGGCAAGGGACAAATGTGAAAGAGCCGCTCTCTCTAGTCCGGCCAAGGCCTCATGCGTGAAAAAGCCCACATTCTGCCGATCGGCTTGGCGAAAGATTCGGAACTGACTGGAAAATGAGGCGGATGGGGCCCTCTAGAAAGTGTAGCATAGCTGCTTCGTTTATATAAGGCCATAATTTGAAGCCACATGTTTACTGGATGAAATCATCCTCAAGCTAAAAGGAGGAGGCCAGGGTTACGGCACCATCAGTTGGGATGCTGTTTTGGAGGCAGTGAGTTTCCACTTTTCCAGGCGTGTTTCCTTGAGCCTGCTGGGATTTTTTTTTTTTTTAAGGAAATGATGACATGAAGTTATTGGTAAGATGGACCTGCCGAGAAACAGCTACAAAAGAAGCATGTTTCTCAGTCTTGGCGGCTCAGAGTTGTAAGACAGCTTAGGGCTTAAGTAAGAGGTGGGGGAATGTGGCCACAGGCCATGGAGCCCCCAGAAGCTGGAAGGGGCAAGGAAGGGTCCTCCACCCACCCCCAGAGTCTCTGAAGACAGTCATGGACCTGCTGATGCTCCAGTTTTGGACTTCTGGCCTCCAGAACTTCAAGGGAATCAATTTCTATCATTTAAGCCATGCAAGCTTGTGGTGCCAATTTACAGAAGCCCCAGGACATGGGTCCAAGGTGTTGTGTGCACAAGGTGCTGAGTTCCCCGAGAGAGGCCGTGATCAGGAAGTGCCACCACCTCTCTTCCGCTTCTTTTAAAAACCCCCGGAGAAGCGCCTCCCAAACACCCTCTCGTGACTGTCCCTTTCTCTCTTAACTCATCCCTTGGCCTTCTAGTCTGGCCCAACCAGTCTGAGTCTTAGAAAAAGCTCTTTCTCCCAGGCCCATGCTGGGGCAACCTGGTCCATTCATCTCTTCCCGAGGCTGATCCTTCTTGGAGCCTGCTGCTACATCCCCAAAGAGGATGTCTTCTTTCAAAATCCGTGCAGTCAACAAATGTTTCTCTGCTGCCCACCCCGCCGGGCTGGGCCAGGCAGCTGGTAAAATAGGGAATGAGAATGTGGCGATGAGGTCTGACCTTCAGGCAACCTGACAGATCAACCCACTAGCAAAGAGGCATTTCCAACAGTAACGGTGCTTTTGGAAAGAAAAAGCACAGTGTATTCAAGCAGCAGCTCTCAACTGTGGGGTGGGTGAGGGAGTGATCCTGCCCCACCCCACGGGACACTTGGCAAAGGCTGGAGACATTTTTGGTTGTCACCCCTGGGGGGAGGGGAGAGACTTCTGGCATCTGGTGGGTGGAGACCTGGGACTCTGCTCAACACCCTGCAGCGTGCGGGATGTCCCCCACAGCAGAGAGTGGTCTGGTCTTGGATGGCAGTGGTGCTGCCACAGGGGTGGAAACTGACCAGAGCAGGGTGGTCACTTTGGACCAGCTGGGGGGTGGCGCAGGGGAGTGCCCAGTGGAGAGAGCTGCCTAGGCCTGCGCAGTGCGAGGGGATGGATGGGCTGAGCGTAGCGATGGCAGCCTAGGCGAGGGCGGTGATCTCCAAGGGCAGGGGCAGCCAGGGCTGGCCTCGGAACAAGGGGACCAGTGTGGCTGGTAGGGCCGAGGCTGGAGGGGGAGGGGCCGGGGTCAGGAAGGTCAGATCCCACAGGGCCTTGTGAATGTGGGAAGGAGTCTAGATTTTCCTGCAAGGCTGACAGGGAGCCCTGGGGGGGTTGGAGGCAGAGAGGACCAAGACACAGTGACATCAGGAAAGGATCAGCCAGGCCTAGTGTGGCAGGCAGAGCAGGGGGAGGGAGGAGGGGTACTGGGCAGCCCCTGCAGGTGTGACAGGTCAGGGGGACTGACGGGGGCTTGGGTCTGGTCCCTGGGTCAGGTGGGGTCTGATTACAAGGGGACAGCAGACCTACAAGCCCCTGTAGGGGCTGGGATCTGGGTCCTTCCCTACAGACCAGTGAAAACTCAGAAAGTCTTCTGGGAAGCAGGTCTGGGCAGGCAGAGGGGGGCCCTTTGCGACCCCCACTCTCTGATCACACAGTCCACCTGTCACTGTGCCCATGTGGAAAGCCACCTTGAGAGCCTAATATGGGCAGAGCTGTGGTGACAACACACAAAGGCCCTGCCTGAGACCAGGCGAGCAGCCCCCAGAGGACAAGGGAACTCCGCTTGGCCCCTGGTGGCTCAGATGGTAAAGAATCCACCTGCAGGGCAGGAAACCCAGGTTCGATCCCTAGGTCGGGGAGTTCTCCTGGAGGAGGGCATGGCAACCCACTCCAGTATTCTTGCCTGGAGAATCCCATAGACAGAGGAGCCTGGTGGGCTACGGTCCATGGGGTCGCAAAGAGTTGGACAAGACTGGGCAACTAACACTTTTTTTTTTCACTTTCACAGAGCCTCAGGTAGGGCTTTGGGGGTTGCAGTGCTAGCTCCATCATGGTGGGGGTGGGGCGTGGGAGGGCGTGATCTTCTCCTAGGGGACACCTGACATATATGGAGACATTTTTGGTTGTCACAACTTGTTGGGGGGGTGCAACTCACAACTGGTGGGTGGAGGCTGGGGTCACTACTGAACACCCTGATGGGCAAGAAGGCCCCACCACAGACTATGACCCAGCCCCAGTCAGCACCAATGCCAAGGCTGAGAAAAGATGGTTTGAATAAATAAAAAAACAAAAGTTTGCACACTTTAGGGTCTCTCCAGGGCCTCAAAGGCATGTAAGATGCTCGCATGATTCCAACTCCGTGTTCACCTGACCACACAATATACAGAAGGAGGGAGCAGGAGAAGGCGTGAGAGGGAGCCGGCCCGGTGGGGTAACTGCCCGAGCTGCTGGGGTCACCTCTCCCTGTCAAGTCACCGTTTCCACTTTCAGACACGTGTTCCTTAGCCTCTCCATCTTCATCCTCTCCTCTTCCTGCTAATCCAGGGGGCAGACTCCCTGAGGTCTACGGCGCAGGCTGCTATGCTCTTAACATTGTGTGCCGCCTGTTTCTTTGTGTGCATCATGTGGCATGCCGGATAGTGGCTCCCCAACCAGGGACTGAACCCGCACCCCTTGCATTGGAAGTGGGGGGTCGTCACCACTGGTCGACCAGGGAAGTCCTGTGTGTCACTGTTCTGATAAACAGCATTTCTACATGACAGCCAGGGACTCTGGCCATCTTCCCAAGCAGTGGCCTTGGAGCCTGGCACACTCGCCAGGAAATGAAAGCCCCTGGGTGCACCCATGGGACCTGAGATGCAAAAATCTCCAAATCTTCTCTGCTCGGCTCCCCAGGTTCCATCTACCCTTGAATGGGATGGAGACGCTCTGAGAGATGAGTGGGAAGATCCTGGCAGAGCCCTCCTGGTCGTGATGCCGTTTGCACCCCATTCTCGAGAAGGCAGCAGTAGCATGGCCTTGGAGGGAGATGACCACGTCAGGGCTCCAGCTCTTTCTCTTAATCAGCCACTTCAGGCCAGGCCCAGGTTCCAAATCCACCCAGTGCCAGGCACTTCACAGCCCTCACCAGGCTGGGAATCTGACTTTAGTGGGCATGACTGCTGACCAGACACCTGTGCTTGGGCAGAGAGACCAGGGCTACTCCTGTTGCTCAGCACACCTGAGATCGCCAAATCTGTCCCAGGCTTGTGGACATTTCTTGTGGAATGATTTTCAAGTCTTCCAGAAACTTCTTTTGTCTCATCACCTGTGGAAGCAGCTGGTCCCAAAGTCACTTTGTTCCATGAACGGAGTTGATTTTGGACTCCCCCTCTAGAGTCTGGCAAAACTGAGGACAGGGACCCCCATATACCTCAATTATAAACTTTGGCTAGCCCCTGGGTGGGCACACACTGTCTCCCAGGTCTGGCTCTAAACACATCCCTAATAAAGCCCCACAAGATCCGCTCCCCATGAGTCATGTTCTTGCCTCTCTATAGTCACTTCAAGTATAAGGACATGTGCAAGATCTGGAAAATTCCCTAAGAGGGCACTTCCAAAGGTGACGTGGCCAACCTGCCCATCTCCCCTACAATGTTTGTTTCAGTGAATGAGACAAAACTGAATCAACTTTTCTCTATCTGGATGATTATCAAAAATTCCCTTATTAAATGAAATTTCCCTTACTAAATTCATTTCATAAAAAATGAAACCTGTCTTCTACCCAGTGTCCTGAACCGTGTCCCCCGCCAACCCTCTGCTGGCCCCCATAGGGTTTCCCTGGTGGCTCAGAGATAAAGAATCTACCTGTAATGCAGGAGACTCGGGTTCGAATCCTGGGTTGGGAAGATCCATGGAAGAGGAAATGGCAACCCACTCCAGTATTCCTGCCAGGAAAATCCCATGGACAGAGGAGCCTGGAAGGCTGCACTCCATATGGTCACAGAGTCAGACACCACTGAGCATGCACCTGCCCCCCACAATTCATTATATTGAAGTCCTACTGTTCCAAGGACCTCAGAATGCGACTGTACTTGGACACAGGACTTTTAAAGAGGTGATTCAGCTAAAATGAGGTCACTAGGATGGGCACTGATCCAAAGGGGCAACTGGACATGGACTCGCACAGAAGGAAGATGCGGTGAAGACTCAGAGAGAAGACGGCGAGCGACAAGCCGAGGAGAGAGGCCTGCGTGCATCCTTCGCTCGTGGCCCCTGGAAGGAACCAAGCTTCACACCTTGATCTGGATTTCTGGCCCCTAGATCCACAAGACAATATGCTTCTGTTGCTTGCGCGACCCAGCTTGTAGCACTTTGCTACGGTGGCCCCAGGAAACCCGCACAGGCGGCGACAACAGTCATGAAATGCTCGGAGCTGGTTCCCTCTTACGCACACAACCTCAAGGAACAGGGCAGAGCTGGGATGTAAACCAATGAGTCAGCCCAGGACAGCTTATTCACTGCTCCGACTAAGCCACAGGCTGAACGCTTGAATCACTGCTTTATTTATCATCGGGACTCAGGCTCAGAGTCCCGACGAGGAAATGAGTAGAACCCAAACTCATCCATTGGCTGCGTTTTTGAGACGTGCCTAATCTCTGGGGCCCTTCTGGGGCCAAAATGAAACAGGCGACGAGGTGACGTGGGGGTCTCTGAGCTGCAGCCGGCAGCGGGCTGGCTTGCTGGGGGCCCCGGCCGCGCTCAGACAGAGCCCTTTGTTCTGTTTCTCCGTCTCTGGGACGAGGGCAGAGAGAAGGGCCTGTCTTGCTCGGCGGGGAGGCCGAGCAGGGGCTGCCTGGCACAGTTGATTGGGGATGCTGGCTACACAAAGGGCCGGTGGATGGGGGCTGGGGCAAGGCGGCCTTCAGAAGGGGTTGGATGGCCCCAGAGTGTGCCCTTTCTGCCCCCGGAGTTAAAGCAGCAGTGTCAAGGTCGGGGAACAAGCAGAGGAGGATGCACAGAGAGCAAAAGTTAGCCTGTGCTTGAGAACGGACCCGTGTCTGGAGCCAGGAGGGCAAATGAGAGAAGATAACGCAGCTTCGAGAGCCACAGTCATCTGGGGCTGCCTCCAAAGTAGCTCTTTGAGAAGAGAATCGAATACCTCTAATCTCGGAAGAAAAGCAACCATTTGTTCTGAGACAAGGACGGTGCCTGCAGAAATCCAGGTCAGTGGGAAGACAAAGAAGAGAAAGACAATGGCATTTGCTGTGGCAGCGAATGGCGAGTGCTCCAGCTTACCTCCTCTTCCTCCTCCGTGCAACATTCTCAGGGCACGTTCCCTAACTCCCCCTTGGTCCATTCCCAGTGGTGTCTCCTTTTTATTGGGACGCCAGATTAAGAACTGAGTGGACGGCAGAATTCAGTTGCTGGCCTCTTTTCCCCACGCCTGCTCTTGGCAGCAATTTGCTGGGAGCCCAACAAACACCAAAGAGTCACTGAGGTGATGGTAGGCCTGGTGGCAGGAACCAGCTTTTACTGGAGAGTTCCCGTCCCTGGGGGCACACACAAACCATGTCTGGAGACACTTTGGCTGTCACAACTTGAGGTGGGCACATGCTACTAGCATCTTGCGTGTGAAGGCGAGGGCTGCTGCTCTACATCCTGTGATGCACAGGGTGGCCCCCACAGCAAAGAAGGACCTGGCCCCAGATGTCAATGGGGCTGCAGTCGGGACACCATTCCAATAATTGGGTCTTTAGCCAACTGAGCTTTCTAATGATCCTTCACGCTTCTGGAAAGCACAGGGAGCCCTCTCTGAAGTCATCACCTTCCTGAGCCTTAGTTTCTATATCTAGTAAAGGGGAACCACAGTCTCCCTGCTGATGCCTGGCAGAGTAAGAGAGTTGGGTATGAAAGTGTCTATCACAGAAGATGTTCAATGAAGAGCCACACAGGGACGTACTTATGTGGTTCCCTCTTCCGGCATGGTTCAACACCTCCGTATCCTTCAAGCCTTGGCTTGCAGCCAGCCATCTCTTCTGAGGAAACCTGCTGGAATCCCCTATGCCCTGAAGCTTGAGCTGGTCATTCCTGATTCTGTCCCCACAACTTCTTGTGTCATCTCTGCTACTGAACTGACCAGTTACTGTGAACTCCATCATGCCTGTGGGGGGGGGGGGTGGACCACTAGAATGTCCCTCCATCGGGGCATGAGGGCTCATCCCTGGCACTCAGTCCACTGTGTCTGACACAGGCAGCCCTTGCTTTACTGAACTCTGGACCCACTCAAGACACACAACTTCAGGAAGACAAGGAATGGGAAGCAGTACGTTAACAAGCCCCCCTCCCCCAGGGATAGAGAACAGATCCTACAGTGAAATAGAAAAGGGTGATTTCCAAGTCCCCTCCTGCTTCTCTGAGTCACAGGCCTGGACTCAACAGAGGGTCTCACCCAGGGATTTTCAGCCAGAAGGATGCAGCTGAAACCCTGGGAACGGGTACGACGTGTGAAAACACGTTTGGCACTGCAATTTTCTACATGGAAGATAAGGGAGTGGTACAATAATCATTTTGAGATATATACTGTAGGATGGAAAAACGGGATTACTGCAGTGGGGCTGCATAAAATTAGAGGAGGCTGCGCGCTAGAGAAGCCAAGGTTTGGGTTTCAAAGTTGAGAAACACTGACTAGGCCAACCTGTTCGTTTTGCAGGTGGAGAAAGACAAGAAGATTTGATTGGCGGTTAGAACCCCCAACACAGGACCCTCCATGAGAGTGTGCCTGGCCACACTCCTGGTACAGGAAGGAGACAATAGCAGGGCTTCGGAACCAGAAGATTCTGGTCCAGTTCATGAAGGGAGAGGGCGAGGGCAGGGGGGATGGGGCGGTGGGGTGGCGGGGGAGTCCTGGCCAGGGCAAGTCCAAACGCAAAATCTGCAGGAGGCATGACTGTGGGCTCTAATCATGTGTTCTGGGGAAACAAGGCTGAGAGTCTCGCTTACAAAAGTTCCCTGAAGGCCAGAACATTTTGGAAGTGTTCGGGTGGTTATCTTTCCGTGGCCTTCTTCACATTCAAGCTATCCAGACTCCTGTCCTGAACATGCTATAAATCCAGGCTCTCTAGCCCTTCTAGCAGATTCCAGACAAGGATCCCCAGGGTTGGGAAAGAAAAGAAATGAATGCTGATCAAAACCATTTACTGCAGGGACTTCCCCTGGTGGTCTAGTGTTTGGGACTCCGAGCTTCTGATGCAGGGGACCTAGATTCAATCTCTGGTTGGGGAACTAAGATGCCACATGCTGTGTGATGCAGTCAAATTAAATAAAAAAAAAATTAAAAAAAAAAAAAGCAAACTGTTAGCGCAAGGCCCTTGCCAGAGCCAGGCCCATCAGACAACTTTTGCAGCTGGCCATGTCACCTTCCATGCTCCCGGATGCCTTGAGGGTCTGGGGACTCTAAGACTAGGACATACCTCAGGAAGATAGGATCTGGTACGCTTCAACTGTAAGGCACAATGTCCCCCAGCAGCTCCCACCTCAGACAGAGGTGTGGGAGAGGCTTTTCCTTTAAGATTGCTGGTCTACAGAGCGCCCACCAGAGGCTGTGCCTGTCCTGGGTTGAGCTCTGGGCCGCTGGAGAACAAATTTCCTGTATGTCATTTTACCCATTTAAGTCCAAGGATGCAACTGGGAGGAGGTGGTGACAGCCTAGCACATGTGGGTGTGTGCACACCCACCCCTGTCGCCTCTGAAACCCAGTTCCGGCCCCAAAGCCGGGGCCCAAGAGCTCCTTCCTTGCTCCCTAGAATCCCCAGGCTCCAGCCAGTCCAGTCTTAGAAGGAGCGTGCTGGGTTTTCAAGTTCTGAATATCGCTCAGAAGGCGCTGGGACTAGCCTGGCTCACCCAGCAGTTGAGGGGTGATATCAGTAACAGGCTGAATCAAGAGGGGAAGATGCGTCCCCTCCTCAAATCTCCATGGGGTGTACGCCAACATCTGAACGGGGCCACTCTAGTCCTGTCCTTCCCTCCTCCCCTACCTCTCCCTGGACCAGACCTCAGTTTTCGCCATGGCTTCTACCCCTTTTCTGCCTCCTCTCCCATCCCCCATTTCCCCTCGTACCGGCGGCCACGGCACCAGTGGGTCCAGAGCCCCTCGCATTTACTGAGCACCCAGTGAGTCGCAGGCGCTGCCCTCCCGTAGGCACCATCCGTCTACCTCTTCACCGTAAGCAGACGCCCCCAGGCCGACCTACACCTCTTCCTCCCAACGCACCCCGGCTGTTCCCCGACCGGCCTCGCTCCTCTCAACCCCCAGCCTGGGCCTCTCAACCCCGCCTCCTTGCCGTTCTCTCTCCCAGCCCCGTTTCCTGCGACCCCCCAACTACCACTTAAGCCACGTCCTCTTCAGAGAAGCTGCTCAAAGCCACAAGATCTGCCCTCACACCCGCCCAAAAACTCCCTCACCAGGCCCGTCACATCAACTTTCTCCTTTATCGTCCGGTTCCCACTCCGTCTCCTGCAAACTCTCCAAGACCCTCAAGCTCATTCCCGCCCCCTCGACCCCTGCCTTCGCGAGACCCCTCCCCACTAACCCTTAGTCCCATCTTTCTCTGCAAGGCAGCCCGCCGGTGCGAGCTTCGAGATAGAACATTCAACCCGCGGCCGCCAGGCACTCACCTGGGCCTCGGCCGCCGCGCGCCGCCGGTCCCCGGCCAGGTCCCCGCCCGGCCGCCAGCCCGCTGCTAGTCTGGCCGCTCCGCCCCGCCGCGCCCGCCGCTCCCCCGCGCGCTCCAGCTTCCGGGTTCCGGAGGGGCGGGCCTGGGGGGGCGTGACGCAAAGCGCCAGGGGGCGGAGGGCCACGAATCTCCGCCCATCGCTTCCGACTTCTTGCCCGCGCCCCCGCCCCCTGCCGCTGGTGGGCGAAACCAAGTGTGAGGGGAGGCCATAGAGACGCGCGCGCAGGAGGCGACCGCTCTACTCACGGTCACCCCTCTTGCGGCGTCGCGATATGGCCTGGTCCGGGAGAGGGCGGGGGATTCGACTTGAGAGGCCGGCCTTTGAGTTGAAGGCGGGAAAATGGCGGATTCCTCGGGGCGGGGCGCTGGGTAAGTTGTGGCGCTGCAGGCCTGGATTTGTGGGTGTCAGGTGGAGGGCTGTAGTCGAGGGCTGGGGACAGAGGGGCCGCAGAGCTGGGGAGGTAAATGTCCTCGGGTTGAGTTCGAATCTGAGCCCCTCCCCAAGAACCACCGAGATGCGCGGGTTCTGGGAGGTGGGACGCGGCCTTGTGCATGCTGGGGAGCGTGGACGCAGGACCCGAGGACGAGTTCGAGTCCCTGGTCAGAAGTTTCCATCCGGGGTGTTCTCCGGCGGGTGACTTAACCTCTCTCTGCCTCGCTTTCCTCCCTGGAGAAACCCGGCTGATCACGCCGCCGCCTAGTGTGAGGTTTAAAAGCGTTTAGAGCCGTGCCTCGCCACTAAATGTGATTCGTAGTTCTTCCAGTTATCTTTTCTGTAGTGGACAGCTGTTGAACCGCTGAAATATCTCTTTTCATTTACTTTTTTTTTTTAATCCTATGTTCCTCATTTACAAATGAGCTTAGGGAGGAAAGATCATTTGCCCAGGCTCACATAGCAAGAGACAGATGTGGAATACTTACCCCTTGCCAGGTGTGATTCCGGGTGTCAAATTAAAAAACAGTCACAACCTGAAAGTTGAGAGTTATGTTTTATTCAGCGGAAATTTTTAGGACTTAAGCCTGGGAGGCAGCATCTCAAGTAACCGTGAGAAAATTGCTCTGAAGGGACAGGGAGGAGTCAAGTTAGATGAAAATTTGTGTTGAGGCAGTCTGAGTTCGAGTTGGAAAAGAATTTCCACACAGCATTTCAGAAGAGAGTGAGCAGAGATAATAAGGGCGCTGCAAATGCAGCGAGTGGGTTGACAGGTTTCATGGATTAATAGCCAAGTTTTATAGACTTAAGACCAAGAAAATTCCTGCTGGAAGGCTGGCGTTAGGTGATTGGTCAGGGCACCTTAGGGTGAGTACAGCTGTGGGCGTTTTTGCCTAATTCGGGGTCTGGAAGCCTGCTGGTGATGATCATGGCGGGTGGGCTTTTAGCAGTGGTTACAAAGGGGCTCAGTCAATTTCAGAGGTGACCTTGGTTCTGGGCTTCGTGTCTATGGCTTTGGTGCAAGGCCTCCAACCTGTGGCCTGGGGGAAGGACTCAACAGTTGGTAACAAAGGGCAGATAGCCTGAACATCGAGAGATTATTGTGAGTTAAAGAAAACCTGGTGTCTCAAATAAAGGAATCTAGCACTTTTATATGTAGGGAAAGATGCAAGATTCTGCTAAGTCACTTCAGTCGTGTCCGACTCTGTGCAACCCTATAG
This sequence comes from Bos javanicus, assembly GCF_032452875.1. NCBI lineage: Eukaryota > Metazoa > Chordata > Mammalia > Artiodactyla > Bovidae > Bos > Bos javanicus. Next base: position 6,045,452 of record NC_083874.1, read on the forward strand.
ACGGCAGCCCACCAGGCTCCCCCGCCCCTGGGATTCACCAGGCAAGAACACTGGAATGCGTTGCCATTTCCTTCTCCAGTGGATGAATGTGAAAAGTGAAAGTGAAGTTGCTCAGTTGTGTCCGACTCTTCTCAACCCCATGGACTGCAGCCTTCCAGGCTCCTCTGTCCATGGGATTTTCCAGGCAAGAGTACTGGAGTGGGGTGCCATTGCCTTCTCCGGCAAGATTCTGGGCTCACTGAAATCATTCCTTTCAGAGTCATCTCAACTATCTAGGGCCAGTATCCTGCACTGAGTTCTTCAGGGCTCCCCATATGGAGTGGCTGTGGTCTAATGGCTGCTGGGTTGCCTAGGTATTTGTCTCCTTCCTGCGTGCCCTGGAGGGCTGGAATCATTGATGACTGGGATGTCCTTGTTTATTGATATGACAGGAAATACTCCATGTCTCACAAGGCTTTGTGTATTCCACCAATGTTTATTGTGCCTGTGCGCATGAAAATTTAGTGGGCCGCCTAAAGTCACTTGTGTTTATTCCACAGCCCCTTGTCCTAACGGAAATTGACATTAGCCTCTCTGAAGTTCGGGGGAAGTGCTTGAGGCTGGGCACAGATGTAGTGCCACCCTTTCCCCAACCCTCAGGTCCCTGCAGGTTTGGCCTAAGTTCCTTTGTTTTGTCTCCAGAGCCCTGGCGCAGACCCCAGAGAGAATCTGTGTGTGTGTGTGTGTGTGTGTGTCTAAGTCTCTTCAGTCATGTCTGACTCTTTGAGGCTCTGTGGACTGTAGCCTGTCAGGCTCCTCTGTCCATGGGATTCTCCAGGCAAGAATACTGGAGTGGGTTGCCATGCCCTCCTCCAGGGGATCTTCCCAACCCAGGGATCGAGCCCGCATCTCTTCTATCTCCTGCATTGACAGGCAGGTTCTTTACCACTAGCACCATCTGAGTAGCCCAGAGGGAATCTTTACTCTGTCCCTTTCCAGCTCTGAGACTCCCTAGGGGTGACCTGTATAAATCCCAGGTCCTTGTCTGGAAAACAAAGAGAAAGCAGGCCAACAGTTAGGTGTCTGCGGGGTTGGGAACATTCCATGAAGGAGCAGAGCGCCTGGCGCCCAGCCAGCATTTGTTAAGTTGCCTCTCCCCACTGTGGCTTGGAGGCACCCCCAGCCCTGGCTTGGGTCTCACCTTGCATCAGAACCCATAACACGGAAGGGGGCTACAGTGAGCTGAAAAGGGGCCCAGCACCGCTGTTGCCAGTGGAGCCTGTCTGTGACCTCAGGAGGATTGACAGTGGCCAGACCCCTGCTTGGCATCCCGCTGTAGTGGTCTCTGCCATACATCAACTCAAATCAGTCATATTTACATATATATATCCTTCTCTCTTGAGCACTCTGCTTTCTGTCTCTATGGATTAGCCTGTTCTGGATATTTCCTATCAGTGGAATCATGCGACACATGACATTAAGTGCCTGGCTTCTTTGACTCAGGACAACATTTTTGAGATTTATTTGTTTCAACACGTATCAGTACTTCATTCCTTTTTAGGGTTGAGTAATATTCAGGGTTCATTTTTTATTTAAAATTTTGTCTTGGGGTATAGCCGATTAACAGTGTTGTGATGGTTTCAGGTGAACAGCGAACGGACTAGCCATACACAAACATGTATTCATTCTCCCCCTAACTGCCATCAGGGTTCGTAATTTTTTGACCGGAGTTTTGCAGCAGCCCTGCCTCCCACGCTGCCGATCACTTGTTGACCGCTTCGGGGCCCCCCAGCCTTGGTAGTGCTGCCATCTGCAGGAGGGTCCTCTCTGTGGTGGGCGCCGTCCTGTGTGTTGCAGGGCGTTGAGCACTGGTCTCCCCCACTAGGCCGATAGCAGTCCCCTCTGTTGTGACCATCGTGGGTGTTTAGACACCGCCAAATGTCCCCTAGGCATCAGAATTGCCCTCCCGCGAGCACTGCTGAGTTACTCGTCTGACTGTTTATCAAGTGCCTCCTGCCCGCCTGGCTCCTGGGACTCAGTGTTTCCCCATCCCTCACCCCCTCCTCAAATTGCCTTCTCCAGCTAAGCCATAGGGCTCGTATTGTTTAGTTGCTAAGCTGTGTCCGACTCTTCTGCGACTCCAGGCCTCCCGTCCATGAGATTTTCCCAGGCAAGAATACTGGAGTGGTTGCCATTTCCTCCTCCAGAGGGTCCCGACTCGGGGATCCATCCCACATTTCCTCCATTGTCAGGTGGATTCTTTACTCCTGAGACACTGGGGCTTATCAATTCCAGTTTCCGCATCATTCTCTGTGCCCTTGACCTTGATGGTCTCTGTCTGGGAATGTCCTTCCTCATGTATGTGAGTTAATGGTGCTTGTCACTCACCCCCAACCCCCACCCCTTTCCCTGCCTTGGGCGTTCCCTCTTCGCACTTGCCTGATAGGAAATTGCTGGTTATCCCTCTCAGAGAAGAAATCTAGACTGCTGCTCACCGTGTATCCTCAGTGGTATACAATACAGTTGGCACACAAACGCCCGATGAATTAATGAAGTTGAGATCGTTCAGACTCGGCAAAAATGCTCGATCTCGGGCCTTCCCTGGCGGTCCAGCAGTTAAAACTCTGCACTTGCGTCACAGGGGGCTTGGGTTCAATCCCTCATGGGGGGACTAAGGTCCCACATGCCACATGGCACAGCCAACAAAAAAAAGCTTGCTCTTCTCAGGCGTTTTCCCTGGCTGACAAGGCTGGGACTCAGTATCCCTCGTCCCGTGGAGATGGCCCCGCCTTGCAGAGATGGGCAAGAGGGGTGGGTGCTGGGACAAGGCTGTCCCAAGGAAGCCCAGCCTCCTGGGTGGCTTCCCAGAGCTTTTTATCCACCTGCATTAACAAGACCCCCCCCACCCCGTTTCTCTCCTTTAGGAAGCCTCCTGCAGTGGGCCCCAGTACTGCTAGGGGTGCTAGGAGCAAAGGAAGAACACAAGGTGAGCAGCATGGGAGAATCTATCTTTTGAAATGGAATCCACTGAAATTAAGTGATTTTTGGACTTCTGTGGAACTTCTAATGCAGTGGGCACTGATCAGGGAACTAAGATCCTACATGTTGCTGGCTTGGCCAGAAAAAAAAAGTGATTACCCCGTTTCCCCCGCCGCCCGCAGTAAGTACTTCTGGGGAAAAAAGAAAAAGGAAAAAAACAGGTCAGAGCAGGAAAGCTGGGGCTTTCCTTCTTTCTAGTCACACCTTTGGGGACCCTGAGTTTGGTCACCCAGCCCTGAGGGGTGTTGTTCAGGGCAGTGGGCCTTTCTGGCCATGGGGGTCTCGGGCTGTGCCCAGGACACACCCACTTGTAAGAGTGGGTGAGGAGAGTCTGAGCTGAATTTGTTATAAAACATCAAAGTTTGTTTCTGAATAAGTGTGTCAGTCTCTCGGGGGTACCCACCTGTCTGATGTCCACCTGTGTGTCTGGGGTCACTGTCAACAGCCCTCCTTGACTCTTGGGTCTTGACTCTACCAGTTTGGGTGCTAGACCCAAGGTTCTCACACATTGCAGCTCAAGGCTCTGTTACGCTGAAGTATTTTTATGCCCTGCATCAGTGTGGATCTCAGAGAATTTGGAGCAGAATTCTAGTTCCCCAGTGACTGGAGGTTTATGTCACCTGGTCCGTAAAATCTGTCCTATTTACACATGGTCTAGTTCTTGGGCACAAATTATATCCTTCCTTGTAACATTGCTTCTTTGGAAAACCCACCGCTGTTGAGAACAAGCAGGTGCATTCTAGTTTTCCAGCAACTTGAAACTGCTTTTCAATTGTGCAGGGAACCCAGAATCTCCTTCCTAGATGAGTCAACTCCTTTGCTGATGGTATTAGACCCAGCGCGTTCTGGTCTCCTCTACCTGGAACTGGGGGTGTGCTTCGCCCCAGTCCCTTGCTGGACACCTGGTGGCAGATCCCAGGTGTGGCTTGATTCTCTACCCTGGACCCTGCCTGCTCTGACCTGGACCCTCGGTGCCTCCTGCCTGACTGAGTGAGCCCACTCTCCCTGCAGGCACGGCTCTTCCCTGCCTGGGGCACGCCTGGGTGACTACCAGCTCTACCTCCAGCCTGCTAGCTTGAGGAACAGGGGACACGGGACCTGCAAGGGGCCTGGAGGCGCTCAGCCTTCAGCAGCTCTTGGACCCACAAGACAGCCTGCTGTAGCTGCCGCAGGGCGGTGAGCCTGGGGACAGTGCGTCAGAGAGGAGGGTGCAGCCAGTGTGCTGCCCACTGCCGCTGCCTCAGGACGAGCACTGAGGATGGCCCGCCGGGCTCGGAGCTAAGGCATCTCAGGGAGCTGGCTGGAAGGAATTTCCTCGTGATCGTGAGGGCCAGACTGGGGAGTGGGGGGATTCCATGGAAGCAGAGAGGAGAGGAGGAGCCGGCATAGTAAAGGGGAGCAGAAAAGTGGGAGGGGGCGGGGGTTGGAGTGGAGAGAGAATGAACAGTGAGACCCCTGGGGAGAGGAAGTGGGGTGATATAGGGCGGGGCTGGGGGAGTAGGTTTGCCTAACTGGGTGAGGGCTGGGCCCAGCACCCAGAGTTGGGGGTTCGTTTTACCCCCAAGCACGGAAGTCCCATCACATGGGGGAGCCCAGGTTATGGCCCTGAGGTTGAGAGGCAGCTAGATGCCCAGATGGGAGGACCTCCTGGGACTGCTTCTGTCTTGCCAGTGACGTAGGGAAGATGTCACCAGCTGACTGGAGGGATGGCCCCGGGGTAGGAGGTGGAGGTCAGAGCAGAGGACTGGGGTTGAGCACTGGGTGTGAAGTAAGAGCCCCTGGGGGATGGAGGGGACATGTGGGCTTCCTCCATCCGCTTTCGGCGTTCCGGGGTCAGGTGTGGAAGGGGACCTGGGGCTGGACTTTCACCAAGGAATATGGCTGTGTTCCAGAGGGGTATTGGTACTGAGTCTCAGGGGCGCAGTCCTGAACTAAGAGTGCATTTGGGGGATGTAAAAGGCAGTACCATGATTGGGTCATAGGCGGGCCTGGGTGGGAGAAGGGCACTTGGGGTCACAGCACACAGAGCAAGTTGGGGCGGGAGGAGAAGGTAAACAGGTGGCCATCTTTGCCTTTTTTTTTTTTCTGGCCAAGCGGCAGGGTTTGTGGGATCTCAGTTCCCCTAGCAGGGATTGAACCCGGAGTCCTAACTACTGCACAGCCAGGGAATTCTCAGGTGGCCGCCTTGGAAGCTCTTTCTTCCTTTCCCTGCCCTGCTCTGCCCTGAGCCCACTTTCTGTTCTGACTGTTGGCACATACTCATGCCCTTTGTTTTCTTTTTTTAAATAATTGTGTCTACCTGTTTATTTTTGGCTGTGCTGGATCTTCCTTGCTGCCTGGGCTCTTCTCTGGTCTCAGTGAGCAGGGGCTACGCTCTAATTGTGGTGCTCAGGCTTGTCACTGCAGTGGCTTCTCTGTTGCCGAACACAGGCTATAGGGTGCTGGGGGCTTCAGTGGTTCCCGGGCTGTAGAGCACAGGCTCGGTGCACCAGCTTAGTTGCTCCAAGCCACGTGCGATCAGGGATTGAACCCGGGTTTCCTGCATTAGCAGGTGGATTCCAGGGAAGCCCCCTTGCTCTTCCTTGATCGTAGTTTCTTGGGTCTCCGTGGCTCCGCCTCTAGTCCAAGCGCTTGTGTACAGTGTGTGTGTGTGTTCCATCAATCAGTCGTGTCCAACTCTTTGTGACCCTTTGGACTAGCCTGCTGGGCTCCGCTGTCCATGGATTTCCTAGGCAAGAATACCGGAGTGGGTAGCCATTCCCTTCTCCAGGGGATCTTCCTGACCGAGGGATCAAATCCACGTCTCCTGCGCCTCCTGCATTGGCAGGCACATTCTTTACGGCTGAATCACCTGGGAAGCCCTTATATACAGGAGGTATCTCCTACGTCTTCTTGCATACAAAAGATGTCTCATACATGCTCAAAGCTGAGCAGGACGGGCTGACAGTGCCCAGCTTTCGGGGTGGGGTGTGGGCATCCTGGGCACCTGGTGGATCCTTAACACTGCATGCCGTAGTTTTATTATAAACCAACTGTGTGTCCCTTGCAGGTGGAAGAATAGTGGAGTCGCGGTACTTGCAGTATGAAAAGAAAGCCCCCAGAAAGGTAACACATAACGTCCATTTGAAACCGTTCTGAACTTGGAGTTCTGAGACAAGTTGCAGCAGCCAGACACCGCCTGGTCCTGAAGGAAGCGTTTCAGGGCTGTGGCCCAGTTTGCCTCTGGGACGGTCACGCCCTTCGCGCCAGTGCACGGATCTCTCTTGTGGGTGGCTGATCGCTTTGAGTATCCCTTGTGCAAGGCCACGAGCTCTAGTGAATCATAAAGTTATTCCTGTCTCTCAACACAGTAATTCCTTTCTGGATTCTGTCCTGAAGCCGTTCCTTCTAATGCCTGGCACACAGTTCTCTGGCCTTGGCTGGTGTCATAAAAAATACCTGGAGGGTGTGAGAGAAAGACCATGGGGAAAAATGACGTGCCTGAATCGCCCAGCGTTACAGGAAGGGCTTAGTGACTTACCTTCTAGCCGCACCACGGGAATGATGAAACCACTGAAAATGACAGCAGAAAACATTTAATACTTTGAGAACCTGCTTTGTGTGGTGTTCAGTGAGAACAGTCATTAGATTACCCAGTGACCTTTTTGTTTCAGCGTGTACGGACCGCCAGTGTGTGTAAAGTTTTTGTTATCCCGTTTTCCAAATCTTTGTTTATGATTTGGAAAAAATCGTAAGATTTGGTAAAGTTTAGTTAAATATTTATTTCTACTGCCTTTCTTTTATTCTGGTAGGGTGAATGGCAGGTTCTTTCTTTTTTTTTTTTTTTTTTATTTTTTTTTTTTAGGTTCTTTCTTAATTAACGTGATTTAAGACCGGGCTTGAAGGAAAAGGATACTTTTGTGCCAACTGATACGCTTCTTGGAGTGATTTTTTTCTTTTTTATGGACTTAATTTTTTTTAGAGCAGTTTGAGTTTCAAAGCAAAACTGAGTGGAGAGTACAGAGATTTCCCATCCATACCCCCACCCCACCCCCTCACGTGCCTATCCTGTCTGTCATCAGCATCTCACACTGGAGTATGGCGTGTTTACAGCCTAGGAACCTAAAATGATGCATCTGGACCCAGAGTCCGTGGTTTACATTATTGAAGTAATTTTCAACAAAGGCTAACAGTCCACACTTCATAATTTTAAAATTCCTGGACAGCTTGGTTACAGCACCCCCATGTGTCTACATGCTTATATAGTATTTTAGATTTTTAAGAGCTTCTCCATTTTCTTTTTTTTTAATCTTTTAAATTAAGGTGTAGTTTCCATAAAGGAAGCATCACTCTTTTCAGCATATAATTCTGTGAGTTTTGACCAGTGCGTGCAGTCACAAAGGCACCACCGTCAAGATGGAGAAGTCTGTCACCCCCGAGACCCCTTGTGCTCTGATGGAACCGGCCCTTCCCCATCCGAGGCAACCACGATTTGTTTTCTGTCCCTGTAGCTCGGCTTTTCCAGAAGATCTTTTAAAAGGTACCACCCAGGTTGCAGCCTCTTGCGGACTGGCTGCTTTCCCGTAAAGGTCCGCCTGCCTGCCTCTGTACAGTTAGCGTGGGCTCCTGTGCTGGCTGATGGACATTCCACTGCATGGATGGACCGCAGTGTGCTCAGCCATTCCCTGGCCAAGGACACTGGGTTTCTTTCCCGTTTTTGACACTTATGAATAAAGCCACCTTAAACATTGCTGTTCAGGATTTTGCATGGATGTGATTGCAGTTCTCCCAAGAGTGGAATTATAAGGGAATTGTATGTTTGACTTTGTAAAACTGCCCGACTTATCCAGAGAGGCTGCAGCCACAGAGGAGAGCCATTACTGTAAGATGACACCATCCTAGTGGGTGCGAATGGCTATCTCACTGTGGTTTTAAATTGCATCTCCATAACAACTGATGATACTGAGCATCTTTTCATGTACTTATTGACCATTCCTATATCTTTGGTGATGTGTCCATTCAGATCTTTTGCCCATTTAAAAAAATTAGATTGTTTTTTTTTTCTCATCCTTGAGTTGTGAGAGCTCTTTCTGTGTCCTCGATATCAACCCTTTGTGGTGATTTGCAAATATTTTTTTTCCAGTGTATGACTTGGCTTTCCGTTCTCTTAAGTGTCTTGTAAACAGCAGAAGTTCTCACTTTTGATGAAGTTTATCAATTTCTGCTTTTATGGAATGTGCTTTTCGTGTCTTATCTAGGAAACCTTTGCCTCAGCCAAGATCACAAACATTTTCTCCCATTTCTGCAGTGAGTTTTATAGTTTTAGGTTTTACGTTTAGGTCTGGGATCCATTTTGAATTAATTTTTGTATCTGCAGTGATGATGAAATTCAAGTTCATTTTTAAAAAAGTGTACAGACGTCCTCATATTCCAGCGCCATTTGTTGAAATGACTCTCCTTTCCTTATTGTATTGTCTTATCACGTCTGTTGCAAAGCAGTAGACTATACATGTGTATATCATTTTTAGACTGTTCTTTTCTACTTTTCTATGTGTCTGTCCTTTGGCCATTTATACACTGCCCAGATTATACAGTTTTGTAGGAAGTCTTAGCGTTGGGTCCTGTGAATTTTCCCACTCTGTTCTTTTCCAAAACTGGTACTTCTAGTTCCTTTGCCTTTCTGTACAAATTTCAGACTTATAATGCCATTTCCTACCAAAATTTCTGGAATTTTAATTATATTGAATCTGTGCATCAGTTTAGGGAGAATAACATCCTAAAAACACCCAAGTCTTTCAGTCCATGAACATGATATTCCTCTCCATTTATTTGTTTTTGTTAGATTTATTTCATCAGTATTTTGTAATTCTCAGCATACAGATCTTCTCCATGTTTGGTTAGGTTTATACCTAAGTATTTGGTGGTTTTAATGCTGTTATACAAGATACAGTCTTTTCTTTCTTTCTTTAATTTGTTTCTTTTGTGATGAGATTTTATTAATTTTTTAAATTAAGAAATAATTCACGTATAACATTGTATTGGTTTTAGGTGTCCAGCACACTGGGGGGCTTCCTAGGTGGCTTAGGGTACAAGAATCCACTGGCAATGCAGGAAGCCCAGACTTGATCCCTGGGTTCAGGAAGATCCCCTGGAGGAGGAGATGGCAACCCGTTCAGTATTCATGCCTGGATAATCCTATGGACAGAGGAGCCTGGTGGGCTACAGTCCATGGGGTCACAAAGTTGTTCATTGCTAGAAGTATCTTTTTATATTGGCCCTGTGTCCTGCAAATTTGCTAAACTTACTTTCTAGTTTTAGCAGTGCTTCTAAACCTCTTTTGGGATTTTCTATGTGAAGTATCCTGTCTGCAAGAAGGGAGTTTTCTTTTTTTTTTTTTGCAACTTGCTTGGCTTTTATTTCTTATTCTCAGACCTCTGTTGGGAGGCTGAATAGGAGTGGTGTCTGTACATCAAAATGTTTTCACTCTTTACAAGATTTTCTTTTTGCTTTTATATTACTATGACGGCTTGCCAGCTGCAACTGTTGCTTGCTTTTGTATAATTTTTGAAGAGTAAGACCTTTACAGAAGCTTTGTTTATTTTGACTACCAAATTAATATGTTCTCTGTGTAAAACTGGGCAATACTAAAAAGTATATAGAAAATCAATCATCTGTAATCTGCCATGTCAGATATTACCACCAGCAAATTTTTGATAGTTTCCTATGTTCAACGGATATGAAGGTATCTTTTGAAAAAAGTAACATTTATCGTCTATGTGCGGGCGTGCATGCTAAGTTGCTTCACTCGTGTCCGACTCTTTGTGGCCCCATGGACTGTAGCCTGCCTGGCTCCTCTGCCCATGGGATCCTCCAGGCAAGAATGTTGGCGTGGGTTGCCATGCCTTCCTCCAGGGGATCTTCCCAACCCAGGGAATGAACCACATCTCTTATGTCTCCTGCATTGGCAGGCGGGTTCCTTACCACTAGCGCTGCCTGGGAAGCCTTCATCCTGTATATATGCAGTTAAGTGTCAGAACTCCTTGAGTCTATCCCCTTGCCTCCAAGTAAGAGCAAATGCAGGCTTTGCAGATGGCAGGAAGGAAGGTGTCTTGTCCCCTGAAGGTCGTATATTCCCCTAACAGGCTCCTGCAGCAGATGCATTAAAGGCCGGTGGGACAATGCCTGCAGGTGGAACAAAATCCAGCCAGCTCCAAAAGAGCAAAGGTGGGTAAAGATGCAGGGAGAGTTTGAAAGAGCTCCAAGGCTCAGAGGGTGATGAGCATGGTGGAAAATTTTGTTTCTAAGTATGCTGGGTTAAAACTCCCTTTCCTTCATGGGGAGCATGAAGGAAAGGAACTAGGCGGAGAGTTTCAGTATGAAGACTGATCTGGGATGTGTGAGGAGCTGAAAGGGATGGCACAGGAATGAGGGGGCCCGTCCCTTCCTGCCTTTGTGGCCCCAGAGAAGAGCCACATTGCCATCATGGTGCTCCTTTGTGGCACCAGTTCCTTGCTCATGTGGCCATTTCCCACCAGAGCTCTGAGAGCAGGACTTTCAGAGAGGGTATGAGGCCGCATCCTCCTGCCTCTCACTGTCTTTGGTTGGATCGTCTTCTAAAAGCTTTCACCAGCGCGATACGAAAACTTTCACATTTTCTGATTGTAGACGTGTCATGTGTTGGGTATTTAAAAAATGGGTAATAGGGACTTCCTTAGCAGTCCAGTGGTTAAGACTGAGCTTCCAGTGCGGGGCGGGGGTCGGGGGGTGGGGCACGAGTTCGATCACTGGTCGGGGAACTAAGATCCCACATGCCGTGTGACCAGAGGAAAGGGGAGTGTAGCCCAGGAGGGCAGAAGCTCGCCCGTGACCTGCCATTCAGAGGACCATCACTGGAGTGTTTGCTGCCCAGTCCTGGTCAGTGTGCTCATTCTGGAAGCTGGGGAAGGCTGCTCCCCAAAGTAGCGCATCATCCAGCTCTGTGCCTGCCTCACCGGCGGGAGTGGGCAGCTCTCTTCTCTTGTAGAAGAGCAATTCACAAAAAGCAAAACTTTCTTGGCCCACGAACCCTCATTCAAAATGGCAATAACTTTGAGTCCCATAGGAGAAAACTAAATATGTCCTTTTATGACTTAAATTTCCTGCTTTATTGTTTAGATGAAGAGTCAGCAAAACTTTCCTGAGCCAGTGGTAAATATTTTAGACTTTGCAGGCCAGACAGCCTCTGTCACTAAACACTTAACTCTGCCTTTCGCAGCGTGAAAACAGCCACAAACCGTGTGTACACAAATGGGCTTGTCTGTGTCCTAATAGAACTTTATTAACAAACACGGGAAGTGGGCCGGATTTGGCCTGCAGGCTACAACTTGCTGATCCTGTTCTAGCTGTTTGTCAGAAGTTATTCTGTTCCTTGACCCAGGCGTGACTGAGAAGCGGGCACACGGAGCTGGAGCCAGCCTTTTAGTCTTCTGTCATGCAGCTGGGTTGAGGGCCATGTGTGAAGCTGGGAAAGCTGGCATGGTCAGAGGGGTCAAAAACTGGGCCTGCCACATTTACAACTCAGGGTTCTCAGCTGGGGTTATTGAGGCCGGTGGTGTGGGATGCTGGTGGGTGGAGGCCAGGGATTGACACCCTCAGAGCACAGGATGGCCCCACAAAAAAGAATGATCTGCGCCCCCATGTCAGTAGTGCCAAGACAGAATTGTAATTTAAACATAGCCATGACAGTTTAGAGGGACTGCTTGAGTTCCATTGTATGCCTTGATCGAACATTAGTTTTCTTAATGGAAATGCTCTACATGCAGATGACAGAACATTCAACCAGTGGAAACAGAAATCTCCTGCCTCTAGTTCCCGTTCCTCACCCAGGAGGCAGCCAGCTGCTCCTGATAGATTTTTGTCTAATGAGCATTTTTTAAAAATTTGAACACAAAAGGTACCCGCATTTATACTTTTTGTCACTTTACTCGTTTCCTCAACTGCACAGTTCTTCATTGAAGAGTTTTGTTTACTTGCTAACATGACTGTATTTTACATACTATTTGCTCATTCTGCAGCCTCCTGGAAACCTTGTTTAATTGAAACCTGCCGTTCACCAAGTGCCCATTTTAGACAGTACAAGGTGTAATTTCACATTTTTAAATAGAGGCTAAAAAATGAAGCTACAAGAGAAAGAGAGAAAAAGAGCAGAGGGCAGAACATGTATATTGCATGCTATTAGACTCTTGGCCTTCTCTGGTGACTCAGACGGAGAAGAATCTGCCTGCAGTGCAGGAGACCGAGGCTCGATCCCTGGGTTGGAAGGATCCCCTAGGAGAAGGGAATGGCTATTCCACTCCAGTGTTGTTGTCTGGAGAATTCTCTGAGCAAAGCTCCTTGTTTGTTTATTTATACGTTTATTTTATTTTTCTTTATTTTTGACTGTACCACACAGCTTTCAGGATCTTGGTTCTGCAACCAGGGGTCAAGCCCAGGGCCCTAGCAGTGAGAGCGTGGATTCCTCACGACTGGACTGCCAGGGCATTCCCTATTTTTATATTTTTATGAGGGATAATTGATCTACAGTGCTGTATGAGTTTCAGTTGTACAGCCCAGTGATTTAGTTATACGTATACATCTATGTCTTGTCTTTTTCCTATTCTTTTCCCTTATAGGTCTTTACAAACTATTGAGTGTAGTTCTCTGCTGTAGAGTAGGTCCTAGGTCTGTTTCTGTTTTGTACATTCATATGTACACAGCATCCTTTATTTAAACTAAGCAGAAAAGCTTATTTATGTCTTTTGGTCCTAAAGAATGCCTCTCTTTTCTAGTTCTACTTTAAAATATATTCAAGTTGGTGGGTGGGAATTTCCAAAGGTTTTTCAGCCTTCTCTACTGCTTCTTTGCAAGAAACTGAGTTTTTGGAAGCAGGTGGTATTGCCGAGAAAAGTTTCCTGCTTCCAGGCTTCCACATCTTGCTAACTGTGCTGACTCCTGGGAATTCTCCTTGGGTCCCATAGATGGCAGTGGGCTTGACAAAGGCAACCTGCAGTCTACCTTGCTGGAAGGGCATGACACTGCCTTGTCTGACCTGGATCTCTCAGCCATTCACGGTAAGTAGTCCACTGTCCCCGTCCATTCCCCCACTGCAGGTTGCAGTGCATCCCTGAGGGCTTCCAAAACCTGCTCTTCTCACCCTAGAAACACTTTTTTTTTAAAGTGTAGTTGATTTACAATGTTGTGTAAGTTTCAGATACATAATACAGTGATTCATATATATATATATATATATAAAGGTTATGTAGATTCTTTTTCAGATTATTTTTCCTTATATGTTATTATAAAATACTGAGTATAGTTCCGTTACTATACAGTAGGTCCTTATTGGGATCTATTTTATATGTTAATTCCAACCTCCTAATTTATCCCCCCAACCTTTCCTCTTTGGTAACCATAAGTTTGTTTTCTATATGTCAGTGGGTCTGTTTCCATTTTGTGTATAAGTTCATTTTTTTTTTTAGATTCCACATTAAGTGATATCATATGATATTTGTCTTTCTGTCTTGACTTCATTTAGTATGATAATCTCTGGGTCCATCCATGTTGCTGCAAATACAATTATTTCATTCTTTTTATGGCCTAATAGTATTCCATTGTAGATATATACTAGTGCTAGTCGCTTGGTCATGTCTGACTCTTTGCGACCCTGTGGACTGTAGCCCGCCAAGCTCCTCCATCCACGAGATTTTCCAGGCAAGAAATCTGGAGTGGGTTGCCATGTCCTTCTCCAGGGGATCTTTCCAACCCAGGAATCGCACCCAGGTCTTCTGTGTTGCAGGCAGACTCTTTCCCATCTGAGCTGCTAGGAAAGCCCCAGATATATGCTACCTCTTCTTTATCCATTCATCTGTCAATGGACATTCAGTTGCTTCCATGTTTTGGCTCTTGTAAATAGTGCTGCAGTGAACTTTAGGTGGCCTGTGTCTTTTCACTTTATGGATAACACTTTTCTTCATCTTAGATAAAAGTGTGGTCCGAAAGACTCCACAACTAAAAAAAAAGTCAAAGAAAGCCGAGTTGTCATCCTCTTCTGCTGTGAGTGAAAAGAGCCCAGTAAGTGTCTGAAATGAGAGGGAAGCCGCCGCTGCAGGTTGGCTAAATCTGTTTCAGCTCCTGCCTTGTGCCAGGTGCCCCTCGATGCCTTGCTCCAGGAGCGAACAAGCCAGCTGTGCCTTTCAGGACAAAAGCCCACGACATTATTAGAGGATTTACAGAGTTCCATCTTCCCAAGTATACACCTATGGGAGGAAATACAAATTCAGGGTCATGTGAAAAATGAGCCTGGGGTCTGATTTTCTGGTGCCACACTAGGGTGGTCTACAGGCCAGGTCCCAACCATGGCAGGGAGGGTGGCTGGGCTGTGGTCTCGCCTGCAGGGGAGCCCCGAGTCCTGGTTCTGGTGGGTCGCCGGGTTGGTGGGTGCCCTCCAGCTGGCAGAAGACCACCCACCTGCCAGAAAGAGACCAAAGAGCACCCTTGTCCTGTCACAGAGGCCCCAGAAGACTAAGTGGGAAAAGAGGCCGCCTGGGGACACAGTCGAGAAGCGGTAGAGTGCTCGTGTGAAGACAGCACATGTGGGCGAGGGTTCTGCCCCTTCTCTCCCAGGGGGACAGAACTGGATTTACACCAGTTCTCGGGGAACCAGGAGTATCTTTTTCTTCTCCTGAAGGATCTGTCACAAGCAATGGAAATGATGGAGTCCCAGACTCTCCTTCTGACCCTGCTGACCGTGAAGGTAAGGATGAAGCCTCTTTTCATGTGCGTCGCAGATGGAAGGGTGGCCGCTGTCAGCCACAGGGGCAAGGTCCCCTCTGGCCTGAACTTTTGTTTTGCATTTCCCAGATGGAGAACGGCCTGTCTGCATTCGAAGAACAGGCAGAAAAGAACCTAGAAATATTGTGTAAAGAGAAGGAGAAACTCCAGAAAAAGGCTTATGAGTTGAAGCGCAGGCTTCTCCTCTGTCAGAAGAAGAAGGAGCTGGAGGATTTCCTGGATGTACAGGTCAGGGGTGACCACGGCCTCCAAGCCTCATGTCCCAGCAGCGTCAGTCCTTTGGGGAGGGTTGGAGAGAGCCTTTATTGTGAGTGTCCCTCCTCATTTGGCTTCAACTCTGTATTTCTGTGTGGCGGTTTATCAGAGGATGTGACGGTAATGTTAGAACCGTCCTGCAAATGGGCCTGTCTCTTTAACACACACGGGCCCTGGGAGGCTTCTCCGGCGGTCCACTGGCTAACACTGCACCTTCAGTGCACGGGGCACGCATTCCATCCCTGGTTGGAAACTAAGGTCCCACATGCCATGGGGTGTGGCCGAAAAAAAAAAGTGAGACATGCTCTGGCCAGCCCAGGTGGGCCCGAGTGCTGGTGGGAGATGCAGGCTTGGTGCTGAATGGACAGGAATGTCCACGTCAAGGAAGGTCACAGTGAACCCTAGGAACCTAGGAAGGCTCGACCAGGAAATGGGGCTCCTCACCCAGTAAGTGTGTGTGCTGGGGCCACCATAACAAAGGACCACAGGTGGGGTGGCAGCTTAAACAACTGGCACTTACTCTCCCTTCCTTCTGGAGGCTGTGCATCCGAGAGCAAGGTGTCAGCAGGGTGGGTTCCATCCGAGGGCCGGGAGGGAAGGAATGTCCCAGGCTCTGTCCTTGGCTTGTCGGCGGGCATCTTCTCCCTGTGTCTCACTGTTAGCTGGCCTTCTCCCCGTGAGCATCAGTCTCTATATTGCCCCCTTTTATGAGGACATCTGTCATACTGATCAGGGCCCAGCTTAATGACCCCACCTTAACTGGATTACCTCTGTAAAGTCTCCAAGTCAGGTCATGTTCTGAGGTGCTGAGGGTTGGGGTATCAACCAAGGAATTTGTGAGAACAAGTCCAGCCCGTGACACTCAGCACATGCTTGTGAGTGTTCCCTGTGGCCCAGCCCCAAGCTGAAAACGGGGTCCCTGTCCTCCTGGACCTCACAGTAGAAGAAAAAGAAAAGATAATCACGTAAAGGAATCCTTACAACCCCCAGATAGCGTGTACGAGGAAAGAAGGCTTGGTGGGCATGGCCTCGGTGGGTGGAGGCCTGTCAACTCCGGGCTCTGAAGCAGGAGGGCCCAGCCTTCCTGGGTCCACTGTGATCCCAGTCAAGGGCTCAGCCTTGGAACATGCTGGAAGGCCAGCACGTGTTCCTGGTGAGGAGGCCTGGGCCACCTTGCTACTGGCCGGCTGGGACTCGGGAGAGCCCACCACACCCTTGGAAGCTTCCCAGGGAGACCTGGGAGGACCAGTGCTGTGTCTTCTTTATTAAGGTTTGTCTAATCAAGTGTTTTAAATGGTGCTGCCAGTTTCTTAAATGATGGTATCCACATCACTGACTCAATGGGTACGAAACTGAGCAAACTCTGGGAGGTAGTGGAGGGCAGAGGAGCCTGGCATGCTATGGTCCACGGGATTGTAAAGAGTCGGACACAACTTAGTGACTGAACAACAACAATCAATTTCTTTATTTTTATTTTATTTTACTTTTGCCCGCGCTGTGCAGCCCGTGGGATCTGAGATTCCCCAACCCGGGATCGAACCCGCATCCCCCGCAGTGGAAGCACTCCAAGTGTGGAGTCTTCGCCTCTGGACCCCCAGGGAAGTCCCAGAACAGTGCCGAGTCTTTACCTCACACGTGCCGTCCGGTGAACTTGCAGGGAGGGGAGCGCAGGGCTCGGACTCACAGGCTCTTCCCTCCCTGCCTGCAGATTGAGATGCTGAGCCCCTTGGAGGCTGTGGCCAGCCGCTTTCGGGAACAGTACAAGACATTTGCGATAGCCCTGGACACCACACGGCACGAGCTGCCCGTGAAATCAGTCCACCTGGATGGAGACAGGCAGCTCTTCTTAGGTAAGAGCTGGGGTGGCTGTGGGGCAAGCGGCAGGACAAGCCACTGGTGCGTGTTGGCGTCTCCTGTGTCCTGGGTACCTTTATCCCTCAATGTCATGTCACAGGCCTCCTTGCAAGTAGATGGTGTGTCCCCCGTTAAATGGCAGAGGATGCGGGGGGCCGGCGAGGCTGACATTGTTTAGGGTCGGGTCCTGAGTCAGAGCTGCATTGCGATTTGAACCCAGGTTTGTAGGATGACCCTTCAGTGATCTCCTGTCCTGAAAGGCGTGCTGGGAGCCTGCCGTCTCTCAGCCTTGGGCAGATCTAGTAACGTGCTTTGGCAGCTGGGAAACCACAGGGCCACCACCCCCTACCTTGTCCTGTCTTCTGAGCAGAGCAGAGATGGGCGCTCCCATCTCCGTAGGGCGTTCCCATTTCCCGTAGGGCGTTCGATCTAATACTTCACTTGAAGAAGCTGACAGGAGTGAAGAGCACCATTCAAGACCCTACGGTTCTCTTTAGAAAAAGTCTCTTTCTCAAGCAAGTTTTCAGCTGCCCTAGAGTTTGCCTTCTTCCTTCCTTCCTCTCACTTTCTGTCTCCCTTCCTTCCTTCCTCATTTAAGTATAATTGCGTTACAGTGTTGTGTTAATTTTTGCTGTACAGAAAAGTGATTCAGCTATGCGTGTGTGCTCAGTCTTGTCTGACTCTTTGCTACCACGTGGACTGTGGCCCACCAGGCTCCTCTGTCCATGGGATTCTCTAGGCAAGAGTACTGGAGTGGGCTGCCATTTCTTCCTCCGGGGATCTTCCTGACCCAGGGATCGAACCCAGGTCTCCTGCTTTGGCAGAGAGGTTCTTTACTGCTGAGCCACCAGGGGAGCCCAATTCACTCTACATATATGTATATATACAGTCACTTTTCATGTTTTCTTCCATTGTGGTTATGGAGAAGGAAATGGCAACCCATTCCAGTATTCTTGACTGGAGAATTCCAGGGACAGAGGGGCCTGGTGGGCTGTCGTCCGTGGGGTCGCACAGTCAGACATAACTGCAGGATTTGGCAGCTGTTATGGTTAATGACAGGATACTGCATGTACTTCCCCATGCTGTACAGTAGGACCATGTTGTTTAACCATTCTATATATACTTTGCTTGCATCTACTAATCCCAAACTTCTTATTCAGTGATCAATGCAAAGAAATAGACGAAAACAACAGAATGGGAAAGACTAGAGATCTCTTCAAGAAAATTAGAGATACCAAGGGAACATTTCGTGCAAAGATGGGCTCAGTAAAGGACAGAAATGGTATGGACCTAACAGAAGACATTAAGAAGAGGTGGAAAAAATACACAGAAGAATTATACAGAAAAGGTCTTCATGACTGAGACAACCATGATAGTGTGATCACTTACCTACAGCCAGATATCCTGGAATGTGAAGTCAGGTGGGCCTTAGGAAGCATCACTATGAACAAAGCTAGTAATGGAATTCTAGTTGAGCTATTTCAGACCCTAAAAGATGGTGTTGTAAAAGTGCTGCACTCAATATGCCAGCAAATTTGGAAACTTCAGCAGTGGCCACAGGACTGGAAAAGGTCAGTTTTCATTCCAATCCCAAAGAAAGGCAATGCCAAAGAATGCTCAAACTACCACACAATTGCACTCATCTCACACACTAGCAAAGTAATGCTCAAAATTCTCCAAGCCAGGCTGTAACAGTACATAAACTGTGAACTTCCAGATGTTCAAGCTGGATTTAGAAAAGACAGAGGAGCCAGAGATCAAATTGCAAACATCTGTTGGATCATCAAAAAGTAAGAGTTCCAGAAAAACATCTATTTCTGCTTTATTGACTATGCCAAAGCCTTTGACTGTGTGGATCACAACAAATTGGAAAAGTCTTCAAGAGATGGGAATACCAGACCACCTGACCTGGCTCCTGAGAAATCTATATGCCGGTCAAGAAGCAACAGTTAGAACTGGACATGGAACAACAGACCGGTTCCAAGTTGGAAAAAGAGTACGTCAAGGCTGTATATTGTCACCCTGCTTATTTAACTTATATGCAGAGTACATCATGTGAAATGCCGGGCTGGATGAAGCACAAGCTGGAATCAAGATTGCCAGGAGAAATATCAATTACCTCAGATACACAGATGACACCACCCTTATGGCAGAACATGAAGAAGAACTAAAGAGCCTCTTGATGAAAGTGAAAGAGGAGAGTGGAAAAGTTGGCTTAAAACTCAACATTCCTACTATTATGGCATCCAGTCCCATCATTTCATTGCAAATAGATAGGGAAACAATGGAAACAGTGACAGACTTTATTTTGGGGGGGCTCCAAAATACTGTAGATAGTAACTTCAGCCATGAAATTAAAAGACCCTTGCTCCTTGGAAGAAAAGCTATGACCAACTTACACAGCATATTAAAAAGCCAGAGATATTACTTTGCTGACAAAGGTCCATCTAGTTAAAGCTATGGTTTTTCCAGTTGTCATGTATGGATGTGAGAGTTGGACCATAAAGAAAGCTGAGTGCTGAAGAATTGATGCTTTTGAACTGTGGTGTTGCAGAAGACTCTTGAAAGTCCCTTGGACTGCAAGGAGATCCAACCAGTCCATCCTAAAGGAAATCAGTCCTGAATATTCATTGGAAGGACTGATGCTGAAGCGCCAGTACTTTGGCCACCTGATTTGAAGAACTGACTCATTGGAAAAGACCCTGATGCTGGAAAAGACTGAAGGTGGGAGGAGAAGGGGATGACAGAGGACGAGATGGTTGGATGGCATCACCAGCTTGATGGACGTGAGTTTGAGCAAGTTCCGGGAGTTGGTAATGGGCAAGGTGGCCTGGCGTGCTGTAGGGTCCGTGGGGTCACAAAGAGTTGGACACGACTGAGCAACTAAACTGAACTGAATCCCAGACTTCACTCTGCCTCTCTCCTAACCCATTGCTGCTTGGTAACCACCATCTATTCTCTGTGTCCGTGAATCTGTTTCTCTTTTGTAGATGAGTTCATTTGCACCCTTTTTTTTTTACTTCCCACACATAACGGGTGACATGATATCTGTCTTTGTCTGGCTTACTGTGCCGAGTATGATAGCCTCTGGGTCCATCCATGTTGCTGCGGTGGCACAGTTCATTCTTTTTTATGACTGAGTAGTATTCCATTGTGTGTATGTACCACATCATCTTCATTCATTCATCTGTTGGTGGACATTTAGGTTGCCTCTGTGTCTTGGCTATTGTGCGTAGTGCTGCTATGAAGATAGGAGTGCATGTATCTTTTTGAATTAAAGTTTTGTCTAGATAAATGCCCAGGAGTGAAATTGCTGGTTCACATGGCATAGAGTTGGGTAATTTCTAAGCTGAACTCTCATGAGCCACTTGAATATATTTTGTTTGAAGCTGATGTAAAATCAAGCCTTTTCCAATGTGAAATAGTCTATGTATGACACAGGACCTTGAAAAATGAGCCTTGTTGAACCATCATCCATGTCCAGGTTTCTAATTTTATTTGTAACTCTCGGTCTCCATGTCTGATAAATTCCTTAGATTGTTGGGAGGAGTTGGGCTTAGGGACTGTTAGAGTTTCCTAGGGCTTCTGTAACAAAATAGCATAAACGGGGTGGCTGAAAACAACAGATATGTGTTCCCTCCGAGTTGAAGGGGCCACATTGGGGTTGGATGCTTCTGGAATCTCTGGTGGAGAATGTATCCCCTGCCTCTCTCCTGGCTTCAGTGTGCTGGCAGGTGTTGGCTGGTGGAGCATTTCTCCAAACACTGCCTCTCTCTTTTTTTTCCAGCTGTTCCTTTTGTTTTATTTATTTTGCACTTAATTATTTATTTTCTTTTTGGCTGCGCTGGGTCTTTATGGTTTTCTCTAGTTGTCGTGAGCAGGGGGCTGCTCTCTCGGTTCTGCGTGCAGGCTTCTTTCTGACCACGGGCTGTAGGCGCACGGTCCTCAGTAGTTGGGCGTACAGCTTAATTGCCCCGAGGCAAGTGAAGGTTGGACCAATGTCCCTTGTGTTGGCAGGTGGTTCCCTGCCCTCTGGACCGCCAGGGAAATCCCCATTGTCATTAAGTTTATTTTGGCTTTGTTTTTTGTTTGTTATCACAGTGTTGCGGCACCACCTCTGTCTTCACAGGGCCTTGTTTCTGAGACTCCTTGTCTAAACTCTCCCCTTCTTACAAGAACACCAGTGGCTGCATTAGGCCCCTCTCTAATGACCTCCTTCTAACTCAGTTACATCTCTGGAGACGTCATTTCCAGTTAGGTTGTGTTCACAGGTACCTGAGATTAAGACCTGAACATGGCTTTTAGGGAGGACACAGTTGAGTCTCTCGGGAAAGAAGATGTGTGTTTATAAGAACCCTTACAAGGGTCCCCAAGTGTCACAACGTACAGTTGCGACATGTAGGGTTGGGACTTGTACCAGACTCAGAGATGCTGGTTTTGCTAGAGCAGGTGGGGGACCCAGTGCTGTTGCAGGCGGCTTCCCACATGGGGCTGGGTGGGGAGGAGGTGCAGAAATGGTGGGACTGGGGACTGGAAACCACGGGTTTGTTCTTAAGTTCCTTCTCGCCCAGATCGTCTCTGTCTTACGCATTCGTTTCTGTAGCGAGGACAGCAGTATGCCCTCTTAGAGTTTCCGTAACTTCCTGCATGGCAGACACACCTGACCCCCCGTCTCCGACCCCTGTGATCTCAGGCAAAGGGGCCCAGAGGCGGTGCCAGTGCACGAATGTCTTCTTTCACTGCCCTTTCTTCCTTTGAGCCTTTCACGATTCTGGCATCACATGAGAGCATTCCAGCAAAAGGAGAAAAATCTAGTTGGCCGCCTAGTTCGTGTGTCCATTGCTTGGGGCTCCTTGAAAGGCGCCATGGTTGGCAACCCCTTTTTCCCTCCAGACGAGTTGCAGCAGGAATTGAAGACCACACGCCATCTGCTGGGAGAACTTGGCATTGGCAGCTCAGAAGACAATGCGAAGGCCTTTGACGTGCTGAGGGAACTCAGGGAGGTGATCCAGAAGAAGGACCTGGAGCTCCGAAGGTATTGCAGAAAATAGCTCAAGAAAAAGATAGCACCCCTCCCTGCCACCTCCCCTTCAGCAGAGAGGGGCTGTTGGCAGCTGCCCTGTGGAGGGTGTGCTGTACCCCCAGAGGGTGGGCAGCTCTGATATTTCCAGGGGCCAAGGGTATGAAGGTCCAGCAAGGCAGGGAGAGAGCAAGATTCTTGGGACCCAAGAATACCCCCGTGTGTGTTCTTTTTCTAAGAAATTTTTTGTTTTGGTTGTTGGATGTGGACGGTTTTAAAGTCCTTATTGAATTTGTTACAACATTGCTTCTGTTTGATATTTTTCGTTTTTTTGGCACAGAGGCATGTGGGATCTTAGCGCCCCAACCAGGGGTTGAATCCACACCCCTTGCATTGGAGGGTGAAGTCTTAACACTGGACCACCAGGGAAGTCCCCTGTGAGTGTTCTTGAGCAGCCACAATAGAAAGGGGCGATCATTGCCCAGGGTAGGAGCACATCAGGGACCCTAGGGTTGGTCTTTATGTGTTTTTCAGAATAGGGGCTTTGAGAGATCTTGGGACTTCTTATTAATGTCTGAATACATGTAGAAAAGCCGCAGGTGGTAACGGTGGCTTTCACGAACAGGCACCCTTGTGTAACCAGGGCCCAGGTCCATACAGCCGATGGCCAGTCCCACCAAGCTGCCTGCCTGCCCCCACCCACGGGACTTTTCTAATCGTGGGGCTTTCCTCCACCTCTTCCAAAAGAGAATCTAGTTTTCTTCTCCTTTATGATGTCAAATGTACTTCCTGAGGTGCCTGAAAAGTTTGAAAGGTCCTCATGACAAATACCACCTGCTATGGCATCGCCTCCCTCTGTGTGCCTGGGGTGAAATCAGACACGCCAAAGGATTCTAGGTCACCAGGGTCACAGGAGTAAATGGAAAACACACGAATGGGAAAGCACGTTTTATGCCGGCATCCCCACCGCTGTTTACGTCATGTGATCCCTGGGACGGTGCCCCATTCATGGCTCTGCCTCCCGCCCTTTGGATGGTTCCTTGCACAGTGTTGGTACTCCTTAAATATTTGTCGAGTAAACGACTCTTCCTTCACACCTGGCCAGTCCTGTTCTAGGGGCTTTGCTGTTTGAGTTCTGCTCAGACAAATCTTACTCACCTGTGCTTTCCCACAAGCCCAAGGAGGGTCATCCTGAACCTGTCTCCCCCGTGTGGCAGCCTCATAGGCGCTCGGGCAGGCTGGTTGGGGTGGTGAAAAGATTCCATCATCTTCTTGTTGATGCAGGAGCGTCGACCAGGTTCTGGAACTTTCCGCCGAGGCAAGTAAAGAGGCAGCTTTAATCAACCAGGATGTCTGGGAAGAGGCCCAGGGCCCTGAGGCCCTCAGCCGGTGGTACTTTAATCCCAAGGAGGCCACTGACGGGGAAACTCAGGAGGAGATCAGGAGCCCCTTGGGCCACGACGAACTGTGAATCCACATGCAGAGTGTGTCCCCACCCCAAGCAAGGACATGCCTACACCCCATGGGGAAGGACGCACGTCCTGTGCCCCTTGTTCTGGGGGGCAGGGAACCTGCAGCGACCCCCCGGGTTCTTCAAACTTGAGCACTTTACGCACTTAGCCTAGCCGTATAGTTAATTTTGTGTGATAATCTCATTTGATAATTTAACAAATAAAAACTGTTTTGCAACGGAGCCTTGGCTTTTCTGTAAGGGGCAGAAGAAGGCGCATGTTGTCCTAGCTTTTTCTGAAAAGCTGGTCCTGAGCATCAGAACCTCCCAGACATTATGACCAGTTGACCCTTGAAAAGTGTGGGTTTGAACTGCAGGTCACTTATACATGGATCTTTTTCAGTAGTAAATACTACATGGGGATTTAGTTGCTAAGTCTTTTCTGACTCTTGTGACCCCATGGACTGTAGCCCACCAGGCTCCTCTGTCCATGGGATTTCCCAGGAAGGACACTGGAGTGGGTTGCCATTTCCTCCTCCAGGGGACCTTCTGAACCCGAGGACTGAGCTCACGCCTCCCGCGTTGCAGGTGGGTTCTTTACCACTGGCCACCAGGGGAGCTCACGCACTGTAGCATGGTGCAGGCCTCGGTTGGAAGAGTCCACGTTTCAGAACTTGTGGGTACGGAGGCGTAAATTCTGTGAAGATATTTGACTGTGGAGCCTCTAACCCAGTGCTGTTCGAGAATCAGTTGTGTTTCACTTTGAAGATGGCTTCATGCCCTTCAGTCACCGGGCGGTTCTGTTGAATAACCGGCAGCGGGTTAGGAGTTGGCCCTCGAATGGAAATTCTCCATGCAGTCCAGAGCCCTCGTGGCCGTGCTGGGGCACAGCTACAGGGGCTTGTGGCTGCCGTCTACACTCCACTCAGGACTGTGGCGCAGGGGGTGGGTCCAGCCCGCGTGCTGGCTGCCGTCCACACCGCGTGGGCCCGGGCAGTCTTCCTGGTTCCCGTGGCCTTGCCTCTGTTGGCATCTGGCACTTCCTGTCTACAAGCCTTCTGTGGTAGGACACCAGGGAGGGGGAGCAGCCCCCAGTGAGATGTAGGATCCATCCCCATGGCACTTATTTTTTGTTTATATTATTCTTAAGTTTTTATCATTGAAAAAATACTGTTATTTATCATTTTTTAAATTTACCGTTTAACTTTCGGCTGTGTGGGCTCTCGGACACAGGTTCAGTAGTTGCAGTACGTGGCCTGAGGTGCCCCTTGGCACGTGGGACCCGGGCCCCCTGCATTGGGAGCTCCAAGTCTTACCACTGGACCACCAGGGAGGTCCCCGATGATGCTTTTAGATGAAAGAAATGTGGCCTTTTTGCCCCTTTCCCCTTACCCTGCCAGCACCGCCCCTCCTCGCTGGGCCTCTGGGGCCCCCGTCAGCAGGTGTGGATTTACACTTGTAGGTAGTGGTCCAGCTGTCCCCATCAGACGTGGGAGCCGTTCCCACAAAACCCGCAGTCTCCTCCCAGCAAGCTGGTTGAGACCTCCCGATTTGCATCCACACTCCCAACCCTTCCATTATATCTCCATTTGAAGCCCGCATGGGAGTTTCCCGTGGAGCTCCTATATCAGAGTCCCAGAAACGTCTCCACATCCTGACCCATTTTCTTCCACCACTTGTGTGGGCTCAAAAATTACAGTTCAGGTTCAGCTGCTCCGTGGCGCGTGGGGGACTTCGTTTCCTGACCAGGGATGGAAACTGCGTCCCTTGCGTTGGAAGGCGGGTTCTTAACCACTGGACCAGCAGTGGAGTCTCTTGAATGGCACACTCGACGGTAGTAAGCACGTACATCGGTAGTCAGCACGTACATCGGTAGTAAGCACGTACGTCGGTAGTCAGCACGTACATCGGTAGTAAGCACGTACACATACACAAGCCCCCGCAGCCTTCCCCGCTTCCACCAGCGACAGCCCAAACTCGTAGCCCTTAGGCCAGGCCCTCCCGTGGCCCTGTATTCAGGATGTAAGTGTCTGATATTCTGCCACATGCTTTCTTTTCCCTCTGCTCTTCTTCCTCCTTTCTCTAGCAGCTTTCAGACTATTCATCTTCCCTGTAGTTCCCCTACATCTTTTAGTCTCTATTAAACAATTGTGAAATTATGCCACCCACTGTCTACAGTGGGCAGTGGTGTCCCACATGCCTCAATTTAGCAAGGGCTATGAAGCAACTTAGCACAAAAGCACCCCAGAGAGCTGCAGAATGAACAGATGGTATGTAAAATACGCTCTGTCGTGTGAAGAACTAAACTGAAAACTCTTCAAAGAACGACTATTCATTGTGAAAAGGAATCACGTGGACTGGTTCCCATGAATTTTTAAATGAAAATAAATCAAAATAACGTGTAGGGTGTGGAATGATTCGTGTTAAAATTTCTAAAAGCCTGAAAAGATAAACAAAAATGTGTTGAGAGAAGCTGTCTCTAGGGTGGAGTCTCTGGGAACCTTGAGGTGGGAGGAATGCTTGCTTGTGATTCTTGTTGCATTTTTGTGTTCCTTTGACATTTAGGTCAAATACTTTGTCATCTGCATGTATCACATTTCCACAAGAAAGTCATACAATGGAATTCAAGCAAACAGGCTCTTTTAAAAATATTTATTTTTATTTATTTCCTAGGCTGCGCTGGGTCTCAGTTGCAGCACGTGGTATCTTTGATCTTTGTTGCAGTATGTGGGAACCTCTAGGTGCAACATAGTGTTAGTCGTTCAGTCATGTCAATTCTTTGCGACTCCACGGACTGTACCCTGCCAGGCTCCTCTGTCCATGGGATTCTCCAGGCAAGAATACTGGAGTGGGTTGCCATTTCCTCCTCCAGGGGATCTTCCCAACCCAGGGATTGAATCCGGGTCTCCTGCACTGCCTCATGTTGAGATCTACTTGCCTGACCAGGGATTGAATTTGGGCTCCCTACACTGGGAACATGGAGTCTTAGTCACTGGACCACCAGGAAAGCCCCCAAACGGGCTTTCTGAATTTTCGTGCTTACATTTAAGTTACGGTGTCTCCGTCTCAGCACTGTTGATGTTTGGAGCCAGATCATTTTTTGCAGTGGAGGCCGTCCTGCACACGGGGGGATGTTGAGCAGCATCCCTGCCCTTCCTTCGCCACATCCAGCAGCATTCCTCCAACCAAAGATGTGTCTGGACACTGTGCAGTGGCCCCAAGGGTTGGAACCACTCTGTGTGATAACCCCTATGATGGGAGGGGGTGCAGGCCCATTCCTTGTGCCCTCTCCCACCCTCACCCCACCAGCCACACCGTCTTTTTCTGCTTCATTCATTAACGTCATTCATTCATTGCAAAAGAAAAGGCTAGAAGGCAGATCTGTGTGACTGCTCCTCTGCCTTGACTGTGCTGAGAATGAGCACAAATGCTGGAAAGAATCTAAACCAGGGTTGGCAAACGACAGTGAACGTGAAAGTGTTAGTTGCTCAGTGGTGCCCAATTCTTCGCTACCTGATGGACTGGAGCCCACCAGGCTCCTCTGTCCATGGGATTCCCCTGGTAAGAATACTGGAGTGGATTGCTGTGACTCCTCCAGGGGATCTTCCTGATTCAGGAAGCCTGAGTCACCTGGCTCTCCTGGCTCAACCTGGGTCTCTGGCATCTCAGGCAGATTCTTTACCATCTGAGCCATCAGGCGAACTTACACAGACTTCACGCCAAATCTGAGCCTTCTCCCATGACTGCACGAAAAATTGTATTGAAACGCAGTCACATCCTTTTTGTACAAATGGTCGGTGTTTGCTTTCACCCTCTGATGGCAAAGTTGTCTTTGTAATGAAGACCTTTAGGTCTGCAAAGCCTGAAGTACTTTCCATCTGATGTAGTAAAAATTTGCTGACCCTGATCTAAACAATAAAGTAGGAAATCTAAGTTATAAAAGAATGTAGTCAGTTTTTTTTTTTTCCTATGAGACTCAAAGCTGTCACCATTTTTGAGTGAAAGTTTATGGGCCAAGAAATAGATTTGCTTTTTGTGAATTGCTCCCATGCAAAAGAAGAGCTTCCCACTAGTGCTGGAGAGGCAGGCATGCAAGAGGTTGGACCAAGTGCTATGCTGGGGAGGGCCTTCCCAGATTCCTTAGAGAATGAGCACACTGACTAGAAATGAACATCAGATATGCCAACACTGATGGTCTGAGTCAGGTCATGAGAAAGCTTCTGCCCTCTTGGTCTACATTTTCCTTTTTTTTTTGTAATGAGCACAAGTCAGGTGTACAACCAGAAAAACTATGGTTTCATATCAGTTTGTTGACGACTTATAGAAGGAGGGGTTAGGGTAAATTGTCATGGCAAATTGGAGATAAGACACACCCCAAGGTAGTGCTCAAATTGTCTCTGAAAATCCTGCAGTCAGAGCACCCACAAAACAAATAATGCAAATAAGCAGTGTCAGTATTCTTGCCTCAAAAAATTCCATGGACAGAGAAACCTGGCCGGCTTACGGTCCAGGGGAGTGGCAGAGAGTCAGACACGACTGAGTGACGAACACACACACACACATACCATGGTGACACAGCTCTTCTCTAGAAGCACACTTCCTTCTCTAGGGAAGGAAGTGACCATCTCTGTGAGGGGAGTTATAACCGCCCTCTGCTCCCACCTCCTTCTTCCCAAGATCCTCCCTCTCCCCTTAACACCTCCCCAAGCCGCCATCACACCAAAACTCCTTGCCAGCTCTTCTTCTGACACTTCCAGTAAGGGGAGAGGGATTTTTAATTTCATATCCCTGAAACCATGCTCATCACTACCTGAAAATCAGGGCTGCTTCCTGCCCGCCTTCTCTATTATACCTTTGCAATGGCCTTCCTAGTTATATACACCAAAGAATTGGAAACAGGTTGTCTTAGACCGTCTGGGCTGCTATAACTGAATACCATAGACTGGGCAACTTACAAACTACAGAAACTATATTTCTGGCAGTTCTAGGTCTCCAAGATCAAGGCACCAGCAGATTCAGAATCTGGTGAGGGCTGCTTCCTGGTTCATAGACGGCGTCTTCTTGCTCTATCCTCACATGGTGGAAGGGGCAAGGGAACTCTCTGGGGTCTCCTCTATGAGGGCACTAATTCCAGGCACGGGGGCTCCAACCTCATGACCGAATCACACCAAAGACCACGTTGGAAGCTATCTGTCAAACTGGACAAAGTCAGCATGTGTTTCAGAACACAAAGGATTAAAGGAAACACTTTCAAACCTTCAGAGAAAGAAGAAACAGAAACGAAAGTCCTGGTGTCTGAATTCTCAGTAGCAACATGGGCAGCTGGAAAGGGATGGAACTAGACTTTGTCTGAGTGACACTCAGGTTTTTCAAAATGAAAAAATATCCTGGGGGCTCCATATACAGGCGGTGGAACTGACAAAAAGCAAGACAACAATTGCCACACACAAATTGATGGTTACTTTCAAAAAGGAAGGTAAGGTCAGGGAGTAGCAACACTTTAACCTGGGGGTGAGAACATAAGAACGAGTCTATTATTAACTGTTTTGACCTTTGCCTAGAAGGTTTTTTTTTTTTTTTTAACACGTTTATTGAGATGTAATCCACACATCGCATAATTCATCCATTTAAATTGTATAATTAGGGGAAAGGAGGGAGGCTTAAGAGGGTGGGGATATATGTACACATGGACAAGATTCATGACATTGTACAGCAGAAACTGACAACATCGTAAAGCAATTTTCCTCCAATAAAAAACTTTCAAAAATTAAAAAAATAAACGTGTGTGTGCTCAGTCATGTCCAACTCTTTGCAACCCCATGGACTGCAGCCCACCAGGCTCCTCTGTCCATGGAATTTTCCTGGTAAGCCTACTGGAATGGGTTGCTATTTCCTCCTCTAGAGGATCTTCCTGATCCAGGGATGGAAACTGTGTCTCCTACATTAGCGGGCAGATTCTGTACCACTGAGCCACCTGGAAAGTACCCCCTCCCCAAAATAAATAAAGTGTATCATTAAAGGGGGATATGGTGATGGTTGTACAGTCTGCTATCTCATTGTGGGCTTGATTTGTATTTCCGTAATGATTTGTGATGTTGAGAATCTTTTCAAATGCTACTGACCATTTGTATATCTTATTTGGAGAAGCGTCGTCTTGGTTTGTGCTGCTGTAATGAATCTGCTGTAAACTGAGGCTTGTTTAAACCAAGAGCTTATCCAGTGGTAATATATGGATGTGAGAGTTGGACCATAAAGAAAGCTGAGTGCCAAAGCATTGATGCTTTTGAACTGTGGTGTTGGAGAAGACTCTTGAGAGTCCCTTGGACTGCAAGGAGATCCAACCAGTCAATCCTAAAGGAAATCAGTCCTGAATATTCATTGGAAGGACTGAGGCTGAAGATGCAACTCCAATACTTTGGCCACCTGATGTGAAGAACTGACTCATTGGGAAAAGACCCTGATGCTGGGAAAGTCTGAAGGCAGGAGGAGAAGGGGATGACAGAGGATGAGATAGTTAGATGGCATCACTGACTCGATGGACATGAATTTGAGCAAGCTCTGGGAGTTGGTGATGGCCAGGCAAGGCTGGCGTGCTGCAGTGCATGGGGTTGCAAAGAGTCAGACACAACTGAGTGACTGAACTGAACTGAGTGCTTAAACAGCAAACTTATTTTTCACAGTTTTGGAGGCTGAGGGAATCTGAGATCATGGTTAGGTTCTTGGTGAAGACCCTCTTCCTGATTTACAGATGGCCATCTTTCCCCAGGTGGCACAGTGGTAAAGAACCCACCTCCCAAAGCAGGAGACTCAGGTTCAGTCCCTGGATTGGGAAGATCCCCTGGAGAAGGAAATGGCAACCCACTCCAGTATTTTTGCCTGGAAAATCCCGTAGACTGAGGAGCCTGGCATATTGCAGTCCATGAGGTCGCAAAGAGCTGGACACAACTGAGCACATGTGTACACACGTGCACACACACACACACACACACACATCTTTAGCTGTATCCTCACGTGGCAGAAAGGAGAAGGGAGAGAAGAGGTCACCTGCTCTCTGGTGTCTTTTCTTACAGTCTCATTCATGAGGATTCCATCCTTATGACTTAATCACTTCCCAACTTCTCAACCTCCTGATACCATCGCTTTGGATATTTTAATTTCCAACTGTGAATCTAGGGGGGACATGATATTTAGTCCATGGCAAATATCTATTCAGATCCTTTGTCCATTTTAAAAAAGATTTCACCTCTACAAGAGATCATTTGGTACTTGCCTTTCCCTGGTTTATTTCATTTCATTATTGCCATCAAGATCCACCCATTTGTCACAGATGGCAAGATTTCCTCCTTTTTTATGGCCAAATAATATCCCATTGCATATGTACATATCTTACATTTTCTTTATCCATGGACACTTAGGTTGCTTCTGTGTTGGCTACTGTAAGTAATGCTGCAGTGAAAATGAGAGTGCAACTATCTTTTTAAAAAACTATTTTCTTAAAAAAATTTTTTTAAATTGATTTGTTTTTGGCTGTGCTGAGTCTTAGTTGCTACATGCAGGCTTTCTCTAGTCGCAATGCTCAGGCTTCTCATTGCGGTGGTTTCTCTTGTGGCGTGAGGGCTCAGTAATTGTGGCATACGGGCTTGGTGGCTCCACAGCGTGTGAGATATTCCCAGACCAGCGATCAAACCCATGTCCCCTACATTGGCAGGCGGATTCTTAACCACTGGACCACCAGGGAAGTCCGCAGATATCTTTTGGAATTAGTGATTTTGTTTCCTTCAGATGAATACTCAGAAGTGGAATCGCTGAACCATGTGTTGTAACCTCTAGTCTGCACAGAATGGGCTGAGGTGGACAGAGGAGATGAGACCAGAAGGAAGAGGCCCCAGAGATGCAGTCCTGAGGTCACCTGTGTCTCCAGTTATCTTTGAGGTACCCACTCTGGACCAGGCACCTCCCTGGGTGATGAGCGGAAGCATCCTCTCTCTACAGTGTCCTCAGCTGGGTAGCAGTTCTGTTGAGGGGATGGCACTCAGGTCAGCTGGGAAGTAGGCAGGGGACCCAAAGTGGACAGCGCCCCTGCCCGTGACTGGGGTGGGGAGAAAAGCACCCTGAAGGACCACTGCCAGGCCAGATATTCAAGGAGGAGATGAGGAAGGGGGCTTGCAGGAATCAGAGCACATACTTATACAGCCTTTCTGCCTGACTTCCATGCCCTTCTGTCTTCCCTTTTCTGATCCTGGTGCTGAAGTTCTCCCGATGGACTCTAGGGGGCAGCAAGTCCCCAGCTCGAAAGCGTCCACTTTTTCAGTCCCCCGGCCAGTTGTGTGCTGCTGCGGCCATCACCGATCAATTCAGATGAAACTGTTCATGTCTTTTCACAGTTTAAAAAAAAAGTCTTGATGCTCACATTGTATTTGTGTTTTAGTATTTCTTACATCTCAGACCGCTTTTGACAGTTTCATTGTAGAAAATTGAGATCATCGAAAGTAGAGTTGCAAATCATCAAAACCCGTCACCAGCGGCAGAGACAAGCACAACTCATATTCTGGAGCATATGATTCCATTCAAATTCCAGACAAAAATGAAGTGGAAATGCACCCTGGCGATATGCCATCTGCAATAGCATGGGCATCTTTTTGTGTCAAATGTCATCTCTCTTCATGGCTTTGTTTCATGTTTTCCTGTTGCACCGGAGTTGTAGGGGTGGGTGGTGAGCCCCAGCTCTCTCCCGGAACCTCTCAGCTCTGCACCCTGGATGGTCACCAGGCCTTGTGTGGTCTGTCTGACTATGTCATGTGGAACGTTCAAGTGGTGGTGAACGGTGGTGGAGTTTTGTTTGCTTGCTTGTTTGTTTTTTGGCTGCACTGAGCAGCGTGAGGGATTTCAGTTTTCTGACCAGGGATTAAACCTGTGCCTGCTGTGGTAGAAGCATGGAGTCGTAACCACTGGACCACCAGCAAAGTCCCATGATAGAGGTTTCAATTCTGGGGTTGTTGGTCTTCAAAGAGAATTCCGCATCCTGAGAAGGTTGAGTCTGTTTGGGGCGCTACCTGGAAGAGACATTAAAAGAACGAGATTGGCCCAAAGGACGAATGAGGCTCAGGCAGACACCTGGTCCTCATGGAGAATGTGCTTGGGTGCCATCGAAGGGTGAAATTTGCGCCCCTGCCCCAAGTTACCTCCGAATCCTGACACCTGGAACCTGTGACTGTGAATTTATTTGGAAAACGGTCTTTGCAGATGTAATAAAGTGAAGAATCTTGAGATCTGGGTAAGCCCTAAAGCCGATGACAAGTGTCCTTACAAAAGAAAGACAGAGGGAGATTTGAGACAGAGAAAGAAATTTGTCAAGACGGAGGCAGAAATTGGAGTGATACGGCCACAAGCTAACGAGTGCTGGGAGCTCCCAGAAGTTTGAAGAAGCAAGAAGACACATCTCCTAGACTTTGCAGGGCACATGGCCCTGCTGACATCTTTTTTGTTTCTTTTTTCTTTTTTTAAATAAAGAAATGTATAGGACTTCGCTGGTGGTTAAGAATCTGCCTGCCAAAGCAGGGGACACGGGTTTGATCCCTGGTCTGGGAAGATCGCACGTGTCATGCAGCAACTAAGCCTGCGTGCTGCGAAGCCTGAGTCTGTGCTCCAGAGCCTGTGCTCTGCAACAAGAGACGCCATCGCAATGGGAGAATGGAAGGGAATAGTAGCTCCCACTTACCACAACTAGAGAAAGCCTGTGCGCAAAAACGAAGAACCAGTGTAGCCAAAAATACATGCATAGTTTAAATATGTACAGTTTATTTGCAATGTTGTGTTAGTTTTAATGTATGGCAAAGTGATTCAGATAGAAATGTATATATATATATTATATATATATGTATAATATATTCTTTTTCATATTTGGTTCCGTTCGGTTCAATCGCTCAGTCGTGTCCGACTCTTTGCGACCCCATGAACCGCAGCACGCCAGGGCTCCCTGTCCATCACCACCTCCCGGAGTTCACTCAGACTCACATCCATTGAGTCAGTGATGCCATCCAGCCATCTCGTCCTCTGTCGTCCCCTTCTCCTCCTGCCCCCAATCCCTCCCAGCATCAGAGTCTTTTCCAGTGAGTCAACTCTTTGCATGAGGTGGTCAAAGTACTGGAGTTTCAGCTTTAGCATCATTTCTTCCAAAGAAATCTCAGGGCTGATCTCCTTCAGAATGGACTGGTTGGATCTCCTTGCAGTCCAAGGACTCTCAGACAACACCACAGTTCAAAAGCATCAATTCTTCAGTGCTCAGCCTTCTTCACAGTCCAACTCTCACATCCATACACGACCACAGGAAAAACCATAGCCTTGACTAGACGGACCGTTGTTGGCAAAGTAATGTCTCTGCTTTTGAATATGCTGTCTAGGTTGGTCATAACTTTCCTTCCAAGGAGTAAGCATCTTTTCATTTCATGGCTGCAGTCACCATCTGCAGTGATTTTGGAGCCCCCAAAAATAAAGTCTGACACTATTTCCACTGTTTCCCCATCTATTTCCCATGAAATGATGGGACCAGATGCCATGGTCTTCGTTTTCTGAATGTTGAGCTTTAAGCCAACTTTTTCACTATCCACTTTCACTTTCATCAAGAGGCTTTTTAGTTCCTCTTCACTTTCTGCCATAAGGGTGGTGTCATCTGCATATCTGAGGTTATTGATATTTCTTCCGGCAATCTTGATTCCAGCTTGTGTTTCTTCCAGTCCAGCGTTTCTCATGATGTACTCTGCATGTATGTTAAATAAGCAGGGTGACAATATACAGCCTTGACGTACTCGTTTTCCTATTTGGAACCAGTCTGTTGTTCCATGTCCAGTTCTAACTGTTGCTTCCTGACCTGCATACAGATTTCTCAAGAGGCAGATCAGGTGGTCTGGTATTCCCATCTCTTTCAGAATTTTCCACAGTTTATTGTGATCCACACAGTCAAAGGCTTTGGCATAGTCAATAAAGCAGAAA
This sequence comes from Bos javanicus, assembly GCF_032452875.1. Lineage (NCBI taxonomy): Eukaryota > Metazoa > Chordata > Mammalia > Artiodactyla > Bovidae > Bos > Bos javanicus. Next base: position 6,079,825 of record NC_083874.1, read on the forward strand.
TAGATGTTTTTCTGGAACTCTCTTGCTTTTTCCATGATCCAGCGGATGTTGGCAACTTGATCTCTGGTTCCTCTGCCTTTTCTAAAACCAGCGTGAACATCAGGAAGTTCACGGTTCACATATTGCTGAAGCCTGGCTTGGAGAATTTTGAGCATTACTTTACTAGCGTGTGAGATGAATGCAATTGTGCGGTAGTTTGAGCATTCTTTGGCATTGCCTTTCTTTGCGATTGGAATGAAAACTGACCTTTTCCAGTCCTGTGGCCACTGCTGAGTTTTCCAAATTTGCTGGCATGTTGAGTGCAGCACTTTCACAGCATCATCTTTCAGGATTTGAAATAGCTCAACTGGAATTCTATCACCTCCTCTAGCTTTGTTCGTAGTGATGCTTTCTAAGTCCCACTTGACTTCACATTCCAGGATATCTGGCTCTAGGTCAGTGATCACACCATCGTGATTATCTGGGTCATGAAGATCTTTTTTGTACAGTTCTTCTGTGTATTCTTGCCATCTCTTCTTAATATCTTCTGCTTCTGTTAGGTCCATACCATTTCTGTCCTTTATCGAGCCCATCTTTGCATGAAATGTTCCTTTGGTATCTCTGATTTTCTTGAAGAGATCTCTAGTCTTTCCCATTCTGTTGTTTTCCTCTATTTCTTTGCATTGATCGCTGAAGAAGCCTTTCTTATCTCTTCTTGCTATTCTTTGGAACTCTGCATTCAGATGTTTATATCTTTCCTTTTCTCCTTTGCTTTTCACTTCTCTTCTTTTCACAGCTATTTGTAAGGCCTCCCCAGACAGCCATTTTGCTTTTTTGCATTTCTTTTCCATGGGGATGGTCTTGATCCCTGTCTCCTGTACAATGTCACGAACCTCCATCCATAGTTCATCAGGCACTCTATCTATCAGATCTAGGCCCTTAAATCTATTTCTCACTTCCACTGTATAATCATAAGGGATTTGATTTAGGTCATACCTGAATGGTCTAGTGGTTTTCCCTAGTTTCGTCAATCATATTACTCCCCATTAATTGGTTATTACAAGGTACTGGATATATTTCCCTGTGCTATACAGTAAGTCCTTGTTGTTTATCTATTTTATATGTAGTGGCTTGATCTGCTAGACGCAGTCTCCTCATTTATCCCTCCCCACCCACTTCCCCTTCGGTAACCATAGGTTGCTGGAGGTCAGACTTCTGAGCTCCACAACCGCAAGAGAATAAGTTTCTGTTGTTTGAAGCCACCAGGTGTGTAGCTGTTTGTGGCAACTGCCCTAGGAAACTAATCCAGGGTCCAGTCAGACACATGGGGAGAAGAGGGTGTCAGGGACCATTTCTGCCTCCTGACCTGCCCCCTTGATCTCAGGTGGCTGCAGCAGCTTTAAGAAAAGCTTCAGTTCCCGGCCAGAGATTGAGGTCAGGTCGTGGCAGTGAGACCACTGAATCCCAGCCACTGGACCAGGGGTCAGTGACAACGGCCCTGGCTTCTCAGTTTTGCAGAAAGGAGTTTCCACAAAGATAGAAAGTAGTGAAACAAAGTATTTTTTAGGAGTAAAAAATGAGTACAGTGCATGTGGCCAGACACACGGGCGGGCTCAAAGAGAGAGAGGCATTGAGTCACACCCTTGGGATAGTTTGATTTACTGTTATGGGGCATTTCTTTGGGGTTTCTTTTGGCCAATCATTTTGATTTGCCTGGCCCTGAGTCTGTATTTGGTATATCTCAGGATCCTTCCATGTATGTACGTGCATCTCTTAGCCAAGATGAATTCTAGTGAAGAGGATTATAGTAGTTGACATCACTTAGTGTGAGGTGATGTCCCATCCCTTTTTGACCTCCAAGGTCTTCTGCGCATGTGTATGGGGGAGGTCTCCTTAACTTCAAGAATGAGGGATATGTGGTCTTTTATCTCTTATCTGGGCAGGGTCCACCCTCCTCCATCATCCTGCTATTATGGAGTTTTTGTCCACAGGGGAGAAACTGTTCAGCCTATTGTTGTTGCTATTCAGTTGTGTCCGACAATTTGTAACCCCATAGACTGCAGCATACCAGGCTTCCCTGTCCTTCACTAACTCCCTGAGTTTGCTCAAACTCATGTCCATCAAGTTGGTGATGCCATCCAACCATCTCATTCTCTGTTGCCCCCTTCTCCTGCCTTCAATTTTTCTCAGCATCGGGGTCTTTTCTAATGATTCGGCTCTTTGTATCAGGTGGCCAAAGTATTGGAGCAGCAGCTTCAGCATCAGTCCTTCCATGAGTATTCAGGGTTGATTTCCTTTAGTATTGCCTGGTTTGATCTCCTTGCCGTCCAAGGGACTCTCAAGAGTCTTCTCCAGCACCATAGTTTGAAAGTGTCATTTCTTTGTTGCTCAGCCTTCTTTATGGTTCAACTCTCACGTCCATACATGGCCACTGGAAAAATCATAGCTTTGACTACATGGACCTTTGTTCGGCCTGGGGCCCCAGCTATCTCCTGCCTCACCCTCACTGCTCAGATTAGGGGTGGGGGTCCTCTGGCCTAAGGTTGTTTAGTGAGTCTGGACAAGCTGCAGCTTTCAAACTTCTCCGTTGGCTACCTCGATTCAAGGCAGGAGCGGTGGCTGGCAAGTGTAGGTGCTGGAGTGAACCGAGAGAGGTGGGGAGAGATAGACCCAGGCACATGAGAATGACTTGACGTGACTGGTGAGAGCTACGAGGGCCATTATCAGAACAAGGCCACATAATCTGAACCTGGACCATCTCACCTGCCATAACTCAAGTTCAGACACTCCTTTCCTAGGACCTGCCGCAGCCAGGGGCTAGGACGGTTTCCACAGGTAAATCACCGACTCCGCTTGACCCTGAGGAACGACAGTGAACTTGGATGGGGGTAGAGGTGAGACTGAACTTGACTCTCACCCCGCGGCACGCCTGGTAACCACGGGATGCAAAACTGCGTACAAACCCCTGTGTCCTTTTCTTTTGAAGTGAAATGCTGACTGGAGAGTGAATGATTGGGAGATATGAAGACGTGAAAACAAAGAAGAGCTGTTGGACTGGAGAACTGGTAACAGTTTAGACTATAATTCTGTCAGGTAACAGAATCCCAGAACTCTCAGCTCCCTGAAAGATATAAAGGCCTGACAAACATGCCTATGTTTTTACAGGAAGCAGACGCCCACCAGATCAACACTGCCAGCCACAGAAACATAGACCCTGTTGTTATTTTTGTTTAGTCACTAAGTTGTGTCCTACTCTTTTGCGGCCCCGTGGACTGTAGCCCGCCAGACTCCTCTGTCCGTGGGATTTCCCAGGCAAGAATCCTGGAGTGGGTTGCCATTTCCTTCTCCAGGGGATCTTCCCGAGCCAGTGATCCAACCCGCATCTCTTGTGTCTCCTGCATTGGCTACCTAGGAAGCTCAAGGTAGACCCTATGCTGGTTGAAACCAGAAGGTCGATGATGCCTGAAACTTCACCTGGATGCCAGCCAGTCACAGAATTGTCCCAGAGCTGCTCATGCCCTGCTCCGTGAGCACCATATAACTTGGACTCCATCACCGTGGGCCACACAGTCTTAAGGGCATCAGCTCCCTGTAGTCCCCTTTGCCTGGCAAAGCCTTAAAAGCGACTCTTTCGATTTCACCCAAAACTCTGTCTCCGTGTTTCTGTTTGGCAGCTGTGAACAGAGGCCAAGTTTTGGCAAGAGATGGACAGCTTGGTTTCCCTGGGCCACACATCTGTTCCCTGCTAACAGGGGCCATGATGGCCCCTTTCAAGGACTCTGGCTTCTGTGCAGAAAGCACCCAGGTAGTTTTTCTGTTTTCTTTGCCTTGAATGAGTGCAGTGTGATAGACTCTACACATAACAAAACAGTGATCATTTTTGACGTTTGGAAGGGGCATTAAATGCATTCATCATGTTATATAGGGCTTCCCTGGTGGCTCAGATGGTAAAGAATCTGTCTGCAACACAGGAGACCCAGGTTCGATCCCTGGGTTGGGAAGATCCCCTGGAGAAGGTATAATCATCACCACTATCTATATGCAAGAGTTTTGCATCAACCCCGATATAAACTCTGCTCACCAAAAACTAACTCCCCATCCCCACATCTTCCCCTGCAAGCCCCAGGATGCTAGGAATCTCGATTCTACTTTCCATCTCTATGGATTTGCCTATTCCAGGGACCTCATACAGGTGGAATCATGCAGTATCTGTCCTTCTCTGTCTGCTGCTGCTGCTGCCCTTAAGTCACTTCAGTCGTGTCCCACTCTGTGCGACCCCATAGACGGCAGCCTACCAGGCTCCCCGTCCCTGGGATTCTCCAGGCAAGAACACTGGAGTGGGTTGCCATTTCCTTCTCCAATGTGTGAAAGTGAAGTCACTCAGTCGTGTCCGACTCTTCACAACCCCATGGACTGCAGCCCACCAGGCTCCGCCATTCATGGGATTTTTCAGGCCTGAGTACTGTAGTGAGGTGCCATTGCCTTCTCTGTCTAGCTTACTGAAATGTGTTTTTTAAATGATCGAATTAACTATAAAGGATGGTGTTGCTTGATCCCATGGCCTGACAGCCCCATCGAACAGGGAGACCCATTGACCGTGAGACCTGGGTTCCTTCCCTTCCTCCTCTGGTTGTGGCCAACACCCACGCCTGTTTCCATGAGGCAGCCGTGGACCAGGCCTGCTCTCCTGCCGAGAAGCCCTTTCACCCTGCTCCATCCACAGCCCACATTCCTGCCTTTTCTGGTTAATTGGAACTGATTGGGTTCCAGGGAGTTCCGGAAGCCCCCCTCAGCGATCGCTGAGAGCTCTGATGTCCTGAGGATTAGTTCAGTGAACCGTCGACCCTGAGCAATTAGGAGTTTCTGGCACAATGAGCACCGCCGTGGCGGATGCAGAACTCAGGTCAGGATGCCCTCACTGCAGACCCAGGTGGGGTTTGGCTGGTGCTCAGGCGAATCCTGTGTGTGTGCATGCTAAGTCACTTCAGTGGTGTCTGAATCTTTGTGACCCTATGGACTGTAGCCTGCCAGGCTCCTCTGTCCATGGGATTCTCCAGTCAAGAATACTGGAGTGGGTTGCCATGCCCTCCTTCAGGGGATCTTTCTGACCCCTGGATCAAACCTGTGTCTTCTGTGGCTCCTGAATTGCAGGTGAATTCTTTACTGCTGAGCCACTGGGGAAGCCCAGGCATATACTAACATATCACTAATCCCCATCACAGGGGATCCATAGCTCTCATCTTTCCTCTTCTCTATGGTTCTCTTTCCTTCTCCTGAAGGAGATCCAACCAGTCTATACTAAAGGAAATCAGTCCTGAATGTTCATTGGAAGGACTGATGCTGAAGCTCCAATACTTTGACCACCTAATGTGAAGAACTGACTCATTGGAAAAGACCCTGATGCTGGGAAAGATTGAAGGCAGAAGGAGAAGGGGACCACAGAAGATGAGATGGTTGGACGGCATCACCAGCTTGGTGGAGAGGAGTTTGAGCAAGCTCCAGGAGTTGGTGATGGACGCCAGGGAAGCCTGGCATGCTGCAGTCTATGGGGTCAAAAAGAGTCAGACACGACTGAGTGACTGAACTGAACTGTGCTGAGTCAGAATGTTCTGGTTCATACGTGGGGGGGATTCAGTTTCCTCTCCTTTTGTGGGAGGAAGGGGTGCCCTCCCCTGCTGAAAAAGGCTTGTGGGATCTTAGTTCCCCAATCAGGGATTGAACCCAAGCACTGGCAGTGAAAGCGCCAAATCCTAACCACTGGACCCCCCAGGGAATTCCCTCCTCTCACTTTTAACATATTAGCAAAATAAGACTCTTGGAGACTGCTGTTTTCTCCCTCCAGTAATCACCCTAGAGCCATCACGGGCGCCCTTCTGATAAGCATGTGATGGGCATGATACTTTGGCAAACAATTTATTAACAGTGGAAGCCTGTTCTGTCTCCTGACTGCAGTGGGTTAGCTCACATGATCAGAGGCCACCAGGAGGTAGAGAAGAGAAGTTAGTCTAGCTCCAGCCTCTGAGACTGCAGGAAGAGATTCCACATGGCAGGCCCGGCACACACAGCCCTCAGCCTTCCCCAAAAGAGGGACAGACGCATATTATCTCTTGCTGCCTTGTGAGGAAGACATGGTCTCTGCTCCCAGTTGAATTGTGTCCCCTAAAAAAAGATATGTTGGGGGCTTCCCTGGTGGTCCAGTGGTTAAGAATCCACCTGTCAATGCCGGAGACACTCGTTTGAGCCCTGGTCCAGGAAGATCCCACATGCCACAGAGCAATTAAGCCCGTGCACCACAGCTACTGAAGCCCACGCTCTAGAGTCCGAGAGCCGTAGCTACTGAGCCCGAGCACTGCAACTACTGAAGCCTGCTTACCCAGAGCCCGTGCTCTGCAACAAGAGAGGCCACTGCATGAGAAACCTGCGCAGCACAGCTAGAGAGTAGCCCCTGCTCACTGCAACAGCTGCCTGCGTGCAGCGACAGACTCAGCACAGCCATGGAAAAGAAAAAAGCTGGAATCCTAACTCTCAGGATGTCAGTGTGTGGACTTAGTTGGAAACAGAGTCTTTGTAGATTTAAGCGGATTAAGATGAGATCCTTAGGGAAGGTCTGAGTCTCAAATGACTGGTGTCCATACAAGAAGGGGAAGTCTGGACACAAGAGACAAGCAGAGAGGGAAGACAGCATGAAGATGTAGGAAGCAGCTGTGTGAAGATAGAGACGGAGATGGGGGTGATGCAGTCACAAGCCAAGGCCAGCCGGAGCCCCCAGAAGCTAGACACTGCCCTCGCACCTTCAGAGGGAGCGCGGCCCAGCCTGTGCCTTTATTTCAGACTTCCGGCCTCCAGAACTGTCAGAGAAGAAATTCCTGTTGTTTAATGCTACACCGTTCATGGCACTTTGCTACACAGCCCCAGGATACTGACCTAGCAGGTAAAAGCCAAGTGCTCCTGAAGCAGCGGATCTTTTAGGTACCCCTGCGCACTCCTCTCCCATTGGGAGGGTCAACCCCTACTCTGGATAGCACACCCAGCCGGGGTCCTGCCACAGACAAAGAAGTGGACTTCTAGAAATGCCCTTTCCTCCACTTGCCATGCTGAAATCTGCCCATTTGACTCATCAGGGCATATTTTAATGCAAGGCTTCATCACCACGTGAACTCTAACACCAAAAACAGATCACCAAGACAGCACAGGGAACTCTGCTCAGTGTTACGTGACAGACTGGAGGGGCGGAGTTTGGGGGAGAATGGATACATGTATATGTATGGCTGAGTCCCTTCCTGTTCACCTGAAAATATCAGAAAACATCACAACATTGTTAAACAGCTATACCCCAATACAAAACAAAATGTTCCAAAGGAAAAAAAAAAAAAAGATTACAAAGAGACCCTGGTTATTTTTTCCATTTTCACCTCAGAAATCCTGTTTTTATCCTCACTAAAAGGTATGCCCAAATTTAGTGCTTTGCCTTTGTACATCTTCTGTTGGTTCCAAGCTCTTATAAAAAAAAAATGCTATGCCTTTGGGAAGCATTCCTGCCTTTTCTTGTGTTTTAAAACAGAAAATATGCTTGTTGCAAAAAGTATGTGAGATGAAAAACGAGAATCCCTAGTTTCTCTCCAATAGTTTGGTGTGGCTCTTTCCTGATATGTGTTTATATCTCTGTGCACACTCATACACATGTGCATTCACACACACACACACACACACACACACACAGGACTATCATTCACTCAACCAAATGTGTAGAGAGTTGATCCGAAGATTCCTGCTCTAGTGGGGTTTATCCTCTAGTGAGGGGACATTGCCAAGACATGATAAACACAATAAATAAGATATATAGTACATCAGGGGGAATAAGTGCAGGCATACCTTGGGGATACTGTGAGTTTGGTTCCCGACCACTGCAATAAAGCAAATATCACAGTAAAGCAAGTCACATGAAATCTGTTGGTTTCCCAGTACACATGAAAGTTATGTATACACTGTATAGTAGCCTGTTCATATATTGGGCTGTGTGGGTCAGAGGGTGTCTGTCATCATTACTCAATTCTGCTGTTGTAGCTCAGGCACTATGGAAACTAAGCTATTTACAAAAACAAGCGGCAGATCAGATTGGCCTATAGGAAATAGGCCCCGGGTTTAAATAATAGCCTGGAGATGATTATAGTGTATCTCAAAACAGCAAAGCCATTTTTTTAAGCCCAAGTTTTCTGCATGTTGCCAGCCTTTAGTTAACTGCGTATAAGAAGACATCAAAATAATTACCCCGGAGAAGAGAATGGCAGCCCACTCCAGTATCCTTGCCTGGGAAATCCCATGGACAGAGGAGCCTAGTGGACTCCAGTCCATGGGGTTGCAAAGAGTTGGACATGACTTACAGACTAAACAACTATATATATGTTAACTGAGTCACTTTACAGCAGAAATTAAAACAACATTGTAAATCAACTATTATTTCAATTAAAAAAATACTTGTTCCTCTTCTTCTAAAAAAAAAAAAAAATTACTCTTTTGGCCTAAAAAGAAGCTTTCTCAAAGTATGCATAGTATCTGGTCTAATAGTGAAAGTGAAAAGTGCAAGTGTTAGTGGCTCAGTCGTGTCTGACTCTTTGCGACCCCATGGACTGTAGCCCGCCAGGCCCCTCTGTCCATGGAATTCTCCAGGCAAGAATCCTGGAGTAGGTAGCCATTACTTCTCCAGGAGATCTTCCTAGCTCAGGGACTGAACCCAGTCTCCTGAATTGCAGGCAGATTCTTTATCATCTGAGTCACCAGGGAAACCCTAATAGTAATTTGTAGCAATATTTGAAAATCTGCCAGTATCCTTAATTAACAGAAGTAGATTTATATGTCTTATCTACATTTAAGTTGTTAAAATAGAAAACAAGATACTTGTTGTGTGCCTTCCATAAATGCATCCAGTAAATGGAGAAATAAACTGGGATAAAAGCTGTTTTGAGTTATATTTGGAAAGGAAAAAAATTTCTACTCATACACTTGTTACTCAAACTTGATTGTGTAAATTTCAAAAAATAAACCTTACATTACCTTCAAGTTATAAATTTCAGACAAACTTCAAAAATATGAATAAAAGCACTGAATGCCATTTATTTTAAAAATAAAGAGTGCAATAACATGATGTCTAAAAAACAACATACATATCTTAACTTTAAAATACCTGATTGCTAAAAAAAAAAAGCTCACCATCGTCTGAGCCTCCAGTGAGCTGTGATAGTAACATCAAAGATCACTGATCACAGATCCCCATAAGCAAATATAAAAATGATGAAAAAGTGTGAAATATTGCAAGAATTACCAAAATATAACATGAAGTGGTTATATCTCGGTGGGACCTTCAGGGCTTCTCTGGTGGCTCAAACAGTAAAGAATCCACTTGCAATGTGGGAGACCTGGGTTCAATCCCTGGGTTGGGAAGATCCCCTGGAGGAGAGCATGGCAACCCACACCAGTACTTTTGCCTGGAGAATCCCATGGACAGAGGATCCTGGTGGGCTACAGTCCATGGGGTCACAGAGAGTCAGACACAACTGAGAGACTAAGCACACAGCATGAAGTGAGCAAATGCTGTTGGAAAAATGGCTTCAGTAGACTTGCCCAATGCAAAGTGGCCACAAACCTCCAATTTGTGAAAAATCTTGTGCAGTATCTTCAAAGTACAATAAAATGAGGTATTCCTGCACAATTGTCCCTCAATATCCAAGGGGGATTGGTTTTAGGACCGCCATGGGTACCAAAACCTGCAGATGCTCAAGTCCCTTATATAAACTGGTGTAGCACAGTAAGCCCTCTTTATTGGTGGGTTCCACATCCTCAGATACAAAGAGCTGATCATATTGGGAAAAAGTAAAAACAACAATAGCAACAACATGGGTGAGGAGATCAAGGAATCAGAACAGCAGTTGTATCTCTTACTGAGTAGGTGGTGAGTTTTGCCATGGGAGTATCCAGGTGAAGTATGTTACAGGTAGAGGGAACAGCCAGTGCAAAGCCCCTGGGGTAAGACTGCTATGGCCAGACCAGGAGCCTTCAGGGGGTTTGGAGCAGAGGAGTGAGGACTATGCCATTTGCTTGCACCGTTTGGTGTGATATCACCCAGAGTTGGCAAACTAAAGCCCCCAGGGCCAAATCTAGCCTGCAGCCTGTTTTTATAAATAAAGTTTTATTGGCACACAATCACTCTCATTTATATATTGTCTGTGGCCGCTTTCATGCTCCAATTGCAGAGTCAAGGCATTGTGAATTTCCTGTATTGAAGCCCTTTCTGTTAAAAGACCTCAAGTGACTTCTGTTTCCTGCCTTAATCCCTGAGTGATACATTACGTTATGACGCGTAATAAACTGTGATACATCCATAGAACCAGAACACAATTTCCGCCACCCTCAAGGCTGAATAACATTCTCCCTCGTTGCAAAGATGTTCATGTCCTAATCCTCAGAACCTGTAAATATCAGGTTTATGATGAAATGGACTTTCCAGGTGTGATTATGTTAAAGATTTTGAGATGATGGTGAGATAATTCTGGATTCGCAGGTATATCCTAAAGGTAATCACAGGTAAGTGTCCTTCTCAGAGGGAAGCAGAGGGTACTCTCCCACAGAAATAGAAGAGGTCAGGAAGGGGTCATATGGCCAGGAACACAGGCAGCCTTAGAGGCTCAGAGAGTCAAGAACAAAAGTTCTCCCCTTGAGTCTTTCTAAGGACTCAGCCCTGCTTATACCTTGACTTAGCCTGAAGACACTATTTTCAGATTTCTTACAAGACTCTTACAAGACTGCAAGAGAATAAATATGTGTGATTTTAAGCTGCCAGACTGGTGGTCATTTGTTACAGCAGGTGTAGGAAACAAATACAGACTATCTCGCAGGTTTTTCTTGCACTGAACCCTATGTCATGTATCTTTCCATGTCAGCATACATAGCTTTCCTTTGCTCTTTTTTATCAACTTGCTGATATTGCATTGTGCAGAGGGGACCTTAATTACTTAACCACTCTCCCTCCTGATGGCCCTTTAAGCTGTCTCCAAGGTTTCACTGTTGCCTGTCCAACTCCTGGAAGTTTCTTCACAGCGTGGTACTCGAGCCTTCATTAACTGCATTTGGTCTCGTTTCCTCTTTTTGATTGATTAAAAATGACTCATGTGTGTTCCTGATGAAAAGGGCCCTGGAGATTATCTGCCCCCCCACCCACCACCCCACCCCACACTCTGCTCCCTCCGTGACATTGGCCTGGGACCAGTTCCCAAACAGCTCACTCAGCAGATGTCTGATGATTTCAGAAAGGGAAAGGGTCGCAGGTCACGTCCGTCAACTCTCTGCTGAGCCCCCTTAGGATCACGCCTGTGGCGTTGCCCATCAAAGCCAAGTTCAGAGCCTTGACCACACCATGACCACACGGGCTTCCATCTTTATCATCCCTTCCACAGTGGGCCAGCTCAACTTACAAACCAAACAAACATTTTCCTGTCAGCGCCACATTTGCCCCCGAAAAGCTAGAAGCTTCTGGCCTTCGGGTCCAGAGCTGACTTGGCCACGCGCCAGCCATTTGTGCAGTCACACGGCCGCCTCTGCATCTGCCTCCCAGAGCTGCCTTGAGAGGCACGGGAACACGAGGCCGTGGGGATCAATGTGCACAGATTTGGCATCAGGGACGAACAGGGTGGGGGCGCAGATCTGTGGAGGTGCAAGGTGGGGCCCAGCAGTGACTGAGCCAAAGCAATTTGCAATGATTCTGTAATTCCGAAGCAGAGCAGGACATGTCTTCAAGAATTCTGAAGACATTTTATGCAAAATGACTTGTCAAATTACATGATGACCTTCGAATTTGTTGTTGTTCAATCGCTAAGTCGTATCTCTTTTCGACCCCATGAACTGTAGCACACCTGGTTTCCCTGTCCTTCACTATCTCCCAGAGCTTGCTCAAACTCATGTCCATTGAGTCAGTGATGCCATCCGACCATCTCATCCTCTGTCACCCTCTTGTCCTTCTGCCCTCAATCTTTTCCAGCATCAGGGTTATTTATGTGCTGTCTTTTTTAACTGCCAGTGATTGGATCAGAGGGAAGTCACACAGGGGAAACATGATTTGGGGTACATCCTGATCTTTGTTTGTGAGCTGTTTCCTATGATGCTTTTCCACGTCCCACCCTCCACGGCCCTGAGCAATGTCTCTGCATCTCCTTTGACAGCAAAGCATCCAGGTGACACCTGACACCAAAGACCCTGTTTCCGAAGAAGATCATGTTCACGGGTTCCAGGGCAAGAATTAGGACTAGGATATAATTTTTGGCCGGGGGACATACTTCAACTCACTTACAGTGGCCAAGCTCTTTTTCCCTCCGATTTTCACAGCACTTACTACTTATTTATTTGACTGCATCAGGTCTTAGTTTAGGCATGCAGGATCTTTGCTGTGTCATGTGGGGTTTACTTGCAGCATGTGGACATGTGGGATCTTAGTTCCCCCACCAGAGGCTGAATCCCCGTCCCCTGCATTGTAAGGCGGATTCTTAATCACTGGACCACCAGAGAAGTCCCAGCGCTTACTTTTTTTTTTAACTGATGAAATTTTTATAACAGCAAATTAATCTCAATATTATGAAACAGATCCTTTATGGTTTCACAGGAAAAAAGAGATTTTTCTCTTAGAGATTTGTGTCTTAATCAAAGCAGTGTAGATTTAAGTTAGGAACTGAGCTATGCTATTATGATGTAGTGAATGATCAGCAGCTGACTTAAGCTACGATATGAAAGGCAGAGTTCAGTCCACGCACTAATACCAATCGAGGATTATAAAAAAAATTAAGAGGCTCACAGATTAGCACATCCAACTGAAAAATAGCTCCTTGTTTATCTTTCTTTTTTTCTGATGAGAACAAAAGAGTCAAGTTCTTTGCTTTGTGCCCAGACTCAAGGTTGCCACCCCGGGGAATCCTTGCAAGGACGTGCTTAGTCGCTCAGTCATGTCCGATTCTTTGCAACCCCGTGGACTGTAGCCTGCCTGGCTCCTCTGTCCATGGGAGTTCCCAGGCAAGAACACTGGAGTGGGGTGCTGTTTCCTTCTCCCTTGTGAGTACAAGGGGTTGCATGCCTCCACACTCCCAGGAAGAGATTGGGCACGAAAGGCTGCTGCAAAAAGCCTTCCAAGCTGAACGTGTGAGCAGGGAGCTGAAGAGAGGCATGTTGCTGAGGGGTATGGGGGAAGGAGGGTGGTGGGATCCTGGTTTTGATACTGGGCTGCTGGGGTCCCCTGGATATGGCCTCCTCATCTGAGGACTGGGGATAACAGTCGACCTTGCTCAAAGTAGTTATGAGAAGAAAGAAAAATGATGTGATTCATACCCGGTATGTGAGGTTCAACCACAGTCACAAAGGCCAACCATTGTTATTATTATTTAGGAAGGTTTTAGTATTTATTCATTGGCTGCACCATACTGCAAATGGGGTCTTAGTTCCCTGACCAGGGATTGAACCCCATGTTCTCTACGGAGGAAGGGTGGTGTCTTAACTACTGGACTTCCAGGGAAGCTCTAACCGTTATTATTATTAATGCCATTTTTGATGGTGGTAGTCTTTTTTTATGTCTGAGACTTTGTGGGGCCCCTTGGGGTCCTCAGCAGAACCATGGTTGGCTTACTCCACCAACTCGGATAAGCTATGAAGGGTACCTCAGAAAGGAATCTTGATTACGTGATGCTGAGTGAGAGAAGCCAGGCCCCAGAGCCCACGAGTTGCATGATTCCATTTACATGAAATATTCAGAGCAGGCAAGTCTATAGCGACAACAGATTAGTGGTTGCCAGGGGCTGTAGCGGGATCGGAGAGTGAATAACAGGTCTCCTTTTGAGATGATGGGGATGCCCTGAAAGTAGGTTAAGGTGATAATTGCATAACTGTAAAATACAAAAAACCCACTGAATTGTACATTTGGAATGAGTGAACTTCCTCTTTAAAAAAAATTTTATTACAAGGACCTACTCTATAGCACAAGGAACTCTGCTCAATGTTATGTGGCAGCCTGGATGGGAGGAGATTTGGGGGAGAATGGATACATGTGTAGGGATGGCTGAGTCCCTTTGCTGTCCCCCTGAAACTATCCCAACATTGTTAACTGGCTATGTGTGTGTGCTCAGTCGTGTCTGACTCTTTGCGACCCTATGGACTATACAGTCCGTGGAATTCTCCAGGCCAGAATACTGGAATGGGTAGCTGTTCCCTTCCTTAGGGGATCTTCCCAACCCAGGGATCGAACCCAGGTCTCCCGCATTGCAGGCATATTCCTTACCAGTTGAGCCACAAGGAAAGCCCATTAATCGGATATACTCTAACACAAAATAAAAAGTTTAATTAAAAATTTTTATTTTTGTTGAAGTTTAGTAGATTCACAATGTTGTGTTAGGTGTACAGCAAAGTGATTCAGTTTTACGTACACACAGGTATCTTTTTTTTCCTCAGATTCTTTCCTTTTATAGGTTATTATAGAATATTGAGTATACTTCCCTGTACTACACAGTATGTACTTGCTGGTTATCTGTTTTATATATAGTAGTGTGTATATCAGAGAAGGCAATGGCACCCCACTCCAGTACTCTTGCCTGGAAAATCCCATGGACGGAGGAGCCTGGTAGGCTTCAGTCCATGGGGTTGCGAAGAGTTGGACACGACTGAGCGACTTCACTTTCACTTTTCACATTCATGCATTGGAGAAGGAAATGGCAACCCACTCCAGTGTTCTTGCCTGGAGAATCCCAGGGACGGGGGAGCCTGGTGGGCTGCCGTCTCTGGGGTCGCACAGAGTCGGACACGACTGAAGCGACTTAGCAGCAGCAGCAGTGTGTATACGTTAATCCCAAACTCCCTCTTCCCTTCCCCTTTGGTAACTATAGGTTTGTTTTCTATGTCTGTGAATCTGCTGTATTTCTGTTTTGCACGTCAGTTTATTTGTATCGTTTTTTAGATTTTTGTTTATTGATTTGGGGTCTTCCTCGCTGCTGGCGCTCTCTCTCTAGTTGTGACGGGAGTTGCCCGCCCTTCGTTGTGCTCGGGCTTCTCACTGCGGGGCCTTCTCTGGTTGTGGAACGTGGGCTCTAGGCACTCGGGCTTCAGTTACTCTTGCTTTCGGGCTCCGGGGCACAGGCTCAGAAGTTGTGGCACGAGGGCTTAGTTGCCCTCTGAAATCTTTCTGAACCGGGGATCAAATCCATGTCCCCTGCATTGGCAGGTGGGTTCTACATCAATAGACCACCAGGGAAGTCCTGTATCATTGTTAAAAGATTCCACATGTAAGCAATATCATAGGGTACATGTCTTTGCCTGACGTCATTTAGAATGATAATCTCTAGATCCATCCATATTGTGGCAAATGACATTATTTCATTCTTTTCTATGGCTGAGTAATACTCCATTGCATAACTATACCATATCTTCTTTATCCATTCATCAGCTGATGGACATTTCGGTTGCTTCCATGTCTTGGCTATTGGAAATTGTGCTGCTACGAACATTGGAGTGCATGTATCTTTTCAAATTACAGTTTTCTCAGACATATGCCAAGGAATGGGATTGCTAGATCGTACAATAGCTCTATTTTTAGTTTTTTGCGACTTCACTCTCAATTTTCACTTTCATGCATTGGAGAAGGAAATGGCAACCCACTCCAGCGTTCTTGCCTGAAGAATCCCAGGGACGGAGGAGCCTGGTAGGCTGCCGTCTATGGGGTTGCACAGAGTCGGACACGACTGAAGCGACTTAGCAGCAACAGCAGCAGCATACTGTTCTCCATAGTGGGTGCACCAATTTACATTCCTACCAATAGTGTAGAGTGTTCCTTTTCCTCTATAGCACCTCCAGCATTTATTATTTGTAGATTTTGTGAAGATGTCCAAGCTGATCAGTGTGAGGTGATAACTCACTGTGGTTTTGATTTGTGTTTCTATAATAATTAGCAATGTCAAGCATCTTTTCATGTGCCTTTTGGCCATCTGTATGTCTTTTTTGGAGAAATGTCTATTTAGATCTTCTGCCCATTTTTTGATTGGTTTGTATGAAAAGGGAAAAAGATACGACATTGAAAGATGAACTCCCCAGGTCAGTAGATGCCCAATATGCTACTGGAGAAGAGCAGAGAAATAGCTTCAGAAAGAATGAAGAGGCTGAGCCAAAGTGAAAACAATATCCAGTTGTGGAGGTGACGGGTGATGGAAGTAAAGTCCAATGTTGTAAAGAACAATATTTTATAGGAACCTGGAATATAAGGTCTATCAATCAAGGTAAATTGGAAGTGGTCACACAGGAGATGGCAAGAATGAACATGGCATTTTAGGAATCAGTGAACTAAAATGGACAGGAATAGGCGAATTTAATTCAGATAACCATTATATCTACTACTGTGGGCAAGAATCCCTTAGAAGAAATGCTATAGCCCTTATAGTCAACAAAGGAGTCTGAAATGCAGTACTTGGGTGCAATCTCAAAAATGACAGAATGATGTCTGTTCATTTCCAAGGCAAACCATTCAATATCACAGTAATCTAAGTCTATGCCCCAACCACTAATGTTGAAGAAGCTGAATGGTTCTATGAAGACCTACAAGACCTAGAACTAACACCAAAAAAGATGTCCTTTTCATCATAGGGGGCTGGAATGCAAAAGTAGGAAGTCAAGAGATCCCTGGAGTAACAGGAAGTTTGGCCTTGGAGTGCAAAATGAAGCAGGGCAAAGGCTAACAGACCTTTGCCAAGAGAACACACTGCTCATAGCAAACACCCTCTTCCAACAACACAAGAGAAGACTCTACACATGGACATCACCAGATGGCCAACACCAAAATCAGATTGATTATATTCTTTGCAGTTGAAGATGGAGAAGCTGACTGTATGTCAGCAAAAAAAAGACCAGGAGCTGACTGTGGCTTAGATCATGAACTCCTTATTGCCAAATTCAGACTTAAATTGAAGAAAGTAGGGAAAACCACTAGACCATTCAGGTATGACCTAAATCAAATCCCTTATGATTATCCAGTGGAAGTGACAAATAGATTTAAGGGATTAGATCTGATAGACAGAATGCCTGAAGAACAATGGATGGAGGTTTGTGACATTGTATAGCAGGCAGT
Organism: Bos javanicus; assembly: GCF_032452875.1. Classification (NCBI taxonomy): domain Eukaryota; kingdom Metazoa; phylum Chordata; class Mammalia; order Artiodactyla; family Bovidae; genus Bos; species Bos javanicus. Next base: position 6,096,938 of record NC_083874.1, read on the forward strand.
GATCAAAATCATCCCCAAGAAAAAGAAATGCAAAAAGGCAAAATGGTTGTCTGAGGAGGCCTTACAAATAGCTGAGAAAAGAAGAGAAGTGAAAGGCAAAGGAGAAAAGGAAAGATGTATCCATGTGAATGCAGAGTTTCAAAGAAGAGAAAGGATAGAAAAGAAAGCCTTCCTAAGTGATCAATGCAAAGAAATAGGGGGGAAAATAGAGTGGGAAAGACTAGAGATCTCTTCAAGAAAAGTAAGAGATAAGAAGGAAACATTTCATACAAAGATGGGCACAATAAAAGACAGAAATGGTATGGACCTAACAGAAGCAGAAGATATTAAGAGGTGGCAAGAATACACAGAAGAACTATATAAAAAAGGTCTTCACGACCCAGATAATCATGATGATGTGATCATTCAACTAGAGCCAGATATCCTAGAGTGCAAAGTCAAGTGGGCCTTGGGAAGCATCAATATGAACAAAGCTAGTGGCTGTGACGGAATTCCAGCTGAGCTATTTCAAATCCCAAAAGATGATGCTGTTAAAGTGCTGCACTCAATATGCGAGCAAATTTGGAAAACTCAGCAGTGGCAGCAGGAATGGAAAAGGTCAGTTTTCATTCCAATCCCAAAGAAAGACAATGCCAAAGAATGCTCAAACTACTGCACAATTGCACTCATCTCACACGCTAGCGAAGTAATGCTCAAAATTCTCCAAGCTAGGCTTTAACAGTATATGAACTGAGCACTTCCAGATGTTCAAGCTGAATTTAGAAAAGGCCAATGAGCCAGAGATCAAATTGCCAACATCCACTGGATCACCGAAAAAGCAAGAGAGTTCCAGAAAAACATCTACTTCTGCTTCACTAACTACACTAAAGCCTTTGATGGACAGGGAGGCCTAGCGTGCTGCAGTCCATGGCGTCACAAAGAGTCAGAGATGACTGAGCGGCTGAGCTGAACTGATGAGCCGTTTGTGTATTTTGAAGATCAGTCCCTTGCTGGTCGCGTCATTTGCAAATATTTTCTCATTCTGTCAGTTGTCTTTTCGTCTTGTTTATGGATCCCTTTGCTGTGCAAAAGCTTTTAAGTTTAATTCGGGCCCCTTTGTTTATATTTGTTTTCATTTCCATTACTCTAGGAGACGGGCCCGAAAAGATCTTGCTGCAGTTGTGTGGATTTGACTGTGTGGATCACAACAAACTGGAAAATTCTTCAAGAGATGGGAATACAAGACCACCTGACCTGCCTCCTGAGAAATCTGTATGCAGGTCAAGAAGCAACAGTTAGAACCAGACGTGAAACAACAGACTGGTTCCAAATTGGGAAAGGAGTACATCAAGGCTGTATACTGTCACCCTGCTTATTTAACTTCTATGCAGAGTACATCATGCAAAATGCTAGGCTGGATGAAGCACAAGCTGGAATCAAGACTGCTGGGAGAAATATCAATAACCTCAGATATGCAGATAACATCACCCTTATGGAAGAAAGTGAAGAGGAACTAAAGAGTCTCTTGATGAAGGTGAAAGAAGAGAGTGAAAAAGCTGGCTTAAAACTCAACATTCAAAAAACAAAGATCATGGCATCCGGTCTCTTCACTTCATGACAAATAGATGGGGAAACAATGGAAACAGTGACAGACTTTATTTCTTGGGCTCCAAAATCACTGCAGATGGTGCCTGAAGCCATGAAATTAAAAGATGCTTGCTCCTTGGAAGTAAAGCTATGACAAACCTAGACAGTGTATTAAAAAGCAGAAACATTGCTTTGCCGACAAAGGGCCCTATAGTCAAGGCTATGGTTTTTCCAGTGGTCATGTATGGATATGAGAGTTGGACCATAAAGAAAGCTGAGCACTGAAGAATTGATGTTTTTGAACTGTGGTTTTGGAGAAGACTCTTGAGAGTCCCTTGGACTGCAAGGAGATCCAACCAGTCAATCCTAAAGGCAATCAGTCCTGAATAGTCACTGGAAGGACTGATGCTGAAGCTGAACCTCCAATACTTTGGCCAGCTGATGTAAAGAGCTGACTCACTGTAAAAGACCCTGATGCTGGGAAAGACTAAAGGCAAGAGGAAAAGGGGATGACAGAGAATGAGATGGTGGGATGGCATCACCAACGTGATGGACATGAGTTTGAGCAAGTTCTGGGAGTTGGTGATGGACAGGGAGGCCTGGTATGCTGCAGTCCATGGGGTCACAAAGAGTCGTAGATGACTGAGCAGCTGAACTGAACTGATGAGCTGTTTGTGTATTTTGAAGATCAGTCCTTTGTTGGTCGCGTCATTCGCAAATATTTTCTCTCATTATGTCAGTTGCCTTTTCATTTTGTTTATGGATCCCTTTGCTGTGCAAAAGCTTTTAATTCAGGCCCCTTTGTTTATGTTTGTTTCCATTTCCATTACTCTAGGAGACCCCCAAAAGATCTTGCTGCAATCTATGTCAAACAGTGTTGTGCCTATATTTTCCTCTAGAGTTTTGTAGTATGTGGTCTTACATTCAGGTAACCCGCCTGCCAACGCTGGAGACATAAGAGAAGTGAGTTCAATCTCCAGATTGGGAAGATCCCCTGGTGGAGGTCATGGCAACCCATGCCAATTTTCTTGCATGGAGGATCTTGTGGACAGAGAAGCCTGGCAGGCTACAGTCCTTGGGGTTGCAGAGTCAGACACAACTGAAGTGACTTAGGAGGCAAGCACACAGAGGCAGCAGCAGGGTAAGGCCTAACCCTGTAGCTGAGACCCGCTGGAGACGAGGCGGGTGAGGCGGGACCAGCTGCGGGAGGCAAGCGTGAACCATCTGGCTCACAGGACAGTGGGAGGCTGAGTGTTCAGGCTCGGGTGGGCCATGGGCTTGGGAGCCAGGATGCTGAGGGAGCCTCAGAAGGTGTCCAGAAAAGCACAATGAACTGTTTCCTGCAAAGCAGCCCTCCTGGGAGCTGGTCCGTCCTGCTCCCACGCTGTCTGTGTCAAACCTGGGAAGCCACCCACCACACCACAGGAAGAGGTGTCCTCTTCAGACCATGGACTACACGCTGGGCTTGGGCTGGCTTTACATTTGGGTTTTGGTCCCCCCTGGTGCCCTGGGATGTGAGCTCTGGTCTCCGAGGTTCTGGAACTCACCTGTCAAAACAGATCTTCATAATGAGCTGCTGAAAGTTGGATTAACCTGGTGCGTCTTTAAACACTCTGCTCTCTGGCCTGGTAAATGGGGTCCATAGTACTTGATGAGAGAAAGGAAGAATGGGAAGGAGCAGTCACCTTACCTAGGGAGTGTCCGCACATATTCACCTCATCTGGGACTGTCTAACTTCACTTAGGGACTGTCTACCCCTGCCCACCTCACCTGGGGGCTGTCTACACCTGCCCACCTCACCTGGGGGCTGTCTACACCTGCCCACCTCACCTGGGGGCTGTCTACACCTGCCCACCTCACCTGGGGGCTGTCTACACCTGCCCACCTCACCTGGGGGCTGTCTACACCTGCCCACCTCACCTGGGGGCTGTCTACACCTGCCCACCCCACCTGGGGGCTGTCTACACCTGCCCACTTCACCCAAGGGGCCGTGTCTCTGTCCCCCCCCAACTGGGGACTGCGTCAGAGGTGCTGTTGGCCCAGGGACTATCTCAGGCTCTGCCCCCTGCAGACTCAGTCTCCTGCACAGTGAGGTGAGTCCACCCACAGAGGAGTGGGTGCTTGGAACTGCTGGTGATCCGGTGACTCTTTAGTTCCTTCCTGGCCCAGGGTGTGTCCAGAACTTTCCTGGCACCGAGCTGGCATCTTCCCCAGGACAGAAACAGCCTGACTGGCAGGGCCAGGGCATTCACAGTGGCACTTTTATTTCCAGCCTGTTTGCCCAGAAGGGAGAACCAGCCAGGATGCCCATGTGGGGCTGGATAGTCTGGCCCTCAGTTTTCTCCTCCATCAAACTTCAGAGCAAGGATGCCATCTGAAGCGGGTTCCTGCTCTCACTTCTCAGGATCTTCCAAGAATGAATGATTAAGCCCAGGTCGAAGTCCAGGGGACAGACAAAGGTGCCAGCCACCTAGATGCCAGTGCCTAGAGGAGTCTGACCCTGGGCCATGCCGAGGGCTCTGGTGCTGGTAAGAAGGGCTGCAGGTGATGCCCTCCACTCCTCCCAGGACAGATCCAATGCCTCTGCATGGCGATCTTCCTGAAAATGTGTAGCCCTGGGTGATGCAAATGGGTGTGGACAGCCCCCAGGTCAGGTGGGCAGGTGCACACAGCACATGTTACGGGGACTCATTCGGAGGCATAGTTGCCCAGTTGGGGGAGTCCCCCAGGAGGGGCTTAGCAACTGTATTGCTGAACCCTATTCGCTGAACCCAGGGTAGGAAAGACACAAACTAAGAGGCTGGAAGGAGACTTGAGGAGCCATAGAAACTGCAGACACGGCACGACAGCCATAACACAGGCTCCCTCCTGGCTGACGCAGCGGTCATAACATAACCATGGTGGCGGTGGTTTTGTCGCTAAGTCGTGTCCGACTCTTGTGATCCCATGGACTGTAGCCTGCCAGGCTCCTCTGTCCACGGGATTCTCCAGGTGAGAATACTGGAGTGGGTTGCCATTTCCTTCTCCAGGGGATCTTCCCAACCTAGGAATCGAACCCAGGTCTCCTGCACTGAAGGCAGATTCTTTACCGACTGAGCTACAAGGGAAGCCCTAACATAACCATAATGTAGCTATAATGTAGCCTTAATGTAACCTCATATAACACAACCATGATGTTGCTTCAGTGCAGCCCCAGCGTAGCAGCAGCCAGCGCTTTCATGGTGAAGTTCATACAGGCGTACCACACAAAGCAGCTCAGGGCCAAGCGGGTACCCTGTGCCATGCGTGTGCGGTGCCATAAGAGATCTCAGCCACAGCACTATTGTGCAAAGTCATTGTTTACAAAACAGGGGGCGAGAGTGTGTAAGAGGGTGGGTCGAGAGAGCCTGACTGCTGCCATCTTGTTAAGGAACCCACAACAATGCTAAAGCACCTGGACAGTACGTGAAAGGAAGAAGGAGCCGCAGGGGTATACACGGTGCATCAGTATGGGCGCCCCCACCCCCGGACGCAGGTGGCCCACAGGGGGATGCCAGGGGTCTGCCCCAGTGACAGTGCGGCTGTGTTCAGGCCCCAAGGGAGAGAGTCGAGCGTCTGATGATGATGAAGGATGTGTCTTTTGCTCTGAAGATGAAAACCCGGGAAACTGTGGTTTCCAGGAAATGATTCTGGGGACATACAACCAGACATTTCTGCTCTGAGGCTGCAATGGGTGCTCAGAAGTGCAGGCGACATCCCTGCAGGCCCTCAAGGCCATATGGATTCTGCCACAGCTGACCTGAGAACTGATGGGCCAGATGTGGCTTGCCTGGGGACTGCCTGCCCGTTACTGCCCTCCAGCTCCAGGGAGATGGGATGGATCCTGTTGGGCCAGGAGAGGAGCCTGGCTCGATCTCTGGGTCCCTCCACCCCAAGATGGCAACTGGACGCGTCCCCTCACCATTTCCTCATGCTACTTGGAGTGGGCAGGAGCTCCTTCCTGTCGACAGGACCGTGTGTGCCATTTCTGAGGCACACAGGAGCATCTGGGACAGCTGGATTCTCCCAAACCCAAAGTGGACGGAGTCGAAATGTACACTGCAGACCCCTTTGTCCTGCTAGCTCTGAGATGCTTCTGCTTCCTTGCAAAGTCTTGGCCCCGCATCCCATTCTCCTGCGTCTCCATTTTTAATGTATCTTTAATTTTTATTTTTGACTGTGGCTATGCGGCATGTGGGATCTTAGTTCCCTGACCAGGAATCAAACCCACGCCACCTGTAGTAGAAGTGTGGTAGAAGTGTAGAGTCTTAACTACCGGGCCACCAGGGAAATGTTCCCTGTTTTAAAAATGTAACGGAACATAGCTAACATTTTCTAATAACTAAACAGAGTATCACCTTTAAAAATTGTGTGAAAATAATTTGAGAAACTGAAGCAGAAAATGAAACAGCAACAAATAAAATTATGTGCGTTCTAAACATCCAGAAAAGCATGTTTCTATTTTTATAAGCAGATTGATTGAGGTATACCTGACATTCTGCACGTATGTGAAGTATTTAGCTGTTTTTTTGTAATTAGCCATTTAAAATTTTGATTCATTAATTTTTTTGCTGCACTGGATCTTTGTTGCCTCGAGGACTTTTCTCTAGCTGCAGTGAGGGGGGCTACTCTTTGTTTTGGTGCATGGGCTTCTCACTGCCGTGGCTTCTCTCGTTGCAGAGCACGGGCTCTCGGGCACGCGGGCTCACTAGCTGAGGCTCCCAGGCTCTAGAGCACAGGCTCAGTAGTTGCGATGCATGGGCTCAGTTGCCCCACAGCGAGTGGGATCTTCCTGGACTAAATCATGATCATATCATGTCTCCTGCATTGGCAGGCAGATTCCTTACCACTGGACAACCAGGGAAGCCCTTAACTAGCCAAGTGTGGATACATATACTGGCCCGTGGACCTATAACCACAGTCGAGACAGTGAACACAACCATCACCCCTCTAAGTCCCTCAGGACCTAAAAGAAAACTGTCTTCTGTCCTCTACTCAGCACTTCTGACACCAAACATATGGGTTTTCCACACTAACAATTCTTTTTCTTTTACCATTATTTTTTAAGAAGTAAGCTGTGTTTTTATTTATTGTATTTTTATTCAAGTATGCTGATTTACACTGTTGTGTTAATTACTACTGTACAGCTAAGTTATCCAGTTACACTCGTGTGTGTGCTCACTCAGTTGTGTCTGACTCTTTGTGACTCTCTGGGCTGTAGCCCACCAGGATCCTCTGTCCATGGCATTTTTCAGGCAAGAATACTGGAATGGATTGCCATTTCCTTCTCCAGGGGAGCTTCCCAACAAAGGGATCGAACCTGTGTCTCCTGTAGGCAGATTCTTAATTGCTGAGCCAGCAGGGAACATATGCACATTTTAAAACATTATTTTCCATTATGGTTTATCATAGGATATTGAATATAGTTCCCTGTATGGTAGAGTAGGACTTTATTGTTTATCCATCTTATAAATGCAACTTTACATTCGAGACTTCCCTGGTGGTCCAGTGGCTAAGATATCATGCTTCCAATTCAGGGGGCCCAGATTCAATCTCTAATCAGGGAACTAGATCCCACATGCTGCAACTGAAAAAAAAAAAAAAAAGAAGACCCTACATGTCACAACTGAGATCCGGCAGAGCCAAATAAATAAATACATATTTTTTTAAAAAGCTTACATCTGCTAACCTCAACCTCCTGTTCCACACCACCCCCAGCGCCCTTCCCCTTGGCCACCACCAGTCTGTCCACAGTATGATTCAACGCTAACTCCGCAGAGTTAGTGTAAACCCCACAGTAGAGCGCTCAGTTGCACAAGACCATCCCCATTTTCCATGCCAGGGCCAAGGCCGGGCCTCCAGGACTTCTGAAGGACCTGAAATACATCGTGGATTTCAAAGATCCCTTTCTCGGCTTCAATGCTTTGCTAGAATGGCTCATAGAACTCAGGAAAGAACATTCCTTGTTGTTACTGTTTTTGTTTGTTTGTTTGTTTTTAATAAAGTGTAGGACTCAGGGACAGCCAGACAGAGGAGACACACAGGGCAAGGTTTGTGGGAAGGTACGTGGCGCTTCCATGCTCTCTTCGGACACATCACCCTTCCAGCACCTCCACGTGTTCACCAACCCAGGAGCTCTCTGAACGCGGCCCTTCTGGGTTTCTATGGAGGCTCCGCGACATAGGCATGACTGACTCATCGTTGGTTTTTAGTGATTCAGCGTCAATCTCCAGTCCTTCTCTCCCTGGAGGTCAAAGGGGTGGAACCGAAAGATCCGACTCTCCAGTCACGTGGTTCATTTCCAAGGCAACCAGCCCTCATCCTCAGGTGCTTTCCAGAGGTCATCTCAGCACCTGAAATTCAGGTGTGATTGAAAAGGGATTATTTTAGGATTTCCCTAGCGGTCCAGTGGATAAGGATCCACCTGCCAATGCAGGGGACATGGGTTCAATTCCTGGTCCGGGGAGAGTCCACACGCCACAGAACAATTAAGCCCATATGCCACAACTACTGCGCACAGAACAACTAAGCCCGAGCACCACAACTACTGAGCCTGTGCTCTAGAGCCCAGAGCCATAACTACTGAGCCCACGCACTGCAACTTCTGAAGCCTTATAGCCGGTGCGCCGCAACGAGAGAAGCCATCGCAGTGAGAAGCAAAGCTCCCCATCTCCCACAGCCGGAGAAAGCCTGCTCTGCAGCAATGAAGACTCAGCACGGCCGTAAATATACAAACAGAATTTTAAAAAATCTGACGTTATTCTTTTTTAAAGAAAAGGGTGTAAACAATAAAAGACACTTTTCTATTTCAGAAACGGGACTGAAACCAAATATTTTAGCAAAATATGTTCCTGTTGCTCTTATCACTTAGGAAACAACATCGGGTTTAGGAGCTGTGCTCCTGAACAGGTATATATTTCTTATTACATTATAGTAACTAAAAAATAACAGAACACTTCCTAATCCCTCCTGCCTGTCCCTCCCCCTCTTTCTCAAGCAGCCACTTTGGGTCACTATAGTTTGCATTTTCTATAAGTGGAACTTTATAATATGTACTCTTTGTCTTCTTTCAATCAGCATTATTATTCTGAGATTTGTCCACGTCATTGCATGTGTCCGTATATCTTTCCTTTTCATTGCCTCAGGGATTGTGTTCCACAGGGTGAACATGATTCCTTTCTATCAAGTGCTTTCCACATGCCAGACAAGGTCCCAGTGAGTTGAATCTGCAAATTGAGTTTTAATCCCCAAATTGATCTGAAAGGAAGTGTTGTGATCTCCACTTGACAGCCGAGGTAATTAAAAGACTCAGCTTTTCCCAGCTTACACAGCTGGTAAATGCAAGAGTCAGAATTTGAACTTACGTCTGGCTCCAAAATTCACTTGCTCCACTGGACGTCTGCTCTGTGCATAATAAGAATAGGAAAGTTTTATTTGAGCCAGACTAAGGACCAGCCCATGGAGAAGGCAATGGCAACCCACTCCAGTACTCTTGCCTGGAAAATCCCATGGATGGAGGAGCCTGGTGGGCTGCAGTCCATGGGGTCGCTAAGAGTCAGGCACAACTGAGTGACTTCACTTTCACTTTTCACTTTCCTGCATTGGAGAAGGAAATGGCAACCCACTCCAGTGTTCTTGCCTGGAGAATCCCAGGGACGGGGGAGCCTGGTGGGCTGCCGTCTCTGGGGTCACACAGAGTCGGACACGAGTGAAGTGACTTAGCAGCAGCAGCAAGGACCAGCCCAGAAGTCATCTTTCCAGATCACTCTGAGAAGCTGCTCGGGAGAAGCAGGGTTTTCAGCACAGTTTTCATATCTTGAAAGAACAAAAAACATTAAACAAGTCAGGGTTACATTTCTTTAGTGGTCCAAAATAAAGAACAGGCTAGCACGCACACAGCGAGTAGGCATGGCCGGGCACCTGGGAACGGAGTCTTATCATCAGAGGAGGACTAGCACTGTCACTCCAGGAGAAGGGGCATTTAATCTTTATTTTCTATCGTGGACATTCTTTACTTCCGGTCAACGTGGCCTTTCCTTAAATAAATAAAGCGGATGTACAATGTATGTGAGCTTCCCTGGTGACACTACTGGTGAAGAATCTGCCTGCTGATGCAGGAGACGAAGGAGATGAGGGTTAGGTCCCTGGGTGGGGAAGGTCCCCTGGAGGAGGAAATGGCACTCCACTCCAGTATTTTCGTCTGGAGAATCGCACAGACAGAGGAGCCTGGCAGGCTACAGTCCATGGGGTCACAAAGAGTCGGACACCTGAACACACACATAATGTATCTATGATAGGCCACGAACAGGCTAGTTTAGTTAGCATAAAATTCAAGTTAACTTATGCATAAGGCAGAATGACTTCACTATATCCCAATATGTGAATTTTTTATTTTTTAAAATCAAGACCCTCTGGAATCCTGGCCACGCTGAGTGTTCTGGGTTCCTCAGCAGCAAGATGCATTTTTTTTTTCTTTCTCGTCTTTTCTCTTTTTCTTTCTCTTTTCTTTTTCTTTCTCTTCTATGTTTTTTAAAAAACATTTATTTGGCTGCCTCGGGTCTTGTTTGCAGCATGCAACATCTTCCTTGCATCATATGGGATTTTTCACTGTGGTACAGAGACCAGAGTACAGGGGTTCAGTTGTTGTGTCGAGTGGGCTTAGTTGCTGCACAGAATGTGAGCTCTTAGTTCCTTGACCAAGGTTTGAACCCACATCCCCTGCATTTCAGGGCAGACTTTTTTTTTCTTTGATAGCTTCGTTGGTAAAGGATCCACCTGCAATGCAGGAGACCCTGGTTCGATTCCTGGGTCAGGAAGATCCACTGGAGAAGGGATAGGCTACCCACTCCAGTATTCTTGGGCTTCCCTGGTGGCTCAGGTGGTAAAGAATCCACCTGCAATGTGGCAGGCTTGGGTTCGATCCCCTGGAGAAGGAGATGGGTACTGACTCCAGTATTCTGCCCTGGAGAATTCCATGGACTAGTCCATGGTGTTGCGAAGTCAGACAGGACTGAGCGACTTTCACTTTTTTTTTTCAAAATTATTTCTAATCAGACACTTCTGTTTTGCATGTACTCTAAAGATACACCGTTCCTGCTTTTCCTTCTTTATTAAAAGATACCCACAGGAAATAAAACCTCTGAACTGGCCTTCTCTGAATACTGTGGGGTGATTCTTAACCACTGGACCACCAGGGAAGTCCCTTCTCTTTTCTTTAATGGAGAAGAGATTCACACATACCATAAAGGTAACCGTTTTAAAGGGAACAATTCAGTTTCATTCAATATATTCAAGAAGCTGTACAACTCTCATCTCTGTCGGGTTCTAGAACATTTTTTCACTACCCTGCCCCTGTACCTATTAGCAGTAACTTCCCCTGAATCCTGAAAGCAGCCAGCAATCAAATTGCCAGTACGACCCCCTCCCCAGGGCATCTGTCCCTGTTGGCAAGGTCAAGGTGTGCCTGCCTACCTCACTCCCCCTCACCCCCACCCTGGCAGGGTGCCCAGCGGGTATGGGTGGGAAAAGGTGCCCAGGCTCTGTGAGTGGAGGTCTCCCGCCCCCTGCCCGATGCATGACCAGAGCTAGGGAGGAAATCCTTTCTCCTGCCTTGGGGCTTCCACTTCCTAAGGATCTCCTGTGTCTGCAGAGCCCTGCTGGCCCAGAGCCAGCTCTCCTGCTCGGCACAGACCATCTCCTGTGGCCTGTCCAGGTTCCAGTGATGCTGAAATCTCAGCCTATTTTCCTGCTGAAGCAAGCACAGCCTGTCACTCTTGGAACAGCACGATGGAGAAAAACTGCGGCCTCCCGTGGCGGGGGCCGGGGGTGGGGGTGGGGGTGGACAGAAGCCATTCCCAGCACAGGGACGCAGAGCCAGGATAGACTTTTAGATCCAAATTTTCAAAGCAAATTCAGCAGCGCCGTCTGGGGCTTCAGGTTGCTGCCCAAGAGGCACGCAGGGCCAGAGGGTGGCCACAGCGCCAGACCCTGCCACACTCTGGCAGAAGATCATGCCTGGAGCTTATTTTTATTTTTCTACATTATGAAAGCATGATAACACATTTCCAGGAGACTTTGGAAGTACAGAACTAGGTTCCATATACTACAATTATTTTTTTAAGTAGATGATTTTTAGCGGGAATTTCAATATCAAACTCTCAAACATTAATAGAATGAATATACAGAGAATTAGAAGGATATATGGAGCTTCATTTTCTTGAGTAACTGATTTAGTGAGAGATTTCATACATTTCACCCATTTTCTTAAAAAATGGAATTTAAAAAAATATTTATTTATTTATTTATTTTGGCTGTGCCAGGTCTTAGCTGTGGCATGGGGAATCTTTGATCTTTGTTGGGGCATGACTTTTTTTTTTTTTTCAATTGTGGCAGGCAGATCTTTAGTTGTGGCTTGTGGGATCTAGTTCCCTGACTGGGGATGGAACTCCGGGTCCTTGCCTTGGGAGCACAGAGTCTTATGCACTGGACCACCAAGAAAGTCCACAATTCACCCATTTTAAAGGGCCCAATTTAATGGTTTATAGTATATCCCCAGAGTTAGGCAATCCCCACCAGAGCCCATTTTAGAACATTTCTATCACCCCATAAAGGGCTTCCCCGGTGGCTCAGATGGTAAACTGCCTGCTATGCCCTGGGTCGGTAAGATCCCCTGGAGGAGGGCTTGGCAACCCACTCCAGTATTCTTGCCTGGAGAATCCCCAAGGACAGAGGAGCCTGGTGGGCTACAGTCCCTGGGGTCACCAAGAGTCGGATATGACTGAGCAACTAACACACACTTCATTCCAAAAAGAGACCCCATGGCCATGAGCAGTTACTTCATGTCCCCTCCCACAGCAGCCGCACCCCCACCCCTGCTCCAAGCCACTAATCTGCTTTCTGTCGTCTCTGTGAAATTTGTTTTGAATAAAATGTTTTTATTTTAATGTGACTGCAAAGAGAACAAAACTTCCCAAAGTTCTCTTTTAACATCCAAAAGTCATGAAAATATTAGATTTTATTGGTCCTGCCAATAAAGCACCCCACAAAATGTGCTACAGAAGTTTGTTCATAAAACACATCTTTCCCCTCATCAAGCTAAGACTCTTTAGTTAAAGGGTGGCAGCAGATATGAGGACCCTAGTATATAATAATATAGAACCTAGGACCCTATATTATGATTAACCATCCATAACTAATAATATAAACAGCGTCTCTGTGGATTTGTCTTTTCTGGATATTTCACATCAATAGAATCATACACTGTCTGTCTGTGTCTGACTTCCTCCTCTCAGCATGATGTTTTTCAAGTTCATCCAGGTATTAGCATGTGTCAGTGCGTCATCCCTTTTTTATGGCTGAGTAATATTGGAAGGAAAGTTATGACCAACCTAGACAGCATATTCAAAGGCAGAGACATTACTTTGCCAACAAAGGTTCGTCTAGTCAAGGCTATGGTTTTTCCAGTGGTCGTGTGTGGATGTGAGAGTTGGACTGTGAAGAAGGCTGAGCGCTGAAAAATTGATGCTTTTGAACTGTGGTGTTGGAGAAGACTCTTGAGAGTCCCTTGGACTGCAAGGAGATCCAACCAGTCCATTCTGAAGATCAGCCCTGGGATTTCTTTGGAAGGAATGATGCTAAAGCTGAAACTCCAGTACTTGGGCCACCTCATGTGAAGAGTTGACTCATTGGAAAAGACTCTGATGCTGGGAGGGATTGGGGGCAGGAGGAGAAGGGGATGACAGAGGATGAGATGGCTGGATGGCATCACTGACTTGATGGACGTGAGTCTGGGTGAACTCCGGGAGTTGGTGATGGACAGGGAGGCCTGGCGTGCTGCGATTCATGGGGTCGCAAAGAGTTGGACACGACTGAGCGACTGAACTGAACTGACTGTTCCATTGTGTGAATGGATCACATTCTGTTTATCTATTCATCATTTCATTATTTATTGATGGACATTTGGGCTGTTACCACCTTTTGGCGATTGTGACTGGTGCTGTTGTGGTTGTGTTTGTACAATTATCTGAGTCCATATTATCAAATCTCTCAGGTATATATTTATATACATACATATATATATACACACATATATGTATGCATGCTAAGTCTCTTCAGTCTCTGAGACCCTATGAACTATAGTCCCCCAGGCTCTTCTGTCCATGCAGATTCTCCAGGCAAGAATAGTGGAGTGGGTTGCCATGCCCTCCTCCACGGGATCCTCCCGACCCAGGGATCAAACCCTCGTCTCTTGTCTCCTGCATTGGCAGGCGGGTTCCTTACCACTAGTGCTAAATGGGAAGCCCATATATATATATATGTATATACAAGTAGAATTGCTGAATCATATGCTAATTCTGTATTTATCTTATTGAGGAATTGCCAGACTACTTTCCACAGCTACCACACGATTTTAAATTCCCACCAGCAGTGTGCAGGTATTCCAATTCCACCACGTCCTCCTCGACACTTGTTAGTTTCTGCTGCTTTGATAGTAGCCATCCTGACAGGTTCGAGGAGGTATCTCATCATGGTTCTGATTTTCATTTCTTTGATGACTAGAGATTTAGGGCAACTTGTCATGTGCTGATTGGTCATTTGTGTATCATCTTTGAAGAAATGTCTATTCAAGTCCTTTGCCTATTTTTCAATGAGGTTGTTTGTCCTTTTCTGGCTGTTGCTGAGTTATAAGAGTTTTCTTTTTAAATATATTCTGGTATTGATCCCTCATCAGCTATACTGTCTGCAAATATTTCATCCTGTTTCATGTTGTCTCTGTACTTTCTTGATCGTTCACTCCCCACCCCGCACCACATGGCATGTGGGATCTTAGTTCCCTGACTAGGCATCAAACATGTGTCCCCCGCATTGCAAGTGGAGTCTTAACCACTGGACTGCCAGGGAAGTCCTTCTTGACAGTCTTTGATGCACAAAAGTTTTAATCTATTTTCTTTTGTTGCTTTTGATTTTAGCATCATATCTAAAATAAAATGGATAGTGAGTCTGCCAAGTGGGGTCCTAGGCTGAGGGATCTCTGGGGACGGATGACTCAGGAGGGGGTGGGGCAGGGGCTCCTGTCCCAGATCGTATTCTGCGATGGGCAGGGTGACCAAGTCACACCCCCTCCCTCTGCCCTCTGTTGTGGAGCTCACCTTTTGACAGTGGGCAGGAGAGGATGATGGCTGGGGCTAAGGCAAGAAGGGGAAAGACCAGGAGACTGACCTAGATTTTCTTCCTTCCCTTTTTTTCTTCCCTCTTTCTCTCTCTTTCTCTTTCTTTTTATAATTGAAAAAGAATATACTAATCTTAGGATCATGCAATTGTGGATATATGACATCATACATTTGTTAAAACCCATAGAATGGATTTCCCAGGTGGTGAAGTGATAAAGAATCCACCTGCCAATGCAGGAGATGCAAGAAACTGGGGCTTGATCCCTGGGTTGGGAGGATTCTCTAGAGGAGGGAATGGCAACCCATTCCAGTAATCTTGCTTGGAAAACTCTATGGACAGAGGAGCCTGGTAGGCTACAGTCCATGGGATGGCAAAGAGTAGGACATGACTGAGCGACTCAGCACGCACTTTCTGAAAATAGAATGTGCACCACCCTACTATAAACTGCAGACTTAAATAGTAATACATCAATATTCATATTCATCAATTGTTAACAAATGTACCACCCCAGTGCAAGATGTTAATAATAGGGGAAATTGTTGCAAGGGGAACTGTGAACTTTCCAGTCTACTTTTCTGGAAACTTAAAGCTGTTAAAAAAAAAAAAATCTATAAATTAAAAAAAAAAATGAAAACAAGAAATGCTATATGGTAGTGATACAATTTGCAATGATTGCAAATGTATGTGAAAAATGAAAGAGAGAAAAAGTAATATTAATATATTTGGTAAATACATGGTCAAATTTTTAAAAATATTTTTAATAATTAAAGATAAAAATTTAAATGATTTTTAAAATTTTTCAATAACTTAAAGTAATTAATTAAAATTTAAATCCTTTTTATAATTTCTTTTGAAATAATTTCAGAATTACAGATAAATGGCCAAGAACCTCCTTTCAGATGGATTCCCTGAAGGTGGACATTTGGTCCTGTTTGCCCCCGGTCCCTTGCTTTCTAGATCTCCACTCATCACAGTGCTTTATTTTCTGAATCATCCCCGAGCAGTTGACACACATGCTACTCACTCACCTGACACTATCCCACAAACAAGGACACTCTCCTACAAAACCCACTTGCGACTGCATGAATCCACCATTACACTAGGGTGGTGCTGCCAGCAGTCACCAGGTGCCATCTGGACTCCGGCTGACCGTTTAGTTAGAACATTGAACATTTCTCAGTCTTTCCTTTTCCTTCATGGTCCTGATGGTTTAAAAGAATAGAGTTTAAAAAAAATTTTTTTAATGTATTTATTTTTGGTGCGCTGGGTCTTGGTTGCTTCACGTGGGCTTTCTCCAGTTATGGCAAGGGCGGGCTACTCTCTCATTGTGGTGTGTGGGCTTCTCATTGCGGCGGCTTCTCTTGTGAAGCGTGAGCTCCGGGCATGCAGGCTTCAGTAATCACAGCTTTCAGGCTCAGGAGCTGCATCTCAAGGGTTTAGTTGCTTTGCAGCATGTGGGATCTTCCCCCACCAAGGATCAAACCCATGTCCTCTGCATAGGCAGATGGATTCTTAACCACTAGACCTTCAAGGAAGTCCTAAAGAATAGGGTCTTAATAGAGAAAGAAGACAGATGAGTGGTTGCTTAGGGTGGGAAGAGGATGGAGGGGTGGTATGATAGCTAACGGGCATGGGATTTCTTTTTGAGATCACGAAAATGTTCTGTAAATGCCTATGATGACACTTACACAAACGTGTGTCTGCATGCTCAGTCACTTTAGTTGTGTCCAGCTCTTTGCAACCCACTGGACTGTAGCCACCAGGCTCCTCTGCCCATGGAATTCTCCAGGCAAGAATACTTGAGTGGGTTGCCATTCCTCCTCCAGGGGATCTTCCCAACACAGGGACTGAACCCACATCTGCGTCTCCTGCATTGCAGCAGTTTTACTGCCGAGCCACTGGGGAAGTACATACATATATATATATATGTGTGTGTATACACTATAGTATATATACTGAAAACACCATTGAGTTGGACACTTTAAATGGTCAAATTGTATGGTGTGTGAATTATATCTCAATAAAACTTCTGGGAAAGAAAAACACACACACCCTTTCAGTCTGTGGATGACTCTCAACCTGGAGCTATCAGTAGACCCTATGTCCAGAGTCAGGCCCCCGAATTCTTGGCAGGACCACAGAATCAATGATGTATTCTTCTCAGGATACCACATCAGGAAGCTCCCCTGTCATCTGGTCCCTTCACTGGGTATTATCTTGTGTGTAGTAAAGAATTGAACCCGATTCAAAGAGAATCTGGACTTTGCTATTGGCTCTTGGGACATGCCCTCTAAACCTCTGGGATATTCTGCCTGAGAAGAGTGTGTTTGTTTACCTGGAAACTTGGGCCACCCCAAATAATCTAATTTACGATGGGGACCTCGGGCTGTGTGGTCTCAGGTTGACCCCCAGATGGCCTGGAGACTAAAGGTCAGGCACATTGGCAGTTGACCTCGGACCTCCAATGAAAACTCTGGACATTGAGTGAGCATCTCTGGTTGGCGGTACACCGTGTGTGACGTCACACATTGCCAGGAACATAACTCTTTGCTGATTGCACTGGGTGGGGGAACCTTTTGGAAGCCCATGTCTGGATTTCTTCTAGACTCTTCTCTTGGCTGATTTTAACCTATATCCTTTCACTGTCATATGTAACAACTTCCAGTGAGTTCTGTGAATCCTTCTAGAAGATTATTGAACCTGAGGGAGGTCTTCAGTTCAGTTCAGTTGCTCAGTTGTATCCAACTCTTTGTGACCCCATAGACTGCAACACACCAGGCTTCCCTGTCCATCACAGACTCCTGTAACTTGCTCAAACTCACCTCCGTTAAGTTAGTGATGCCAGTTGCTCTTGGTGTCAGAAGTGAGGGTGGTCTTATGCCTCCTAATTTCACACTTTGACACCAAGAGTCTCCACCACAAGGCCCTGTGTTCCCTTTTGCACTGGGAGGTTTTTTGTGGTCAAATCCTTTGTGTCCACACCAATCACCTGTTCCTTCCACCCTCCTATCATCATCATTAGCATCTATTATGATCCTGCCTGAACTAGTTATCTCCATGGTGGGTGACAAAGGGCACTTCTGTGTTCCCGTTACTTGTCTCAGTTTATTAGTAGATAGTCTATACCACTGATTCTCTTGGTGAGTGACAGCTGATAAAAATGGGCTATGAATCATTACTTGATAGAACTCATAGTATGGTGGCATCTTTCCAAACATGGTTTTCTTGGGAAACAGGTATTTTGTGCAAATACCAAGAATTTGGTTTCCAAAGTGAAAAACTTGGGATCTTCTAAACCAGTGATTCTCAGCTGGGTGTGGTTTTATTGGCATCTGCTGGGTTTGCTTGTGCTTAGTCACTCATTTGTGTCCGAATCTTTGTCACCCTATGGACTGTAGCCTGTCAGGCTCCTCTGTCCATGGGGATTCTCCAGGCAAGAATACTGGAGTGGGTACCATGCCCTCCTCCAGGGGATCTTCTCAACCCAGAGATCGAACCCAGGTTTCCTGCATTGCAGGTGGATTCTTTACCATCTGAGCTACCATGGAAGCCCAAGAATAGCATAGACAGCCGCCACCCGCCATGGCAAAGAATAATCTGGCCCCAAATGTCAGCAGTGCTGGGGCACAGAAATCCAGGAACAAAGCCTTAGAGTTGCCCTTACTGGCTTTCTACAGTTAGACCTTCTCTTCTGCGAGTCTAAGTGGGAGCTCTGAAAGGTTTGTTGCCCAGCACGGAGATGCTGCACCTGGACCGCCGTTCTTCTCAGGAACCAGCCCCCGATCCTTCACTGGCTTTGGAAAAGCAGGTGGCTTGCAACCGAAGCCATTTTCTGACGATGGGATGCCCGTCCTGTTCTGGGCTGAGGGGCTACGGAAGATGTGAGTGGGCACAGAGGGGACGCACATGAGTGTACAACCAACTGAGGGCTGGACACTGTCACGCTGTGCTGTCTGCTCAATCTCTTCAACAAACCCTGTAGGGTCAGAATCGGCCCTCCAGGATGGTCCATGAAATTACCCGGCTGGTGAGTAGCAGAAGTTCAGACGAGACAGGCTTGTCCTTCTCTCTGCCTCCTGCATGTCCCACCAAATCCTGGCCAGAACTTGGGTACCTTTGGTGAGATGCAAAATGTTGCAAAGCCCTATGTTGGTCTCTCTGCTCTCTCTCTTGATTCTCAAAAGTCCTTCCTCTTATCAGAGCCATCTCTCTCTCTCTCTCTCTTTTTGGTCACACCATGCAGCATGCAGGATCTCAGTTCCCTGACCAGGGATTGAAATCGGGTCCCCTACAGTGGAAGCACAGAGTCTTAATCACTGGACCATTGGGGAAGTCCCCACTGGAGTTTCTTAAAAACCACAATGAGATATTCACATCCATGCTTGGCACTCTCCTTTTGCCCCCCCGCCCCCTACCCCAACTCTTTAGACTAAATCTGAGTTATCAGGGAAATGCAAATAAAAACCACAATGATATACCTCCTCACACCTACCAGGATGGCCAGAATCAAAAAGTTTGACATTAATAAGTATTGTCAGGGGTGTGGAGAAATTGCAATCCTTGTGCACTGTTGGTGGGACTGTAAATTGGTGTGGCTGCTGTGGAAAACAGTTTGGTGGTTTCAAAAAGTGAAACAGAATTACCCCATGATCCAGCTATTTCACTACTAGGTACGGACTCAAAGGATTGAAAACAGGTGTTAAAAAAAACCTTGCACATGAGTGTTCATAGCCTAACTATGAACATTCACCATTGCCAGAAGGTATAACAACCCAAATGTTCACTAACCAGTGGATGAATAAACAAACTGCGGCATGTCCATATAGTGGAGTATTATTCAGCCATAAAAAAGAATGAAGACTTGATTCATGCTACAGCATGGATGAATCTTAAAGACATTATTCTAAGTGAAAAAAGCTACACATCAAAGGCCACATAGTCTGTGATTCCATTTATATGAAACGTCCAGAACAGGCAAATCTGCTATGGGGAAGGACAAAACCTGACTTCAGGTTGGATCTTTGACTTTAACCTTTGCTTCCCATTGCTTTTGTTCAGTAAAAGGATACTGTCTACACATAATGTCCTGCCTGGAGAAACCTTCCTCTCTGCCTGAATGTTAAACTAAAGTGTCTTTGTTCAGGGAAACATTCTGATTCTGTTCACCTGTGAATGGCTGGAAGAAAGAAATGAACACATCCCTTCCCCAAGCCTGGCCAGTCCAGGAGATATTTGCAAGATTAATGTCTTTTTAAACGGGAGTTGGTGATGGACAGGGAGGCCTGGCGTGCTGCAATTCATGGGGTCGCAAAGAGTCGGACACGACTGAGTGACTGAACTGAACTGAACTGAAATTTTACTTCCACACTGCTTCCCCTTCTGTGTTCTGTGAAAGAAACTGGCACCCAGACCTTAGTAAGATGGTTATTTTGAGACATTAGTCTGCCATCGTCTCGGTCTGCTGGTTTTCTGAATAAAGTTGTTATTACTCGCCTCAACACCTTGTCTCCCGACTTATTGGCTTATGTGGCAAGCAGAGTGAGCCTGAACTAAGTAACAAATCTACAGAAATAGAAAAGCAGATTAGTGGTTGCCAACAGCTGGGGGCGTGGGGTGGGGCGGGGATGGAGTATTACTGCTTAATGCACACAGGGTCTCTTTTCAGAGTGACAAGATGTTCTGGAACTAGATAGAGGTGATGCTTATGCAGTGTTGAGAATGTACTAAATGGCAATTTAAATAGTGATCTTTATGTCTCTGGATATTGCAGATATCCACCTGGTAACAAGGCCTTAGGATAGAACAAGACTAGAGGGTCCTTTCAGGTTGGGAGGTCCCCTTGGAAGAGATGATGTTTAAGCTGAGACTTAGAGACTAGCCAGGAGGAGATGGCTATGCAGAGAGCTGGAGGAAGGGCCTGCAGTCTGTGGACACAGCCTGAGCAAAGGTTGGGCGGTGGGACCTGGCCTGGTGGAGGCTGGAGCAGCAGGAGATGACCTTGGTCTTGACCTTAGACCTGAAGGGGAGGGAATCCTTGTTTTGTTAATGCGTGCGGGCAGAAAGAGGACAGAGAAAAGCCTAACTAGACTTGCCATGGTGCCACAGGCATCCACAGTGCAGACAAAACCTATTCCCAACTTGGATGGGCTCTAGAACCTTCTAGGGGAGCACAGGGTGGCAGAGGGAACTGGGAGAGGGCGAGCAGGAAGCCTTCTCAGGCCACAAGGTTCAATGGGACCCTCTTCTCTGCAGGAATGCTCACTGAATCCTAGCACCCCTCTTGGGCTGCAGCTCATGACTGACCCACAATTCATGACTGACCCAATATTTCAGCCGTCATCATTAGCCAGGATGAGATACTGCTGCTGGCATGAGGCCCACATTCTCCGGATTCCAGATTTTGGAAGGAGACCTAAAAGTGGGTGCACAGGGGAGAGGAGCCCAGAAACAGCTCTGGTTTCCTGGGTGCGGTCGCTGAACAAGGCCCAGAGCTGAGCTTTCTGCACACACCATAGTCTTGCTTAGTCCTAGCAGCATGTATGAGGGTGGGGTTATGACTATCCCTGTGTGATGGACAAGGAAAACCAAGTCCAGATTGATCAGCACTGCCCCAGATGTGGAGCTGGGTTGGGACCCCTAGGTCTGACTCCAAGCCCCCACCCAGACCCAGCCCTTCACTTGCTGCGATCTGGACTCTGACGCTATCAGAATGACCCAGTGGGGCCAAAGCTAACTTAGGCCAAGGAAGTGATGAACTGGACTTAGGCACAGACTTCAACTTATATAGGTATTATTCCCTTCCTAGGCAGTGCCTAAGAAATCACTTTAGATTATTTGCTGACAGGTCCCTGTATTAGGATACATAGGATCCGCCTATAATTCATGTCCACCCAGAATCTCAGAATACGATCTTATTTGAGTCATAAATCCAAATGCATTTGGGTCTTTGCAAATGTAACTAATTAAGATGAGGTCATACTGGATTAGGGTGGGCCCTCGATCCAATAGGGCTGGTGCTCTTGTGAGAAGAGGGAAATCTGGAGACTTCCTATTGGCTTCCCCACGTGGTGCAGTGGTAAAGAATCTGCCTCCCAGGGCAAGAGACAAGAGACTCAGGTTCAGTCGCTGGGTTGGGAAGATCCCCTGGAGGAGAAAATGGCAATCCACTCTAGTATTCTTGCCTGGAAAATTCCATGGCCACAGGAGCCTGGCAGGCTACAGTCCGTGGGATGGCAAAGAGTTGGACACGACTAAAGCAACTTAGCATAGCACAGCAAATGCACAATAAGATACCAAAAGGCTACAAACCGATTGCCTCTCCTGAGGTGCCCCGGGCAAAAGCAGAGTACTGCGCATGATCCCTGTGCCCAGCACCAAGAAGGGGGTGGGCAGCCACCTGAGCTACACCTCCTGCCCAACCTACTGATCTGCCCCCACCCCCACCCCATTTAAGGAACTATCTCAACTCCCATCTCAGAGAGTGACCAAAGGCATCAGTTTCTTTCTTCTTAAATTTTTTTTTTAATATTTATTTATTTGTCTTCATCGGGTCTTAGTTGCTGCACTCAGGATCTTTCTTTGCAGTACATGGACTCTCTAGCTGAGGCACATGGGCCTAGTTAGCCCAATGCACGTGGGATCCTAGCTCCCCAACCAGGGATTGAACCTGCATCCCCTGCATTGCAAGGTGGATTCTTAACCACTGGACAGCCAAGGAAATTTCAGCACCTGTTTCCTGTTCTCACTTGTTTGTACTGCAGTCTTGCCTGAATTTCTGGACTCTTATCAATTTCTATTGATTTAAGAGTCCAGAGGGATTCCCAGATGGCACTGGGAAGGAACCCATCTGCCAATGCAGAAGACGTGAGAGATGTGGGTTTGATCCCTAGGATGGAAGGTCCCCTGGAGGGAGGGTATGGCAACCCATTCCAGTATTCTTGCCTGGAGAATCCCACCGACAGAGGAGCCTGGTGGGCTACAGTCCATGGGGTCACAAAGAGCTGAACACGACTGAAGTGACTGAGCACACACACCAAAGAGTCCAAGGACCCTGGTATGGAACAACTGGAGCAATATATCAACAAGCCAAGGTACACCAAAGATTGCCAACAGCCACTAAAATCTGGGAGAGAGGCAAGGAATATACTCTCCTCACAGTCTTCAGAAGGAACCAACCGTGCCAACATTTTTATTTTCAGATTTCAGACCGCCAGAACTGTGAGGGCACAAGTTCTTGTTGTTTAAGCCACCTGGTCTGTGGTCTTATATTACAGCAGCTACAGGACACTAATAAAGACCCCAGAAGTGGTTGTTGCATCTGCAAACAGCATTGATTTCTGCCGTGGACTGGAACTGCAAATAACAACTGGAAAGCCCTCTGCCAACGTGCCTCTGCGCCCTACACTGCTGTGAAATTGCTTGGACATTTTCACGATGCAAAAGAGCAGGACATGGCGTGCACATAAGCAGCGTCAGGGGGAGCTGGCTTTGGGGAATCTGCATGGCAGAGATCTCGTCCTTAGCCTTTGCCTTGACCTCTGCTGAGCCCTGGACTGAGCTTAAGGTCAGGTGCGTGAAATCCACCTTCTCGTTACTGATCTTTATTAATTCAACTGCAAAGTGGAATTGAGCTGTTTTGGGCTTCTGTGAGATGCTGGAAATACAGAGTCAGAGAGGGAGGGAGAAAAAGAAAGCCAAGACCTGCCAGCGTGGGCATTCCCAAAGCACATTGTTTGCTTTTCAGATATATATACGCAAACGAGTATATTTGCGTGTGTTTCCATATGCCATCATTGCTCTATTGAGATGTCATTGACACGCCATCAAATTTACTTGTTTTCAGCATACAGATCAACGTTCTTCATAAACTTACAGATTTTACATCATGACAACCCAGTTTTAAAATATCTTTTCATGCACTTGTCAGCCATTTGTATATCTTTTTTGGGATCCTTCCCCAAAGTCCGCCCTGGGAGGGAGTTCACACTAACCAGATGGAGAGCCCTCTGCTTCTCTGTCGAGCCAGCACCCCCAGTCCTCACACGCTGGGGGCACAGCAGACACAGGGTGAATGACATCACACAGGTGTGGGAAGATCCCCCAATCACCCTTCCCTCCCCTCCAGGCTCCTGCTCCCCAGGCAGCGGGAGGTGAAAGTGCTTGGGTCTTGCTGAAATCGCCTTCCTGCGTCCCTCTCCCTGGTTACTCTTCTCCCCTGACCCCATACCCGATCTTCCCTGATATGTGGGAATCACCCATGACCCCTCCTTCCTTTATCGGTTTGTCCTTCATCCCCTGCATGGACACACAGGCTGCTTCTCACTTTTCACCACCCCTGAATAACACAACTGTGAAAGCTCTTGGCCAGGTCACCTTGAAGCATGCGTGTCCTTCCAGCAGGGTCAAGGGTCACATGCAGTTTCAGCTTCATTAACATCACTGGCCCCACCACTGGTGATGACCTGGCTGTGTCCTCCTGGGCAGCAAATGTCGCTCACCACAGCTGCTCCTGCCCTGTTCCCCCTCTGGCTTGGAGGGACTGGCCATTCGGTGCTGATCCCCTATCTTCTGCTGGCGGTGAGCTCATCAGATGCCATGTCCCAACTGCTGGGTGCTCAGTGGCCCCAGGACCTGCTGGCTTTCTGGAAGAACAAAACACTTCTTACAATTGGACTGTCTATCTTGTCCTCCCCCTCTCCACCCAGACCCAGACCGCCACGCCACTCATCACTGGTGCGCTGGGACCTATTTAACGATCTCTTCTAGTGGGGTAAACGCAGCCAGTTCTGCCCTGACACATGCTTGAAAATGACCACGTTCTTCACACCAACCACAGGGCTCATGGGAAAAAGGAGGGAGGACAGCACCCTCAAAAACCGTTACCAGCGACGCATTGAGAAAAGATAGGGACTTGCTGACAGCACCGTTGCCCACACACTAAATGGCTACGAAATGACATGCATTAGGGCGCATACGGCACTTGACCTTGGAAAAGATCTGAGGTTTGCGTGTGCATGTGATGTGGGAAGGCTGCAGACTGTGGGTCGCTGTGCTAGAAAGAGGTTTTCTGAAATGAAACTGGGGCTGGGCAGGGTGGCTCCTAACAGCTCAGGCAGTTAGATGTGGAGGGTCTGTGTCTGTGTGTGTGTGTGTGTGTGTGTGTGTGTGGTTTGTATATTCCTATGTGGCTGTGGCCAGCGTGGTGCTATTTCCTGAATTCACTCCAGGTTTCTCACAGACCAAATCCTGCATTAGCAAGACCACATTCCATCAAATTATGTTCAAATCTTTCCCTTATGCATCCATTGTGTTGGAACAAATTTTTGTTTTCAAAACAAGCTTTAGGGCAGAATTGGCTGTACTCCCCCCACGGCCAGCTTCAAGCTGCCAGGAGGAAGTCACTACGTGGGAAGAGACACATCATGAGAGTCTTTTCACCAACAGATTCAAAGGTCAAGGATACTCCCAAGAGCGCAGAGAATAGGATGATGTAGTGAAATAATGAAGAACTGATCACTTTTGCACACATCGCTTTTATTTTTAATATGGATTTTTAATAGAAAGTTGGTATAACTTAATTTTTAGTAGTTGTTGTTGTTCAGTCTCTCTGTTGTGTCCACCTCTTTGCAAACCCAGGGACTGTAGCACGCGTGGGTCTGTTACCCAGCGGCTCACACAAGTGCTGGAAATGTGTCAGTGTGGGACTCTTCGCAGTGTCCCACTGCAGCTCACGGGGACGGGGAGGCTGTCACATGTGTGTACTGATGCCCACTCCCAACCAGGGGCCCAGCATCTGGCAGCGAATGGTGCTCAGGGCCCAGAGGAGTCAGACAGGAAAGCGGGTTCACTGGGATAATAAGATCATGGCTTCTGTACTGGGCACCACAGAGCGATGTTGAGGGCTGGATGTTGAGGCACAGTGGTCTGCTGTTCGCTTCCTATTCACCCCATTAGTGAAGGGAGGATTGCTGTTGTTGTTCAGTCGCTAAGTCGTGTCCAGCTCTTTGTGACCCCATGGACTGCAGCATGCCAGGCGTCCCCGTCCTTCACTATCCCCCAGAGTTTGCTCAAATTCATATCCATTGAGTCAATGATGCTATCTAACCATCTCATCCTCTACTGCCCTCTTCTCCTTTTGCCTTCAATCTTTCCCAGCATCAGGGTCTTTTCCAATAAGTTGGTTCTTCTCACCAGGTGGCCAAAGTAGTGGGGCTTCAGCTTTGGCATCAGTCCTTCCAATGAATATTCAGGGGTGATTTCCTTTAAGATTGACTGGTTTGATGGCCTTGCTGTCCAAGGGGCTCTCAAGAGTCTTCTCCAGCACCACAATTCGAAAGCATCAATCCTTTGGCGCTCAGCCTTCTCTCTATGTTCCAACTCTCACAACTGTACATGACTACTGGAAAAACCACAGCTTTGACTGTATGGACCTTTGTCGCAAAGTGATGTCTCTGCCGACAGAGGATGCCTCACGCTAAATAGTGCAAGACAGCCAAACACGAAACACCCAACACTGAACAGGTGAGACGGAGAGCAGTCTGTTAGTTATGTATATTCACAGCTCTGGTTGGGGTGGGGGCAAGACACAGCTGGTCATGCAGGACCCACACTTGGGAGCTGAGTGGACCGCCAGAGGCTGTGGGAGGCAGGCTTTGTAGTAACCAGAGGGCAGGGTGCCCCTGCTTTCCGCAGGAGGGCATAATCAGCTTATCTTAATAAGAAGAAAGTGAGGGGATTCCCTGGCGGTCCAGTGGTTAGGACTCTGCACTTTGACTGCTGTGGGCATATTCCCTGATCGGGAAACTAAGATCCTAAAAGTCAGGTGGTGTGGCCAAAAAAAAAAAAAAAGAGAAAAAACCAAGAAAGAGAGATCTGCTAGCTAAGATTGGGTGGGGGGCAGCTGGTTTGGCTACCAGGGAAAGCAGCCAGGTGGGGTATAGCCTCTCTTGCCAAGTGGAGGCCAGATACAGCAAGAGCAGTGAACTCAGCTAGGCTTTTGGGGACCTGCATAGGCAGTACCTGAAATCTGAGGCCTTATGGGACAGGCAGTCTGGGAAGGAGGGACGGTAGAGGTACCCCTGAAGGTGGAAGGAGGAAAGGCAGCTATGGGAGGAAGAACACCCCAGGAAGAAGGGGCAGCTGGCACCTAGGCTGGGTGGGGTGGTGGTGGTAGTGAGTTTGGGGTCCATGGAACCCCGGAGGCGTGTGTGAACAGAGCCCAGTGGAGGAGCGAGCAAATGGAGGGGCAGGAGGCTGGCCTCGAGACTGGGGAGTGGAGCCTGGTTTATGGAGGAGAAAGGGAAGGCGTGGGCTTTCCCAGATGGCGCAGTGCTAGAGAATCCGCCTGCAATGCAGGAGTCACAGGAGACTCTGGTTCAATCTCTGGGTCAGGAAGATCCCCCGGAGGAGGGCATGACTACCCTGCTCCAGTATTCTTGCCTGGGAAATCCCAGGGACAGAAGAGCCTTGCAGGCTACAGTCCATAGGGTCGCAAAGAGTTGGACAGGACTGAAGTGACTTAGCACGCACGCAAGGGGAGGTGTGGAGGGGTGGGCAGATGTGAATTAAAAGGATTTCACTAGACAGCCCTGCTTGGTGCCAGCGTGGCTGGGACAGGAGGCGGGCAACTCCTCCTGGTCTCTCAGCACTGCTGCTGCCCTTGTTGCCCTCCGGTCCACTGTGGCCCCTGCACACCCCCTTCCACCGTCCGCGGCAGCAGGTCCTACCTCTCCTGAAGCCCCCACTGCCTGCCCCCGTGGTGCTCACCGGGTGACCAGGGCTTGTGGAATGGACTGGTGGGAGAGACTGCCTGGAGGACCCACTATGCCTGGGGGGCAGGGAGGGTGCAAGGGAAGCTTCTGGAAGCAGCAGGAGTCAGGCAGGCAAAAGCAGAGACAGAGGGAAAGAGTTTAATAAAGGCAAGCAGTGGAGGTCAGCACAGGGTGGCACAGGGCATCTAGGAACTAGGGTGAGGTGGGAGCCATCAGGGCACCCCCCGGTTTGGACTTCTTGGCCTCGATAAGCCTCGAGAGCCAGGAGGATTTGGGGCAGGAGGGGCACGTGGTCAGTTCTAGAGTACTAGAAGTACGGTCCTGACGGTCCTGATGGCCGCAGGAGTCCCTCTTAGAGAGACCGCCTGGAAAGCTGGGTATGGTATGAAAGGGAAGTGCCCCAGGCAGAGGGAACTGCAACAGTGAGGGCAACCTGGGAGAGCAGGAGGGGGCACCCTGCTCTCAGAGAGGGAGGGGGTCCCCCTCACCCCTGCTGCTTGCCAGAGGGGAAAGTGAGGCCCAGAGAGGCAGGGGCCTGGCCTAGGGCATCTGTGGATGGAGGAGGTGGGGAAAGGACCAACAGTCTGATGTCTGGAGGCAGCTGCGGGTCTGGAAGTTTCGTCCCTTGGCCCGCCTCAGTTTCCCCAAAGAGCTCAGCCCCTCCTGTGTGCGCACTGAACAGGTTGCCCGGTCAAGGCAGGGGCAGGTGGGGGGCCCTGCAGGGTGTGGGGTGCAAGCGGCGCGGAGACAAGGCGGCCCCCTGGTGGGGCAGGGCGGGGCTGGTCCCTGGGGTGGGGGGATGCGGGACGGCAGTAGAAAGGGAGAGATCCAGGGAGGGGCGCGTCCGGAGAGAGAACGGGGCTGAGTTGGGGGGTGCGAAGAGGAGGGCAGGGCAGGTCCGATGAAGGGGACAGATTGGGCCAGGTCTTGGGGTGCATCCGGGCAGAGGGCGGGGCGGTCCCAGGAGAGACTGGGGGAGAGTCGGTGGGTGGGCGGATGGGTCCGGAGAGGGGGCGGGGCCGGAGACCGGGAGGGGGTGAGCGGGGCGGGTCCGGGCAGGGGCGGGCCTGGGGACGAGGCGGGTCCGGGGAGGGGGCTGGTCGCCGGCTGCCCCAGCCTGGCCGGGCGCTGAGTGGGGGCGCATGGCGCCAGGCGCACGGCGCGGGGGCTGCGAACAAAGGGCCCCCGGCGGCGAAGCGGGGACGGCCGCGCTCGGACCCCGGCCCTGGCCTGGCCCCGGCCAGGCCCCCTCCCCCGGCGCGGCGCCCCCGCGGAGCGGGAAAATGTGGGGCGCCCAGCTCGGGCCGCTGCTCCGGTTCTTGCTGCTGCTGCTGTCGCCGCGGGACGGCGTGCGCGCTGAGCAGCCCCAGGCCCCGTGAGTAGCCCCGGGGCGAGAGAAGGCTGGCTGCCTTCTCGGGGTGGGGGACGCGGGGTCTGGCTCAGAGAGGTTCAGCGACCTGTCCAAGGCCACACAGCCTCCGACCTGGGCGGGACCTGAGTCTTGACCTTCCCCTAGCCCCAAGAGTAGGACTGGAAAAGGGGCAGCCTGAGACTTCAGAAGCGCCCCCGGGAAGGTACTGGGACCCCCCCAGAGCTAAGGCGGGGAGGCCACCCCTATCTCACCTCGCCCCCTTGGTGTGACCAGGGCTGGCTTCTTGGGTGGCGATTTCAAGTTATCCGTGGCTTGAAGGTAAGAGGTGCGTGTCTTGGCTGAGAAATGGAAGGAGAGACCTACCGTTCTTTTTCCTTGGGAGGGCGTGGCGCTGGGGGAGGAAGTGTTTGTTTTGCTTCCACATTTTTCTTGAAGTTTACTTACAGAGCTTCTGGTGAGCTGACACAGTGAGGAGGGGAATTCACTAGCTGCTAAGGAGAATTGCCCATGAGTTGGCTTCACAGGGAATAGTCCCAGACCTGCCAAGTTTGGGTGAGCCCTGCGGGGGGTTGTGGGCTCAGGGAGCCTGCCTCCAGCTGCCCGGGCTCAGTCTTTAGTCCAGTCCTGCCTTTATGAGCCTTGTTCAAACAGCCCTTGTATAGGAGTTCCCAGAAAACAGGTCAACAGTGAGCCGAGGAGGGCGGGGCACCTCCAGCGCTCCTCCTCTGATTCAAGGCTTTGAAAAGTAAGACACCAAACTGCAATTCGAGCCTTGGGATTACCTCCCTTGGGCCCCGTGAAATTGGAACCCAGCAAACTTTTGACCTGATGCTTTCAAAGCTTGCTCCCTTAGGATAGCCGTTTCCAGCTGAGGGGTGATTTTTGTCTCCCTGGGGTCATTCAGCAATGTCCAGGGGTATTTTGGGTTGTCACAAAAAGAGGGAGGGCTTCCCTAGTACCTGCCTGAGTCCGTAAAGAATCAGCCTGAAACGCAGGAGTGTGCGTGCGTGCTAAGTCGCTTCAGTCGTATTTGACTCTTGGCGACCCCATGGACTGCTGCCTACCAGCCTCCTCTGTCCATGGGGATTGTCCAGGTGAGAATACTGGAGTGGGTTGCCATGCCCTCCTCCAGGGAATCTTCCCAGTCCAGACATGGAATCTGCGTCTCTTATGTCTCCTGCATTAGGCAAGCAGGTTCTTTACTGCTAGCGCCACCTGGGAGACCCAGGTTCAGTCCCTGGGTGAGGAAGATCCCCTGGAGAAGGAAATGGCTACCCACTCCAGTATTCTTGCCTGGGAAATCACATGGACAGGGGAGCCTGGCGGGCCACAGTCCATGGGGTTGCAAGAGTTGGATGCGACTTAGTGACTAAACCACCACCACCACCATCTAGAGGGAGGTATGCTTTTGGACTTTACTGGGTTGAAGGCAGGGATGTTACCATGCACAGGACAGCCCTCCACCGCAAAGCATGACCCTGCCCTCCATGAGAGACCCCGCCTTCTAAGGACCAAGTCCAGAGTCCCCGAGTTGCAGAGCTTTAAACCACCTGGTCCCATCACTTCATGGGAAATAGATGGGGAAACAGTGGAAACAGTGGCAGACTTATTTTGGGGGGCTCCAAAATCACTGCAGATGGTGACTGCAGCCATGAAATTAAAAGACACTTACTCCTTGGAAGGAAAGTTATTACCAACCTAGACAGCATATTAAAAAGCAGAGATAATACTTTGCCAATAAAGGTCCATCTAGTCAAGGCTATGGTTTTTCCAGTGGTCATGTATGGATGTGAGAGTTGGACTGTGAAGAAAGCTGTGTGCCAAAGAATTGATGCTTTTGAACTGTGGTGTTGGAGAAGACTCTTGAGAGTCCCTTGGACTGCAAGGAGATCCAACCAGTCCATTCTAAAGGTGATCAGTCCTGGGTGTTCTTTGGAAGGACTGATGCTAAAGCTGAAACTCCAGTACTTGGGCCACCTCATGCGAAGAGTTGACTCGTTGGAAAAGACTCTGATGCTAGGAGGGATTGGGGGCAGGAGGAGAAGGGGATGACAGAGGATGAGATGGCTGGATGGCATCACTGACTCGATGGACATGAGTTTGAGTGAACTCTGGGAGTTGGTGATGGACAGGGAGGCCTGGTGTGCTGCGATTCATGGGGTCGCAAAGTCAGACTCAACTGAGCGACTGAACTGAACTGAACTGAAATCTTTCTCAGGAATGTTCGCCTCTGACTAAAGTTTCCCTGGGGGGGAGGGGGGCGGGTCTTACCTACTGTGAGAGGAATGGAACCTCGTGGGAGACATGCAATGACCAACCTGGGGTTCCAGATTAATTCTGGATATAAGCCAGAGCTGTGACCCACCAGCCTGAAGGATCCCATTTTAGGAACAGCCTCAGCTACCTGCTTCTCTGATCCATGTGATTTTTGTGAGGAATGCCTGGTGCCAGAGAAGGTGATGGCACCCCACTCCAGTACTCTTGCCTGGAAAATCCCATGGATGGAGGAGCCTGGTGGGCTGCAGTCCATGGGGTCGCTAAGAGTTGGACATGACTAAGCGACTTCCCTTTCACGCATTGGAGAAGGAAATGGCAACCCACTCCAGTGTTCTTGCCTGGAGAATCCCAGGGACGGGGGAGCCTGGTGGGCTGCGGTCTATGAGGTTGCACAGAGTCGGACACAACTGAAGCGACTTAGCAGCAGCAGCAGCAGCACTGTCTGGTGCCAGAAAGCTCTGTGGGTTTGCATACTGTTGTAAGACCCGTACTGTCTACACTTTGCCAAATACCACCTTTCTCAGGATGGGACCTTCCAAGAGCAACGGATGAGAAGCCAAGATCAGCCCAGCTGTCAGGGCATATCAGGGAGATAGGGATCGACTGGCAAACACTTCATCAGTTGCAACTCCTGAGGTGCAGGGAAAGTTAATCTAGTTCCATCAGGTTCTTTGCACCTTTGGGTGAAGATGCTAACTCAGATCTGGATAAGGGCTTTAGAAGTGTGCAAGGAGGGACTTCCCTGGTGGTCCAGTGGCTACGAGTCCATGCTCCCAATTCAGGGGGCCTGGGTTTGATCCCTGGTCGTGGAACTAGATCCTGAGTGCCACAATTAAGACCCAGCGCAGCCAAATAAATAGATAATAAACATTCAAAAAAAGAAGTCGCAAGGAAAATGAACAGGCAAATTGCTCAAGTGCTCTTCCACACTCAGCAGGTGCTGTGTGAGAGGGCCTGGGAGTCATCTGGGAGCTGGACATGCTCTTTCCTGAAGGTGGCCGTATCCCCAGATGGCAGTGGGACAGGACACACAGGTGACGGTCCGCACTGGAGTTAGATAGTCCGCAGCACGTCCCTGGGGTGACTGTGTGCTCCAGACCGTACACAACTGTACCATACTCAGGATCGTAACTCAGGACCATCGCGTGCCCTTGTGCACTGCTGAGGCCAGACCCTGTACAAGGGACTCCAGGGTCACTGCACCCGCTGGTCAGTGCTGGAACCAGATGCTGCCCATCACATATGAAGCCAGGGTCTTCCCAGGCTCTCTTGAGACAGCTCCTGTCCATCCCAGTATCGCTGCACGCTCTGTGCGGTGCTGGAGTCAGATAGGACATATGGGAAGTGGGGTCAGTACACATGACCGTCGGTGCTGGATCTGAACGAAACATCCATGAAACCCAGGGGCACTGCATGCTCCAGCTGGCGCAGTTCCATCCACAGGATCAGGGCATACTCTGTCCACGGCTGCGGCCAAACACTGCACACAGGAGCCCAGCCATTGCAGGTACTTCTTGGTGCTGAGGTCAGACAGATCATGG
Source organism: Bos javanicus (assembly GCF_032452875.1). Taxonomy (NCBI): domain Eukaryota; kingdom Metazoa; phylum Chordata; class Mammalia; order Artiodactyla; family Bovidae; genus Bos; species Bos javanicus. The sequence continues at coordinate 6,129,652 of NC_083874.1, forward strand.
GACACCAGAGTTATCACTATGTCCATCCACGCTGGGCAGTGCACCCACGAAACTAGGGTCTTTGCACACACTTTTCGGTGCTGGAGTCCTATAGTACATGGTGTGTCTCCACAGACCTCATAGTGTGTGGTATGTGAAAGTCATGTCCAACTCTTTGCGACCCTATGGCCTGTGGCCCGCCAGGCTCCTCTGTTCATGGAATTCTTCAGACAAGAATACTGGAGCAGGTTGCCATGCCCGCCTCCAGGGGATCTTCCCCACCCAGGGATCGAACCCAGGTCTCTTGCATTGCAGACAGATTCCTTACTGTCTGAGCTACCAGGGAAGCCCGTATGGTATGTGGTAAGAGTCTAAATGCCTCTTTCTGTGTGTGGACCTGAGGTTTTTTCCCAAAAAGGATTTTGAGAAATAAAAAATCTCTCCTGATCTCAATGTTTGGCCCACTGTTTTTCCCTTTTTCCTGTTTCCTTCTGGTACCTGTGGGGTTTTTTATTTTTGCTTTTTAATTTATATTGGAGTCTAGCTGCTTACCAGCAGGCAGGAGCTTCATTGCAACACGCAGGTTTTTCTAGTTGTGGCAAATGGCAGGTTTCTCTAGTTAGTTGCCCTAGGACATGTGGGATCTTAGTTCCCCAGCCAGGGATCGAACCCACGTTCCCTGCATTGGAAGGCAGATTGTTAATCACTGGATCAGCAGGTGAGTCCCTGCTGTCTGTAGTTCTGCACTGTTGGGATCGTGCTGCCAGGCTCTCAGCATTTGCCATTGCATCATGAGCGGGTCATGTGGTTTTGGATGAGCCTTTGTGATTTTCCAGTGAATGCTGCAAAGTAACAGGAGGTGGGGAGGACCTGGGCCTCCAGGTCAGGTGCGGCTGTGCGATCTGGTGCGTGTTCCTTCTCCTTCTGCAACGTTGGCTTTCCCGTCTGGAAAACAGGATAAGGACGCCTTTCTTCCAGAAAAGTCCTCGGTCAAACTGAGGACTTTTCAGAAAGGGAGAACTGTTTTGATTTCACTGTTCACAGTGCTTTTCCTGTTTCATGCCATTTAGTTTGTGTTCAGGGTCTTATTCTTATACTAGTTCAATACTAATTTTGTGTTGCAAGTGGCTCCTTGCTTCTTTCCACTGCGTTCTAGAGCTGCCTGGTTTTGTATCCTAATCTCTCACTGACTCAGGCACGTGATTTGGCTTCTCTGGGGCTTAATTTCTGACTCTGTAAATGGGAGATGTTACCACTTCTCATGGGGGAAGGGTCTCATGACCCTGTGGGATCCTGCCAGTTACTGAGCCTCCGGGCGAGAGTATTTTAGTTTGTGGGTGCGGCATGCATAAAGGTCCTGTGGCAGAAGAAGCTGAGAAAAACAGTCCAGAGGCTAAGATGTCAAGATCAAAGAGGGAGTATGGTGCTAGGTAGATCCAGAGAAACTGGATTCTTACCTACTAGGGGAGACTTCAGAGGTGAACAAGCCTTAAGGAGTTCACAGGTTGGTAGGGGACACAGACCCATAAAGTGACGGTGCCATCAGGGTGTGGTCAGGCTTAGGAGGGAGCCCACCCAGGTTGCACCCTAATTCAGCCAGGTGACCCTGAGGCTAGGAATGGGTCAGAAGCCTTTGGCCTTCACTGACGTTCTCCTCTTCTGCAGGGGCTATTTGATCGCCGCACCCTCCGTCTTCCGCTCCGGAGTGGAGGAAGCCATCAGTGTGACCATCTTTAACTCCCCCAGGGAAGTCATGGTCCAGGCTCAGCTGGTGGCCCTGGGCAAGGCGGTGGCGCAGAGCCAGGGAGCCATCCAGGGTAGGTCCCTGGGGTGCCTGACCAGGCCTTCTTCTCCCTCTGCAGAGTGGTCTTAAGGGATCAGGCGGTGTCGGCTTCTTCCCACTCTGCCCCTGGGACACTGTCAGGGGAAGGAGGGCAGGTTTTCTTCTCCCCACTTTACAGATGGAGAGAGAGTAAGGCTCAGGAGGGGCAGTCCCCTGTCCAGTCTGGAAAATCAGGGTGCTTGTTCCTCAGCAGCTCAGGTTCAGTGGGTGCCCATCTGGGTAGAGTTGGGCACCCTTTCAAGTCAGCTTTGGCTGGAGGTGGAGTGGGGGCCCAGAGGGAACCTGTGACCTTTTCAGACCTTTTTTTGAGCTTCTAGCACCCCTGAGGTGTTGGATTCAGACCTGGGCTCACAGCCAGCCTGCCACTGAGTTGAGTTTAGGCCCCTTAGTCAGTTGCTCCTCCACTTTCCTCCATAAACTGCAGATAACAGCGGGTGCTGGCCTCCTGGACAGAGGTGTGGAGAGCAGGTTCCAGCCTCAGGGCCTGAAGTCTAGCTGAGCAGGTAACTCATTCGTCATACAGAATGAGGTACGGCCACAGGAGATACCGAGAGAGGATGTCAGGTCTCCAAGGCCAATAAGGCAGCTCCTGTCCCCCAGGGGAGCGGGGAAGAAGTGCAGGCTGTCCTGACTCCAGGGGCCAATCCTGAAACCCAAATCAGGCTGGCTTCAGCAACAGAGTGTTAGTCGCTCAGTTGTGTCTGGCTTTTTGCAACCCCACGGACTGTAGCCCACCGGGCTCTTCTGTGTATGGAAGTCTCCAGTCAAGAATACTGGAGTGGGTTGCCATTCCCTTTTCCAGGGGATCTTCCTGACCCAGGGATCCAACCTGGGTCTCCTGCATTGCAGACAGATTCTTTACCGTGGTAGCAACCAGAGGAGTCTGGTGGGCTACAGTCTTTGGGATTGCAAAGAGTTGGACAGAACTGAGTGACTAACACTTTATCAGCACAGAGAGTTTATGGGCTCTTCGTAACTGGAAAAGTCCTCTGGCATCAGTGGTCCAGCCTCCCAGCTCCACTTGTGTATGTACCTGTGTCTCCCCAAAGCTCTGGGGGACTAGCAGTTCCAGAATCTCTGGGAAAGTTCCGGGATCCCCTCTGATTGGCCCAGGTTGGGTCATGTGCTCAATCCTGAACCAATCCCTGTGACCAGAGGGAAGGTCTATGCTGATTGGCCCATTTTGGGTCATGTGCTCAACTCAGACCCAATCCCTGTGACCAAGTGGACCATGCTGATTGGCCCATTTTAGGCCATATGCTCAACCCTAAACAAATCGCTATGACTAAGAGGAAATCTTGTGTAGATTTGCATAGAGCTTCAGGAGAGATGAGCAGTGCCCCACTAGGAGCTGGGCAGTTGGCTCCTCCAAGAAAGCAGAGAATGGACACTGGAAGGCAAAACCAGTAGATTCCGGCTAGTCCTGGGGGCCAAAGAGCCCAGACAAGTGTCAGACAACAAATGAGTCATTTGGGTAGAAGAGAGAAGTTGATGGGAGACTAGTTAGATGCATTGGAGTAAGGTCCACTGGGGACCTCAGACTCCTCTCTCTCCACCCTTCTCCTTGGTCCTCTCCCATGGAGTTTTCTCTTTGCTCCCTTCACAGTTTACCTTGGGCAAGGGCTGGGGTGAAGTGAATAAAGTATGCAGGCTGGCCAACCTCACCCTGAATAGCTCGGCTTTGTCCATCTCCTCTGGTCTTCGGTAGTCGCCAGCTTGGAGGAAACCTCTCATTTCTGCCAATCCCAACCCAGCCCAGGCCAGACCAGCATGACCCAGGGTGTGTGTTTGTCCACAGAAAATCCCTCTGGGTTGAGAAAACCCTTGTTTGTAAGGCTGCGTCTCAAGGAGGCAGAAAAACACAGCTCCTGATGTAACTGTTTTCATTTTATTTTCATATTTTAGATAAAGGAACCATCAAACTCAAGGTAAGCCTGTGAATTTTTAAAATCAGAAGCCCTACTTTGGGAATAAAGAATTGAATTGGAATGGAACAAGAGAAGTTGCATGTGTTGCGAGAAAAATCATTAATGGTGATGTTAAAAATAAATAACAAAGGGAAAGAAAGAGTAGAAAAGGAGAAAACCCACCCATAATCTCATGCCTCCTACTTTTCACTTTTTTATGTTTCCCATAAATCTTTGTCCACATAAAGACATTTTCTTTCATAGTTGCGATTAAAGGGTCTGTTGTGGTCTTTCCTGGTATTTTCTCTCAACATGTTGCATAAACATACTTCCATGTTTCCACATCTCTATAATTATAATTTGCCTCCTATTGTAAATAGCATCCCACTGCATCTCTTTTATATACTAATTTACTAACACCCCCCGCCCTCACATACACATGCTTAGATTTTTTTCTTGTTTTCAGGATTTTGATAATGTAATCCAAAAGTTGAGAGCATATTTGTGCATGAAGCTATATTAACCTTCTGGATGCCTGCCTTAGGCTGAACACCCCGAAAGAAGAACTATCAGATCAGGATCCAAGGCTCTTTCTGGGTCCTGTTTTGTCTTAGAAGACTCAGCAGTGCCTGTGCATGGCATCACCGGCTATGCATTAGAGATCAGATTTCCTGCAGCCTTGTTGACACTGAATGTTATTATTTTAAAATTATTTGACATATCAAACTGCATGTAGGTCATTCTCTGACATGGACTTTTTAACTCGAGTCCTTGGATTTCAAGGCGATCGTAAGCCTTGAAATTGTCGGCATTTTCTGGGTTAGCTCATCCTTAACGCTTACCAGATGCTCCAAGGAGTCCCTGAAAGGATGGGCTAAATAGAGACTTGTTCTAAATTATAATGTCCCCTCCCCTGTGCCCTTCCCCAGTTATTATAACTAAGTCCTAGGCGATTCCTCTTCCAAGGTATGGGATGTGTCATTAGTGTCTCATTGCCATGGGGCAGTGGTCTTCCTGCCGTTTTGTCAATGTCAGAATAGAATTCTTTAGAGAAAGAGTTCCCTCCAGGTGGCGGGGGTGATGCTTGTGATATCGCAAGACAATTTTGGTTTTCACAACTTGGGGAGCAGGAATGGGGTTGCTACTGGCTTCTAATGGGTAGAGACCAGGGATGCTGCTCCACATTCTAAAATGCACAGGACGGCCCCTCCACTGAGAATGAACCAGCCAGATGTCAGCATTTGGAAAACTCAGGATAAATAGGCTAGAGCCGCCCTTGCTGGCTTCCTGTGAGCAGATCTGCTTCTTTTGAATCAGCAAGTGGGGCTGTCATATCCACTGATAGACGGACTACTTAGGAAAAAAAGGAAGCCTTATATATTTTATTTAGAGAAGTACTTTTAATAAAGCATGTGCGCCTGCTAAGTTGCTTCAGTTGTGTCCAACTCTTTGTGATGCTATGGACCGTATCCCACCAGGCTCCTCCGTCCATGATGAGTCTCCAGGCAAGAATACTGGAGTGGGTTGCCATGCCCTCCTCCAGGGGATCTTCCCAACCCAGGGACTGAACCCAAGTCTGTCACAACTGCTGCATTTGCAGGCCGATTCTTTGCCACTAGCGCCACCTGGGAAGCCCCTTAGTAAAGCATACTACTCAGAAAAAAAGAAAGCAAGCAAGGCTCTCCTGACGGGTTAAGATTATGTGCTGTCCCTGACTGCCCAACGGCACTTAAGAAGGCACTCTTCACAGGCTAGATCCTGGATGGAGGCCAGAGATGCTGCTCAACACCTTAGAGAGACAGGATGCTCCCATTCCCACCCCTGCAGAGGATGACTCAGTCCTAAACATCAGTAGTTCTGAGGTTGAGAAAGTCTGCTCTGTGGAAACACCGTCTGGGCATCAGACATGAGAGAAGCTACTCTTGTGGGTGTTGGACCCGCCCCCTCCGCCCACTCCCCCACCCACTCCCCAGCCCTGCCTGCCTTGGGGACCTGAGTGCTTCCAGGGGCACATTTGTGTTACCACTGGCTACCAAGGGCAGGCCCTGCCCAGTCTGTGTCTCGTCTTCTCACCTATGCAGTGAGGATGACGATAAGAGGTCTTTAATGGGATTTTCAGGCAAACATGCCTAAAACCTCATGATGTTTTATTCCAGTTTTTCAGACTTACCCATGCATCTGTGTAACCAAGACCCATTAAATCCCAAGCACGAAGTTGGACACATTCGTTGCTGTCAGCCTCCAGCCTCATTGGTGGTGGGTAAAGGGGTAGGTCAGACAGTAAGCCCCCAATTACATAAGTGTGATCACTTCAGAGACTAGCAAGCATCCTATTTTATTTTAAAACATTTCAGGGAAAGAAGATGCTGAGGAGTCGGGGTAGAATCTAGAATCACATTTTGTATGGCAGGAGGGCCCCTCTGAGCTGAAACTGGCAGGAAGCGACATGCAGGGGAGGGCATTCTAGGTGGAGGGAACAGCCAGTGCAAAGGTCCCGGGACAGGAAGGAAGCAAAGTAAAGCAGCCAGTGGCCTGGAGTGGAGCCAGCTAGGAGCCCCAATAAACAGTGGGAGTTAGATCCCCAGCCTGTAGAATCGGCCATGACCCGAATTCCTCTGCATTGGGTGGTTTCCATTTCAGAGAGGAACCCTGGTGCCTGTCACCAGCATCCATGGTGCCTGTTGTGTATCGTGTTATAGTCGTGATCACCCATCTGCACTACGATGTGCTGGAAACTCAGAGGGTCCAGTGAGTCTGGTGGCTTCTCTCCCAGGATGAATTTTGCATGCCCACGGAGTCCAGGAGCCTGGGACCCACACCCAGGGCCCCAGCGGCCTCCCTGGCCTGGAGGGGTGGGGTGCTGGGCGTTAATCTGGGTAGTGGACAGGCCTGCGGTAGAACTGTCTCCTCCACACAGCCCTCCTCAGGCTGCAGGTAGCCAGTCTCAGGGAGCCTTGTGCTTTAGCCAGACCCCAGGCCCCCCACCTTCACCCTCAGCTGGAGGCGCAGCACCAGCTTTGTCTGGCCATCTCCCCTGCTTGGATCTCAGCCCCAAGTCCTTGGCTGTCACTGATGCTGAAGGAGTGAATGTGAATGATGGAGGTCAGGGGTGGGGAAGGGGATCAACTCAGTTTAGAACATTCTAGAAAGACCTCTGGTGGTTGGCAGGTAGTGAAAGTGTTAGTCGCTCAGTTGTGTCTGACTCTGTGACCCCATGGACTGTATAGCCCACCAGCCTCCTCTGTCCATGGAATTCTCCAGGCAAGAATACTGGAGTGGGTTGCCATTCCCTTCTCCAGGGGATCTTCCTGACCCAGAGACTGAACCTGGGTCTCCTGCATTGCAGACAGATTCTTTATTGTCTGAGCCACCAGGGAAGCCTGCCGCTTAAAGCTGAGATTTTAATTGGAAACGGTGGCTCTGTGGCTTTCGAGACCTGGGGCAGGTTCACTGCATGTCCCCAAGGGTCACATTTGATCCTGTCTGTTCTCAGGGGCAGCTTCTTGGTCCCTGCACCTCCAAACCACCTGATGGCACACAGCCCCCCGACGTCCCCCACCAGCTCCCTCCTACCTGTCCATGCCCACTCCCCTGGGTGGCCTGAGAATTTTCCCTCGTTGCATGAAGGTCTTTGGCCGATGCTGAGAGGTTTCCAGAAACAGAAGCAGGTAAGGATTTTGGGGTCAGAGCAAGAGGATTATCCTCAGGTTGGTCCTGAAGATCAACTGCAGTTAGGAGGGACCCCACAGTCCTAAGGTGCGCCCTCCTGAGGGTGGCAGGTGGGCAGGCAGGGAGGGTCTCTCAGATGATGTTCACAGAAGACAAGAGGGGCAGCCTGAGAAAGGCACTGGAGGAACACAGAAGGCCCTGCCACAACCCGCCCTCATCCACCAGGTGGGCACACTGGCATGAGGATGGTCCGATAATTCAGCAGTCCACTTAGGGGGTTCCCAGTGATGGTGACAAGGGCCTTTTCACCCTTTGAGGGACTACACAGGGGGCTGCTGACAACCGCAAGAGGAACACCCGTGTTCGGATGGTCTCAGGGACTGGTGGTTCATGTGGCTCACAGTGAGGACTGCTGGCCGCTGGCTGCCCACCTGGCGGGCGCCCAGGGGTTCATAGCATCGCATACACGGTGCTTGGCCACACCCGGGGAGCCATGACTTCCGTTCGTTTTAACCACAAAAGGGGCTTCTATAGGTTACGAGTCACATGCATGGCTGTTCCGCTCATTACTTAAAAAAAAAAAGGCCGTATAAAGGGTGGCTTCCATCCCTAGAACACTGGAAATTTTGCCCAAGAAAAATGTGAACTCCTGGGCAAATCCTTAAGACTGCAGTGGAGCTCTGTTATCGTTGTTGTTTTATCTGTCCAGGGGGCAAAAAAGAATTTTTTAAACCACTTTAACTGTTTATTATTTTAAAAAAGGTTTTTTTGGGGTTTTTTTTGGCCATGCTGTGAGACTTGTGGGATCTTAGTTTCTTGACCAGAGATTGAACCCGGGCCTTTGGCAGTGACAGCACCAAGTTCTAACCACTGGACCATCAAGGAATCCCCCTCTACTTTAACCGTCTTAAAGTGGACAGTTCAGTGGCATTTAGCACATCACACTGTTGTGCCATCCCCACCCCTATCTAGTTCCAGAGTAGGGAACTATTTTGTCACCCTAAAAGGAAACCCCATCCCTATTAGGTGTCACCACTTCCCAGCTCCCTCCAGCTCCTGGTACCCACTGATCTGCTTTCTGTCTCTATGGATTAGCCTGTCCTGGACATTTCATATAAATGGGATTGGATAAATGTGTGTGCAGTGCTTACAGTGAGACAAAGCAGAGGCACATATTATTTATATATATGACATATAAAAAATATGTGCGTGTACCACGTGTTTATATATATGAAGCTTCCCAGGTGGCTCAGCGGTAAAGAATCTGCCTGCCAATGCAGGTGACATGGGTTCAATCCCTAGGTCGGGAAGATCCCCTGGAGAAGGAAATGGCAACCCATTTCCAGAAGTCTGGCAGGTTATAGTCCATGGGGTTGCAAAGAGTCAGTATTCGTGTATATGAAGGGGCTGGGGTCTCCATCGCCACCTCTTCCCAACTCACCAGCGAGCACCGTATTTGGGTAAGATGTTCTACATTAGCCCTTACAGTAACTCCAAGGCTAATTCTACAGGGCTAAGGATATTTTTGCAAGCTTGCAGTGCAAGGAGAGAAGGTCTGTCATGTCAAGGTAGACCAGCATTTCTCATTTGATTTCTCAGTCTTGGTACTGCTGACATTTGGGGTCCGATCATTCCTTGCTGTGGGGCCGTCCTCTGCATCTCAGGGTCTTGAACAGCATCCCTGACCTTCACCCCCAAGACTCCAGTAGCACCCGCTCCCTGCAACTATGACACCTAAAAATGTCTCCAGAAACTGCCAAGTGTTTCCTGGGGGGAACAGTCACCCCGGGTGTGCTCCCCTGACTTAGACCTCCATGCTGCTTTCTCAATACCTGGATCCCTTCCAGGGCGACACTCCCTGCCCAAAGCTCCATGCTCTGCCTGCAGGTGCCCACGGGCCTCCGGGGCCAGGCTCTCCTGAAGGTGTGGGGCCGTGACTGGCGGGTGGAGGAGGGTCCCCTCTTCCACAACCAAACTTCAGTGACCGTGGACAGCCGGGGAGCCTCCGTATTCATTCAGACTGACAAGCCGGTGTACAGACCCAAGCACCGAGGTGGGCGGCCAGCGCGGGCTGCGGGGGGAGGGATGGCCATGGATGGGAGCTGCCACACCCCTCTCTCCTTTCTTCCAGTGCTCATCAGCATCTTCACCGTCACCCCAGACCTGAGGCCCACCAGTGAAAAGGTGAGATTGGCTTCTAAAACCGTGTGCCTGGGACTAACCCACTGGGGTCCGGCCTGGCCAGGGCCATCATCCACAACTTGCCTTTCCTCCTGCCTCTTCCAATTTCTACCTGCATTCTTGGTTTCTTCCCGGGGCTCCACATCTGCTGGGGGAGCCAGGAGGGAGGTCTGTGTGACAGAGAGAGGCCAGGGCATTAGTGGAAGTGCTTCTTCCAGAGGTCCCCACGGTGGCCAGTGGCCCTCCATACGGGCAGCTGCCTGTGTTCTTCTGGAGGTTGGTTGAGGGCCTAAAATGGGTGAAGTCCAAGAAGGATAAATCACAGGACGTTGAATTCAAAGTACAAAGTTTCTTGGTGCCCCTGGATGCAATATGGACAACCCCGAGCTGGTGGGGCTGTATCCACGTGCACAGGGTCAGCCACGCATGGGACCCGGCAGAGCGTGACATTGGGTTCAGGAGGCACAGGTGTGCAAGCAATTGTCCTTCCCTGGAGCTGGTGTGGAGTGTTCAGTTTGGCACTGATGGGCACCAGCTGGAAGCCAGGCTCCAGGCTGGTGCTGGAGGTTCAGAGAGAAAAGCGTGCATCCCAGGCCTGAAAGGAACCTGGCATCCCTAGAAACAACCCAGTTGCCACCTGCGAGGGCTGCTTGGAGGGGTTGTCCTTCTTGGGGTGCGAGGGAGGGCAGGGCTGTGATCGGGAGCAAAGATCACAGAGACCACTAAATGGGGCTCAGCCACCCTCATTGCCGTTGGCAACTGCGTGAGCTTGCTGGGCGACTTACAGGGCAGAAATGCATTCTTTCCCAGTTCTGGAGCCTAGAAGTCTAAGATCAGGGTGTGAGTAGAATTGATTCCTTCCAAGTACCATGTGATATAAGAACTGGACATAAAGAAGGCTGAGCGCAGAAGAACTGACGTTTTCCAATTGTGGTGCTGGAGAAGACTCTTGAGAGTTCCTTGGACTGCATGGAGATCAAACCAGTCAATCCTAAAGGAAATCAACCCTGAATATTCATTGAAAGGACTGATGCGGAAGCTAAAGCTCCAATACTTTGGTCTCCTGACATGAAGAGCCAGCTCATTGCAAAAGACCCTGATGCTGGGAAAGATTGAAGGCAAGAGAAGAGGGCAGCAGAGGATGAGATGGTTAGATAGCATCATTGACTCAGTGGACATGAATTTGAGCAAACTCTGGGAGATAGTGAAAGACAGGGAAGCCTGGCATGCTGCAGTTCGTGGGGCCGCAGAGAGACACGACTGAGTGCCTGAACAACAACAGCAAGGACCATGAGTGAAGAATCTGTTCCAGGCCTCCCTCCTAGGCTGGTAACTGGACATCTCTCTTCATCTTTATTTTGTCTTGCCTTCACTCCCATCTGTTTCCAAATTTTCCTTTCTTATGACACAAGTCCTATTGGACTGGGACCGATGCTTTGTCATTGTTTAGTCACTCAGTTGTGTCCTACCCTTTGTAACCCCATGGACTGTAGCCTGACAGGCTCTTCTGTCTGTGGGATTTTCCAGGCAAGAATCCTGGAGTGGGTTGCTATTTCCTTCCCCATCCAGGGGTTGAACCTACGTCTCCTGCATTGGCATGCGGATTCTTTACCACTGAGCCACCAGGAGAGCCCAGGACCTGTGCTAGGGACCTTGAAATCACCACCATCTCCAAATATAGACACGTTCTGAGAATTGAGGCTGAGGACATCACATATGAATTAGGGGAGAAGGGGGCACCATTCAACCCATTACAGCACCTGAGCCTGTCCCAAGGGATGAACACTCCGCGTGTACAGAGGGCTTCGGTCTTTCAGGAGCGTTTGCTTACGGCCTCTGTCTGTCTCATTTGCAGCTGGAAGCTTACATCCTGGTGAGTGTCCTGCCCCTCTGCAGCTCTGGCTTGGGGACAGCCTGCTCTCTGCAAGACCTGGTCTGTCTTTGTGCACTACTCCCCCTCTGGGTTGATCCCTGCCTGCCCCAGTGCCTCACACGCTGAGACCAGGTCCAGCCCTGTCCCTGACTCAACCTGGGATAAGCTGAGTACATGTCTGCCCATCTCTTTGTCGATTTTCAAGCACCTCCCTAAATGGGGAGTCAGGATGACCTCTTCTGGCCTCTTGTCTTCAGACATGTCCCTTCTATGCCCCGAGCTTCCGTTTGCTCATCACAAATAGCTAATCTTGGGGCCTGTCTTGACACGTGTCCTGTCCTAGAGAGGGGGCTTGGAAGGTCCTCGTGCGTGCCAGGCACACTAGGGCTGTCCTGAGCTTATCGTGTGTGTCATCTTGCAGGACCCCCGAGGCTCTCGGATGATGGAATGGAGACACTTGGAGCCCCTGTGCTGTGGTGAGTCTCTCTTCTCATTCCTTCTGTGGTTTGGGGGCTGCACCTTTGGGTGGCAGATGTGATAAAGCTTCCAGGAAAATAGGATGTGCTCTGCCTCGACACCCGCCACTCCTTTCCTGGAGCATGGGACCCTCTGCCCACCTTTCTGTCTCTGGGATCCCAACTGAGGCTCCTCCCATAAATTGAGACCTTTCTGGAATATCAGGGCCTTGTTTGTTAGCATCCCTAACTTCTTCCCACTACAGATCTTCCTCATCTTCACCCTCTACCCAACACAAGACGTTTCTTTTCCAGCTAGGAGTCAGAAGGCTTTGCTTTGGCTGAGGAACTGGCTTTTTTTTTTTTCTTTCTCTATGACAGTGATCTCCTGGAGAAGGAAATGGCAACCCACTCCAGTATTCTTGCGGGGAAATCCCATGGTCAGAGGAGCCTGGCGGGCTACAGTTCATGGGGTCGTAAAAGAGTCAGACACGACTGAGCAACTCAGTAGGCACGCATGCCTGTGACCACGAGGGCCGTGTAACTGACATCTCCTTTTGTGCTTTGGCCCTAACGGAAGTGGAGTCCCATGAGAGGAGAGCTGCAGCAGGGATTTGGGGAGACTGTGAACAGTTTTGCACCTCGACCTGGGAGATGCATAAGCACGGCAGAGCCCTGAGTCCTCTGTGAGTCAAACGCAGAGAACGGGCCTCCAGCCAACATGGTGGGTCCTGGTGGTTGGTGCAGCATCACACACACCTCCAGGTCCCCTGGGCTGGCCTTGACCCCTCTCCATGTCCCTCTTCTTGATTCTGAGATGCCTGGGGAGGGCTGCTGAGTAGGGACAGGGCTTGTGCGACTCTCTGTCCCCGAGGGAATGACTCAGGTGGAGCAGAGTGGAGCAGCTGGGTGGCCTGTTTCCCTGGTTCATTTGGCTCATGGCCTGCACTTGGCTTCTTGGAGAAGGCAATGGCACCCTACTCCAGTACTCTTGCCTGGAAAATCCCATGGACAGAGGAGCCTGGTAGGCTGCAGTCCATGGGATCGCTAGGAGTCAGACATGACTGAGCAACTTCACTTTCACTTTTCACTTTCATGCATTGGAGAAGGAAATGGCAACCCACTCCAGTGTTCTTGCCTGGAGAATCCCAGGGATGGGGGAGCCTGGTAGGCTGCCGTCTCTGGGGTCGCACAGAGTTGGACACGACTGAAGCGACTTAGCAGCAGCAGCAGCTGCACTTGGCTTTGGCCTCAGGGCTCCCCCAGGAACCCTAAGTGTGCCCTCTCCCTGCTTCCCCAACTTAGTCTATGGAGGAGGTGCTGGCTTTGCACAAACCCTTGCCAGCCTCGGGGTGGCCTTGAGCTTCCTTGAGGGGCTGTGCAGGGAGGGAGAGAGGCCAGGTCCCCAGGGCACCTCACCACCAGATGCTGGGCTCTCTGCCCACACAATTGCCCCAGGATGAGGGGGAGTCTCTCTTCACACAGGCATCACCAACATGACCTTCCCCTTGTCTGACCAGCCGGTACTCGGAGAATGGTTTGTTTTTGTCGAAATGCAAGGCCACGTGTTCAACAGGTCCTTTGAAGTTCAGAAGTATGGTAAGTTGGAGAATCTTAGGCTCTTAAGATTTTAGACCTGGGGGAACCACAGTCCCAGTGAAGACACAGATAATAAGGAAGAAGATGGCAGGAGCCTCATTTACTAGGGGCTCAGTCGGGCCAGGCATGAAGTGGAAGGCTGGGTCTTTGTCTTGTCTTTTTTTAATCTATTATTTATTTATCTGTGGCTGTGCTGGGTCTTCGTTGCTACATGCGGGCTCTTCTCTGGTTGAGATGAGCAGGGGCTACTCTCTAGTTGCGGTGCATGGGCTTCTCATTGTGGTGGCTCCGCTTGTTGCCGAACAGGGGCTCTAGGGCACATGGGCTTCAGGAGCTGCAGTACGTGGGCTCAGCAGTTGTGGCTCCCAGGAGCTAGAGCACAGGCTCAGTAGTTGTAGCACGTGAGCTTAGTCGCTCCGCAGCATGTGGGATCCTTCCGCATCAGAGATCGAACCTGTGTCTCCTGCATTGTCAGGCAGATTCTTTACCACTGAGCCACCAGGAAAGCCCCTCTCATGTCCTCCTTATGATTTTTTTTGGCCATGCCACATGGCATGTGGGATCTTTGTTCACCAACCAGGGATTGAAACCTCACCTCCAGCCTTTGAAGCACAGTCTTAACCACTGGACCACCAGAGAAGTCCCTGTCATGACCTTTCAAAATAAATCATGGTAAAATATATGACCTCGTATAAGTAGAATCATAATATTTGTCCTTTTGTGAATGACTTATTTCATGGAGCATAATGCCTCAAGGTTCGTCCATGTTGCAGCATGTGTCAGAATGGCCTTCTTTTTTAAAGTCTGTCATTTCCTTCTCTTCTTTCATCCTCATCCTGAACCTATGAGGTATCTCCATTTTACAGATGGAGTAACTGAGGCTGGGAGAGTCATTAAGGAAACTGCTCAAGGAACAAGAGCTGGGGAGTCTACCTGGGCCAGAGTCCCATACTGTGGCTTCTGTGCTAAAGTTCTCCCTTATGGGGGCAAGGGTTTCTCTTCCTTTCATGAAGAAGGTCTTGAAAGGAAAAGCCATAGAGGAAAGGGTTATAAGTTCCAAGCAACAGAAGCCTGGTACAGACTCAGTGAGGAAAAGAAAAGGGATTTACAGGCTCATGTAACAAGCTCTAAGGACCAGAGTCTTCATGTTTCCTCTGTTCTGCTCCCTGGTGTCCATGTCTCTGTGGGCTGTGCAAGGTGATGAGATGGGTGGGTGTGCCCAGGGCAGCAAGGAAGGGACTGTCCCCAGCCACAAGCACCCTTAGAATGCCCATAACTGGTCTAGAAGCCTGGCTACTTCTGCACCCCTGGGATGGGCTGCGATTGGCTACACTCCATGCAGATGGCCTAAAAGTGATGAGATATGGTCCCCTGAGAAAAACAGCGTGTTGGTCCCTCAAAGATGGAAAATAGGTGTGGCCCACAGAATCCCCAGAGAGCTGCCTGTGCATGTCAGCAGTGAGGCCCTGGAGTTCAGTTTGCTGTGCTCACCTCCAGCACCCTTCTGGAGCCACCCCGGTGGTGGAAGGCACCCTGCCTCCTTCCTCTCTGCTCTCTCCCTTCAGTGCTGCCGAAGTTTGAGCTCCTTATTGACCCACCCGCTTATATCCGGGACCTGGACACATGTGAAACCGTCACTGTGCAAGCCAGGTGAGAAAGAGGCGGCCACTATACTCGAGCCTTTCCAACCGTGGGCCCGCCCCGCCCAGGACACCCCCGCCCCGCCTCCCAGGCATGCTTCTTCCCTAGGACTCACCCCTCCTCCCGGGCACATCCTCTCCTCCTTGGACTTGCACCTCCCCTAGAAGAGTCCCCTCCGCAGGGCAGCCCAGCCCCCAGGACACGCCCCGCCCCTAGGACACGCCCCTCCGCAGGGCACACCCCTTCAGCAATGCCGCATTCCCCCGCAGACGGCGTCCATGGCCCGTGGGCTGACCCCAGAGGGATATTCTTGAGCACTTGTTGTTCAGTCGCTCAGTTGTGTCCGACTCTTTGCGACCCTAATGACCAGGCTGTTGACAGAGCTCGACCTGAGGGTCAACCAGAGGATGTCAAGAGGCGCTATTCCTTTCTGTCCCCTGGGAGGGCTCTACGAGGCCCGTGTTCCCGCCCCAGCTCTGCCAACTGCCGGAGGTTGTGGCTGAGACGTCTCCCTTGCGCTTCTTCCCCGAAAAAAATCCAAGGGCGCGCTGGATACACGCCCATTTTATAGTCCAGAAAATACTGTAAAAATTCTGGGCGTTTTTTATTGTTTTTTCTTTTTCAATTTTGCTCCTGTCTTGCTCCTGTATCCCAGTAAGCAGTTGTCTCCACTGCATCAGGCATGACATACGTACATTTAAGTATTTCACCTACATTCTTGAGAAGATGGTTTATTCTCATTCTCCGTGAGGAAACCGAAGCTCAAAGAAATCAGATCCCTGGTTCAAAGTTGAACTCCTTGGGCACTTAAGCCTAGCCAGGCCTTCCTGTTGCTTACCGTTGCTCGATACTCCATTCTGCCTTACTCCAGTGCCTCACCTCAACAGTTGTCTCACATACCCCGCTTCTTTGGGTCCAGAGTTCCTCTCTGACCCTTGGTCTCTTTTTCTGTCCAACATGAGGCTTGGTGTAGAGGATCTCAGGGCCTTTCTGAGACTGACCCCTCCCCACTATCCTCTGGGCCCCTGCTTGTGAAACTTACTACTCTTTGTCCTTTCGTTCCAGGTATACCTTTGGGAAACCCGTCTCGGGAACTTTAACCATCAACATGACTGTGAATGGTGTGGGGTACTACAGCCAGGAGGTGGGGCGCCCCATCCTTAGGACCACCAAGGTGAGGAGCAGGAACCTCGAGCTGTCACCCAGTAGGTCCCTTCCCACAGCGCCTGCTCTTGGCTTCGGCTCTGTGATCACCCATTTTATTTTAGTTTCCAGAACAGTTTGTATGGTGGGAATTTTCCTGATGATAAAATTCTTACAGGCTGAACATAGAGGCTAGAACATATAAAAAAGAAATAATAAAGTTGGCTTGTCCTCTGATAGACAGACATAGCCAGTATTGCTATTTTGATATCTTTCTTCTTAGGATGTTATTGTAGGTAAAGGAAACGTTTTATTGAGACATAATTCACATAACATGCAATTCAGGTATGGAACGTTTTATTGAGACATAATTCACGTAACATGCAATTCAGGTATGGAACGTTTTATTGAGACATAATTCACGTAACATGCAATTCAGATATCCATATAGAAGATACTATTCATGCCCCTGGAGTGGACGCACAGAGGCTTAACCACTGGACCACCAGGGCAGTCCCACAAGTTATTGCTTCTTCTTGACTTTTGATGGATAATGCTAGGAACATTCATGTATATTTTTGTGTGATGTATCTCTTGGATTTGGAATTCCTGAGTTCTATGGTTTGAATCAAATATGATCACCTGAATAAGGACAAACAAAGGATCTTTATTCATAGCTTGCAGCAAGGGAGTCAGCCACCATCACTTGTGTTTGGCAGAGACTCAAAAGGCAGGTGGAGAAGTGGAAAAGATTTATAGTGAAAAATGGAAAAGGCTTCTGGTGTGCCATGATGGGAGGCTATTGGCATGTGGAAGTCATGGGGTAATAGAAGCAGGCATCCAATGTAATTGATGAGGGGTGCATATTTGACTTTTTCCAATTGTTGCTTGGACTGCAGAGAGATCAAACCAGGCAATCCTAAAGGAAATCAACCCTGAATATTCACTGGAAAAGCTGATGCTGAAGCTGAAGCTCCAATACTTTGGCCACTTGATGTGAAGAGCCGACTCATTAGAAAAGATCATGGTGCTGGGAAAGATTGAAGGCAGGAGGAGAAGGAGACGACAGAGGACGAGATGGTTGGATGACTCACAGATTCAATGGACATGAGTTTGAGCAAACTCTGGGAGATGGTGAAGGACAGGGAAGCCTGGTGTGCTGCAGTCCATGGGGTTGCAAAGAGTCAGACACGACTCAGTGACTGAACAACAGCAATTGTTTCTAAGATGGAAGTGGGGGCAAATATCAGGGAAATAGTCAATTATTAGGTCCTGGCCATTTGGGGCTGATTGTTATAGGGGTTGTTGTTGGGTTGCTATAGAGATAGAGGTCTGACTTCTTACAAGCCTGACTTGTAGATACAGCTGGCTCTTCCACGTCTGTGGGTTCTGCATCCTAGTATTCAACCAGCCTCGCACAGAAACTCTTCGAAGTTGGTTGAATCCATGGGTGTGAAACTTGTGGGTATGGAGAGCTGACTGTAATGGGTTGGCTTCCTACACTGGTGCCTGCAGATCTTGAGTCAGAGTTATTTTTTTCTATACTTGTTCAGTCGCTAAGTCATGTCCAACTCTTTGCAACCCCATAAACTGTAGCACTCCAGGTTTTCTCTGTCCTTCACTGTCTGCCAGAGTTTGCTCAAACTCATGTCCATTGAGTTGGTGATGCTCTCCAACCATCTCATCCTCTGTTGCTCCCTTCTCCTCCTGCCCTCAATCTTTCGCAGGATCAGGGTCTTTTCCAATTAGTCTCCATCTGGATGTTCAGTCTCTGAGTGGTGACTACGTTTAGTTGTTTGAGGAATTCCCAGATTTTTTTTTTCTAAAGTGGCTACATGATTTCACACCCCCTTGCATGTAAAATTTCATAATCTGGTTTTTATTTTTCTTCTTCAACTTAAAATCCCACTGTGCGCGTGCCACAATGCAACATATACAAGCAGTCCTGGAGATTCTGGGGCTGAGTCCTGTCATCCCCACCTCCTCTCTACCTCCACCCGAACCAACTTCCTCGTCCTTTTGCCCCCCGGGATGCGTCCTCTCTCTGTGTCACCGTGGCTTCTCTTCTGTGGAGTGGATACTCTGGCCTCTCACCTCCTCCGTGCCTGGTGCTCGTGCTCTTGTTATCCTAGCCATTCTCCCTAGAAGCTGCCCCGGTAGCTCTTGTCTTAACGTTCTCTTTACTGAGTAATTCACTCCACAGCTGTTTACGGACGTGGATTATTTGCCCCTGGGAGCAGTCCTGAGATGGAGTTAACTGGGTGGGGGGGTGAGGTCTGTACCCTGTGCATGGGAGGGGAACCAGTGCTCCAGCGTGTGGCTGACCAGGTTCAAGTCCCAACCTTGCAGTCTGGCCCGAGGGGTTGTTTCAGCTTCTGCCCAAAGAGCTGACCTCGTTCCTCCTAGAAAACAATGCATATCCAGCCAGGGACTCAGCCTCCATGCAGTGATGCACAGCATAGAATGGATGGGTCATCGAGTGTCCCCCTGGTCCTCCAAGCGGCCAGAGGGGCACCTTCTTGAGCTGTGTGTTTGTGAGTTATCTCTCAGAGCCGCTCAGCTCTGGCTGAGCACGACCTGTGTGTCTCCTACCTCCAGATCCATGGCTCCCAGGACTTCAGCATCTGTGTGAAGGACATGATTCCGGCCGACGTCCCCGAGCACTTCCGGGGCACCATCAGCATCTGGGCCACGGTGACCGCTGTGGACGGGAGCCATCAGGTGGCCTTCGACGACTCCACTCCGGTCCAGAGGCAGCTGGTGGACATCCGGTACTCCAAGGACACGAGGAAGCAGTTTAAGCCGGGGCTGTCCTACGTGGGGAAGGTAAGCCCCAGGCATGGTGCCCAGCAGGCCCTGCCAAGGTCACAGGCTCTGTGCCGCCTCCCACCCTAACTCCTGCCCGAGGACCACTGTGTAACCCCTGCAAGGCCCTGCAGCCGTGATGTGGTTGAAAACCAAGAACTTTTGCTGTCTTGGGATTAAGGGGCTGCTTTGCTGAGCATAGTTAGACATTTCCAAACCTAGAGCGCCAAACCCAATGCTATGTATCCACTTATTAAATCAGTTCCATGATGGTATCGCCTTCTTTAATTGGGTTGACTTTATGTCTAGAGGACTTAACTACTAAGTTCATAAAAGGCAGATCCCCGTCTCTGAGACAGTCTGATTCAGCTCCCTTGTGGGGAGTGGCATTTAGAACAAGCCCCTGCCTCCCTTCCACCTACTACACCATTTTTCTACACAGTAAAATTTGAGATGACTAGAGATTCGAGATGCTGAACTGGGGCATCTGGTTTCAAGTGGAATTTGGGGGGAAGGGAGGGCAAGACCAGTGGAGCCTTGTGTCACCCCAGGGTGACGCTTGCCTCTGCCTGGCACCCACACCCCTCTTCCCTTTTGCATCCCATGGGTCACCCACAGGGTCCTAGAGGCCTGTCTTCGTGTTGTTCTTGCTCCTCTTGCTCTGCTCTGGGACCTCCCTTCCCTCCTCCATGATGAGATCTCAGCCCCCACCCCCAGCTCTCTGTTCCATGCGCAGAGGCATGGCTCATGTGCCCCTGGGTTTGAGGGTCCCAGCTAAGGCACCATACGGAATATGTATGAGTGGACTTGGGGCCGTCCATTCAGTGAAAGGGGAGTGTTTCACCTACACCCAGGAAATCATCCACTCTCTGCATTAGGGGCTTCCCAGGTGGCACTAGTGGTAAAGAACCCACCTGCCAGTGCAGGAGACCTAAGAGACATGAATTCAATCCCTGGGTCGGGAAGATCCCCTGAAGGAGGGCTTGGCAACCCTCTCCAATATTCTCAGCTGGAGGATCCCCATGGTCAGAGGAGCCTGGTGGGCTACAGTCCATAGGGTCGCAAAGAGTCGGACACAACTGAAGCGACTTAGCACTCATTTCATATCTGCATTAAAGAATGGAGCTGGGAATACCCTGGCAGTCCAGTGGTT
The DNA here is from genome assembly GCF_032452875.1 of Bos javanicus. Lineage (NCBI taxonomy): Eukaryota > Metazoa > Chordata > Mammalia > Artiodactyla > Bovidae > Bos > Bos javanicus. The sequence goes on from NC_083874.1 coordinate 6,149,900, forward strand.
AAAACTTCGCCTTCAAGTTGGCGGTGCGGATTCAATCCTTGGTTGGGGAGCTAAGATCGCACATGCCTTGTGGCCAAAACCAAAACAGAAAACAAAAACAATACTGTAACAAATTCCATAAAGACTAAAAATGGTCCACATTAAAAAAAAAAAAAAGAATGGAACTGGTCACCCCATCACCAGATACCTGCACAGTTGAGAGGTGCTCCAGGATCTTTCAGGAACCACTGACCATATTTCTTCACAACATCCATGTCTTTTGAACCCCTCTCTCTGACTGCCTTTTCTACCTGCTGGAATGAGTGAGGTCTAAGAGTCACATGGAACTGTTTCCACCACACTGCTTGCGCTGTTCCTTCCTGGCTGGGGCACCAGGTAAATGGCTGGTGATTTGTGCCTTGTGACTTCTTTGCCAAGTCCAAGGTCATAAAAGCTTTCCCCTGTGTTATCTTCTAAGTATTTTGTAGTTCTAACCATTACATTTAGGTCTCTGATTCATTTTGAGTTAATTTTGGCACATGGTGTGAGGTTGGGGTTCAGCTTCATTCTTTTGCATCTGGAGATCCAGTTATCCCAGAACCATTTGGTGAAGGAATTGTTGTTTTCCCATCGAATGGTCTTGGCACCCTTGTCAAAAGTCAATTGACTGTAATCCTTTTCTTTTGCGATGCCATGTGCCATGCGGGATTTTATTTCCCTGGCCAGGGATTGAACACGTGCCCCCTGCAGTGAGAGGGAGGAGCCCTAACCACTGAACCTGCCAGGGGATTCCCCTTCGCCATGTTTTGATCTTTTTCAATAATCAATTGGCTGTAGATGGCTGGACTTATTTCTGCACCGTCAATTCTGATCCATCAGTTTTCATATCTGTCCTCACATGAGTTCCATCAGGTGCAGCGTCTTCACCACTGCACTTTGTAGCAAGTTTTGGAATTGGATGTATGAGTTCTTGATTATTTAACAGGATTGCTTTAGCTGTTTGGGGCCCCTTAGCATCAAATTGTCGATTGCTTCAAGGGAGCTGGCTGGGATTCTGCTGGGGAATTGGGCCGAGTCTGTAGATCAGTTTGGGGGGTGTCACCAGCCTAACCACAGTGACTCCTTGGTGACCCATTCCAGGTGGAGCTGTCGTACCCGGATGGTAGCCCTGCGGAGGGAGTGACCGTCCAGATCAGGGCAGAACTGACGCCGAAGGACAACATCTACACCGTGGAGTCTGTGTCCCAGGGTGGGCTGGTGGAGTTTGAAATCCCCTCCATCCCTATGTCAGCCCAGCATGTGTGGCTGGAGGTGCGTGAGTCACCTAGACCCTTGTCATTCAGCCAGCAGATATGGGTTTGGTCCCTCCTCCAGGCCACGCTCAGGCACTGGGTCAGTCGTCCTGGGTCTGGCACCTGCCCTGAGTGAGTTCAGTCTGATGGGAGAGCTGGCCAGGAGGTCAGATAAACCAAACACCCCAGAGGGAGGCAGGACGCTGAGAAAGTGTCAGGGTGTCTGGCTCCCTGCAAAGGATCTTCCCAGGTGGACTCCTGACCAGGGGGAGGTTCAGCCAGGCTGCTTCCCGGAAGGTGGAACAACATATGCAGAGGCCCAGAGAACTGCAGTCATAGTATAATTAGGTTCTGCAGTGCCCAGCTGGCCGAGCCATTGCAGGAAGATACGGAGGAGGGAGCCGGTGGGGCTTCCCCTTACCTCAAAGGATGTTGCTTAGGGTCCACCCAGAAGGCAGTGTCAGAGTCAGGTGGACTGAATGGTCTGATTTTTATAACCTCTCCCCACTCCAGAGGCCTTCCCAAATGGCGCAGTGGTTTGAATCTGCCTGCCAATGCAGGAGACACAAGGCTTCAATCCCTGGGTCAGGAAAGATCCCCTGGAGGAGGAAATGGCAACTCACTCCAGTATGCTTGCCTGGGAAATCCTGTGGACAGAGGCGTGTGGCTGGCTACAGTCCTTGGGGCTGCAGAATGGGACGTGACTGAACACGCACATGCACACCCCACTCTAGTGTCCATAGTTGGGGGTGGTGTCTGGGTGAGGTCACAGATGTGCAGGTGGGAGGCAATGACGGGGCTGTGGAGGCAGAATTGGCAGGACCTGGTGTCCCCTTGTCAGGGACGGGAGGAGCAGGAGTAACAGAGAGGACATCCCAGCCCTCGTCTCTGTGGCTGACGGTGGGCACGGTGGCCCCACGGACGCTGGGGTGGTGGAGACAGGGGCAGCTGAGAATCAGTGTGTAGGTGGGAGCCGAGGACACTTGGGATCACTGTGTCCCCTGTGGGCAGCATGTCCCTAAAGATTTTTAACAGCCAGAGGTCTCCAGGCCACCAACAGTTTTAACCAGCTGGCTACAAATTTGGGGTTCCAGCTACCCCAGGACCTAACAAGTACAGATTTTTTAATGATTGAAAGACACCCCTTAATTTCCATTAGTCTTTTAAGAATTAGGTGGCAGCAAAACCCAAGTGACTCCAAATACTAGAATTAGCAGAATAATGTTGTCTCTCATAGACATATAACCAAAAATCAGCATTTCCCAAAAATGTCACTTTAATAGAAAGACAGTCTATTTCTGTGACCAAATACTGCCTAAGAAAAGGTCTTTAATTAATTGTTTTCTTAAAAAGAAGGATGAATTTTAAACTTTACTTTTAGTTGACATATATATGTGTGTGTGTCTGTCTCTCCATATAATTGACATGTAACATAGTCATTGCAGGCGTTCAGTGTAATGATGCAATATATGTAGGTACTATGAAATGACACCACAGTGTGTTCAATTGCCGTACAGTTACACTTTTTTTTTTTCTTGTGATGAGAATCTGTAAGATCTATGATCGTGCTAGTGGTAAGGAACCCACCTGCCAATGCAGGAGACACAAGAGATGCAGATTCAGTCCCTGGGTGGGGAAGGTCCCCTGCAGGAGGAAATGGCAACCCACTCCAGTCTTCTTGCCTGGAGAATTCCATGGACAGAGGAGTCTGGCGGGCTACAGTCCATGGGGCCACAAAGAGTCAGACACGCTGAGGGACTGGGCACACCAGGTCTGTTCTCTTAGCAACTTTCTGTATGTGCAAATATATTTTTTATATAGCGAAATGATTCAAATTAGGACCAACCAAAGAGAGAGACACACATGTATAGGACGAGAGCTGGAGGGTCCCAAATTTATGGCTTTGTGTGCTGTCCCTGTGAATCTGGGACACCTCGCCCTCCCCACAACACTTACAGAAAGCACTGCCCATCTGGATGCTCACTCACCTTCAGGGTCCACAGCTTTTATTGGGATTTCATTACATAGGTTTGACTGATTTATCATTGACCCCATGACTGAACTCAGTCTCTAGCCATCTCCCCTCTCTTGAGGTCAACTTGATACCACATCACGTGGTTCAGAGCCCCTACCCTCTAATCCCATGATCGGTCTTTCTGGCTTGGCTGTCCCCATCTTGAATTGCTCCTTAGCACGCATTATCAGTACCCGCCGTGAGTAACACAGACACTCCCATCTCTTGGAGAATCCCAGGGGCTTAGAGGCTATCTCCCAGTAACTGGGATTAAGGCAGGCCAGCTTCTTTATTCTGTGTCACACAGAAGTCTTAGACAAACCCGTGCCCCATACCCTGCTTCTGGCATCTTCCTTGTGTTAACTGCATTCTTCCAGCAGCAAGTGAAGGCAGCAGGTTTGAACTCCCAAAGGAGCAAAAGTAGTTTAACTGCCAGTCCCTGGGGTGTTCAGAGAGGGGTCTGAGGGCTCCAGGCGGAGCTGCATCCAGAGCCCCAGGGATGCAGTCCAGCACAGCTGCCCCCTCTCTTGACCGCCATCTCCCCTGTGCTCACTTCCGAAGCAGGCTGTACCCTCCGAGAAGCCCCTGTGGCTGCCGGCAAGCCCAGGACGTGGGGGTCCTTAATACGTGATGGAACTGCCTCTCAGTGGGCCACCCACCCCTGACTGAGCCAGCCCCCAACACCCTGTGGCCAGTCTTTGACACTTGCTTCCTGTGGAGATGGGAGAGAACGAGCTCGCCACACAGGACCCCATTCTCTGAGAACTGGGGAGGGGCTTCTCCAGAGGGAAATGGGAGCATGAGAGGGTCTTGCTGCAGAACAAGGCAGGTGGAAGCATCCCCAGGACCCTCCTTCCTACACCAAGCCTCCAAACCTTGACCGAATACCCTGTCTTCTTCAGACCAAGGTGACGGCACTCAGCGGAAAGCCCGTGGGGGCCCAGTACCTGCCCAGCTACCTCTCCCTCAGCAGCTGGTACTCCCCCAGCCAGTGCTACCTGCAGCTGCAGCCGCCGTCCCATCCCCTGCAGGTAAGGCTCTCAGGCGCGCCCTTGCCCAGGCAGGAGGGGGCCCAGGAAGCAAGCAGCACGCACCTGCCCCCAGGGGACCTGCGTGCGCTGCTCCTCCCTTCTGTCTGCGCACTGGTAACCACCAGTTTTTTCTCTGTTTGTATGAGTGTGTTTCTGTCTTGTCATGTTCATTCGTTTTCATTTTTAGGGTCCATATATAACATAAGTGACAGGGTTTCCCTGGTGGCTCAGACAGTAGAGAATCTGCCTGCAGTGCCGGAGACCTGGCTTAGATCTCTGGGTCGGGAAGATCCCCCAGAGAAGAAAATGGCAACCCACTCCAGTATTCTTGCCTGGAGAATCCCATGGACTCAGGAGCCTGGTGGGCTACAGTCCGTGGGGTCACAAAGACCTGGACACGACTTAAACGACTTAGCATGCACGCATGCCTGCACGCGTGTTTTATACAGCACACTGTTAACGCTCCTAATTGAGAGCACAGGAGGCTGAGCCCAGCTGCCGTGGTGGTGACAGGCTCGCCAGTACTGTCTCTTGTGGAAGCCACTTGATGATGGGTCTCCCAGACCCTACCAGTCCCATAAACCTCTGACACTCCCTACCCTAGGAGTTCTGCCGAAACCTGAGTCTTCAAGGGGTCCCTGGGATGCAGGGACTGAGGAGTTGGGGCTGCCTGTGCACCAGGGCTGAGTGGCCCTCTGTGGGGGTAATGAGAATGAGAAACTCCACTGAGATCGTGCCCAACTTGGCTGAACACGCTGTTCTGGTTTTAATGCTGTTCAATCAGCGGTGCAGCGTGGGGAGGCTGGCGTTGGCTGCCTTCCCGTGTGGACGGGAAGGAGTCCTGTGTCCCAGCTGCCGGGACCCGTATTCCCAGTAGGCAAGAACTTGGCAGGGCAGCTCAGACTTCCCCCTGGGAGGGACACCTCTGTCTTGCCTGAGTCAGATCAGCAGGCGCCCACTCTCCCTGTCCCAGACTCTCATTGAGGGGCCCTGAGTGTGAATTTGAGGCAAGAGTGGCTGTGCTTGGTCCAGTCCAGGCTCTGTGTCGGGGTCCTCTTCCTTTCCTCCAGCACCAAGGGATGTGCAGCGAGGAGCTGCTCTGCAAATGGGGGCTGTCACCCCAGTTTTTCAGGGTGACTCTGATGCCATAGGGTTAGTTCATGAGAAGAAGAAAAAAGTTTGTGCTCTTGTTTTTTTGCAACATCTCAAACCGGAGCAGACTTTTGTTTGGGTGTCATTATAAGGAAGATGTTTATAAATTTAGAGAGAAATAGAAAAAAATAGTATAATAACCATGTTCCTTCCACCTAGATTTATGAATTGATATTTTGCTCCATCCATCTACCCACCCATCCATTCACCCACCTGTCCATCCAACCATCTACTCAGCCATCTATCCATCCATCCACCCATCCACCCATCCTCTCATCTTCTCACCCATCCATCCATTCATCCTCCCCTTCCCACCCACCCATCCATCCATCCACCCATCCATCTTCTACATACCCATCCATCTACCCATCCATTCACTCACCCATTCATCCATTTCTCTCCACTTTTTTTTGGCTGCAGCATTTGAAAGTAAGTTACAGATATCTTGATACTTCCCTCTTAAATTCTCCAGTCTTAAAAATAAAGACATTCTTCAACCTGATTTTCAGTCATCCTATCTAAGAAAGTTGTATTAATCATGTTATTTAATTCACCAGCAATCATCAGATTTTCAAAGGTGTCCTCAAGATATAGAGTGTCTATAGTGTGGATTCACACCCATGCTTGTCTGCATAGTCATGTGCACCCGTGTGTGAGTGTGCTTGTGTGTATTCACCTGTGTGTGTGTGTGTGTGTGCACGGATTTTATTCAGGATCCATTTATATGTTGCATTTGCTCTTCTGTGTCTGTAATCACTCCTGAGCTGGGACCTTTTCATCACTGTGACTTTTGTGAAGAATCCAAGCCTGTGGTCTTGTAGATGATCCCACATTCTGAATGAGATTCAGGCTGAAGCACTGTTTTGGTAATGTTACTATGGACATGCTACTTTTATCACCTTCTGTCAGGGGCAGAGTTTTGGGCAGCCCCACCCTTGCTGAAGCTGATCTTATCCTCGGTCCCAGTCTAGTTCCTACCAGCTCTTCTGCAGGCGAGGCTAATAAATAATCTGGGTGACACGGAGGCCCTGCCACAGTATTCTGACCCTCAGCAACCTTTCGCCCAATGCTTTTTTCATCTTTTTTTGGAGTGGGGTGTGTGTTATGGCATGCAGGATCTTAGTTCCCCTTCCAGGGATCAAATCCACGCCTCCTGCAGTGGAAGCGCACAGTCTTAACCATTGGACTGCCAAGGAAGTCCCGCGTTTAGCATCTCTGATGATTCCTGCTGTAATCAGTTATCACTTTGGGGCTTCAGGATAAAGATTCTGATTTATGCATTTATTACGATTCTTGCATCCCTTTTGCACTTACCAGGTGGTGCTCCTCTGTGAAGAACTTTCTCCACCAATATTTTAGTTGTGTGATTGTTTTTAGAGTGCCTGTCATCTTATATACTTCTAAAAAAGTATCCACTATGTTATAATCGGTTACCATCATACTTCCTTTTTTTTTCTTTTTAAATTTTGAAATAATTTTAGAGTTACAGAACAGTTGCCCATACAGTGCAGAGAGTCCCTCTATCTCCTCCCTCTAGCTTCCCTTACTGTTTTAAATTTTTTAAGTGTTGTTTGCTTTTTGTTTTTGTGAGAGTCATTTATATATTTTGGACATTCCACCCTCATCAGATATATGACACGAAAGCATTTTCTCCAATCTGTGGGTTGTCTTTTCACTTTCCTGATAGTGTCCTTTGATGCAACAAAGATTTTAAACTTCTGGTGAAATCCAAGTTATTTGTTATTTTTCTTTTGGTGTTTTGCTTTTGGTGCCTGTCTCAAAGACATCATTACCAAAGCCAAGGTCGTGAGAGTTTACCCCTATGCTTTCTTCTAAGAGTTTTATAGTTTTAGCTCTTACATTTAAGTCTTTGAATCATTTGAGTTAATTTTTTTATATGGTGTGAGGGTAGGGTTCAACTTCATTCTTTTGCATTTGGAGATCTAGTTGTTCCAGAATCATCTGCGGGAAAGACTATTCTTTCCTCATCGAATGATCTTGGCACCCTTGTTGAGAATCAGTTTGCCATAGATGATTATTTCTGGACTCTCAGTTCTATCGTATTGATCTGTATGTCTGTCGTTTTGCCAGGACCACAGTGTCTTGAAGATGATTTTTGAAATTGGCAAGTGTGAGTTTTACAGCTTTGTTCTTTTTCTAAGATTGTTTTGGTTAATGCTGGATCCTTTGCGTTTCCATATGAATTTTAGAATCGGCCTTTGCATTTTGGCAAAAAAGGCCACTCACACTTCCTTCTAATGTCATCATCTCATGTACAAACCATGGTACAATTGTGAAAACTAAGAAATGAGCGCTGGAGATGACTGTTAACTAAACTCTGGACTTCATTTTGATTTCCCTAGTTTTTCCAGGGATTCCTTTATTTTGGTCCAGGATCCCATGCAGAATCATGCATTGTACTTCTCTCCTCCAGTCTGATGGTTTCTCAGTTTTTCCTTGTCTTTCATGACCCTGACATTCTTGAAAGGTACACTTTTCTTTCTGCTGTTCCAATTCCCCAAATTTGGCTGTGGGAGCACCTTTGGGCCAGCTCCTTAAACAAGTAAGTTCTTGTCTTCAGTGGGAGGTAGAATGACATTTATTAACCACTCACAGTGAACAGGTTCAGTGTTGAGAATAATATACTCATTATTACATTTATCATCTCATTGGATCCTCAGGACCTTCTCTCCAGGAGATTTAACCTTATGTTACAGATGGGGAAACTGAGGACCAGAGAGGTGAAATGACTTACTCAAGGACCCACAGCAAGAATGATACTCACCACTCCCCACTCCTCGTCTGAGCATTCAGGGTGGCCCAGATGTTTGGGGAGAGTCATGAATTGTAAATCATAGAGCATAGGAGGGAACCTCTGGGGCAAAGACCCAGAGGAAGACTTCTCATGCAACTTGTTGCCTCAGTGTGGGATATGGTCATACTTTAAGCCCTTGGGGAGGTCACAGGACCTGGGAGACTTTGGTTGTATCACAAAGAATGAGGGCAACTTGGAGGTTAAGCATGGGGCTCTGGCTTCTGCCCTTTGGGATTTGAGTCCTCTTCTTACAACTCACTAATGTTGACAATGGACCAAGCCTCAGTTTCCCCACTCTGGAAACTTGGAGATTATGATAGAACCTGCTCATCAGTGTCTATCCAGTGAGAAGTTTCAGCCCCCTTCCAGCACTTGCACCTGTGAAGTTAGGGACTAGTCCCCAAGACCATCCCCCCCCCACCTGACACCAACTGCTGAATTTGAGGGTCCTCAAACCACCTTCAGTTTCTTTAGTCTCTAGAGGGATTCACAGCATCTCTGAAAGCTGTCATACTCACAGTTACAGTTTAGTACAGTGGATGATACAGATTGAACTCAGGCAAGGCAAGAGGATCATAAGGCAGGGGCCAGATGAGTTCTGAATGTAAACTTCCAGTTGTCCTCTCCCCACAGAGTCAAGGATAGTGTTACTTTGCCAGTAATGATGTGTGATTACATGTGTGGTGTACTGCCAACCAGGGATGCTCACCTAAGCCTCAGTGTCCAAGGTTTTTGTTGGGGGTCAGTCATATAGACATGGCTGACTACCTGCCTGCCTGGCCCCAGTCTTAATCCTTCTGTAAGTCAAACTTATATAGTGTGGCCCAAGGTCCCCACCATAAATTATATTGTTAGTATCTGGTGTGGTCCCAGACCCTAGGTAAACAAAGACTCATCAGGCAGAACATTTCAAGGCCTTCGAGATCACTCCCAGGAGCAGTGGCCAAAGGCCAGACCTCTTTGGAGGCTAGGTTCAGTTACTTACTACACTGCACTCACTGAGAGCTTCCATGCCCTTATGACATTTCACCCACATCACAGCTCCGTTTTCAGAGCATCAGCTGGGGTCGCTATGATGATGTAGTCACAGCCAGGGACAGGTACTGAGCATTCTGCTCTGCGGCCAGTGCTCCTCCCCAGCTCTCCTGGCCTCCTTGTGGCCCCAGAGTGGCCTTCTTCCTGGGGTGAGCTGTGGCCTTGGTGCTGTTCTGTGAGTGCCAGGCAGGGCTCCCCATGCTTGCGTGTCTCCCACAGGTTGGGGAGGATGCCTATTTCCCTGTGAAGTCCACGTGTCCCTGCAATTTCACCTTGTACTATGAGGTGGCTGCGAGGGGCAACATCGTGCTCTCAGGCCAGCAGCCTGCCCACGTCACCCAGCAGAGAAGCAAGCGGGCAGCCCTGGAGAAACCCATTCGCTTAATGCACCTTTCTGAGACAGGTGAGCTCATCCACAGGCTGGAGGTTCCTGTTCTTCCTTCTGAACCATTGAGACTGGGATGGGCATCCCAGCAAGGCTTGGTAAGCAGAGTGCATCCCGGAGGGGAGCCTGCTTCAGGGTGAAGGGCACATATGCCAGGCAAGACTGGAATAGGGCCAGGAGGGTGGGCAGTGACCAGCTGCTGGAGCCAGCTCCTCTTGAGGCTGCCGTAGCCTGGGCCCCTGAGCAGGTCTGCACTATGCCATGCTGCCTTCTGCCAACCCCCTTCTGCTTTTGCCCAGACTGATTCCCCATCAAGGAGTCCTTCTCCCTGCTTTCCTTGATGCCACATGCTCCCCACAAGACCCATTTTCTCCCCTGGGTCTTCCCATCCCTCTCTTCTTCACAGCCTCTCTGCCCAGAGCAGGATCCCCAAACTAAGAACCATGGACACTTGCAGGGTATTCTTTGTGATGGGGGCCGTGCTGTGCACGCTAGGGTGCTGAGCAACTTCCCTGGTCTCCACCCGTTAGATACCAGTGGCAATCCACCTACACGCAGGATGACAACCTAAAATGTCTCCTGATATTGCCAGTGTTTCTGGGGGTGAAAGAGACTCCTGGGTAAGAATCACTGAGATAGATGATGATAGATTCATAGAACCATCAATAGATAAATTGATAGATAGATGATAGAGTCATGGATCGATGAAAAAGTGAAAGTAAAGCTGAAAGTTGCTCTGTCGTGTCCCTCTCTTTGTGACCCCATGGATGGATAAGTAGATAAATAGATTCATGTATAGAATCGTCAGTAGATAAATTGATAGATGGATGGACAGTCATGGATGGATGAACAGCTTCATGGATAGATAAATAGAAGCATCAATAGATAAATGGATAGATGGATGGATAGATAAAGTCACAGATGGGTGAGTAGATGGTTGGATGGATAGACAGATGATAGATAGGGAGACAGGTAGACAGTCTCTCTGATTCTAAACCACTCTCTTACCCTCAGAACTACTGTGTTTGGGGCCAGGTTATTCTCTGTGGAGCTGTTCTGTGCATTTTAGGGTGTTGAATAGCATCCCTGGCTCCTACCCACTAGATGCCAGTAACACCCCTATGCTGTGACAACCAAAATTACCAAATGTCTTCTGGCAGTCAGCATTGCCCTGGTTGAGAACCACCGGCATGATCAGTGCATTTGACACTGTGCACCCACGTCATGCTGGGTTTATCATCCTTTCTGGGTGAAATAACAGGGAACGTGAGTATCCATGGAGTGCTTACCCTGGGCCTGGCCTGGGCTGGCACCTCCTCATGCTACACCCCATGGTAACCCTCATGGTAAAGCTGGGCAACTGGGGCATCGCTGGTCCTACTGTGAGACGCTGCATTTTCATGTCTCTTCTCACTTATCTTAGAGCCTCCTCCAGCCCCAGCAGCAGAGGTCAGCGTGTGCATGACCTCTCTCCAGCTGGCTGTGACCCCCAGCATGGTCCCCCTTGGCCGCTTGCTAGTCTTCTACGTCAGAGAGAATGGAGAAGGGGTGGCTGACAGCCTCCAGTTTACTGTTGAGACCTTCTTTGAAAACCAGGTAGGGCACTGGGAACCAAACTGGGGGAGGGAGGGGAGGATAGGTAAGCGCCATCGGGGCTGGAGGCTCCAGGGTGTTGAGGCTGGGGTGGACTGTGGACAGTCACCAGTCAGACTCCAGGTGATGTGACAGGCAGCACTTGTAAGGACTGTCCTACCTTTGGGAATAAAGGAAATCTAAGTTGCATCTTGACTGGGAGATCCTCCAGAAGTCACCCAGATGGGATTGCATTCATACACACAGGAAAAGTGGGCAGTCTTCTCTGTCCCTGCTGGGCTCCAGACCTCAGGGACACCACTTATGTCCCCCAAACCTGGTTCAGCCTCCTTTGCCCTCACCATGCACCCTTCAGAACTGGCTGCAACATGTCCTTTGCCGCCACCTGTCTCCCCAGCCCTCCCCACTCCCATCTTCTGCACGGAATGTACCAGTTGTACCAGCCTACTTCTTGTCATCCAACCCTCCGCCCTTGTCCTCACCTGGGTAGCAAAGCCAGGCTTCTGACTCTCCTTGGAGGGTGGAAAGGGTGGGTGGGTCTGGAGAGTTTGGCCAAGCTCCTGATTCTTCTGCTGTGTTTGGGTCCAGGTTTCACTGACATATTCAGCAAATGAGACCCAGCCCGGGGAAGTCGTCGACCTGCGGCTCAAGGCTGCAAGGGGCAGCTGTGTGTGTGTCGCTGCGGTTGACAAGAGCGTTTACCTGCTCAGGTCTGGGTTTCGCCTGACTCCCGCCCAGGTGAACTGGGGCCCTTGGACGCTGCATTCTGGCACCTGCAGGAGGTCTCTTCCTTTTCATTAACTGAACACAATCGATATAAACCCAGCTTCTCTCTCTCCACTGGGTTCATTCTCAGCAAACCCCACCCCTGTTGTTGCTTGGGTATAGTTGAAAGATCTTGGAGTCAAATCCAATGTGACATTGTCCGGGTCCCACCTCTTCAGCCCCAGTTTGCCCATCTTTAAAATGGGTTAATTCCCCAACTCTTGTCTCCTCTAAGATTGGTTCCCAGTGATCCATGTGAGAGGAGATTGAGATGGGAGCGTGATAGACCCACTGGGGTTGAAAAGAAACCCTCATTTGACCAGTCCCTGTTGCCCTTTGCCTGTAGGTTTTCCGGGAATTGGAAGATTATGATGTTTCTGATATCTTTGGGGTGTCCAGGGAGGATGGACCCTTCTGGTGGACTGGGCTCACGGCCCGACGACGCCGGCGCTCCTCTGTCTTCCTGTGGCCCTGGGGCGTCACCAAGGATTCCGGGTTTGCTTTTGCTGTAAGGAGAGGTGGTCTTGAACCCCATCGTCCCCTTCTGAGCTCCTCTTCCTCTGAAACAAAGGGTCTCGGGGTGCAGGGTGGAAGTTTCCAAACTCTGAGTGCTGCAGAATCTTTTTGATTCTCCCCAGTGGAAGCTTGGATGCAGACCTTCCCAATTTGCAGAACAGATGAGAGCCGAATGAGTGTTCATTGATAACCTCAGCTTTGTTCTGGATCAAACTAGAACATCGTTCTGGAGCGATGACCTTGAAAGTGCTTTGGTGGAAGCAAAACCTTCACAAGGGCTTCCCAGGGGGCGCTAGTGGTAAAGAACCCGCCTGCCAATGCAGGACACATAGAGATGTGAGTGTGATCCCTGGATTGGGAAGATCTCCAGGAGGAGGAAATGGCAACCGAGTCGTTTTCTTCCCTGGGAAATCCACGGACAGAGGAGCCCGGCAGGCTACAGTCCACAGGGTTGCAGAGTCGGACACGACAGAAGCAGCCTTAGCATGCGTGCACACCTTCACGATGTGTGTGGGTGCTGTGTTGTCAGTTGGCAGCCTTACCCTTGCTGACATTTATAGCTCTCATCCATCGCCTTCCGTCCTGGCTCCAGGGACCAGGGGGCTGCTGGGGGTGCAGTATCCCCAAGCGTCATTTCAGCCCACATGAGCGTTCTGGTGGTCTCCACATGAATGCATGAGGGCACTTTTCATCCCCGTTTTTAAATCATTTAAAAGGCATCCTTGGGAATTCCATGGTGGTCCAGTGGTTAGGACTCCAGACTTTCACTGGCGAGGGCCCAGGTTTAATTCCTGGTTAGGGAACTAAGATCCTGGAAACTGCATGGCACGACCAGAAAAGAAAAAAAAGACATCCTTTTCCTCCCATTTTTATTATGGAAATTTCTCAAAGATATAAAAAGTTGAATAAATTAGTAAACACCTGTAGATCCACCACCTTGGTGCCACAGTTAGCGTTTTGCTATATCAAATGCGTGCGTGCACATGTGCTCAGTCGCTGCAGTCCTGTCTGACTCTCTGCATCCCTAGACTGTAGGTCACCAGGCTCCTCTGTCCATGGGATTCTCCGGGAAAGAATACTAGAGTGGGTTGCCATGCCTTCCTCCAGAGGATCTTCCCAACCCAGAAATCAAATGGCATCTCCTGCATTGCCGGTGGATTCTTTACTGCTGAGCTACCCGGAAGCCCATTAAATATATCCGTATATTACAACAGTAATAATTGAAACTCACAGTCATTGGTTCTGGGTCTGGATTAAGCACTGTACCAATTGATTTTTTTTTAATTGAGGTGAAATTCGCATAGCAGACATTTAACCCATTTAAAAAAATTTATTCTTTATTTTTTGGCTGTACTGGGCATCACATGGGATCTTAGTTCCCTGACCAGAGTTTGAACCTGTGCCCCATTGCACTGGAAGCACAGAGTCTTAACCACTGGACTGCCAGGGAAGCCACAATTAACCCATTTTAAAGTGAAGAATCCCGCGGCATTTAGTACATTCACGGTGTTGTGCAAGCCAGCACCTCTGTCTAGCTCCAGAACATTTTCATCACCCCAAAAGGAGATCCCGTCCCCATCAGCGGTCACACCCTATCCACCCTCCCCCAGCCCTTGGTAACCACTGATCTGCCCATGGTTTTAGACAGTTCATATAAACGGAATCCTAAGAGATGAGGATTTGATTTCCGTTTTGAGCCTAGCCCACAAGCATTCTGACCCCAACTCTGTTGTGCCCTGGATGGTCACTTGGTCTTGTCTCCCTCTTGGTCCGTGTCGCCAAGCCTAGAGAGAGGACTGACTTCCCCAGGGCTATGCAACAGTGGTGTTGGGCCAGTGGCTTCTGGAGCCACATATCCACTTCCCCACTGTGGGTCTGGGCGTTGTCTGTTGCCTAGGAAACAGGCCTGGTGGTGATGACGGACCTGGTGAGCCTAAACCACCGGCAGGACGGCGGCTTGTACACTGATGAGGCTGTCCCCGCCTTCCAGCCCCACACAGGGAGCCTGATGGCAGCCGTGTCCTCCAGACAGCCCCCCAGGTAATTGCCATTACCTTGAGCAGGGTTGTCTAAACTCACGTTGACATTTGAGGCTGGGTCATTTTCTGTGGTGGGGCCATCCTGTGTACCGTAGAGTCCTGAGCAGCATCCTTGATCTCCAGCCACCAGATGCCAATAACACCCCCCTTCTTCTGGGTGTGACAACCCAAACTGTCTTCAGACATTGTCCAATGTCCCCAGGGGGCCAGAATCCCTACTGGCCCAGCAGGTGGGAGCACTAGGCACTTTGACTCTTCTCCCCCCAGTTCTCGCCCCCACCCACGTGCTTGAGGTTGGGGGTTTGGGGGTGAAGAGAGAAGGTGTCGTGGGGGAGTAGATCTGCCTGGGAACAGAAGAACTGGGGCAGGGTGGGTAGCTGGAGTTTGATCCTCTCATTCCGAGACTGCTTAGAAAATTCTCTCTACTGCCCTTTCTCCCTCCTACCATTTCCTCCTTCCTTTACTTCCTCTCTCCTTCCCTTTCCCCTCTGACTCTATCTTTTGGAGTTAGACACCAAAGTAATTAATTTTAAGCCCTTTTTTATTTTAACTCAAGCATTTAAGCCTTTTGAAGGTTATGAATTTTCCTCCAGAGTGTTGCTTTGGCTGCGTCTAAATTGTGCTAGGAAGTGTTTCCATGATTGCTGGGTTCCAAATAGGTTGTAACTTGTGGAACAGTTATCTATTTGAGCTGTGACTTGCCCAGATGTTTTCAATTTTCAGGTAATTTTTTAAATGACTACCTTTATGTGTTTTATAAATGTGGGTCAGATGGGCCGTGTGGCCAGTGAGCACTGTCTGCATGATATCCCCTGTGGCCCGCAAACATGGTCTCTATGATATCCATTGCCTGGTTTTTATTTTAGAGACTGGCTATATGGTCAGCTTTTGTAAATGCTCACATCTACTTGAAAAGAATATCCAAGCCCCTGTCATTGGGTATAGGAGTCTCTATGTGTACTTTTGATGGTGGTACCCAAATCCTCTACATCCTCACTCATGTTCGTTTCCTTGTCTGTTTGCTAACTTATCACTTACCGAGAGAAAAGAGTTCCCATCTCCCCCGGGATCTGTGGCGTTGTCCCTTGTCTCATGGAAAGTGTTGTTTCCTGGGAGGTGATGTTTCGTCTTCTCTCATGTCTCTCCCTTTGTGCCCCTCTTACGTTCCTCCATCACTCACTGTCTTCCTTCCCACCTTCTTTGTTCTCTCTGCCTCTCCCAGTAGCTCCTCAACTCCAGGTGGCAGCCAGCCAACTAGGGAAGGGAGAGGGTGTTCTGAAGACCTTGCCCCCTCTCTCTCCCTCTGGATGTAAGGGTGCATAAGCTGGGAAAGGGGAGGCAGGCCTTGGATGTACCCTCTCTTGCCAGCTTATTCAATGAGAGGCATAGAACCAAGTGGGCCAGGGATAGGGTCTGGTGGTCATCAGTGCCTCAGTAACTGGGTCTCTGGAGACCTTGAGGGTGGCACCCAGACTCCTCAGTCCTTGCTCTGAGCCACAAGTGACCCAGAGGATCTGTCTTGGGGACGGGGGTTGGCTATCCATGATAGTCTTCTTCTTTCAAACCCTTTCTGCCCCCATCCCAAATCCTTGGGAAGGATTGAGCCTTCCCAATCCCCTAGCCTCCTCTGCAGTGGTTCCTGGGTACCTGAACCCTCCAGCTTCTTCCTGCCTGAGTCACACATTTAGCAGGAGTGTGATAACCCCACGAGAGTCCTAGTTTTCAAACTCCACATCATGGCATGGACAGATCAGGTTCCCCCTGAGGTATGCTGGAGGCACACGAAGGCATTTCCAAGATGTGGTTGAATGAGGGAGGTGGAATATTGGCCCCTGGGCATCCCTCAGCCATCCCTCTCTGGGAACCTGGAGCCTCCTGTGTGCATGCCTCCGGAGAACTTGGCCTGGAGTGGGTCTGTAAGCAGTCTCTAAACCCCAAACCACAAAGGCAATTGTAAATTCCAGTGCAGAAAGGCACAATAAAGGCCTTAAAAGCAAGTGTCTGTGCCTTTTTGTAATTGGATAATGCGTCCTTCCTGGAGAAGGGAATGGCAACCCACTCCAGTATTCCTGCCTGGAGAATCCCATGGACAGAGGAGCCTGGCCGGGTACAGTCCATGGGGTTGCAAAGAGTCAGACACGACTGCGTGACTAACACACACGATGCATCCTTATTCTGAAGACAAGGTATTTTTCTTAATCATATGCATGTGGTTAAACTTTTTTCAAAGAGTATGAAAGGGTGTATCCTTTCATATATACAAAGGGTGTATTCCTTTTTCAAAGAGTATGAAAGGGTGTATCCTCCTTTCCCTTCTAAGAGGCAAAAACGGTTACTAATTCCTTAACTCTCCTTCTAGAAATTTTCTGTGTAAATTTGTTGTTCAGTCACTAAGTCGTGTCTGACTCTCTGCAACCCCACGGACTGCAGCACACCAGGCTGCCCTGTCCTCCACTGTCTCCTGGAGTTTGTTCGAGTTCATGTCCACTGAGTCAGTGATGCTGTCTAACCATCTTATCCTCTGCTGCCCTCTTCTCCTTTTGTCTTCAGTCTTTCCTAACATCAGGGTCTTTTCCAAAGTGTATGCTGCTGCTACTGCTAAGTCGCTTCAGTCGTGTCCGACTCTGTGCGACGCCATAGACGGCAGCCCACCAGGCTCCCCCATCCCTGGGATTCTCCAGGCAAGAGTACTGGAGTGGGTTGCCATTTCCTTCTCCAATGTGTATACATAGGACTTAAAAATAAACACACACAATGGGAGAATAGTCCTGTTCTCTACCTTCTTTTTTAAGTCAACAATAAACCTTAGAGACCATTCCATATCAGTACATGCGTGCTTACCTCACTGCTTTTCACTGACGTGTAACGTTCTCTTGTGTGAATGTACTACCGTTTGGTAAACCGAGTGCCCTGATGGTGAAGGTTCTGGCTGTTAGTTAATTCCCACAGTGCTGCAGTTAACCACACTGTCTTTGCACATGTGTCTGTGGTTAATTTCAGTGTTCACCCCTCAGAGAGGCAACTGCAAGTTGAAAGGGATATGAGCATTTTTAATCTTGAGAAGATTTGCCACATGTCAAGTAGGGCTTGGTAATATTATTTTTTTAAAGAATAGGACAGTCCCTGAGGACTGTGGGCTCTGAGGCTTCTGAGGATAAACCAAGAATGAAAGCGTGTGAAAAAGAATACATACACACGCACGCACACGCACACACACATATAATTGAATCACTTGGTGTACATCAGAATGTAAATGTACACAGCACTGTAAATCAATTATCCTGTAATAAAAAGAACTAAATCAAGGAAAGCACAGAGGAAGTGGGGGGAAGAGTTCCATGTAGTGATGCAGAAAAACATGGCAAACCCAGGGAGGGAAATTAACAAAGGAGAGGACTTGGGGTGGTCCCTGTGGCCCTTCTTACCTTCTGAGCTCAGGCTGTGAGGCACCACTCTCCTTTTAACAAGTCTCTGCCAAGCCTTCGATGCCTCACTTTTCTAGCTGTAATCAAGTAGAATGTTGATTAAAATTGTGCCAGGTGAAAGAATTAACACGTCAAGTCCTTGTAAAGTAGAATGCTAACCTTTCCAGGTAAGAGAATTAAATAAACCATGCAGCATATTAACATGTTGGGTAAGAGAATGAACATATTATAGCCGAATCAAGTAGAATGTTAACTTACCAAGTAACAGAATTAAAGTTATGGAACTTTAATCTTTTCTTTTTAAAAAAATTTTCGTAGAGCAGAGAAGAGGAAAAGGACCTTCTTCCCTGAAACATGGGTTTGGCACTGTCTCAACATCAGGTACAGTAAGATTTCTTTCCTTCGCTGCCTTTGTGGGCTGACTCAAAGGCACTCATGAAAGATTGTTCCCAGTGGGTTTGCCTGGAGATCGGACACCAACATCTGAGTAAGCCATTGGGCATCCTTTTCTAACACATAAAACGCAAAGCTATGAAGTCAGCCCCAAATCCCAGCACAGCCTCGGACATCTGCCCGTGAAATATGAAATGCGAGGGCTTCATGCCTCTCACAACTCCCTCTTGGGGTAACTCTATCCACTGTGTTTATATAACGAGCTCATTAAAATGATTACAGTTCCCTGAAACACGAACTCAGTTCCACCCACCCACCCCCTCCTCACTCCTCAGGGGACTTGGGCTCCTGCCCGCCAAACAGGCTGCTTTTCTCAGCACATTTCCTTTCTACACTGTTTTCTCTTTTCGTTTGCCTTGAAGCAGCAGCGCTGTGCCAAATTCTTGCCAGTTGCAATTGGCTTTTTTCTTCCAGGGTTTAGTGTCAGAACACCAATGACACTAAGCATTTTCTTTGGATGCTTAGTGTCAGAAGGTAAGTGGTGACCCGCCCGGGAAACCAGTTAAGCATGAAAGTTCAGACACCGAGGGCCAGTGGGTGGGCCAGTGGGTGGACCTACTGCTGAGCTGGGCTCCCCTTCTCAACATGCGATGCCATGGTCAGCACAGAACCAAGCACACACTCGGGGGTTTCTCAGGCTGCCCTCACCGCTTGTGTCCCCATTATGGGCAATCTTCCCTGCTGGTCAGAACAGATGCTGATTTTTTTTTTTTAAGTTTTTATTATTATTATTTATTTTTGGCTGGGTCTTTGTTGCTGCGAGAGGGTTACTCTCTAGTAGCAGTGCAAGCTTCTCGTTGCAAACAGCTTGTCTTGTTGCACAATGCAGGCTCCAGGTGCTTGGGCTCTGTAGTTGTGGTACACGGGCTTAGTTGCCCCACGGTATGTGGGATCTTCCCAAACTAGGGATCTTCCCGAAGTCGGGCTCGAACCTATGTTCCCTGAAATTGGCAGGCAGATTCTTACCCATTGGACCACCAGGGAAGCCCAGGTTGCTGATTATTGCATTTTGTAATGGGAGTCCATATTTAAGATGTGCTGTCTGTCCATCATCAGAGATGTACAGAAAGTAGAAATGTATCTACTTTCTGTGTGCAGGGTGATGTTTTAGGCAGAGTAGTGTTTTGGTGCCAAGAATGGCACCTTGAACAAGGCAGATAGAGTCTCCTCACTCATAGAATTTAGGTTTTATGCCCTTAAAGCCTTCATGCTTCAGTAGGGCCAGTGTTCTCATGGAGGTCTGGGGCCGGGGCTTGGGAGGAAGTGGAGGGACCCTTCAGGAAAGCTGGAGAGACTTCCAGGGCAGGTGGAGCCCAAGCTGAATCCCACAGGATAAACAAGAAAGGGGTAAAGGAGTCCAGGAGGTGGGACCCATGTGGGCAAGAGTTGGGGCGTCAGAGAGGCAGAAGGGGCTAAGAGGAGGAGGCAGGGAGTGTGAAGGCCAAGTGGGCTGTGATGGTACATGTGGAGAGCCCCAGCGCGTTGCTGGGAGGCATTTGGCATTGGAGGTGTTCTGTCTCCCTCTGTTGGCTTGAGCAAGGGTGAGTTGGAGAGTGTGGATCTGAGACTAAGGAGGAGGTTCTTGCTGGGCCCAGGCAAGGACTGGTTAGTTCTTTGTTTTTTTTTTTTCCTAATTTTTAAAATCTGTAAAATAACATTAACACAAAATGTACCATCTTAATTGTTTTTAGGCGTCCAGCTCAGTGGCATTTATATCACTGTGCTATCGTTAACCACCACCCATCCCCAAAACGCTTCTCATCTTGCAAAACTGAAACCATGTGCCCATTAAATACTACTTCCCATCCCTGCCTCCTTCCAGGCCCTGGCATCCACTCTTCTTTTTGTCTCTGTGAATCTTACTGTTCTAGGGACCTCATATACGTGGAATCATACCTTTGTCCTTTTGCGTCTGGCTCGTTTCACTTAGCATGATGTTCTCAAAGTGCATCCACATTGTGGCATGTATCAAAATGTCCTTTCCTCTTAAGGCTGAATAACATTCCACTGTGTGGACAGACCCCATTAAAAATTTTTTTTATGGTTTCGCTGTGCACTTTGTGGGATCTTAGTTCCCCAACTGGGTATGGAACCTGCGCTCTCCACAGTGGAAGCTCAGAATCCTGACCGCTGGACCAGCAAGGGAGTTGCTGGATGGACCACGTGTTGTGTATCCATTCAGCCTTTGGTTGACACTTCGGTTGCTTCCACCTTTTGGTTATCATGAATAATCCTTCTTTGAATATTGGTGTGCAAATATTTCTTCGAGACCCTGCTTTCGATTCTTTGGGGTATATACCCAGAAGTGGAGTTGCTGGATCTTATGGTAATTCTGTATTTAATATTTTGAGAAATCACCACATGGTTTTCCACAGTGGTTGCACCGTTTGACATTCCCACCAGCAGTGCACGAGAATTCTTTAAATGTTGAAGAGAATTTGCCAGTGAAGCCATCACATCCAGTGCTTCCCTTTTGGGGGAGATTTTGATCACTGATTCGCTCTCCTTAGTCCCAGGTGAAGCTTTTGTAATGGCCTCGGCAGGCGTGGAAAATCACACAGACAGGGAGCAGGGCGCCACAGGAGCGTATGGGACAAGGAAGCCAGGCCAGGAAGGGTGGATGTTCCCCGGGGTGGGTGGCTGGCCAGCCGGCTGGCTGGCTGGCACTCGGTGTGCACAGAACAATTGGCTAAGACCATCCGGAGCTGATGAAAGTTCTTCCAAATGGAAGATGCTGAGCTTGAATTGTTGCCATGGTGACACCTGTGACCGTCACAGAGGCAAGGATAGATGCCCAGATGCTGCAGGGCAGTGTCCTGTCACCCAGTGAGGGCACCTGGGTCAAGCTTCTGGGAAGGGCATGGAGAGTGCAGGTAGAGGAGACAGGAAAAGCCAGGCGTCTCCCTGAAACCCAAGGCCATGTTGCTGGATTCCTCAGCTCCCACTGGGCTGATGCCGCACAGCCCTGGATAACAGCTCATGGTTGCCCTTCTTTCTGCAGTGATCCATCTGGTGAGGAGACACTCAGCGTGCAGGTCCCCGACTCCATCACCAGCTGGGTGGGCGAGGCGGTGGGTCTGTCCCCCGGGAGGGGCCTGGGCATTGCTGAGCCCACCCTGCTGAAGACCTTCAAGCCTTTCTTCATAGACTTCACGCTGCCCCCCTATGTGGTCCGTGGGGAACAGGCCAAGATCCCACTCAGCATCTACAACTACATGGACACCTGTGCTGAGGTACCAGAGCCGCCCTCCATATATTGCCTTTCCCGTTACCAGCTGGCGGGGAGGCGGGAAGGGGGCGGCATCCTTGAGGTCAGGAGGCAGGGAGAGTTGTGGTCCTTTGGAGGGGGATGGGTTTGAGGGGCACAGTACCTGTGGTGTTGGGTAGGCAGGGGGAGGTGGAGTCATCTAGGAGGGCTGTGAGGTTAGCATCTGTGATATTAGCGAAGCAGGGGCTGGATGGATCAGGTCCTGCTTCACCCGCCGTCTAAGCCTGGGCAGGTTGTGGGTGGGAGTGCATGGCGGGGTTGGAGGTTGACAGATGGGATGGAGCCACTGTCCTTGACTCCGGGCCCCTCAGGGCTTTGTGGGGATGAGTGTCATATGTAATGACATGGAGTCAGGGGTCAGTGAACCTTCTCTGTAAAGGGCTAGATAGTAAATATTTCAGTCTTTGCCAGCCAGAGGGTCCCTGTTGCAGTTACTCAACTTGGCCATTGTGCGGGAAGGCAGTCACAGATAACATGCCCATGAATGGGCCTGGCCGTGTTCCCATAAATCTTTATTTCTAGATACTTGAAATTTGAGTTTCATTTAACTTTCATGCATCACAGAATGTAATTCTTTTTCATTTATTTATTTGGCTGCGTTGGGTCTTAGTTGCCACACGCAGGGTCTTCATTGCATTATGTGGGATCTTTCATTGCAGCGGATGGACTCTATAGTTGTGGGCTTAGCTGCTCCTCAGCATGTGGGATCTTAGGTCCCTGACCAGGGATCGAACCCACGTCCCCTGCATTGCAACACACGTGTGTGTGTGTGTGTGTGCTCACTATGACTGACTCTGTGACCCCATGGACTGTAGCCCGCCAGGCTCCTCTGTCCATGGAATTTCCCAGGCAAGAATACTGGAGTGGGTTGCCATTTCCTCCTCCAGGGGATCTTCCCCACCCAGGGACTGGACAAATGTCTCTGGCATCTCCTGCATTGGCAGGAGGATTCTTTCCCACTAGTGCCACCTGGAAACTCAGGTGGATTATTAAACACTGGACCACCATTCTTTTTTTTTCTTTTTTTTTTTTAATTTCCCTACTTCATCCCAATCATTAAAAAAAAAAAAAAGTAAAACCCGTTAGCTGCCCGGCTTTACAGAAACAGGTGATGGATTGGATTTAGGTCGGGGTGTGGGCTTCCCAGGTGAGGCCGGTGGTAACGGACCCATCTGCCAGTGCAGGATACATAACAGACATGGGTTCAACCCCTGGGTTGGGAAGATCCCTGGAGGAGGGCATGGCAACCTGCTCCAGTATTCTTGCCTGGAGAATCCCCACAGACAGAGGAGCCTGTAGGCTGCAGTCCATGGGGTCACAAAGAGTCAGACTTGATTGAAGCGACTTAGCATGCACACACGTGCTGACCCCAGCACAGAAGTGAGGAATCCTGGTGGCCCCCAGAGCAGGCACTCTGAATCTCAGTTTCTACTGAAAAAAACTGATTGACCTTGTCCGCGTTATTCCAGCTGTTGGTGTGTCAGTTTCTACAAACATCAAGCAGACAGGAGTCTTACAGGTGGTTCAAGGGGTAAATGGGTCAGTCCACATAGCTGCTAAGAATGGTGACTGTGGGTGTCCCACGGACCTTGTTGGTACTTTTCCAACTCTTGGGGTCCCAGGGCCTGCAGGGTGTGTACGTGGTGGGGGAGATGACTCCTTCTCAGAGGAGGTGGAAAGGCTACTGTATCAGGTTCTTGTGGCCGCTGTAACAAAGTAGCAGAAACTGGGCAGCTTAAAACAATGGAGATGTATTCTCTCAAAGTTCTGGAGGCTGGAGTCCAAGGTCAAAGTATGGACAGGCTGGCCTCCTCCAGAAAGAGGCTCTGAGGGATGGTCTGTCCCTGACCTTTCTCCTGGCTTCTGGGAGCTGCCCACAATCCTTGACGTTCTCTTAGCTTATGGCAGCCTTGTTCCAGTCTCTGCCTCATTCTTCCCATGGCCGCCTTCTCGCTGTGTATCTTTACATCATCCTCATTCTCTGCACAGACTCTGTGTCCAAATTTCCTCTTAGAAGAGCCCCTGTCTTGTTGGATTAGAAAAAGTGAAAGTGTTAGTGGCCCAGTTGTATCCAACTCTCTTCAACCCCCTGGACTGTAGCCTGCCAGGCTCCTCTGTCCATGGAATTCCTCAGGCAACAATACTGGAGTGGGTTGCCATTCTCTTCTCCAGGGGATCTTCCCAATCCAGGGATCGAACCTCGGTCTCCTACATTGCAGGCTTGATGCAATGACCTCCTTGGAACTTGATGACATCTGCTGAGACTGTAGTTCCTAATGAGGTCACATTTACAGGTACCAAGGTTAGTACCTCAACATACTTAAAAAATTTTTTTTTAAAATTTATTTATTTGGCTGTGTCAGGTCTTAGTTGCAACATGAGGGGTCTTTCCGTTGTGGCAGGAGACATCAGAGACTCGGGTTCTATCCGTGGGTTGGGAAGATCCCCTGGAGGAGGAAATGTCAACCCACTCCAGAATTCTTGCCTAAAGAATCCCATGGACAAGGGAGCCTGGAGGGCTACAGTCCATGGGGTTGCAAAGAGTCAGACATGGCTGAGTGCACACACACATGTGGATTCTTCAGTTTTGGCATGCAGCATCTCTTAGTGCAGTGTGTGAGCTCTTAGTGCAGGGAAATCTAGTTCCCTGACCAGGGATCGAACCCAGGCCCCCTGCACTGGGAGCAGAGTCTTAGCCACTGGACCACCAGGGAAGTGCTAGGACTTCAGCATATCTTACTGGAGGGACACAATTCAACCCATAACCACTACCCCAAGGAGGTGGGCTTGGTGATTTCAGACCCTGATGATGAGGAGGGACGGCAGACAACGTGGAGGGAGCCGTGAGGACCAGGATCAGGTGGGGACAGGATGGGGAAGAAGCCTTTGGGGGCTGAGCCTCAGTGTGGCTGCAAGATGTCAGGGGCGCCCTCCCCTACCTCTGTAATCCTTTGTGTACCATCTCAGCCTGGACATCGGCTGGCTGGCGAGTGTGAGGAAGAGACGGGAGGTGGACTCCCAGGGTTAGGGGCAGCCCTCAGGGATTGGGGATTGGGAGCCGAGGCTACAGTTGGACGAGTGAGTTGGGGGCAGGGCCCGGGGTCCAGCTGGGAGCAAGCCTGCTCTCTGCAGGTCAGCATGGAGTTGAGGCTGCAGGTCTCAGCCTCACCCTAGCCAGCCCAGGGAGGCAGCTGACCTCATCCTGGCCCTACCCATGTGAATGGGGCCTCCCAAGGCTGCTGGCACATTCCCACCAAGGGCAGAGATATGACTTGCAGCCCCAGGCCAAGGTCACCAGAAACCGAGATTTTATCCAACCACTACCCACTTTTATCCAACCACTACCCACTTTTCTCGAAAAACAAGGCTTTTTGGAGTGATTGGAATTTGCCACCTGAAAGGTGTCGAGGCTGCTGGTGATGGAAGTCCTGAGTGGGAGGCTGGCAGAACTCCCATACCTCAGCTACAGTTTCAGCATGTCCTTGCCTCACTGTCTCCAAAAGACCCTCTGACTTCAGCTTGGTGTTCCATTCACTAGGCCGCTTTGTCTCCATTTCCTTATCTGAGTGTGAGAGATCTACTTGCCCTCCCCTCACCCCCTCTGCCCGCACAGGTTGCTCTGGGGCAGGGGATAGGGAGCAGGTTTCAGGCTCCTTTGTGAGTCTGATCTTAGATGCTGTGTCAGAGCCATTTCTGAGCCTGGTCCAGAGTGGGGACCGCATTGTTCCGAGTCTCTGAGTCTTGGCTCAAAGGGTGACCTTGAACTTACATGAAATCCTTTACTCCTTTTTTCCTTTGTAAATGCTATACCTCCACTGAATAGTTAACTCAACCCAAGAACATACTGCATGGAATGCCTATAACGGCCTCAAGGCCAGTTAAGGACCCCTCCCATGCCCTCTGCCTGGAACGGCCCAGTTTTGAGGCTGGTATTTGCATTTGGCTTTCTGATGCTTATTTGACTCTATGGAATAACCACACACCATGTACTGTCACATAGAAATTTCTCCTTTCTTGGGTCTTTAATGGAAAGAAAATCCCCAATAGGAAAAAAATGGTCAGCACAGGTCTAGAATAGAAATGGAACACCCAGAGGCTACCAGAAGGAATTCCCAGGTGTAAAATGTTAGTAATTCGAATTCGTTCACTCAAAAGCAGTCACCCAGGTCCCGGAGGTTTGCCAGGCTGTGTGCAGGAATCTGAAGACCCAAATGCCCAGGACATGAGGTCTGCCTGAGCTCAACCTGGACTTCTGACACTGCTGACTCGGTTTTCTTGGGCACACATCTCTGTGTCCGGCGCTGGGTGGATGGTTTTACCCGTATTATTATCCAGGGCACAAAGGGTTGGGAAAGGAGGAACTATGATGGAACTGAAATGGTTTGATGTCATTCTGGGGCCTCTGAGGAGCTCCAGTAGCATGGTCCTTTATGTCTCAGTGCAGAAAGAATTCAGTGAGAGGTGAAGTGGTAGATATGAAGTGACTTATTAGAATAGGACGCTTGTGAGGCTTACAAGCAGGCAGAGAAGAGACTGCCATGCCCCAAGGACTTACTGGGCTACAGTTTTATTATCACAGGAAAAGTGGGGAAGGGGCGAAGAAGTCTTTGTCGTCCTTAAGTAAACGTTATGCTTCCACCATCAGCTCCCCCTTCAGGTTGGCCAGGGGAGTTTTTTCGTCCCTACATGGTCAAGCTGGGTCCACAAATTATTGTTTTTTTATGTGTGCAGAGAGCATGTCCTGACTTAGTGAGCTCGCAGGGCAGGATGTGGGTTTCACGCCACCACCGTTTTATTGCTGGGGGGCATGCCTTGTGGTTCTGTTGCCTGGTTTTGTTGCTAAACAAGTCTGCTTGGTTTTGTGGTTAAGCAACCCTACTTTCTTGAGTAGTTGTTAACTTACAGGGTCTCCCGTATTTTTTCTGCTTACAGTCCCCTAGTGGGATTAACTATTTAATCACTTACTTTGTCTTGCTGGTATCATTCCCATACGGGAAGCTCAGAGAAGCATTATGTTCAAGGTCCCCCAGGGACTGAGGGGCAGATCTGTGTTAGAATTAGGTGTCGGGAGTTCCCCAGTGGTCCAGTGGTTAGGACTGTATGCTTCCACTGAAGGCGGCACAGGTTTGATCCCTGGTCCAGGAACTAAGATCTCACAAGCCTATGCTGTGTGGGACAGCCAAAAAAAATTATATGCCTACAGGGAACCAAGAAAACCCTGAGAGAGGTTGGCTTCTCTGAATGCAGAGAAGTCTCTGGGCGATGTTTAAGCTGGGCACTGGGCCTGGAAGGGCATTCCTGGAAGACGGAACAGTATACACAAGCGACGGGCAGAGGCAGGTTGGCTTGTCCCAAGAGCTGCCTGTGACACAGCCAGGCTGGATTTTAGGCTCTGGTTGGGAAAGCAGGAAAGAAGGAGGAGGCTTGTGCGTTAGTCTGAGTGAGAACCGCTGCAGCAGCAACCACGGCAGTGGCCATGGGTGGCCCAGAGCGGGTTAAGGAAGACAGGTGAAGGGCTCAGGGCAATAAGCTGGGAGCAGGGCCCCAAGACCCAGACCTTTATCATGCATCTTTTTTTTTTTTTTGGCTGGGCGCATCTTCGTTGTTGTGTGCGGGCTTTCTCTCGTTATGGCCCGTGGGGGCTACTCTCTAACTGCAACGTGCAGGCTTCTCCCTGTGGCGGCCACTCCTGTTGCAAAGCACAGGCTCTAGGTGGGTGGGCTCAGTGGCTGTGGTACAGAGGCCAAATGCCCAGCAGCATGTGGGATCTTCCTGGATCAGGGATGGACCTGGTGCCCTTTGCATTGCAAGGCAGATTCTTAACCACTGGACACCAGGGAAGCCTTCCTTCATCCTTTTTATGTGGTTTATCACTAGGAGGGGGCTTCCCACTACTCAGTGGTAAAGAATCTTCCTGCTAATGCAGGAGATGAGATGCAGGAGATGCAGTTCAATCCCTGGCTTGGGAAGAAGGACATGGCATCCCACTCCAGTATTCTTGCCTGGAGAATCCCAGGACAGAGGAGCCTGGTGGGCTACAGTCCCTAGGGTCTCAGAGATAAAGAGTTGGACACAACTGAGTGACTGAGCACATATGGTTAGGAGGAATAGGATTCCAGTTTCAAAAAGCTGGGATAAGTGTAAGCTGGTTCCTAATCACAGGCTGGCCCCTGAGGGCCACTCTCTCCTGGACTGCAGGCAGGCCCCCAGGTACCCATTTCAGCTCTGATCATGCCCTGGAGGCTGGCCTGTTGGCTGGAAGAAGGCATCCTTGCTGGGCAACAGGTCTGTCCACATATTCAATTTTAGGAACAGGAGAGCCCCATGGACAGAGGGCCCTGGTGGGTTACAGTCCATGGGGTCACAAAGAGTCAGACACGCCTGAACAACAGGCCGATTCCACCCCTCAGCCTGGACAGTTGGTTCCTCCCAGGACCCAGAAAATGGATCACATCAATATTTGATGCTTGAATTTCTTCTTGCCTCCCTGGAAGAACTTTCTGGAAGAATGGTGTCTTGAGGGGGATGGGGGAGCCCCTGAATGGACCAACCATTCTCACTCAGGTCTGGCTGGACCTGCCCGTAGGCAGTATTCAAACCCCTGTCACACTTGCTGCTGTAAAGCTCCCTTGTACACGTTGGACTGTGTGTGTGACTTAAGTGCACCGAGGCTCAGGCATCGCTCGTATGTCTTGCTGAGATCTGGCTCTTGAATTCCTAGGAGGACGCCTGGACCCATTAGGCGCTGTGCATCTACTGGTTGGACAAGTAGATGCGGAGCAAAGAGCATGCTGTAGATCGAGGGGTGTACACACATGTACACACAGCATGCACATAGATACGTGGTATGCACACACGCATGTGTATACTTACGCTTGCACACATATGCAGAGACGCTTGCCTTCACACAAGTGCACTCACACGTCTGGCAGTGCCATGCCTACTAAACATGTAGATGTGCACACAGAGGTGCGTGCATGCACGGCACACACACACACGCACGTGTGTACACCAAGCTCTGTTAGGATGCAGTGGACCTCCACGGATGGAGGGTCAGAGGAAGTGCTTTGTGAGGCCTGCGTGGGGAGTGGCCTCTCTCATCCCTTGGCTGGGGAGGATTGGAGCTAGATGAGCAGCCCTTGAATCGACCTTGGTCTCCAAGGGGAGCTGGACCAGTGAGGGTATGGGGGGTTGAGGGAAGCAGGACAGTGTTGAGGAGTCTGTTCTTCTTTTTTAACATTTACTTATTTTTGATTGTGCTGGGTCTTCATTGCTGCACGTGGACTTTCTCTAGTTGGGAAGAGCAGGGGCTTCTCTCTAGTTGCAGGATGCGGGCTTCTCATGGCGGTGGCCTCTCGCTGCGGAGTACAGGCTCTAGAGCTCAAGGGCTTCAACAGTTGCTGCAGGTGGGCCCAGTAATTGCAGCACGCGGGCTTAATTGCTCCGCATCATGTGGGATCTTCCCAGACCAGGAATCAAACTGGTGTCTCTTGCATTGCAAGGCAGATTCTTAACCACTGGACCACCAGGGAAGCCCGAGTAGTTGGTTCTGATAAGAAATGCAAAGGGGGTCTCTCATGGAGAGCATGGTTTGGGGAGAAGGCTCCCAGGGTGGACGGAGTGTAGTGGGCAGTGAGGCGTGCTGGAGGGTGTGCAGATTCCGGGTACCATGGATGCTTGCCGCCCTCTCCAGGTCTACATGAAGATCTCAGTTCCCAAGGGCATCCAGTTTGTCGGACACCCTGGCAAACGCCATCTGACCAAGAAGACGTGTGTGGCCTCTGGGGAGACGGAGCCCATGTGGGTGGTTCTGTCCTTCGGCGACCTGGGTCTTAGCAACATCACAGGTGAGATTCAAGTGCTTATTGGGGCATCTCCCTTATCCAGGACACCAAGGGGTCCAGGCGCTGAATCCAGGCATGGGGGAAGGGTCAGTAGGGCAGAACAGGAGGTTGAGGGACAAGAGAGCTACTGGAGGAGTCTGGATCAGTCCAGAGTGATCAAGAGGTGGGGGGCCACATCTGGGGGAAGCCAGGCTCTTAAAGTGCCCCACCAATATAGCATGCACTTACACTTGCACACATGTGCACTCATGCATATCTGTGCATTCACATATATGCAACATGCATCATGCACACAGATATGCGTGCATGCATACCTGGGAAGCCTGGGACAAGAGTGGGGGACAGAAGAGCGGCAGATGGGGTCCTGTTTTGAGAACCAGCACTGAGTACTCAAATCTCCGCAGCCAAAGCTCTGGCTTACAGAGAAACGAGCTGCTGCCGGGATGGGAAGTCCGTCAGACCCCCAGAGGAGAATTATGCTGACAGAAGGGTCCCCATTGGAAGAGACCACATCCGGTGCAGTGTGATGGTCGAGGTAAGCCCATGTCCTTGCTCAAGGCACTTGGCCAGGGCCTGATTGGCTCCCCAGTGAGGTGGGGATGGGGATGTGTGGGCCTTCCCCACGCCAGGGCCAGGGCAGCCCCCACCAGTCCTGCTCTGGGGCCTCGGGCTGAAGGACCGTGGCATCCATCCCCTCTCCAAGTGGCCGAACAGGCTTTGGTGCAGTGATGTCGGGCTCTCAAAGGCTGCAGGGAAGTGTCCTCCTGACCCCCGGGGTCGATCGCCATGGAGGGTGGTGTGCCTTTCTCTCCTGGCTGTCCGTTCATCATAGACAATTGTAGAGACTGTGGCCCAGCATTTGGAGGGCTGTCCTTGGAATGCCCGTGCAGGAAGGATGCAGAGCCTCCAGCCAAGGGGCCCGGATTGCCACCCCCACACCCCCCACCCCCACCTCGCCTCCCCTCTCAGCTGTGAATCTGGGATCTGCCACTTGTCCTTGGGGCTCATCAAGTGTCTTGTGATTCCCAGTCTGCTCTGAAGGATTGGGTGCTCACACTCATCCCACAGCGTCGGGGAGGTGGGAGAACGTACATGGCATCTCATCTCATAGTGCTGGGCTTGTGGGGACAATGATGCCCCATCTTTTCTGGGGCTGCTCAGATGCATTAGAGCCCAGAGCTCTGGTCAGACTCCTGTTTATTGCTGCTCGGAGAGCACGCGGCAGCCCTGCTGAAGGGCTAAAGCCCGGAGTGTTGCCCCTTCCCAGTGGCCCAGCTGCAAACAGCTGCCCTCCCTCCCCTGCAGTCCTGGTGGAGCTGAACACAAATGTTTTCCATCAGCACCAGGAGTCACATGCGAGCTGGGCGGAACTCCCGGAGGCGGACGGGTCATTGCTGCAGCTTTGTTGACATGACGTGATGGAGTCCTCAGGGACCCGTGTGTCATCAGATGAGGCATACAATCTCCATGAGCCAACAGGAATGGGATGGCCTCGACAGGAAATGCAGAAATCCCTGGTGACCTGCTGCAAAGCCCTGTGCACACTTGAGCCACAGCCTGCCCTCCCTCCGACCTGGAGGCCTGGAGCGCTTGTCTCTTTCCTCTGCAAGAGGAATTTCTAAGATGTACAGAGAAGGATTCTCCTGTTCCTCCCACTCGCACTGCTCAGCTATATCCAATGTCTGCAGCATCCACTGGTCCAGCTATGTACGCTCAGCTCTAGGAGACGGGAGGTATGATGTAGGCATCAGAAGACCTGAAATGTCGAGGCAAAGACTGAAGCATGAATTAGAGAAATAGACTGATGAAACAGGAAGTGCTGGGTGCGCGGCTTCTCCCATCTTGTCCCACCATGGAACTCTGGGTGCACGATTCACTCGCTCTATTACACGATGGACCCTGACCAGACATCACATGCCACCTACCAGGTCGGAGGCCGAATACAACAGAAAGGCTATTCCTGAGAGGCACGTGGTAGGGAGGAAGTGATGGCTGCACCATCATGAGTGCTGTGTCAAGTGGAAGAGAGGCCACTGCCATCCCACCCGGCAACCCAGCTGGCTTGGGGGATTATGACCTTTAGAACTTTTGCTGGAGAGCCTTCGATCACCCCACCATGTCTCAGTGGAGTTCACAGAATCAGAAAGAAGGCCGACATAATTCAGAGCCACAAGGAGAGCCTCACGGGCATCATGGGAGTGAAAGGGGGTCTGCCCTCTTGGCCAGAGTTGGGCTCTGGAGTGACAGCCTTGAGTTCAGATGGGAACTGCTGGGCAGTTAAATGAGAGTGTGTGTGGAAGGCATCTCTTGAGTTCCTGGCCTGAGTGCTACAGAAATGGGAGCTGCTGTCATCCAGGCATTTATAATGGTCAACTGGGGGATCCTGGACACAAGCCAGGGATGCTTTTTCCATTCTAGGAGATGTCCATCAGCTGATGAATCAATAAACATGGTGCAAAGGGATACAGTTTCCCAACATCATGGAATATTACTCGGTCATGAAAAGGAATGAAGCACCGATTTGTGCTCCAATGTAGACGAACCTTGAAAACATTATGCTGAGTGAAATAAGCCAGACACCAAAGATTGCATAGTGTATGATCCCATGTATATGAAATATGCAAATAGATAAATCCCTAGAAAGGCAAGAATCAAGCACTGTTATGTGCTATAAGGTTGCAGAAAAGTCCTGCCAGAGATAATAAAAGTGACATTTCACAGAGACCTTGTTTTGGAACCTGACTGGGAGCTGGCTCGAGCACAGAGGCAAAGGAGACTGGAACCCAAGATCAGCTAAAAGCTAGGGCAGCGTGAAGGCAAGATGCTGGCACCAGAGTCCCCTCTGAGTTAAGCTGGAAGAGGAGATAGGGCTGAGTGGCCGGGAGCAGCCCCACGGGCTATTTCAAAGGCTATGCTGGGGTGGGGGTGTGTCCAGGAGACCCTGGATGGTCAGGGGCCATGCTCAGTGCCAAAGGAAGGGTTCAGAGGCTGTCTCTGGATCTGCTTGTTCTGAACATTGAGTGTAAATGGAATCATACACTCTGTGGGCTTTCCTCTCTGGCTTCTCTCACTTAGCATGATGTTTTTGAGGTCTGCTTACATTGTGGTGGTAATTTAGTCGCTCACTCATGTCTGACTCTTGCAACCCCACAGACTGTAGCCCGCCCAGGCTCCTCTGTCCCATGGGGTTTCCCAGGCAAGAATCCTGGAGTGGGATGCCATTTCCTCCTCCTGGGGGTCTTCCCACGTCTCCTGCATTGCAGGTAGTCTCCCGCATTGCAGGCAGATTCTTTACTGCTGAGCCACCAGGGAAGCCCTATCTATAACCTACTGTCTTTCATATCCATATTAGCCCTACTGAGACTCGCTTTCCCCACATATAACTCCTGTATTGTAGCAGGAATCAGTGCCTCATCCCTTTTCATGGTGTGTAATGTTCCACTGTATCTGTTCACCCATTGGTTGACATCTGAGTTATGAATCATTTTTATGACTGTATAGCTATCATGGGTTTACAATGGCCAGGCCCTGTCTAGGGCCAACAAGAGACTGAGCTGATAGACTGATAAGAGGGTTGCTGAGGCCCAAGCAGAACCTTGGGGGCTCGCCTTGGAGCCTGTGGCTG
The DNA here is from genome assembly GCF_032452875.1 of Bos javanicus. Lineage (NCBI taxonomy): Eukaryota > Metazoa > Chordata > Mammalia > Artiodactyla > Bovidae > Bos > Bos javanicus. The sequence goes on from NC_083874.1 coordinate 6,183,131, forward strand.
AGCAGATAGCCTGCAGACTCCATGTCAAGTGTGCTGGGTGTGAGATGACAGTCCAGCTGGTGACAGCTCAGTGTCATCCACAAGGGTGTGCTTGGCCTCTTGGTGCCAACCATGGGCCATTTTGCTGAAGATTTGTCAGCTAGTTGCTCAGTGGGGACATCTGGTTGTGGCTTGAGAGGTGCCTCCTGGACTCATCAGTACAGACCCTGGATGGATGATGCCCATCTTTGCAGCATCTGCAGAGGACTGGGGGCAGGGGGTGGAGGGAGGGCAATGAGAAGATCTAACAAGAACTGACTGTTCAGTAGCACCGAGAAGACGCCAGCCCTGTCTGAAGTACACCTAGCCCTCACATCGAGGTCAATGCCTTCATCACCTCCATCTTCAGCTCAGTTCAGTTCAGTTGCTCAGTCATGTCCGACTCTTTGCAACCCCATGGACTGTAGCATGCCAGGCTTCCCTGTCCATCACCAATTCCTAGAGCCTGCTCAAACTCATGTTCATAGAGTCAGTGATGCCATCCAACCATCTCATCCTCTGTCGTCCCCTTCTCCTCCCACCTTCAATCTTTCCCAGCATCAGGGTCATTTCCAATGAGTCATGTCTTTGCATCAGGTGGCCAAAGTATTGGAGTTTCAGCTTCAGCATCAGTCCTTCCAATGATAACAAATAGAGGCCCAGGGAAGTTAAGTGAGTGGCCCTGGGTCACCCAGCAAGCAGTGGGTGTATTCTGGTTCTCTGGAGACACAGAGTCAGTAGGACATAAGTCTCTCTCTAGAAAGAGATTTATTATAAGCGGTTGGCTTACACGATCATGTGTGCTAAGTTGCTTCAGTTGTGTCCGACTCTTTGCGACCCCATGGACTGTATAGCCCACCAGGCTCCTCTGTCCATTGGATTCTCCAGGCAAGAATACTGGAGTGGGTTGCCATGACCTTCTCCAGGGGATCTTCCTGACCCAGGGATCGAACCTGTGTCTCTTACATCTTGTGCATTAGCAGGCGGGTTCTTTACCACTAGCACCACCTGCAAAGCTTACAAGGTCATGGAGGCTGAGAAATCGATCATGGAGGCTGAGAAATCGATCATGGAGGCTGAGAAATCCACAGTCTGCGATTTTGAAGGCCTGAGAACCAGGAGCATCAAGGGCAGAGACGATCGATGCCCCAACTCAAAAGCTATCTGGCAGAGAGAGAATTCATCCCTCTTCCGCCTTTCATTGTATTTAGGCCCTCAGTAGAGTATTTGGGTGTTACCCACACTGGGGAGGGCCATTTACATCACAGTCCATCCGTTCAAATGCTGGCTCCTTTAAGAGATGCCCTCACAGGCACGCCCAGAAGTAACGTTTGTTCAGATGTCTGGAGTTGACAAATAAAGTGAACCATCACAGTGGGAGAAATTGGGACCCCAGGAGGCTGTCTGGCTGCAGTGGTCAAAGATTAACCCTTTAAGGTCTGGCCTCAAGTGGCCGCAGCTCACCAATCTGCTGACACTGCTAAAGGAGACCTGGAAAAGTTGGAATCCCACGGGTCAGGTGAAACCCCACAAGGTGTATCCCATTAAATTTCGAGTGCTCCCCTTTTTAAAAAACATTGTTCATTTTTGGCTGTGCTGGGTCTTTGTTGCTGCGCGTGGGCTTTCTCTAGCTGCAGTGGCAGGGCTTCTCATTCGGCAGCTTCTCTTGTCGCGGTGTATGGGCTCCAGAGCGCCGGCTCAGGAGCTGTGGTGCACAGGCTTAGCTGCTCCGTGGCCTGCGTAATCTTCCCAGATCAGAGATCGAACCTGTGTCTCCTGCATTGATTGGCAGGCGGATTCTCAACCACTGGACCACGAGGGAGGTTCTTGAGTGCTCCCTTTGAAGAGAACAAGCCACCTGCCTACTGGGTGATGTTGTGCAAGGGGTGGGAGCAGGAGCATGAGAGACAGGAGACAGAGGAGGCACTAGACAGTAGGACAGAGACCCCCGTCCTTGGCAGACCTGGGTGCCCCGTTCTCAACACTCTTAGAGGCCAGATAGGGCCTCGGATCCGCAGCCTTTGAGTCATTGTGTTCTTTACCCAGAAGCCGGGCTGGGATCTGGGTGGAAGGAGTGGTCAGGAGGGTGGGGTGGGGGTGTGAGAAGCCTGATAACTCTAGGCATGGTTGGTGAGTTTGACTAGAGCCCGGGGAAAGGGAAGTGAGCCTCAGTTTCCCCATCTGGACACAGGAGGTAGGAGACCAGGTCCACCTCCATGCACCTGTGGCATTGTCCTGCGGGGTCCAGACTGCAGGTCCGAGTCTGCAGCCGTGGGACAGTGGCCCGTGCAGTGACTGCCTCCGCTGGTGCTCAGTTCTCCCCGTTTCTCTGTTTCAGCCTGAAGGAGCCCCCCGATCATACACCTACAGTGCTTTCTTCTGTCCCAACGGTGAGTCTCCCACGCACATCCTGCCAAAGACTTCGGCCCTTACACCTACACTGGTGCAACTTCGTTGCTGCCAAGTGGACACTTGTCTTGCCTCGGGGCTGGGGACACCACAGCAAAGCCACTGAAATGTCCCAGCTAGGGACAAATGTAAGCCAGAGTGAGGACTGGGCTTCTGCCAGGCAGGAAGTAAGCATGTCATGATGGTTGACTGCTGGTGCCAACGAGAAAAGAGATTGCCGTCAGGGGAAGGGGCTGTCGAACTTGGAGTCCCGAGTGAGGAACTGATGGTCTGGGGAAGGGAGGTCTTAGAGACACAACATGGGAAAGCTGGGAGAATGAGGGTGACCCAGAACCCAAGGGTAGCAGAGGAGGGTGTGGGAAATTAAGATAGGTTCCAGGAAGTGTGAGCTCTGGGGTCCACCCTGATCCCCTGAAATTGACATTAAGCCTGCCCATGATCTGGAAGTGGGTACGGAATGCCCAGGGAGTGGAGTGGACAGAGAAAGACACTTCCACGCCTCTGCCTTGGTGGGGCCATGTCAGTGCTGGGACGAACGTGAGCCTGAGCTGCCTATGGGAGGGTCTGACCCTACCCCATCCAACCCCTCCTCAAAGAGCCCTCCACTTTGGAGCTTGGGCTGGGCCTGGCACTGGACACTCATCTGGCAGGTTTTGCCAAGAGGCAGAGCAGAGGATCTGAGATGGCATCCCCAGGTGATGCCAACCCCTAGGTGTACCACCTCCCTGTTGCCAAGGCTTTCACATCACACTCTGGACCCAGGCTTCCTTTTGACATCCCCCTCCCCTTTTTTCAGTAAATAGCAAGACATCACATATATGCTCAAATGATTTTGTAAATAATTATATGTCTTTATTTTGGGGGGACTTCCTTGTTTGTGGCTCAGCTGGTAAAGAATCCGCCTGCAATGCGAGAGACCTGGGTTCGATCCCTGGGTTGGGAAGATCCCCTGGAGAAGGGAAAGGCTACCCACTCCAGTATTCTGGCCTGGAGAATTCCATGGACAGTCCATGGGGTCGCAAAGAGTCGGACACGACTGAGCGACTTTATTTTCAGCTGTGCTGGGTCTCCATTGCCGAGCGGGCTTTTCTCTAGTTGTGGTGTGCGGGCGTTTCATGGTGGTGGCCTCTCCTGCTGCGGAGCACAGGCTCTGGAGCACGGGAGCTTTAGTAGCTGCGGCTCCCGGGCTCTAGAGCACGGGCTCAGTAGCTGTGGTGAAAGGTTGCTGCTGTGAGCCGTGAACCACACCGGGATCCTTGGCCTTCCAGGGAGAGGAATTTGATCCAGGGCCAGTAGTAAGGCTGCTCAGAGCTTTTGTGTAATAAAGTTTTGTTAAAGTATAAAAGAGATAGAGAAAGCTTCTGACACAGACATCAGAAGAGGGCAGAAAGAGTGCCTCCTCACTACTTTATAGCAAGAAGTTATATACCTATTCGCAAGCAGCTAATTAAAGAAAGGAAATATCTCAAAACTCAGTTGCACCAGACCCCTCACCCACAACATAAATTTTGAGATAACATCGGCATGAGGTGAATCATCCCGGGCCATAAAACTGTTGATATGAATCTTGAAGAAAGGCAGGTTTCCAAGCAAATACACAGTTTGATTAACATAGCTCAAGAGAACATTTCCACGAGTAAAACATGCTGGTTTGTTGAGCCCTTATCGGTTCTGAGTCTTAGGCAGAACCGACTTGAAGAAAGACAGAGTCTAAGGTAGATACATAGTTCATTAACGCAACTTAAGAAAAACATTTTCATAAGAAAAATGCATTGGTTAGCATTTCATAACCAATGCATTCCCATTGGTTAGCTCAAGGTTTGAGAAAAGTTAAGTTCAGGTGGAACCAGGCGTCATCCTGGCAACACAGAATTTTAAAAGAAAGCTCCTTTTAATTTTGTATAGAGAAGGAAAAAACGTCTGACACTTGTGTATTGTTTCTTCCTGCCACTTAAGAGAGAGAAAAAACACGTCTGACACTTGCAGTCTATTTCCTCCTCTTGGGTACCACTAGCCTTCCTGCCTGTTACCCTCTCTGACGCACAGGCTTAGTTGCTCCGTGGCATGAGGGATCTCCCTGGATCAGGGATCGAACCCATGTCTCCTGCATTGGCAGGTGGATTCTTTACCACTGAGCCACCAGGGAAGCTCTTAGAGAAATGCAAATTGAAACGCAGTAAGTTATCAGTGCACACCTATCCGAATGAGTAAAATAAAAAGTATAGTGACGACGTGAAAAAGTGGCCAGGATGTAGACAAGTTGGATCTTTCATACATTGCTGGTGGGAATATAAAGTGGTACAGCCACTGTGGTTTCTCAGAACTGTTTGATGACTTAAAAAAACAACATGCTGTCAGCATTGACATTGACATTGAAGTCGCTCAGTCACGTCCGACTCTTTGCGACCCCATGGACTGTAGCCTACCAGGCTCCTCCGTCCATGGAATTTTCCAGGAAGAGTACTGGAGTGGGTTGCCATTTCTTTCTCCAGGAGATCTTCCCAACCCAGGGATCGAACCCAGGTCTCCCGCACTGTAGGCAGACGCTTTACCTAAAGAGACAGTAAAACATCTCTAGGCAATTGTACTCTTAGGCATTTTAAGAGAAACAAAGACTTACATTCATACAAAAACCTGTATACAAATGTTCACATCAGCTGGTAGCTCAGACGGTAAAGATTCTGCCTGCAGTGCAGGAGACCTGGGTTTGATCCCTTGGTTGGGAAGATCCCCTGGAGGAGGGCATGGCAACCCACTCCAGTATTCTTGCCTAGAGAATCCCATGGACAGAGGAGCCTGGTGGGCTACAGTCCATGGGGTCACACAGTCAGATACGACTGAGCGACTAAGCACAAGCACAGCACAGACTGAAAACAGCCTAGATGTCCTTCCGTGGAAGAGTGGTTACGCAAAGTGTGGTCTGTCCACATGTCAGAATATGAACCAGAGGTAAAAAGGAAGAGGCTACTGATAATATGGAGCAACTAAAATGAAGGGGGTTGAGTAAAAAAAAAAATCAATCCTAAAAGAATACATAAATGATTCTTTTTATAACCTTGTCCACATGACAGGATTTTAGAGATGGTGGTCATATTCGTGGTTGTTGGGGTGGGGAGAGAGGGTGTGAGTATGGTGATAAAAGTGTAACAAGAGGGATCCCACACAAACAGAGCTGGAGAAATATGAATGAGATCAAGGGGTTCGAAGAGTACCAGCATCCTGGTAATGACAGTATACTAGAATTTGGCGAGATGTTACCTTTGGGGAAACTGGGTCAAAGATTTCTCTTTGTCACTTCTTAGAGTCACATATGGGCCTTCCGGTGTTGCTAGGAGTAAAGAACCTGCCTGCCAATGCATGAGTCATAAGGTTCGATCCCTGGGTCTAGAAGATCCTCTGGAGGAGGGCATGGCAACCCACTCCATTATTTTTGCATGGAGAATTCCAGGAACAGAGGAGCCTGGAGGGCTACAGTCCATAGGTTGCAAAGAGTCGGACATGACTGAAGCAGCTTAGCATGCACACATGCAGAGTCACATATGAATCTATAATTATCTCAGTAAATTTTAAATGAAAAACATTTTTAAAAGCCAGTGCATGAGGACTTCTCAGGCACTCCAGTGATTAGGACAGACTTTGCTTTCCAGTGCAGGGGGTTCGGCTTCCATCCCTGGTCAGAGAGCTAAGGTCCCACATGCCTTGCAAACAAGAAGCCAGAACTTGTAATGGGAGCAATACTGTAACACATTCAATAAAGACTTCCAAAATCCCCCCATGATAAATCTTAAAAAATGCATGTGTACAAATATTGTATGATTCCACTTATATGATCTCTCTAGAGCAGTCAAGATCCTAGAGACAGAAAGTAGGGTAGTGGTTTTCAGGGACCGGGGGAGAGGAAAATGGAGATTTATTGCTTGTGTTGTTGGTGGTTTTTTAAAATTCATTGTTTAATGGATACAGAGCTTTAGTTTTACAAGATGAGTAGAGTTCTTGGGGTGGATGCTGGTGATGTTTAAACAATGTGAATGTATTTTTTTTTAATTACTTTTTTTAATGTGAATGTATTTAATGCCACTGACCTGTACACTTAAAAATGGTTTAAGATGGCAAAATTTGCATTGTGTGTGTTTTATCACAGTTTTTAAAATTGGGAAAGGAAAAAACCATACCTATGTACTAGATAAAATGTGCAAAAATAGAAATACAAAAACTGTCTCCTCTAGTTCACGTACGAAGACATTTCGTTGTATTCACTTTCCTAGGATTGATAATTTGTTTTATCATAGCTATGACTCAGGAGGTGTATAGTTTTATGTCTTGCCTTTTTCACTTAATACATCCTCAGCACTTTTCCTTGTTATTGTATTGTTTATAAAGTCTTTATAAACAGCACTTCAAAACAGCTTCATTATGGTCCATTAAATGACTGCCCCATAATTGGATCATTACGGAACATTTTGAAACATTACTGAACATTTGTATATTGTTTGTAGTTTTTATATTATAATCCACACTAAGCTGGATATATTTGTATTCAAAGTAAGATCAGGAACATTTTTTAACATGTTTATTGAGGTATAATTGACATACAATAAATTAGACATATTTTAAGGGTAGTTTAATCAATGTTGAGAAACATCTGTGAAGCCATCACCACAATTAAGGTAATGAAGGTTCTTATTAACCCTAAAGTCATGCCCCTTTGAAATTCCTCACTCCTCTCCACTCTTGTCTCTAGAGAACCACTGGTCTGCTTTCTGTCTCTGTAGATCACTTCGTACTTTTTAGAATTTTGTGTAAATGGAATCACACAGAACATTCTCCTTTTTGTCTGGCTTCTTTTACTCAACAGAAGAATTTTGAGATTTGACCACGTTGTGTGTATCAGTAATTCAGTCATTTAAGTCTCAGCAGGATTCCGTTGGATATATGCATAACACTTTTTATCTACTCACCTGTTGAGGGATATTTGAGTTATTTCCGGTTTGGGACTATTTCACATGAGCTACTATGAAAATCTGTGCCCAAGTCTTTGTACAGGTGGGGTGTTTTCCTTTCTCTTGAGTCGATAGCTAGGAGTGGAATAGCTAACGCATATAGTAAGTGTGTTTTTTAACTTTTTAAGAAGCTGTCAGACTATTTCCCAAAATGACAGTACTATTTTGCATTCCCACAGGCACTGGATAAGCCAGTTCTGCCCCATTCTTACCAACATTTAGTATGGTCTGTTTAATTTTAGTCATTCTAGTAGATGTCTAGTGGTATCTCACTATGGTTTTAATTTGCATTTCCATCATGACTCACGATATTAAGCACCTTTTCATATGCTTATTTGCTATCTTCTTTTTTGCGGGGGTGAAGTGTCTGATGGAATCTTTTAGCTTTTTAAAAGTTGGATTGTTTATTTGTATTTGGTTTTTGAGAGTATTTAAAAATGCATACTGGGTCCAAGTCCTTTATCAGATGAATGCTTTGCAAAAATATTTCTCCCAGTCTGTATCTTTTCATTATCTTAATAGTGTCTTTTAAAGAGCAGAAGTTTTTCATTTTAATGATGCTTATCACTTTTTCCTTTTATGGATTATTTTTTCTTGTTGTAGCTAAGAAATCTTTGCTCAATCCTACAGTTTCTTCTCAAAGTTTTATAGTTTTAGGCTTTTCATTTGTAAAATAATCCATTTCAGGTTAACTCTTGGAGCCCATGCAAAGTATGGATCAGAGTTCCTTTTTCTTCATCTGAAGATTTCATTGTTCAACATCATTTGTTGAGGACTTTTGCTGTTGAATTGCTTTTGCAACTTTGTTGAAAATCAGTTGTTTATACATGTATGGGCCCGTTTCTGGACTCCCTCTTCTGTTCCACTGAGCATTTGTCTGTATTGACACCGATGCTACACTCCTGTTATTGCCGCAGCTTTAGAGTCTCAGTGTCAGATGGTGTGAGTCCTTCTTGTTTATCAAAGTTGTTTTGACTCTTTTGGATCCTTTGAGTTTCCACATACATTTTGAAATCAGCTTTGCAATTTCTTCAAAAGACCCTGCTGGGATTTTGATTGGGATTGCGTCGAATCTATAGATCAGTTTGGGGGGGTAATTAACATCTTCATAATATTATTTTCCCACCCACGAACACGGTCTAGCTCTCCACTGATTTGCATCTTTAGTTTCAGCAGCATTTTGCAGTTCCCAGCGTACGGGTCTTGCCCATCTCTTGTAGGATTTATCTCTGTGAGTGTTTCATCTTTTGTGCTCTATTGACAAAGAGGTCATCAAACCAGCTCCACTCCTCCGTGCTTCCCGCAGCTTCGTGGGGAGCCACACTGGGACCGGTCCCCTGAGGTCCCGATGCTCAGCTCTGGGCATGGGCAGGGGGAGGAAGGATGCTTCTGGTGCCCGCTCAACACCTCATCTCCTTCCCTCTATCCAGAGAGAGTCCACATCTCCACGCCCAACAAGTACGAGTTCCAGTATGTGCAGCGGCCACTGCGCCTCACCCGTTTCGACGTGGCCGTGCGAGCCCACAACGATGCCCGTGTGGCCTTGTCCCCAGGACCCCAGGACACAGCGGGCATGATTGAGATTGTTCTGGGGGGGCACCAGAACACCAGGTCCTGGATCTCCACCAGCAAGATGGGTGAGCCGGTGGCCAGCACACCCACAGCCAAGATCCTCTCCTGGGATGAATTCAGAACATTCTGGATCAGCTGGCACAGCGGGCTCATCCAGGCATGACTGGGTTTGCCTGGGGCGGGCATGGGAACCACCTGGTCCTCTGGCACTTGTTGCTTCCTGATCCATATGATGAGGTGGCAAGGCGGGAAGAGGGGGAAAACTCAAGGCAGCCCTCAAGTTACTTACAGTCTGCCTGGCGTTGCTTCCAAAACACTAGTGAGAGCTGTGGCAGAGAAGGTGCCCAGGGATCTGGGAGGCCAGGGAGAAAGGAAGTGGGTATGAGCAGGTAAGATGAGGACTGTGGACACTTTCTGGGCCAAGCAAAGGAGAGAAAAGAAGTCGGTGTGAACAGCTTCCTAGAAGAGGGGTATAGCCAGGTGGTGTTTTGAAGTATGAATAGGAGTTCGCCAGGCAAACTGAAGCAGAGGCTGTTTCAAGCAGGGGGAGCTACATATGCAAAGGTTCCAGGGAGCCCAGTGACTTTGGAACCTGCAGATGCCCCACTTGTGTCTCTGTTGGGTGTTCAGTGAACAGCGTGGTTTCTAGTTTCTCTCATTGCTGATGCCTTGAGAATGCCCCCCCACCCCCATGAATGTGGCCAAGGCCTCTGACCATGTCTGAACCCAGCTTCCTGCCAGCACCCAGCAGCCTTGGCCTCTTTTTCCAGGTTGGCCATGGTCCAGAGCCATCCAATGAATCTGTCATCATGGCCTGGACCCTCCCCAAACCGCCAGAGGTCCAGTTCATCGGTTTCTCCACTGGCTGGGGTTCCGTGGGCGAGTTCCGCATCTGGAGGAAGGTGGAAGCAGATGAGAGCTACAGCGAAGCCTTCACCCTGGGGGTCCCGCACAGCGCCATCCCCGGGTCTGAGCGTGCCGCCGCCTCCATCATAGGTGTGTCTGCCCGGCAGCCTGGCTTGGGGAGGATGGGGGCAAGTGTCACTTCCGGTTCATGTTCATTCTGGGTTTTGCTGGGGGCATGTGCCTTTGGGGCCTTTGGCCAGACACCCACTCACCTGACCGGCAAGCAACTTCCAGTGCCTTCTCTGTGCTGGGGCCAGACTCAGAGGTGACCCCAAGCCTGCCCTTTGGGGGCTCAAGTCTGGCTGAGGAGGCGGGTCCTTGCCCTCTGTGGGGTGACCCCAAGGGGTGTGTGAACTTCATGAGGGCAATGTGTCTGGGGTGATATACAAGCAGGCTGAAAGACCAGGTGAAGTTAGCCAGGTATGGGGTGGTGGGTAGGGGCTCTGGGGGTCCAGGTGAGAGGGGCGGGACCATTTCAAATGCTTAGAGAGCTTACTGAGCAGGGATAAGAGGCTGTGGCCAGGGACTTCTTGAGCACTGGATTGTCTCCTGTAGCCCAGGCACAGGAGTAGAAACTGGGGACTGTGTGATCCATCTAGTGCTGGATGTTGGAAGGGTGGGGAGGGCGTAAAAGGCCAGGAAGAGGCACAGAGACACGAAGGAGGGGTCTTGGGTCTCTGTGACGTCAGAGAATGGAAGCCCTGGGGCCTGGTGCAGGTTGGTGGTTGTCACCGGATCAGAGGATTGCTGGAGTTTATGATTTCTGAAGCATGAAATCAATTCAGATGTGGCCTTGGGGATGATGGCCCAGCTTGAGGTGATGGGTATAGGGAAGAAGACAGATGGGCAGGGATGGAGAGGAGATGCAGGCAGGTAACTCTACGCCAGCCAGTGCCGTCAGCGCAGCAGGATGGAAGTGTAAGAAGAACTGGAAAGCCCAGAGAAAGCTGGCGAGAAAGTAGCCAGCCAGGCCCCGCCACAGGAGGAGGCTGCAGGAGCAGCAGCAGCCTCAGGGGGGCAGAGGAAGGGAGGTGCAGTCAGCAGGGAGTCCAGAAAGTGTATCAGCAGTATTTGGGGGCATAAAGGCCAGGGAGAGGGAGGCAGAGTACAGAAGGGATGAGAGCACAGTAAGTCAGAAATAATAGGAGAAAAGAACTTTCAAAAACACACCAACAATACCACACGTATAAGAAAACTGTATGAAAAACCCCAATACTCATGGTTAAATAGAAAACCACATTTCATATTGGAAGTTAGAAAAAAATATGTAGAAGGGAGTCAAATGACTGGATTGACATCTTAACGTTTGTGGGATGCAGCCAAAGTTGTTCTAAGAGGAAAATGTATAGTCTCAATTGCACCTATTTAGAAATCTAGAAAGGAAAAAGCATTTACTAATAGTAACATAATGAAAAGGTAGAAAGAACACCTGAGTTACAACTAAAGAACATGGAGGGAAGCATGTAAGGTAGGGCCTGCAAGTGCCCACCAAGGCCAAGCGATCAAGCAGGCTGGATGGGCAAGGATGCCTCCCAGTCTCCAAGGGCAGCGCTGGCAGCCAGATAATGGGATGCTGGTATTGGGCCATGGGTGGGCTCCCTCTGAGGAAAGTTGTCCCCAGAACAATGCCAGGGCATTGAATGAGGCCAGTCCTCAGCCCATTCTTCCTCTTCCTTCTCACCAGGAGACGTCATGGGGCCAACTCTGAACCATCTCAGCAACCTCCTCCGGCTTCCCTTCGGCTGCGGAGAGCAGAATATGATTCATTTTGCACCTAATGTCTTTGTCTTGAAGTATCTCCAGAAAACCCGGCAGCTCAGCCCTGAGGTGGAGAGGGAGACCACCGACCACCTGGTACAAGGTACTGGGGTGCAGTAGCCTCGGTCGCACGGGGCGCAGCCCGCATGCCACGTGCAGAGGATGGGGAAGAAGGCAAAGACGTTGAAAGAGGCCAATCTGGGTGGCCTGATCTGGCCCCTGTCAGTCGGAGCCTGGCCTCTGCACCTGTTAGGAAACCGATCTGATTGCTGGTAATCAGCCATGGGGAGAGGAACAGCATCTTCTGAAAATGTAAATTTTTCCGAACAACCAGGGCAATATAATAGCATTATAAAAACATTTGGGGAAAGAAAATAAATCCCTATAAGCTTCCCATCATGCTCTGTGTTGACCCCTCTACCCTCCAGGAGCACAGGTTAGCTTTGCCATTCTTGGTGTCTCATAGCACAGCTTCCTGTGGCATGCCTCCCCCCAGCCTTGTCCTGTGTGCGTAAGATTCATCCACTGGGCTTTGGGCAGCAGTTGTCTATTCACCTCCATTACTGTGTGGAGACAGCAGTGGGCATGTCTGCAGATGGGCTTTGGAGCAATTTGCAATTCAGGGCTTTTAGAACAGGACTGTCGGTAATTGTCCTCTTTGCATACTTGGTGAAAACTCATCCAGATTTCTGTGGGGTGAAACCGTTGGGTCTTAGGATGGGTTCAGTTTGTAATCACTTTGGGAGGCTACATTGTTTTTTTGTCACATGCATCAGTGGAACACAACATACTGAACTCTCCTCTTATTTCCAGTTTTATTCATTTATGTGTTTTATTTCCAGTTTTTTCCCCCTAAATAATGCAGCATTGAACATCTTCAGAAGTAAACCACCAGTACTGAACTTCAGAAATAAACAAAGCCCTATTGAACTTCTTTAGAAATGAATAACACAGCACTGGGCATCTTCACAGATAAATAACACAACAGTGAGCATCTTCATAGATAAACAACACAGCACTGGACATCTTCCATTGCTGTGAATCAAGTCCTTAGGGCAAGGCACAGTCCTGTTTGGGGGTGGGGTACAGGGCCTTGGAGGGCCCTGAATTACCCTCTGCACATCTGAGCCTCGCAGGGAGGGGAAGGAGGGAGGCTGGAGATGGGGTCCCAGCTCTGTCAGAGATTCCCATTCTGTGTCCCTGGGTAGGACCTGCTCCTTCCCAGATAACAAGGGAGTTAGTCAGTTGATACCAAAATTCTGGGGCCTCCTGGGCTCTGCTTCTAGCCTTACACTGGAGCCAACGTGAAAGGAAAGCATGGAGGAGGCTGAACCTAGCTCTGAAGCTGGCATCTGCCTCGTGCCAGGCATGTGCAGCTCCATCCACGTTGCCCTGAGTTTCCCTCCTTGCAGCCCCTGTGCTAATGGTCCTCGTTTCCCAGATGAGCAAAGTGAGCCTCCTGGGAGTGATCAGATCAGATCAGATCAGTCGCTCAGTCGTGTCCGACTCTTTGCGACCCCATGAATCGCAGCACGCCAGGCCTCCCTGTCCATCACCAACTCCCGGAGTTCACTGAGACTCACGTCCATCGAGTCAGTGATGCCATCCAGCCATCTCATCCTCTGTCATCCCCTTCTCCTCTTGCCCCCAATCCCTCCCAGCATCAGAGTCTTTTCCAGTGAGTCAACTCTTCGCATGAGGTGGCCAAAGTACTGGAGTTTCAGCTTTAGCATCATTCCTTCCTGGGAGTGAAGAGGCGCCCAAGACCTCACAGGGGCCAGTGGCGGGGGCTTCTCAGACCCCAGGCTCCTCTGGACTGGGGCACAAGGGGCAGGCAGGGCACTAGACCCAAGCCAGAGAGAGACGAGAAACCACCGTCACGATCACGGAAATTTACCGAAAAGGATTCAAGAATGCCTGGCTCAGATGATGCTGGCCCCTGTGAGATGGGGAAACAGAGGCATGTGAAAATCTCAATTCCTAAGACAAATCTGGAGTCCCTGTCTCCTGGCCTGTGGTGGTTCCCCGTTATTATGTTCCAAAGGCAGTCCTGATGATCTAGAACCATCTGTCCTCATGGATGAGAAAGGAAAAACTTACGCTGAAGAATGTATAGCTCTCTGAGGGACTTCCCTGGTGGTCCAGAAGTTAAGGCTGCGCACTTCCACTGCAGGGACATGGGTTCAATCCCTGGTTGGGGAACTAAGATCCCACATGCTGTACGGGCCACAGCCAAAAAACTAAAATAAACGTGCAACTCTCGGATGGAAAGAGAAGTCAGAGGTTGCTGTGGGCTGAAGGTCCGGCTTTGTGAAGGCTGACCACAGACTACCCGGAACCTTAAGTCTGCTTGGTCCATGGTGGAGGGGGAGGGGCAGGGCTCAAGTTGGCGGGTTGTGAAAGTCTAGGATGTGGGTGAGCCCTGGCCTCCCAAGGCCAGGCACACCTCAGTGAACCCATCCGGACTCAGGTCCTTGACCGCCATCCAGAGTGTGATGACCTATCGGGGTGAGTGGCAGCCTGGACCTCCCCTCTAGCCAGACAGCCAGATCTGGTGCCCAACAGCTTTCAGACTCAACAAGCCCCAAATCAACCCCCACCCCCTGGTTTTCCTCCAAATCCCTGGTGTTAGTTCCCTTGGGCTGCCATAACAAAGTACCGCAAACTGAGTTGGGTAGATCCACAGGACTTTATTCTGTCCACTTGAAAAGTATTCACAGCCTTAAAGTTGAGAGTTATGTTTTACTTGGTGGGAATTTTTAGGACTTCAGGCCCAGGAGACAGCATCTCCAGTAATCCTGAGAGAGCAGCTCCTAGAGGGGAGGCGCCAGGTTACATAGAAGTTTTACAACAAAGGCGGCTAGTCTGAACATCAAAAGGTTATTGGTAAAGTAAACCAGATATTCTAAGTTAAGGAATTTAGCGCTTTTTTCTGTATGGGACGATGCAAGAGTTTGGGCTCACGGAAATCATTCCTTTGACGTGCACCTCCACTCTTTGGGGCCAGTATCCTGTTTTGCACATCCTGAGCTCCCTTGGGGCTCACTGCAGGGAGCAGTGGCATTCTGACGGTAGACTCGATCTAGATGGCAAGTGTTCTCCTTCCTGAGTGCCCCCAGGGCTCACCAGCTCATATTAGAGGTCTGCAGTGGCTGGCAACCGCGGCATCCTTGTTACTGATACAGCAGGAAATATTCCACATCTCAGTTCCCTCATGATTCAGGAGGCTGGAGGACTAAAATCAAGGTGTCAACAATGTTGACTCTGTCAGGAGGCTCTGGGGGAGCGACTATCCCAGGACTTTGTTCTGGCGGGATTCTGGTGACGCCCGCTCACACATCACCCTCTGCCTCCATCGTCACAAGCCCTTCCAAGTCTGTGTCATTTCTTCTCTGAGGACACCAGTCATTGGGTTTAGGGCCCAGCCTGATTCAGAAATGTAATTCCATCTGTACAGACCCTCATTCCCCATAAGGTCACATTTTGAGGTTCCAGGTGGACGTGACTGGGGGGAATACTATCTACCCCGGTGTGAGCTCCTGCTCCCTCTTCCCCGGGCTCCATGGACATAGATCGGTGCGTCCTGCTGGTCAGGCCGCTGCATTTAGCAGCCTCTGCATTCTTCCTTTTTTCCTTCACATCTTGTTCAGTTAAGGTAGCTCTGACTATATTGCAGAACCCCTCCCTGCCCATCGCCACCCCCAGTCCAAGCCCGTGGTCATGGTCGCCTAGACTGTCCCCACCTCCCCAGTGTCTGCTTCCTCTCCTGACCTGGCAATCCACCCACTACCTCTGCCCCCTCACCCCCTCCTCTCATGTCCCCTGCTGCCCTCACAATAAGACCAACTGCCTGGCCCTCTTTTGGAGGCCCCAGCCCCCCTGACTTTCTGCCTTCTTGTCCTCCTCAATCCCCTGCTGATCTGAGCAAACCAAGCTCTGGCTCCAGGGGATAGAGCAACAACCTCTTCAGGCCCTGGGGTGGGTGACGGTGTGTGGCAAAGGGCCCTGCCTGGAGATAATACATTTCACCATCCCACCCCACCAGGCATGGCTGAAGGCCAGTGTGTTACCAGGAGTCATAAAGGGGTGATATCAAGAAACAAAAGAGGAATAAAGTAGAGGTTTCAATCTCTCCAGCTGTGTATGTGGGAGAGTTTCAAGGACCCCAGCTGTGTTCTGAGAGTTTCAAGGACCTCAGATGTGGGCATGGGGCAGTTTCAGGGACCCCCCCATGTGGGTGTAGTATTAGTTTGGGGGTCCCGGGGTAGAATGTTGGCCAGCCAGCCATTCACCAGGGTGCTGTCCCCTCTTGCCCCGCAGGCTACCAGAGACAGTTGACCTACAAGCACCAGGACGGCTCCTATAGCGCTTTTGGAGAGCGGGACGAGTCGGGGAGTATGTGGTGAGTCCTCATTCCCCGGGCACGGCTACTGAAGTTCCCCCACGTGAAGCCACAGCCTCACATCCAGCACAGCATAGCCAGGACCGCTGGGGCTTGATCCTGTCGACTGACAAAGTACATGCAACCTAAAGGTTGAGAGTTATGTTTTATTTGGCAGAAACTTTTAGGACTTCAGGCCTGGGAGAGAACTGCTCCATGGAGGCAAGGGGAGGAGCCAGGTTTTACATAGAAGTTTCGTAACAAAGGGCAGGTGTCTGAACATCAAAAGATTATTACTAATTAAAGAAAACCAAATAACCCAAGTTAAGGAATTTAGTGCTTTTCTGTGTGTGGGAAGATACAAGAACCTGGGCTCACTGAGACAGTTTCTTTCACCACAGCTACCTGGGGCCACCGCCAGCATCCTGTGTTCCCACATCCTGAGCTTTCTTTCCTCGGGGCTCACCGTAGGGAGTGGCTACAGTCTGATGGCTGCTAGATGGTCACTGTTCTTCTCCTTCCTGAGTTCCCTCAGGGCTCACCAGCTCACACTGGGAGGGCTGCAGTGGCTGATGCCTGTGACATCCTTGTTTACCGATATGGCAGGAAATATGCGATTTCTTAGTCCCTAGGGTGATGGGCTTCCCTTGTGGCTCAGCTGGTAAAGAATATGCCTGGGTTTGATCCCCGGGTTGGGAAGTTCCCCTGCAGAAGGGAAAAGCTACCCACTCCAGTATTCTGGCCTGGAGAATTCCATGGACTCTATAGTCCATGGGGTTGCAAAGAGTCAGACACGGCTGAGAGACTTTCCCTTCACTTTCCCTTCAGGGTGCTGAGGAGTCTGTGTGGAATATGGTGACAGCCATGGTCCTAGCCCCTGGGGGTTAGAGGTTTGGTTTGGATGGGGGAGTTCTGCCTGGCCTGCGTGTGGTGGAGCTGGAAGCAGTGGCTGTTACTCTTACTCCTGCTGTTGTTGTTGCCTCGGTGCCCAGGAACTGAAAGCCCTGCTCTCTGGCCCCTTGTGGTTGAGTCCTGGGTTCTCTGAGCCTCCTCAGAGGCCACTGGACCCAGGAATGGGGTGACCCTGAGCAGGAGGGGGTGGACTGGGAGAGGCCAGACCACTGCCTTGAGGCTGGGTTGGAGAGTTCAGGAGGAGCATTCTGGGGTCAGATTTCCCTTGTGAGTGGCTTCCTCTGGCTTTCAGGGTCAGCCAGGGCAGGGAGGACCTGCATACACCTATGTCTTATTCCGTAGGAGTTCTTGGCATCATCAGGGATTTGCCTCATCCACTTTGGGGCTTACTGAGGAAGTAGGGTACCCCCAACTTCCTGTTTCTAGTGGGGCCTCCTTCTCAGTGTCACACCTGGATGGCACCTGCAGCGCCTGTGGGCATGAAAGTGTCTTGTCCTTAAATCAACAGTGTCCACTGCACAGCAGCAGCCCAGGGCCAGGGGCACAGCTGGCTGAGCCCGCACTGCAGTGCAGAGTCACTCACTTGGCTCCAGAGGGGCCCAGCCTTGGTGACCTGCTCAGCTCCCCAGTCCCCAGAAGTCTGCCCCATTTCTGTCCCAGGACCCTGCCTTGCTGACAGCGCTTGAGGCAAAGCCACAGTCATGCTCTAGCAAGCAGAGGCCCCCACCCACTCTCGGGGATGGCTAAAGTCATTGAGTCACTCTCTGAAAGCTGGCCAAGTCCCGACAGTTCCAAGAGGCCTCCACCAGTCAGAAATAGTGAGCTGTGATCTGTGAACGCCTTCCCACAGTTCACACACACACTGAACAAGAGAAGATGAATTCTGCTGTGGTCATGGAAACGTGACACCCAGCAGTTTGCCTCTCCTCCTTGGCCTTGTAAAACCTCCTCACAGATCAAAGTTGCAGGATGCACAGGACGTTGGCAACAGCAATCCACGGGACATCCACCCTGGAGCTGAGCAAACCCAGTCTCAGTCTTGTGTGAACTGTGTGACCTTAGACCAGCTGTTCAAGTTTTCTAAACCTGTTTCCTCACCACACATCCGTCTCAAGACCAGGATCTAAGAGGCAGTGGGATAAGGGTGAAGACATGCTCATTACAGTGCCAGGTACCCACTGGGATGGATGCCTTGTTAGCACCACTCTCTAAATACTTAGGGCTTCCCTCATAGCTCAGTCAGTAAAGAATCTGCCTGCAATTCAGGAGACCTGGGTTTGATTCCTGGGTCGGGAAGATCCTCTGGAGAAGGAAATAGCAACCCACTCCAGTATTCTTGCCTGGAGAATCTCATGGTTTAGAGGAGCCCAGCAGGTTACAGTCCATGGGGTTGCATGAGTTGGACATGACTTAGCAACTAAACCAGCACCGCCTAAATACTTGGGTGGGAAGTCCAGGATCCAGTCCAGCTTCCTTTAAACTCAGGGCCTGTGCGTCCAATGTACATTCATTCATTTATTCGTTTGTTCATTCAAATGTTTAATATTTGCCAGGCTATTGTTCTAGCTCCAAGGGAACAAGAAAGGAATGGTCCCTGCCTCCGAGAGAGAAAGAGAGACCCTTCACGAGATGTAATAGTTAGCTACTGCTGTGTAACAAGTTACCTCCAAAACACAGCCATTTAAGACAACAAACATTTATTGTCTCAGTTTTGTGGGTCAGGAATTCAGACGTGGATTAGCTGGCACTGCTGGCTCGTGATCCCTCCCAAGGTTGCAGTCATGGTACTGGCTGGGGCTGCCATCGTCGAAAGGCTTGACTAGGGCTGGAGCATTTGTTTCCAAGTTGGTCGTCTCCCGCGGCTGTGGACAGGGGGCCTGAGTTTCTCACTGAAGACCATTCCATAGGGCTGCTTGCGTGTCCTTACAGCATGGCAGCTGACTTCCCCTGGAATGAAAATCAAAGAGAGAAAGTAAGGAGAGTGCCACATGCCTTTTATCAGCTGATTTCCTGAGTCATACTGTCACCCCCACCAGATTCTAGTCTTTAGAATCCAGTCACTCGGTACAGCCTACACTATTCCACTGCTTGAAAGGAGAAGAAGCAAGGCATTTGTGGATATATTTTAAAGCTACTGTGTCAAGTATATAATTTCTCATATCTATAAAGCAAATAAAACTTGTTGAGGGGATAGTGTATGATGAGGTACACAATTGTATGGGGTGGTCAAGAAAGGTTTTCCAAAGGAGATGAGGGACAGCTGTATGAAAATCCAAGGGGAGAGGATTCCAGGCAGTGTGAACAGCCTGTGCAAAGGCCCTGAGGCAGCCCTGACAAGTTTGAGCCAGAGAAGGGGACCAGTGTGGCTGGCAGCACAGGCCAGGAGGAAAGTGGCCTGCCACGAGGGAGGAGAGGCTGCCAGGGCCAGACTGAGCAGGAGAGGAGTTTGGGTTTTATTCTGGAGGGAGCAAGAGGGCTTGGTGCAAAGCATGGCTGTAACCTGAGTCATGCTGGGCTATGTGCATATTGAATGAATAAACTTAATTTGTTAGGACAGTTCTGGATTCATAGAAAACTTTTAGCAGATAGAATGAGTTCCCATACAGTCCATCTTCCCTCGATGCAGTTTTCCCCCAGTATTAACGTCTTGCATTAATGACGTACATTTGTTGTAATCGATGGACCAGTATTGCTTACATTGTTGTTAACGGAGGTCTGTTGTTTGCATTAGGGCTCACCCTTTGTGTCGCATGGTTTATGGGTTTGGACAAATGTACACTGTCACCTGCCCACCATTAAGGTATCATACAGAATAGTTTTCTGCCCTAAAAACCCCACGGGCTCTGCATAGTCGTCCCTCCCTACCCCCAGCCCCTGGCCACCGCTGGTCCTTTTTCTAGTCCTGTAGTTCTGCCTTTTCCAGAATGTCACAGAGCTGGAATCACAGAGCATGCGGCCCTTTTCAGATTGCTTCTTTCACTAAGGAATATGCACTTAAATTTTCTCCGTGTCTTATCCTGGCTTGATAGCTCGTTTCTTTTTATTACTGAATAAGATTCAGTCGTGAGAATGCACCACAGTTTGTTTATCCCTGTTGGTGATTTAAAATGGAAAAGTAAAGAGAACAGTGTAGCAGAATTCGGGAATTTCACAGTTGCCAGCGCAGAGGCAACTAAGTTCCATCTGGATCCTGCAGTGTTTGAACTGTCCTTCTGGCTGCTGTGTACAGAGCATGTGATGGGACAGTGTCGGGCTGGTGGGGGCGGTGGGAGCCATGAGGTGCCAGGCTGACACAGGGGCCTGGAATATAAGGAAGAGGATGGATTTGGGGTATCTGGGGAAGAAAGTGACCAAGACAAGCTGGTTCGTAGGCTTGGGGTACATTTTAAGGTTAATATTTCAGATTCTGACAATTTGCAGAAACAGAGCTTGGAGTCACTTGATTTTCTTTTTCTTTTTTTTATTGTGTTAAAATATGTATACATGACATAAAATTTACCATTTTAACCATTTTAAGTGTGCAGTTCAGTGGTATTAAATACATTCGTATTGTTGTGCAGCTGTTACCACCATCCATCCTCATAATTCATTTCATCTTGTAAATCTGAAACTCTATACCTATTAATGGCACCCCACTCCAGTACTCTTGCCTGGAAAATCCCATGGACGGAGGAGCCTGGTAGGCTGCAGTCCGTGGGGTCGTGAAGAGTCGGACACGACTGAGTGACTTCACTTTCACTTTTCACTTTCACTTTTCACTTTCCTGCATTGGAGAAGGAAATGGCAACCCACTCCAGTGTTCTTGCCTGGAGAATCCCAGGGACAGTGGAGCCTGATGGGCTGCCGTCTATGGGGTTGCACAGAGTCGGACACAACTGAAGCGACTTAGCAGCAGCAGCAGCATACCTATTAAAACTCAACATTCAAAAAACTAAGATCATGACATCCAGTTCCCATCACTTCATGGCAAATAGATGGGGATACAGTGGAAACAGTGACAGACTTTATTTTCTTGGGCTACAAAATCATTGCAGATGGTGACTGCATCCATGAAATTAAAAGACACTTGCTCCTTGAAAGAAAAGCTATGACCAACCTACACCGCACATTAAAAAACAGACATTATTTTGCTGACAAAGGTCCATCTAGTCAAAGCTGTGGTTTTCCAGTGGTCATGTATGGATGTGAGGGTTGGACCATAAAGAAAGCTGAGCACCAAAGAATTGATGCTTTTGAACTGTGGTGTTGGAGAAGACTCTTGAGAGTCCCTTGGACTGCAAGGAGATCCAACAAGTCCATCCTAAAGGAGATCAGTCCTGAATATTCATTGGAGGGACTAATTGGAGCTGAAGCTCCAATACTTTGGCCACCTGATACGAAGAACTGACTCACTGGAAAAGACCCTGATGCTGGGAAAGATTGACGGCAGGAGGAGAAGGGGACGACAGAGGACAAGATGGTTGGATGGCATCACCGACTTGATGGACATGAGTTTTGAGCAAGCTCCGGGAGTTGGTGATGGACAGGCAAGGGTGACGTGCTGCAGTCCATGGGGTCGCAAAGAGTCAGGCTCAACTGTGTAACTGAACTGATACCTATTAAACGCTAACCCCCCATTCTTGCCTCCCCCTGCAGACCCTGGAAGCCCCATCCTACTTCCTGTCTCTGATTCTGGCTACTCTAAGCGCCTCATAGAAATGAAATCATACAGTACCTGCCTTTTTGTGATTGGCTTATCCCACTTAGCATCATGTTATCAGTGTTCATCCATATGTAAGCATTTTTCAGGATTTCTTTCCTTTTCAAGGCTGAATAATGTTCTATTGTATGGATATACTGATGTTGGCAGGTAAGAGGACCTCAGTCCTCATCTTCTTTGGAGAAAGAACTCCGCAAAGAGAGTTTGTAAAGCAGGCATAGTTTATTGGAGCCACAGTATGTGCAAAGAGAACAAAGAAGCAGTTCATTTAGAGCAGAACCAAAGCAGAAATACACACCCAGAGAACGATGTGGGCATGCTCCTTGATGGGAAGTGTGCCAGAGAAGTGATTTAAGTCACTTACACGGAGGTAGTTTTTCCGGGCTTTTGTTTTCCTGTGGCCAGTCATGCTTCATTTCCCACATCTGTCCTGACCCAGGGCCTTTCCCGATGTGCACATGAGTCTTTTAACCACAATGGATTCCAGTGAGGAGGTCTCTGGAAGCCCGATGGAGCAGAGGTTATGGGTTAGTGCCTCCTCCCTTTATACCCCCTAGGAGCTGTTTCATGCATGTGCAGCTAGGGAGGACTTCCTGACCTCAAGAATGAGAGATGTGATCTTCTTATCTTTTTACTCCAGCAGGGCTCAGCTCCTACCATTGACTTTTTTCCTTGAAATGTCAGGAGAAAACAAGCTCCAATTTACTCAATCTGACAGACTGCAACTGCTCAGCCCAGGGGCCCATCTGCATCCTACCTCAGTACCACATTTTCTTGTTCATTTATCTGTCAGTGGACACCGGGTTGCTTTTACAGTTTGGCTGTTGTGAATAACACTGCTACAAGCATGGGTGTGCAGATATCTCTTTGGGACCCTGCTTTCATTTCTTTGGGATATATGCCCAGAAGTGGAATTGCCAGATCATATGATAATTCTAAGGGCTTCTCTGGTGGCTCAGTGGTAAAGAAACTACCTACCAGTGCAGGAGACACCAGTTCGATCCCTGGGTCAGGAAGATTCCCTGGAGAAGGAAATGGCAACCCACTCCAGTATTCTTTGGAGGAGC
Organism: Bos javanicus; assembly: GCF_032452875.1. Classification (NCBI taxonomy): domain Eukaryota; kingdom Metazoa; phylum Chordata; class Mammalia; order Artiodactyla; family Bovidae; genus Bos; species Bos javanicus. The sequence continues at coordinate 6,205,853 of NC_083874.1, forward strand.
CTGGTGGGCTGCAGTCCTTGAGGTCACAAAAGAAGCAAACATCAAATAGTGACTTGACAACAACAACAGCATGACAATTCTATGTTCCATTTTATTTTAGGGATCACTGTATTGTTTTCAGCAGTGGCTGTAATATTTTCCATTCCCACCAGCAGTGTGCAAGGGCTCCAGTTTCCCTGCATCCTCACCAGTACTGGCTGTCTTCTGCTGTTTTGTTTTTGTGCTACAGTAGCCGTCCTGATGGGTGTGGAGTAGGGGAACCACTCGATTTTGAAGAGGATGGATTACTCTTTCGTCTTGAGTTGGGGCATTTCCCTTGCTAACAGTTCTGCTGTTTGTCCCTCTTGGCTCCCTGGTTTCCATCCGGTGGTTCTTCCGAGTTCATTTTTTTTTTCATTCATTCATCCCCCAGCCCCGTCATCTCCCATTCAGGTTGCACTAGCAACAGCTGGGATGGGGGACGGGGCGAGCAAGGGACAGGCTGCAGAGATGAGGGTAGACACAGAGGGAGGGCCTGGGAGTCTAGAAGCAACCAGCTCATCCAAGAGTGGAGGTGCTAAATGCTAGTGGAAGTGCTGGGAGGCTTCCTCTGAGAGGACACCCCTGGGTTGAACATTGAGAAGACTTCTCAATGAATACTGAGAGGACAACAAGTAAGACTTCATCCTGTAAAGAAAGGAAGTAGGAGCACTCTGCATTCAGGACCTGGGTAACTGAGTGACTGAATGGGTTTGTGGGATGTTTTCAGCTGCAAACAACATAAAAATGACTGAAAAAGGAATTCTGAACATGAGTTCACACCGCAGAGCTGAGAAGTCTCCGGGACTGGCCAGCCTGGCAGCCTGACAATGCACTTGGGCCCCTGGTTCTTTCCCTTGGTCCCTGTGGACCTCCTCAGCACAGTGGCTGCTCTTCTTGTGGTAGCAAAATGGCTGCAGCTGCTCCGGGCATCACCTCATGTGCCCATTCCAAAGCTATTTGCAGACCTGGGGACTGGAATGTTCATGGCTGTGGCTGACCAGGGCTACAGAGGAGCCCAAGTGTCCAGGGTACCTGGTTGCTGGTTTTCCCTGGGATCTCTCAGCAAAACTGAGGATCTCTTGGGAAATGGTTATGGAGGCGCAACAAGGAAGGTCTTTCACACATGGTGGTGGTGGGGGACTTGACAGGCTCAGAAAAAGGTGCTTCCCAGGTGGGAGGGAGTTAACAGGGAAGATAGGCTGTATCATCAGGCCCTGCTGGGTGCCCACACACTTCCATCAAGTGCTCACAACAGGGCAGACTGGGCCCTCGTGTCTTACAGAGAAGGAAGCAGAGTCTTGGGTGATGTGGGGAGTGTACCACAGTCCCTCAAGGGGCACATGGGAGGTGACTTTGTTTTGGGACAGCCCGGCCCTTGCTGTCTCAGCTCTCTCAGCCTGTACTCCATCCTGTTTCAGGCTCACAGCCTTTGTCCTCAAGTCCTTCGCCCAGGCTCGCAGCTTCATCTTCATCGACCCTCTGGAGCTGGAGGCCGCCAAGGACTGGATTGTCCAGCAGCAGCAGGCAGATGGCTCCTTCCCGGCAGTGGGCAGGATTCTGAACAAGGACATTCAGGTCAGCAGCTTCTCAGCCTCCTCCGGGAGCCCTGGCCTTGTGCTGCTTGCTCCCCGGGTTTGTCTGCGGCCAGTGGGGTTGGGAGGCTGTCCCCTCTGGTTGGGGTGAGACCCACAAATCCTCTTACAGGGTGGGATCCACGGCACAGTCCCACTGACAGCCTACGTGGTGGCTGCGCTCTTGGAAGTGGATCCAGCCTCAGAGGTAAGTGCACGGGGCCCGGGAGATGCTGGGCTGAAGGAGCGAGTGAGCAGTTTCCCCTTGCCAGCCAGGCTGGCCATCTTCTGGCCATCTTCAGCTTCTATTTCTTCCTTGCTGTCCTCCTTCTGTTCATTAATGGGACATTTTCATGCTTTCCAATGGTCACAGTTCTTGTGACCTAAGCACTTCTTGTGACCTTACCACTTCTTGTGACCTAAGCAGATGCATGAGAGATTCTGGCAGTAGTCATGAGGGGCATGCATGTGTCCCTGAGTTCAAGCCTTCCCAGGACTGTCCATAGCCCCCAGCTCCCATTTGGAGAATCATTTGAGGCTCAGTCATTATCCTGGACAGTGACCTGTGGGCTGACTTTAGGAAGCCTGATACAAAACGTTGGATGGGACTTCCCTGGCAGTCCTGTAGTTCAAGACTCCGTGCTCCCAATGCAGGGTCTTGGGTTTGATCCTTGGTTGGGAACTAAGATCCCACATGTCGTGCAGTGCAGCCAAAAAATTTAAAAAAAATTTTTTTTAACTTATGAATGCTTCGGGGGAGAAAGGTCTAGAACCTTTGGGGACAGTTAGTACTGGACCCAGCAGGGCTTAGATGTCCCAAGGAACTCAAGGCTTGTGTCACTTTTGTGAGGCTGTCCCAAGTGGGAGTGGCATGTCCCCTGCAGAGGGAACTCCCAGGATAGACAGATCTCAGCCGCCAGGCTAGGGATTCCACCATTCCTCACATCTGTGCCAATGCTAAAACCTCTGATGATGAATTATGATTTGTGGTGCTTCTCAGATCTTTCCGCTTCACAATGCAGATTTGCAACTGCTGTGTTTAGAGTTTGCTGTGACCTAAGACCCTCCGTGTTCCACATGCTTTGCCCAGAGGGCCCCTCACTTGCCATGTGTTAAGAGGTTGAATTGGGTTGCCCAAAACCCCAACCCCCTAAGTCAGCTCAGGCTGCTGTCACAAAATACCGCAGACCAGGGCCTTAAACCACAGACCTTTATTTCTTTTTTAAAAGTTTGTATTGGAGTGTAGTTGCTTTACAGTGCTGCGTTAGTTTCTACTGAACAGCAAAATGAGTCAGCTATACATACACATATGCATATGTGCTAAGTCGCTTCAGTTGTGTCTGAGTCTTTGCAACCCCGTGGACTGTAGGCCTCCAGGCTCCTCTGTTCATGGGATTCTCCAGGCAAGAGTACTGGAGTGGGTTGCCATGCCCTCCTCCAGGGGATCTTCGTGACTCAGGGATCGAACCCACATCTCCTGCATTGGCAGGTCGGTTCTTTACCACTAGCGCCAACTGGGAAACCCACATGTACATATATCCCCTCTTTTTTGAATTCCCTTCCCATTTAGGTCACCACAGAGCATTGAGTAGAGTTCCCTGTGCTGTATAGTAGGTTCTCATTAGTTATGTTTTATACATAATAGTGTGTATATGTCAATCCCAGCCTCCCAATTCATCCCCCTTTTCCCTTTGGTGTCTGTTCATTTGTCCTCTACACTGTGTCTCTGTTTCTGCTTTGCAAATAGGTTCATCTGCACCGTTTTTCTAGACTCCACATATATGTGTTAATGTACAGTATTTGCTTTTGTCTTTCTGACTTACCCCACTTTGTGTGACAGTCTCTAGGTAAATCCACTTGTCTGCAGATGGCACACTTTTGTTCCTTTTTAAGGCTGAGTGATATTCCATTGTATATATGTACCACATCTCCTTTATCCGTTCCTCTATAAGTCTATGTCCTCTATAAGTCTATGCTTCTATGTCCTAGAGAAGACATTTATTTCTGATGGTTCTAGAGACTGGAAAGTCCAAGGTCAGTGTTCTGGTTGATTCAGTCTTTTTTTTTTTCAGTTCCATTGTTAATGAGGGGTCTCTTCCTGACTTGGAGTCAGTCATCTCTTCTCTCTGTGTCTTCACGTGGCCTTTTCTTGGTGTCTGACCATGAAGAGAGGTGGGATGGGGTTGAGGGGAGAGAAGGACAGAGAGAGAGACCACTGTGGTCTCCTTTATAAGCAGTCTAACTGATTATAGGGGCGCCACTCTCTTGCGTGTGTGTGTTAGTCCATGGAAATCTCCAGGCAAGAATGCTGGAGTGGGTATTCTTCCTGACCCAGGAATTGAACTGGGGTGTCCTGCACTGCAGGTGGATTCTTTACCAGCTGAGCTACCAGGGAAGCTCCACTCTCTTGGTCTCATCTAAACCTAATAATCTCCCAAAGCACCAGCCTGTCCCCCGCTACCCCCCGCTGCAACCACTGGGGGTTAAGACTTCAAAATACAAATCTGTGAAGGGGAGCTACAGATCCAGCCCAAGACTCCAGAATGTGGTTGTGTTTGCAGACAAGGCCTTTATATAGGTAGTTGTGTTGAAATGCAGACTTTAGGGTGGGTACTGATCCAATATGCCTGGCATCCTGGGAAAAGGAGGACATTAGGGCACAGAGACCCTCACAGAAGGAAGACGCCGTGGAGATACAGGGAGGAGATGGCCAGGAGAGAGGCCTGCGGCCAATCCTCTGCTCGTGGCCCTCAGAAGGAACCGACCTTGCCAACACATTGATCTCAGACTTCTGGCCTCCAGGTCCACAAGACAAGAAATGTCTACTTTAAAACAAACAAACAGTATTTACTCATTTATTTGGCTGCTCTGGGTCTTAGTTTGTGGCACACAGGATCTTCAGTCCTCTTTGCAGCCTTTGGGATCTTTAACTGCTGCATGCAAACTCTTAGCTGCAGCATGGGCCCTAGTTCCCTGACCAGGGATTGAACCCGGGCCCCCTGCATTGGGAACGCGGAGTCTCAGCCACTGGACCACCAGGGAAGTCCTTAAATTCATGAATGTTTTGACTCACTCATTTTTCCATTTAACCTATATTACTGGGCAGCTTCTCTGAACTAAGGCCATCACTGGACAATGAACTTGGTTTCTGTCCTCCAGCCACTCACACTGTGGGGCAAGAGCATGATCAGGGTTGGTGGGCTTCTTGGAGGGGGTGACAATTGAGGTGAGGCTTGGAGGATGAGGTGGGCCTGAGCTGGGAGGTCTTAGAAGCCAGCCTGGTGATGGTGTGGTATGGGGCAGGGCAGCCAGGGCTCTCCCTGCTTCCTCCTGAGTGTCTCTGAGTTGAATGGTTATGCTCAGACTTCATTTGGAAAATGTTGGCACCACCATATTAATAAAAGAAAGGGAATGGGGGGTTTTGAAAGCCGGGGCTGTAGGCAGTCATGCACCAGAAGTATACAAAGTGAGGGGCTGCAAGCCATCCAGTGGTTTCCCAGGCATGCCCCTGGGACTTTTGGGAGGGTGGTCTGCATGGTGAAGGCTGAGCAGCCTCCCAGGGCTCCACTTCCCACCCTACTCCCACCCCACCCTGCAGGAGGAGAGGGGTGCCATTACCAAAGCCAGACACTTCCTGGAGTCCAGCGCATCCCTGGTTACGGACCCCTACAGCAGTGCCCTGACCGCCTACGCGCTGACCCTGCTCCGCAGCCCTGCAGCCCCTGCCGCTCTGCGAAAACTCCGCAGCCTGGCTATCACCCAGGGTAGGTGCCCTTGCCCACCAGCCCAGCAGACACAGGAAGCAGCTCATGGACACGTGCTTGAAACTAAGGAGGCGTCCTTGGCTCACTCTGTTTTGTTTACTCATTTATTTGTTGTTGTTTAGTTGCTAAGTCGTGTCTGACTCTTTTGCTAACCCATGGGCTGTCGCCCACCAGGCTCCTCTGTCCAGGGGATTTCCCTGGCAAGACTACTGGGGTGGCTTACCATTTCCTTTTACAGGGGTCTTCCCCACACAGAGACTGAACCTGCATCTCTGGCTTTGGGAGGCAGATTCTTTACCACTGTGCCACCAGGGAAGTCCTGGTGTGTGTTAGTCTCTCAGGCGTGTCCGACTCTTTGCTACCTCATGGAATGTATCCCGCCAGGCTCCTCTGTCCATGGGATTCTCCAGGCAAAAATGCTGGAGTGGGTTGCCTTTCTCTTCTCCAGGGGATCTTCTTGACCCAGGGATTGAACCTGGGTCTCCTGCATTGCAGACTGATTCTTTATTGTCTGAACCACCAGGGAAGCCCTTATTTATTACTTATTCATTATCACATCTACTAATGACTTCATTTGATAAGGTGGCTTGAGCCTGAGCATCATTTTCTTCCCTAATGAAACAAAGGATGCTACCCCAGCCCCCAATGGGGAGAAGAGTGCTCAGGGATCCCTGGTAGAAGATCCCCCAGACTTCCTAGAAACCATCCTCAGGCAGAGTGCTGGGAGGCAGGGGAGGGCTGCAGCCAGACCCCACCCTGCCCCCCATTGCTGGGTGAGCCTCATCCCTCTGGTGGTGTCCATCTCCTCAACTACAAAGTGATTCCCCATTGTGTTTGGGGAGCCCCAGTCACCAAGCCGTGACTTCTTGGAATGTCTCCAAAATCAGTCCCCTCCCCCTGCCCCTTGGCCTTCCCCAGCAGCTGCACTGGGATCAAGCTTCCATCACCTTCTCTGCTTAACAAGAAGAAAAAAAAATATTTCAAAAGCAAAATTCTAAAACCACCCAGTTGAATGATGGTGTCAATTTAGAACTAAATGCTCAAGATCTGAGGCTGGGAGGGCTGATTTTTCTGTGTTTTGAGGGCTTTTTATACTTCATATGAGCTTAGAATCCTTGGTGTCTTTGGAAATAGGGAGTGACTTCCTGGGCCCCAAGGGAGGATAACCCCCCGGGCCAGCATCAGGGCCCCAACCAGAAGGGAGACCATTGATGAAGGATGTCTGCCAGGGATGCAGAAGAGTAGCCATTGATTAGTGATGTCTGTTGAGAGTTCAGAAAAGCAGCCATGGATTGGTAATGTCTGCCAGGGCTTCCTCTGTGGGCTCAGTGGTAAAGTATCTGCCTGTAGTGCCAGAGACTCAGGAGATGTGGGTTCAATCCCTGGGTCAGGAAGATCCCCTGGAGGAGAGCATGGGAACCCACTCCAATGTTCTTGCCTGGAGAATCCCATACACAGAGGAGGCTGGTGGGCCACAGTCCATGGAGTCGCAAAGAGTCGGATGCAACTGAAGTGATTGAGCAGCAGCAGCAACCAGGGGTGCAGGAGGGGCTGGATTTGACCCTGTAGTTGCAGATCTGAGATGTAGCCCCAAGGCCCTTACTGTCTCTGCCATCTTTCCCTGGTGCCCTCTTTCCCTGGTGCCCTCTTCCACTGGGGTCCAGCCTTGATCTGTTCTGGCCTTGCAGATGGGGTGACCCACTGGAGCTTGACGGGTTCCCGGGATGTGGACAAGGATGCATTCCTAAGCTTCAGTGACGGGGTCTATCAGACAGGTATGGGCCACCCCACCCCCAGTGCCTGCTTTGGGCACTGGGTCCTGGGTCCCAGCCGGCCTCTTCCACTGCAGTGGTCTCGGCCGAGGTGGAAATGACAGCTTATGCCCTGCTGACCTACACCCTCCTGGGAGACGTGGCCACCGCCCTGCCTGTGGTGAAGTGGCTGTCCCAGCAGCGAAACGCCCTCGGGGGCTTCTCTTCTACTCAGGTGCGCCAGGCAGAGCCAAAGGGAGGGCTCAGGTCTGGGTGGCCTAGACTCGGGACTCAGAGCCCTCTAGGAAGTTACCCAGTGCTTCTAGTCTTAGGACGGCTCCTTACCTGCACCTCTCGGAGCACGAAGCCCAAGAGAGGATGGGAGGATGGGGCTGAGGGATGGAGGCGGCAGGCTCTGGGATAGGGACCAGCCCCTCCTTCTGTGGAGATGCCCCCCAGCTTCCTGGGGTCCCCAACTCTGTGGGTGTCTACACCAGATCTGCTCTCCGTTCCAGCCACATGAGTCCCTGGCCTCAGTGAGGGTCCATGGAACCCCCAGTTTGGGCCAGACCTCTGGCACAGGTGGAGGCACCTTCTGGGGCTGACTTCGGTCTCCCGCTGTGTCCCCAGGACACCTGCGTGGCTCTGCAGGCCTTGGCAGAGTACGCCATCTTGTCCTATGCGGGCGGCGTCAACCTCACCGTCTCCCTGGCCTCCACCAACTTGGACTACCAGGAGACCTTCGAGCTGCACAGGGGCAACCAGAAGCTTCTGCAGATGGCCGCGGTACGTGTTCCCATGACCAGGGCTGGGGGCAGGGCAGCAAGAGCAGCCCCTCCTCGCTGCCTGTCTGTCCCTGTGTGTCTGCAGGTGGGCGGAGGGGAACCGTAGCCTCTTCTCTCCCCAGATCCCCAGCCTACCCACGGGGCTGTTTGTGAGCGCCAGGGGTGAAGGCTGCTGTCTGATGCAGGTGAGGCTTCGGGGAAAGGGGAGTGCTCCCAGGGGACGCTGGAGGCTCAGTACCTGGCCAGGCTGGGTGGGGTGGCTGTGTGTGTGAGAACCACCCTGAGACAGCCTGTCAGCCCCCTGAGATGTCACCCACTCTGGAGAAGGAAATGGCAACCCACTCCAGTATTGTTGCCTGGAGGATCCCATGGACAGAGGAGCCTGGCAGGCTACAGTCCACGGGCTAGCAAAAGAGTCGGACACGACTGAATGACTAAACCACACCACCCCTGCCCAAGGCAGAACCCAAGGTAGATGGCAGTGTGTCCCCTTGGGTGAAACCGCATCTGATTCTCATTTTGGTGGTCTCTGACCCTGCGCTCCACCCTCCACCGTGGGACTTGCCTGGTGGCTCAAGGTTATTCTCTCAGCCAAGTCTGAATGTAGATGCCCAGCCTAGACTCAGCCTGGCCCTCCCTGAGGCCCCTTAGTCAGCAGGCTCAGGATTTAGTTGTATTCTGATTGGGAGAGACTGGTTTCCTGAGCTTTGGCCAATGGTCAGAGGGCAAGTCAGCCAGGAGAACCCTGTAGCCTCAACTTCTCCATCTGAAAAATGGAGCCCAGACAACACAGTAGTTAACAGGAGAGGGAGCCCGGTTTGCAGACACACCTGGGCTTGAAACATGGAAGAGTGGGATGACGGTTGTACCTACACCATCAGGATTAAAGGGAATGACAACCAAGCCCAGGACTGTCTCCAGTATCCCTGACCTCATCGCTCTAGCTTTCCCCCACCTTCTCCTGCCCCTGTCTTTCCCCTCTCCACCCCCACGGCCCCTAAGCCTCTGTCCTCCCCCATCTCCCAGATTGATGTCACCTACAATGTGCCCGACCCGGTGGCCAAGCCATCCTTCCAGCTGCTTGTGAACCTCCAGGAGCCTGAGGCTGAGCAGCAGCGACCCCCCTCACCTGCCTCCTCAGCTGATGATGATGACCCAGCAGCTGACCAGCACCACCAGGAGTACCAGGTGACCCTGGAGGTGTGCACCAGGTAAGGCGTCCTGCCCCACTGGCTGGCACCCCGCCTGGGTGATGTTCTGTAGAGTGATGCTCTCAGCTAGGAACGTCTGGGGGACTTACCTGGCCCCATAGATGTTTCCCGACTAGAGCCAAAGTTGTGGCTGACCAGCCCCCGTGCTCCTTATTCTGATTACAAGACACACCTCAGCAACACTCATCAGGAAGCTGTGAAGGACAAGATTTCTTACTCACAGGTCCTGGAGGGTACTTGACCCTCCTGGGGGTCACCCAGTGAGGTCACCGGTAGAGAGAGAGAGAGAAGTTATGGAACTGCGGTTCTACCTTTATTGAAATCTGAGGGGAGGGGTGTGCCTAGGGTTTTGTGGGTTCACTATTGGTGAATTTAAAATATAAGAACGGTAATTGAGGTGCAGGAAGGGGAAGGCAGGGTGACCCAAGTAGTCAGTTATTTAAATAACCCAGGGCTATTTTATTTTGGTCATCCCACATACTGCATGCAGAGTCTTAGCTCCCTGACCAGGGATCGAACCTGTGCCCCCTGCAGTTGGAAGCTCAGAGTCTTAACTATTGAACCATCAGGGAAGTCCCTACCCAGGGCTCTGAAAGAGAGATATTCATGGGTGGGGGCAGCCTGTTTCCTTATTGGTTGTTGTGTTAGTAGCTGTCAATATCTTTATTCAAGATGAACGTCTTTGAAATGGATCCCTTTGCAATCAAAGGCTTACACTACAGATGATTTCTGAAATGAGTGAAATAAATGGAAGTGCTTCTGAATGGGTGCAGCAGACTCCAGTGGCAGATGGGGCTGGGAGGGACGGCTGTTTGTGGCCCTTCCATGACCCACCCGCCCCAGGTGTGACCCTAGAACCAGTTCACTGAGGGTCCTCAGGAGGTGGGAGTGCACGCAGCTGCCCACAAAGGATGCTCATTGCCATGGCAATGATGGGGGAACCCAAAGGTGGTTGGTAGCCATGAAGCTGAAACCCATCAGAGCTGCCCAGTCACCTTCCTTAACCTTAACCCTTAACCCTCACGTGCCCAAGGCCACCCCCAACTTGGGAGGTTCTGAAGAACAAGCCCAACTGGGCCCAAGCCCCAGAGTAGCCTGTCCCTGAACCATTTCTAGTTAGCAGTGAGACTTGGGGTGGTACCGTTCAGCAGGGCTGTGACCACCATCCAATTGGGTGGAGGAACAAGAAGCAGCTGGACTGGCCCTGGCACATCCTCTGGGGACACCTCTGTTCCTTTCTCAGATGGGAAGAAACTAACCGTGTGCCAGCTGGGTATGGCATCTCTTAGGCCCCACCTCCACAGAAGCCTCCTCTGCCCATCCCAGGGGCTCTGGTCATCCCGTCCCCTTGTGCCCACGGTCTGCAGGGCCCTCACTGAATACCAGCCTCCCTGTCACCAGTACCCAGCACAGGGAGGGCCTGGCACGAGGCAGGCCCTAGAGGCAGTATTTACCCACCGCCTCCCCCACGTCACAGAAGGGGAAACGGGGCTGGCACTGGCGAGCAGCCTGGGCTCCCTTGGCCCCACAGAGCCGTTTCCCACACGGGAGGTACATGGTGGTTGTTGTTCAGTCACTCAGTCGTGTCTGACTCTTTGTGACCCTATGGATTGTAGCCCACCAGGCTTCTCTGTCCATGGGATTCTCCAGGAAAGAATACTGGAGCGGGTTGACATTCCCTTCTTGAGGGGATTTTCCTGACCCAGGGATCAAACCCATACCTCCTGTGTCTCCTGCACTGGCAGGGAGAATATTTACCACCGCGCCACCCAGTCGATCCCCCCCAGAGTTTGCTCAAACTCATGTCCATTGAGTCGGTGACGCCATCCAACCATCTCAACCTCTGTCACCCACTTCTCCTCTTGCCCTTAATCTTTCCCAGCATCAGGGTCTTTTCCAATGAGTTGGCTCTTCGCATCAGGTGGCCAAAGTATTGGAGCTTCAGCTTCAGCATCAGTCCTTCCGATGAATATTCAGGGTTGATTTCCTTTAGGGTTGACCTGGGTCAGGCCAAGAAGACTTGGCAAAGCCTTTTCCATATGGTTTCAGTCTTTCAGCTATGAAATGGAATGACCAGTGACCCCCCCAAGGGTGTCTGTGCAGCCAGACCTGGGGCAGGCTAGAGGGCTGTAGGGACAGAGCAGACCATGAATTCCACTGAGGGGCTTGAGTTCAAGGGCCCCTCTTTGTCTCCTTTCATCGACAGGTGGCTGCATGCAGGGTCCTCCAACATGGCGGTCCTGGAGGTGCCCCTACTGTCAGGGTTCCGGGCGGACGTCGAGAGCCTGGAGCAGGTGAGGGGGCGCTGGTGGGCAGGGGCCGGGCAGGGTCTGTGGACCTGCCCTGGTTGCAGATTCCTAGCCCTTCATAAAGTGGGGTTGTGCTTTTGTTTTTGCCTTACTTTCTCCTGGCAAAGTTGGTGCTCTGAGACTGGCCATCTGCGGAGGGGCAGGTGGGGAGGGGTTGGGTCTCTCCCCCAGAAGGTGTCGCTCACTAGGCCATCTGTGTTGTTACCCATGCGACTGAGGATGTTTACACTTTGGGGATGACGTGGGCTGCCAGGGAGTGCTTCCAGAGACTTGCCAGCACCCTCCGCTTAAAGAGAGACCGGCCCCATTTTGCATGTGGGGGAGATGGTCACCAAGAGGGGAAGCAGCCTTGCCAAGGAGGTCAGCCATGTGGGGAGGGTGGAGCACGCTGGATAGGGGTGGGGGGTGAATGGTGCAGGTGAAGCAGGAGCAGGTGGCAGGGCTCAGTGGGTGCCTCGGGGCCTTGGCCTGGGACTGAGACTTGATCAGGGGAGACTGTGGCAGGGAAGTGGAGGCAGGCACTCAGGACAGTGATACTCAGCCTTGAATGCCCTCTCAGCGTGTTGGCTGCCACCTCCCTGGCCTAGCCCATGGGGACTTGCTGGATGCCTGTGGGCAAACTCCTCAGCCTCTGGGGCCTCGGCTCCTCATGGGTCCAGCCCACCTTGGGCCCTTGGAGATCAGAGGACGAGAGTATTGGGGTCAGAGGGGCTGGGCATATCCTGACTCTGGCTTCCTTGCCAGCTGCTCCTTGACAAGCACGTGGCACTGAAGAGGTACGAGCTGGCTGGCCGCAGAGTGCTCTTCTACTTTGATGAGGTACTGCGGGCTGGGGTAGCGGTGGGCAGAGGCCTCCACAGCAGCCGCATTGGCGAGGGCATAGCTGCCATGGCCTGTTAATGGTTCTGGCAATGCTCTCATACCAAGAAAAAGAAACCAGAAGAGTCAATCCATGAGGAGTTGGCACGGCTGCCTGCTCTGTGCCCCAGCCAGCTCGCTTTGGTGGAAAAAGTTAGGAGGGGTGTGGAATAGTATCCAGGCATCAGAATGAAGCACTGACTTTCTGAGTCTCAAAAACACGCTGAGTTGAACAGACAGAAAGCAGATTGGTGGTTTCCAGGGTTGGGGGGATAAGCAGTGGGTGCAAATGGGGATCCCGTTTCTTTTATTCTTTTTTTCTGGAGGATAAATGTGTTGGTTTCTGCTGTACAAGGGAGTAAATCAGCTGCATGTATACATATATCCCCTCCCTCATGGACCTCCCTCCCACCTCGCCCCCCATCCCACCGCTCTAGGTCACTACAGAGCACTGAGCTGAGCCTCCCACTAGTATCTGCTGTAGACATGGTGGTGTGTTTATGTCAGTCCTGGTCTCCCAATCCGTCCAGCCCTCCTCTTCCTGCTCTGTGTCCGCATGTCCATTCTCTACGTCTGCATCTCTATTCCTGCCTGCAAACAGGTTCATCTGTACCATTTTTCTAGATGGAAAAGTTCTACAGACAGTGGTTGCACCCTGTCTTGCACAATTGCAAGACTGTGAATGTATACACACACACACACAGGGAGGAAGGGCATCTGGCGTGGTGAGTGTGGGAGATGAAAGACCAGCTGAGACCCTTCCCACGTGGGTGGAAGGACCCACAAAATCGAAATAAGATCGGGTTTCTGTTTCACGCCTCCGGGGCACCCCGCAATCAACCAGTTCTGCATTCACACTTTGGGGCATCATAGAGCACAGAGGCCGAAGCTCAGTCTCCAGCCCTAGTGGGCCCAGCCAAGCCTGAGCCTGCCCGCTGCCCCTGCAGATCCCCAGCCGGTGTTTGACGTGCGTGCAGTTCCGGGCGCTCCGGGAGCACGTCGTGGGCAGGACGTCGGCGCTGCCCATCTTGGTGTACGACTACTATGAGCCTGGTAGGCCCACGTCCGCCACCCGCAACCCCAGCTCGGTCCCTCACCCTGTCATCCATCACCTGGTCACCCTTCTCTCTTGGTCCCGCAGCCTTCGAGGCCACGCGCTTCTACAATGTCAGCGCGCGCAGCCCGCTCGCCCGGGAGCTGTGCGCGGGGCCTGCGTGCAACGAAGTGGAGCGCGCCCTGGCCCAGGGCCCCGGTGAGTGCGCGAGGCCACTGCCCCTTCCGAGCACCCCCCACCCCAACACGACCCGTGGGCCTGTGGGAGGGCTGCCCATTTGGAGGGAGTCGTCAGGCGGGGGAGCGTACAGCGTGGTAAAAGGAGGAAGGCCCGGCTCGGTCAAGGGCGCGCGTCCTGAGACGAGGGGGTTGAAGTGCGCAGGCAGGGTGGAAGGAGGAGGGATTCGAAGGGTGGGAGTGAGCAGAGGAAGGGGGCGGGGTCCTAGCTGGATGAGGGCGGGGCCCATCGAGGTGGGGTGGGCAGTAAAGAGGTGGGGCCTGGAAGGGCGGGTGTGGGCCGTGATGAGGGGGCGGGACCTAGCCTGGTGGGGATGGCAGTGAGGAGGGGCGGGGCCTAGAGGGGTGGGTGTGGGCAGGGGTGAGGGGGCGGAGCCAAGAGAGAGTGGGCGATGATGAGGGCGGGGTCTAGCGGGGTGGGCAGGGTCTAGCGGGGTGGGCGGGGCGGGCATAGAAGCCGGAGGCCCGAAAGGGAGCCCTTGCCTCCCCTCCCCCACAAGGCAGATCCAGGGACCCAAGCCGTGAGCTCAGACTGGCGGCAGCGAAGGGCGGAGTGGAATTACTGGGAACCCTTTTCTTTATTTTCCAAACTTCTTGAATTTAGATTGCATTTAGTTCAAAAGTTTTATTTTTTTAATTTTGTTTTCATAAATACTAGGCAAATACTCACGTGAAATTCCACCAGGTCAGGGCTCAGGGCTTCCCGGGCACTGTCTCCACTCTGTGGATCGTGGTCCTGGCCCCTAGGGACTTCTCCATCCCAGGCCCAGGCAGAGGCGAGGGCCAAGTGGGGAGCTTGGAGTTCCCAGGGCCCTGACAGCTTCGCCTCGCCCGCCAGGCTGGTCCCCTGAAGAGCGAGGTCCCGTGGCCGTTCCGGAGGAGGGGGTGACAGTCACGCGCTGTGGCTGCGCCCGCGCCTGCAGCATCAGCGGGGAGCCGGTGTGTGGCTCCGACGGCGTTGTCTACGCCAGCGCCTGCCATCTGCAGGAGGCCGCCTGCCGCCGCCGCGTGAGATTGGAGCCCGCGCCCCCTGGCCGCTGCGCGCTTGGTGAGGACCCACCCCAGGGCCGGCCTCGGGGCTCCACCTCATCCCGGAATGTATCACTCCATCTTCTCCATCGTGCCATCTCCTCTCATCACCTCTTTGCGTCTGGGTCCGTTTGCACTGGGCTCCCTTGGTGGCTCAGCGGTAGAGTTTGCCTGCAATGCAGGAGACACGTTTTTGATCCCTGGGTGGGGAAGATCCCCTGGAGGAGGAAATGGTAACCCACTCCAGTGTTCTTGCCTGGAAAATCTCATATTGGGCTACAGTCCCTGGGGTTGCAAGAGTCTTAGCAACAAGAACCCTTTGCATCTCCTCCGTCTTGGTCAGTCTCTCTCCAGCCCCATCCTAACTTGGTGCTTTTCTGAGTCTCCCCATCTCTGATTTCTGTGTCCCCTTCCCCACCTTGTGACCTCACCTCCTATCTGTTGCTCTGGGCCACACATCCTTCCTCAAGCCCCCTGGGCTGTTGGTCATTCAGATCCTCTCTCTCCAGTGCGTTCCCTACTGACTCAGTCCTTCCTTCCAGAGCAGCCGACACCAGCCTTGGCCTTGTACAGCTACGAGTATGACTTGGGTCCCCTGGACACCGGGCACCTGGCAGCTGGCCATGAGTTGGTGGACTTGGATAAGGAAGCAGAGGACAGGTGAGAGCTGAATCTGCCCCCAGTCTCCCTCCACTGTGGAAGCTACTGATGGAGGGTCGACCTGCAAGGTTTTGGGGGATGAGGTGGATAACCTGTTCTCCCTTGACCTGCATCCACTCAGTGCATATCAGAGAGCAGCTTATATGTATAAGGTGAGCTTAAGAAGCCCTCCCAAGGACTGGACCTCAGGACAAACCTGTCCCTGAGACCCACTCACCCTTTTAAAAAAGTTATTCATGATGCAAGGAATGTTTTTTTCAAGAGGGGGTGCTATGGAGTCTTGCAGTGGGGTTGAAATTGTACCCAACTGGCTCAGACGGTAAAGAATCTGCCTGCAATGCAGGACACCTGGGTTCGATCCCTGGGTTGGGAAGATCCCCTGGAGAAGGGAATGGCAGCCCACTCCAGTGTTCTTGCCTGGACAATCCCATGGACAGAGGAGCCTGGAAGTCTACAGTCCACAGGGTCAAGAAGAATTGGACTCGACTAAGCAAAGCAACTAAGCACACACACCTAAAAAAAAAAAAAAAGGTGGGGGGCGAAATTTATAGCCAAGGAGCACTTCCCTGGTAGCGCAGCTGGTAAAGAATCTGCCTGCAATGCAGGAGACTCTGGTTTAATTCCTGGGTCGAGAAGATCCCCTGGAGAAGGGATAGGCTCCGCACTCCAGTATTCTTGGGCTTCCTTGGTGGCTCAGCTGATGAAGAATCTGCCTGCAATGTGGGAGACCTGGGTTTGATCCCTGGGTTGGGAAGATCCCCTGGAGGAGGGCATGGCAACCCACTCTAGTATTCTTGCCTGGAGAATCCCCATGGACAGAGCAGTTGGTAGGCTACAGTCCGTGGGGTTGCAAAGAGTCAGACATGACTGAGCATAGTAAGCATAGCCAAGGAGTGGGGAAGGGGAGTCAGTGAATGGAAAATTACTGAGAGGAAACAATAGGGGGTGGAGGGGGGATATTCTAGCTAAAGAGACTGAACCTTATTCTTGCTGATGGCAGGCCAGGTTGATTGAGAGATCATGAGAGATGGGGAGGAGCAGGGCAGGATGAAGAACCCAATCAGATATCAAGAGGGATCAATATGGAGGATATGGGGTTCTGGCTAAATTGATACGTTAGCCAGATTCTTGCTCCAGCTGGACAGTGTCAAGATGAACACGGAAGCCTGGAATTTGAGACTGAGGTGACAAAGAGCTCAGAGGAGCCCAAGTGGAGTTGGGAAGGATGGAGGAAATGTCACCAGAGAGCTCTGTGTGGGGAGGCTGGGAAGGGGCTTCCTGGAGGAGGCAAATCTTTTGGTTTGAGCCAACTCAACTCAAGTGGTTTAAACAACAGGTTGATCTATCAGCTTAGGTAAGTGCCAGGCCCTGGAGACTGGCTGCACTGGCAAGCCTCAGAGCCCTGCCTTCCTGGGTGGTAAAGGGTCTCTCCACCCCATGCTGGTGGCAAAGGCTGGTTTATATTCCCACTCAGCAAACCAGTAGGAAAACTTTTCTACCAGCACTCACCAAAGTCCTGGAGACTTGAGGGTGTACCGTCTTGCACTAGGCACTGGGTTTAGTTCACACGCGTGTAATTACTGGTGGAGCTGGGTCTAGGGTTACTGCTGCAGTATTTTGTTTCATTTTCCCTTCCGTGCCCTCTTTCCCCCCACCTCCACTTCACACATTCTCTCTCTTCTCTCCTTCCTAATCAAATTTCTTAAAAAAAATTTTTTTTTAAATTCATTTATTTGGCTACATTGGATTTTAGTTACAGTGTGGGGGCTCTTTCATTGCAGAGCACGGAAGCTCTTCAAGCTCCAGTTGTGTCTTGAAGGCTCAGTAGTTGTGGCCCTCGGGCTTCAGTAGTTACAGCATATGGACTCCTTAGTGGTGGGTGGGGAGAAGGCGATGGCACCCCACTCCAGTACTCTTGCCTGGAAGATCCCATGAATGGAGGAGCCTGGTAGGCTGCGGTCCATGGGGTCGAAAAGAGTTTGGACGCGACTGGGCGACTTCACTTTCACTTTTCACTTTCATGCACTGGAGAAGGAAATGGCAACCCACTCCAGTGTTCTTGCCTGGAGAATCCCAGGGACAGGGGAGCCTGGTAGGCTGCCATCTGTGGGGTTGTGCAGAGTTGGACACGACTGAAGCGATACAGCAGCAGCAGCAGCAGCAGCAGCAGCAGCGGTGGGTGGTGTGTGGGCCTAGTTGCTCCGCAGCCTGTGGAATCTTAGATCCCTGAACAGGCATCGAAGCCATGTCTCCTGCTGTTGCCAGGCAGATTCTTAACCACTGGACCATCAGGGAAGTCGGCTCCATGCCCTCTTTTGTATTAATTGAATATCTTTTAGAATTCCACTTTAATTCAGTTATCGTGGTAGCTCTGAGGAACCAAACTATATACATCTTTAAACTTTTCACAGCCTACTTGGTGGGAGTATGGTAACCATTTCGCCAAAACGTAGCAACTTTGGAGCTGGTTATGTCCATGTGTTGTCCCCTCCCGTCCCTCATGCTATAATTGTCATATGTACAGTGGTGACTCCGGAGAAGGCAATGGCACCCCACCCCAGCACTCTTGCCTGGAAAATCCCATGGACGGAGGAGCCTGGTGGGCTGCAGTCCATGGGGTCGCTAGGAGTCGGACACGACTGAGCGACTTCACTTT
The DNA here is from genome assembly GCF_032452875.1 of Bos javanicus. Classification (NCBI taxonomy): domain Eukaryota; kingdom Metazoa; phylum Chordata; class Mammalia; order Artiodactyla; family Bovidae; genus Bos; species Bos javanicus. The sequence goes on from NC_083874.1 coordinate 6,223,758, forward strand.
CCCTTTTCACTTTCATGCACTGGAGAAGGGAATGGCAACCCACTCCGGTGTTCTTGCCTGGAGAATCCCAGGGACTGGGGAGCCTGGTGGGCTGCCGTCTGTGGGGTCGCACAGAGTCGGACACGACTGAAGTGACTTAGCAGCAGCAGCACAGTGGTGACTCAGTGGTAAAGAATCCACCTATCAATGCAGGAAACGCGGGTTCGATCCCTGGGTGGGGAAAATCCTCGGGAGAAGGAAATGGCAACCCACTCCACTATTCTTGCCTGGAGAATTCCACAGACAGAGAAAAGCCTGGAGGGCTGCAGTCCATGGGGTCACAAAAGATTCGGACACGACTTAGCGACTGAATGATAACACCTTTAAAGCCTCCCAGGTGTTGCCCATTCTTTCCAGTGTCTTCTGAGACAGATCTGCTTTTATTTGCATTATGGAAGGGGAGATTTTTATTAAACTTGAAAATTTGAAGCCACTGTAGGCTCACAGGCAGTTGTAAGAAATAACAGAGAGAGCTTTAGGTGCCCTTCATCCAGTTCCCCTCATTGGTAACATGACCAAGAATTCAAGTTACAGTGTCATACCAGGAAACTGACGTGAGTGCAGTCTGCCCTTCTCACTCATTTCGCCACATTTACGTGTACTCGGTGGCCGTTGAGTCTGCAGTTCCCGCACACGTGAAAGTGAAAGTCACTCAGTCATGTCCGACTCTTTGCCACCCCATGGACTATACAGTCCATGGAATTCTCTAGGCCAGAACACTGGAGTGGGTAGCCTTTCCCTTCTCCAGGGGATCCTCCCAACCCAGGGATCGAACCCAGTTCTGCTTCATTGCAGGCTGATTCTTTACCAGCACAAGAGAAGCCCAAGAACACTGGAGTGGGTAGCCTATCCCTTCTCCAGAGGATTTCTCCCGACCCAGGAATCAAACCAGGGTCTCCTGCATTGCAGGCAGATTCTTGACCAGCTGAGCCATGAGGGAAGCCCCTTTCAGCACTGGTAGCTTTCTGTAATCATGACTGCAGTCAAGCTCCTGGACAGCCCATCACCTCAAGGATCCCTCTAGCTGCTGTTTTATAGCCATGTCCACCTTGCTTTCCCCGTAGCCATTCATCTGTCTTCCCACCCTATAATTTTGTCACTTCAGGGCTGCTTTGTAAACAGAATCTCGGGGTATGTAGCCTTTCGAGATTGGCTTTTTCTCACTCAATAGAGTGAGTGAGAAAAGTGAACCACTGACAGCGCATCCGTGGCTGGTGTTGGATCAGTAGTTCCTGGCTTCTCATAGCTGATCGAGTTCCACGGATACGTTCTCGATTTGAACGGTGGTCCCATGCAAGCTATGCTCATTCTTACCAAAAGTGAGCACCCCATCCCGCCACTGTGAGGGGTCTGGCTGGACCATGTACCCTCACCTCTGTTCCAGGGGGGTGCTCCTGTGTCAGTGGGTGGAAGCAGCCATCCTGAGTGCCCCTTGGCGGCCAGTGCAAGGGAGGGGTCCGCAGCCCCTCCCCCAAGGCCTGCAGCCCACAGGCATCTTCCCTTCTCTCCTATCAGTCAGAGTGGCTTCTCCTCCTAAAACTCCAAGCTGGAAGACGTGATCAGGCCGTGATTTCTACCTGCCGAAAGAGGGCTGGCGACAGGAGACTTGACTGTTTAGGGGCTGGTAGACCCCACCCCAGGTGACCCCTGCTTCCAGTCGAACCCGATACGTGGACTGGCAGAGACCTACCCTGATGGATGGTGGGCCTCCCGGGGGCCCAGCCCCCACCTCAACAGGGAGGACAGTCAGTGGGGTGGCTGGAGGCCCCTTCCCCCTCCTCCCCAGCTGCAGCTGGAGTTCCAGGCGCCCCACCCCGTAGCCCACAGGCTGGGTAGCTGGAGGAGCTCTCACAGCCTGACACGCTGCTCCCCAGAGAAGGGACATCTCTGGGAAGGACTCGTGGCCAAAGGCCTGTTTCTGAGGGGACACAACTCTGGCCAAGTCTCGGACACAGCGTCAGCAACTTGGAAACAAAACAGGCCCCTCTTCTCCAAAATGCAGAAGTCCCAGCCTCCCTTTGGGCCACCCAAGCTGCTGAGCCCCAGGACCCGAACCCCAAGTTGCCCCAGATCTGTCCCAGCCCCTGCAGCCCCATCTTGCCTCAGGGGCCCCCTGAATGTTAGGTCTGGATGGCACCAGGCTCTGTGGGGAAGTTCTGGGCTCTAAGAAGATGCACTTTCATCTTCCTGCTTCTGGACCTCACCGCCCCTTGAACCCCTGCTCTCCCGGGACCCCAGCTGGAGGATTGTCACTCCCACTAGCAACCTCGGAGGGTGTCCCAGCTCTGGACCAACCGAAGCCATGCGCGCAGACCTGCCTCCGAGCTGCTCCTCCCCTGTGTTGGCCTGTCTTCTCCCTCCGCGGTGGTATTTATTTCAGCCCACACAGCTCATCTCGGGACAGTACGGAGACCCTGAGGGGGCGGCCCAGCCTGGGGGTCCCCGACATGCAGTGTGCTGATCCCTGACCCCCACCAGCCTACAGGGTTACAGTTCCCTTGGCCAAGGCCCTGTTGCCCACTTGCCATGGAGGCTGCTGGTGTAATAAAAGCTCATTTCCTTCAAGTCCCTGGCAGGCTTGAACCTCCTGTGGGCTGGGGAGGCTGAGGGGCAGCTCCAGGGGCTGAAGCCGGCTCTCATCTGGCCCTTTGCTTCCATCCCTTCATCCACAGCCCAGCCTTTCCAAGGAGGATGGGGAGGAGGCTTTGGAACACCTGAACCCCAAGATCATCATAAATTCAGTGCATTTGTAAAGAATCATTCCAATATGGGGGCTTAGAACCCGGCTGTCAATACAGGAGACGTGGGTTCCATCCTTGGGTCAGGAAGATCCCCTGGAGAAGGACATGACAACCCTCTCCAGGATTCTTGTCTGGGAAATCCCATGGACAGAGAAGCCTGGAGGGCTACAGTCCATGGGGTGGCAAAGAGTGGGATACGACTGAGCGACTAAACAACAGCAACATAACAACAGAGGGAGGTCTCACGTACCCTTTCACCCAACTTCCCCAATGGTAACATCTTGGGATGCTCCAGTACCTCCTCACACCAGGTTAGTGACACAATATGCTTCATTGACATTACTCACACGGCCGCAGGCTCCCACTTACGTGGGTGAGCATGTGTGTGTGTGTGTCCTGGGGCTGGTCACTCTTCCCCAGACCTGAGACAGGAACTCAATGGGGAGCCCAGAAATGGTGCCCATTCCCTCTGCTTCTGGGGATGGCTTGCTTACCCCCACAGCTGATGCCTCAGTGGCTCCCGACACCCTGCCCCGCGCTGCCCGCCTGGGTGGGAAGCAGCAGGTTATGTATGTGTGTGTGTGTCTGGGGCTGCGGTCGCCCCTCCACATGTGGTGTCCCCCAACTCGATTCAAAGCAGCCTTCAAGTGGCTGGGGGTGGGGTTTGCAGAGCTGCAGCCCCCTGAGCCTGGGTGCACACCCTAAATCTTACTCCTATTGCCCACCCACCCGCTCCACTGGGGAGCTGACAGAGAGGAATCAGACCACAGGTGAGGAGCAGGAGGTGATGTCTGGTAATCAGGGTCACAGCAGGAGGCTGAACTCCATAGCTCCCAAGATGGGTTGCACCAGGCTTTGGGGGACTGAGGTGGGAGCCTCAGAGCCATAAAGCCCATCCCAAAGCTGGAGCCTGGCTTCTGGGGATGAGAAGGACAGCCAACAGGGCTCCCAGCTGCTTTGGCCCCCGGGGGTGTCAGGGGCCCAAGCCTCCTCTTGGGTGGGATCCTACAGCAGGTCTTAAGGCAGCATCCCTACCTTGGACTCAGTCACAAGGGAGCTGATCAGACCCAGAAAACTACATTGAATCCCCATCTTTTCCTGGGGCTTCCATAACTGAGTACCACAAACCAGGTGGCTTCAAACATCAGAAGTTTATTCTCTGGCAGTTCTGGAGGCTAGAAGTCCAAGATTAAGGTGTAGGCAGCGTTGCTCCCTCTGGGGGCTCCGAGGGAGACTGCCCCAGGCTGCTCCCCTGGCTGCTTCTAGTCGCTGCCAGCAGTCTGTGGCTTGCGGCCACGTCACCCCACCTCTGCCCCCACTGTCAAGTGGCTTTCTCTGTATGTCTCTGCATCCTTTTCTTGTAAGGACACCAGTCACATTGGATTTAGGGCCCACCCTGTACTCCAGTGTGACCTCATTCTAGCTAATCATACCTGCAAAGACCCTGTTTCCAAATAAGCTCAACTTGGGAGGTTCCCAGTGGATGTGAATCTGGAGGGGACCCTATTCAACCCAGAATGACTCCCTTCCTGTTCATCCAGCCTGTGAAGGACCTGTCACATGAGTGAGGAGGACCGGGTCCCCGTCGCCCGGCTGCCGCCCTCCCTGGAGGCCATGGCCGTGCCAGGTCCCCGGCGGAGCAACCCCTCCTGCACCTTGCTCCTGAACTCGGCAGACACGAAGTAATAGATGAAGGGGTCCACACAGCTGTTGAGGGTGCTGAGCGCCAGGCTGGGCACGTAGGCGGCGTACAGGTCCCCCCAGGCGTCAGGGCCAGGGTTTGAGAAGTGCAACAGCAGCAGCACGTTGCTGGGCGCGAAGAGGGCCACGGCGGAGACCAGCACCAGCGCGGTCAGCCGCAGCGCGTGGCCGTACCGCCGGCCCCCAGCCGCCAGCGTGCGTAGAGTGGCCCCGTAGCTCAGCACCATGGCCAGCAGCGGCAGGAAGCAGCCGAACCCCGCCAGGCAGATGAAGGCGGGCCGCCAGTAGGAGGCCTGGGCACCGGTGGGCAGCACGTCGTGACATAGCACGTGGTCAGAGCGTGACAGCCGGAAGGTCTGCTGCTGCAGCGCCAGGGGCATCGCCAGGGCAGCCGCCGCCAGCCAGGCTGTGACGCAGAGCCCGCTGGCCAGGCGCTGGCCTCGCAGGGTGCGGGCCCGCAGCGGGTGCACCACAGCTAGGTAGCGGTCCAGGCTGACAGCGGCCAGCAGCAACAGGGAGCCGTACAGGTGGCCGTAGAGTGCGGCCGTGTCCAGGCGGCAGGCGGCCTCGCCGAAGGGCCAGCGCTGGCCCCGCAGGTGGTAGGCAATCCGTGGCGGCAGCGCCAGCGCCAGCAGCAGGTCAGCGGCCGCCAGGTTCATCAGCAGCATGGTGGAGGGCAGTCGGGGCACCTGCGTGGCCAGCACCCACAGTGCCAGGCCGTTGGCGGGCAGCCCCACTGCCAGGGCCAGCCCATAGAGCGCAGGCACCAGCCTCGTGGGCACCCAGCCCAGCAGCAGGGCCCGAGAGTTGGGAGGGAGCTCCAGGGTGTTGCTGTCATTGGCACAGGGCTGGCCGGGGAAGCTGCGGGGGTGGGGCCTCTGTGTGATGTCTGTGGGGAGAGCGATCCAGAGGGAAGGGGATAGAAGCATCACCACCCCTAACCCCCACCCACCGATCCCTCATCTGGTTTCCCGACTGGATGGTGCTACCTCCTGAGAAACTGGAGTGGGCCCCAGTTCTCAGGAGCCCCCGGGACAGAGCTGGACACAGACAACCCCAGCCCCTGTGGACTCCAGGCTGGGCTGGAAGACCCCCCCCCACCCCCAGTTCGCTGTCTTTGCTGGCTCTGAGCGACCTCCCTCTCAGTTCCAAGGCAGGGCCCGAGGTCACTCACCATCGCCTTCTGCTGCGCTCCCCGTGTCCTCAAAGCCGATGGGGGTCAGGGTGTCACCCAGGCTGAACCCCAGGGCCAGAGGCCACAGCAGCAAGAGTACCCACATGTTGGTGGAGCTGGGTGCTCGCTGCTCTGGGCTGTGGCCGGCTGACCTCGGTCTTCCTGCCTGGCTGGACCCCCACCCCCAACTTCCTGAGTGCCCGTGGAGGAGTTAACAGGGCCGTGTGAGATAAGCCAGCCCCTGTCCTCACGAGTGGGTGGGCGGCCCCAGGCCTGGCCTAAGGAGATCGGGCAGCTGGGGTCACTCCGGCTCTAGGTGCTCAGCCAGTGAGATGGAACCTCCAGCCCCGGCCCAGCCCAGGAAGCCCCCGGGGGCCAAGTGGCCACTTCTTGCTGGCCAGTCACATCTCGGTTCCAGCCCTCTGGAACCACGTCCCTCCCTTTCTTGGAACCAGCCCTCTGCACGACATCCCTACCCCCCAATCAAGAGCTCTTGGCCCCTCCTGAAGCCCTCTCCTCCCAAATCCACACCCCCGGCTCTGGCAGGCAGGACACCAGGTCAGAGGTCAGAAGAGGGGAGTGGACCCCCCGTAAATGCCCCTGGCCCTCTGTGGGGGCTGCCGGACGTCATGCTGCTTAACGCAACACAAGCCCTCAGGTAGATGCAGAGGAAGATGGAGAGAGCAGAAAGCCTGGTGAGCCTGGGGTCTGCTGAGGATTGAGGAGGTTTTGGTCTTCAGCCAGAGCCCCCAGTGCTGACCACGTACTGTCCTGGGGGTCTTAGGGGAGCCCAGCGGCGGCTATCTCTGGGAGGGAACTGCTTCCTCTTCTCAAAGCCCCTTCTTTTCCTGTCCTGGGCCCACCCTCCACCTGGGGTCCCAGGTGTGACCAGGGGCTACGGCCGTGCCTGAGCTGGAGGGAGGCAGCCAGCTAGGCCAGAGAGCACCCCGAGCTCCCTTTCCTTCAGGCCTTCACCCCAGAGACCTCTCCATGTCCCACCCAGAGGGGAAGGTGCTCCTCTCTCCTGAATGAGATCCCCCTCCAGACCTCAGAAGGAGCTATCCCATCCTACCCTGGGGCGGGCCCGCCCTAGGGGTTCTTGGTTTCTGTGTGGTCAGGGCTGGGCCACAGTGGTGGGGCAAGGTCGGGGAGCAGGGGCATCCTGTGGGAACCGTGGGGAGGAAAGAAGAACTCGGGGTTGGAGAGGGGATTGGATGAGACGGTGTCCTGGTATGGCAAGCCCTAATCTAGCCACACAGCTGGGGACACGGGGACCAGCCAGGAAATGACCAAGCAGTCCATGATAGAGTCAGTTCAGTTGGAGGCTGAGATGCCGAGGTCCTTGCCCCCAGCCCCAGGGTTGGGGGCGCAGATACTGAGGCTTGGGGAGCTTCAGCGGGAGCAGGGGTCACAGCCAGGAGCCTCTCCCTCATTTCTGAGCAGTTTCCTCCAACACCAGTAACACATTCAGCCCCATGCCTGCGTCTCACAGCACACGTGACCAGTGATGATGGGGACACTCTCACCACACAGGAAAGTGGGGACGGGGACCCCCTGCCGCCCCTCCAGGAGAGAGCAGGAAGCCTGCTCAGGGGAAGCTGGGGGCGGCGGGGGCAGCTCTTCCCCGCCCTGAGGAGGGTGGCTTGACTCAGGAGTTCTGTGTCTAGAAATTTATGGCAGATACACACGCGCAGGAAGACGTCTGTGCTGGGAAATTTCCAGCAGTGGGGGTGGGTGTAGGAGGTGCCCATAAATAACTCCCCCTCCCCCACTAGTCACCATGGAAACAGTCCTGTCCCACAGGAGAGGGCCCCCAAACACAGTATGTGATGGTTCAGGGCGGCTGTCCCAGAAAAACGACAAGCCACATGGAGGCACCCCCTGGGGGATGCTGGGGGCCGGCTGCCTTCAGAGAGACCTGGGGGCCTGCTTTTCTCTGTGTGCTTTTTTGTACTATTGGAACTTTGTGCACTGTGCATCACTTCCCATAAAAACTTAATTTTTATGCTTAAAATTTTATGCTTAAAAAAAGGCATAGTAGTGGCTGTAAAAGGAAGGAAATTCTGACACAGGCTACAACATGGATGGGCTTCATTCAAAGACACTGTGCTGAGTGAAGTAAGCCAGTCACGAAAGGACAAATGTTGCATATTGCTGATGTTCAGTCACTCAGTCATGTTTGACTCTGATCCCACGGACTGCAGATCGCCAGGCATCCCTGTCCTTCATTATGTCCCGGAGTTTGCCCAAACTCATGTAGAGTTGATGACATCATCCAACCATCTCATCCTCTGTCGCCCCCTTTTCCTCCCACCCTCAATCTTTCCCAGCATCAGGGTCTTTTCCAATGAATCAGCTCTTTGCATCAGGTGGTCAAAGTATGCATGCGTGTGTGCTAAGTCGCTTCAGTCGTGTCTGATTCTTTGTGACCCCGTGGCCTGTAGCCCACCAGGCTCCTTTCTGTCCGTGGGATTTCCCAAGCAAGAATCCTAGAGTGGGTTACCAAGCCCTTCTCCAGGGGATCTTCCCGACCCAGGGATCAAACCTGCATCTCTTAGGTCTCCGGCATTGGCAGGCAGGTTCTTTACCAATAGTGCCACCTGGGAAGCCTGGCCAAAGTATATGATTCCACTTATATCAAGTCCTTAGTGGCCACATTCAGAGACACAGAAGACTAGACTAGTTGGGTACCAGGGCTGGGAGAGGGTGGATGGGGAGTGAGTGTGTAACTGAGGACAGGATTTCAGTGTGGGAAGATGAGGAAATTCTGGAGATGGTCGGTGGGCACGGTTCTACAGCCACATGGATGTGCTTTCTTCCCTCCCTCCCTCGGTTCCTTCATTCCTTGCCAAGCCACAGGGCTTGCAGGATCTTAGTTCCCCAACCAGAGATCAAAACTGCACGTGCACCTCAGTGAGAGGGTGGAGTCCTAACCACTGGGATCCAGGGAATTCCCAGTGTGTGTGGACTTTTTACCACTGAACTGTACACTTAAAATGGTCACGTGATACATTGTGGCACAGGTACTTTACTACAACAGTGAGAAGAGTGGCAAACAGACCTCAGCCAGCAGCTAGTCCTCAATTCCTTGTCCTTCAGCCTCACCTCCCCTCAGCAGAACGGGGTCGTGGGGATGTTTCGGGGACAGGTGAGTGAGAGGAAGGGTGGGCCGGGGGGGAGCTGTAGAAGCAGGGAGGGTGGCTTTGAAGGGCTGGAGCAGGGGGAGACCTGCAGCCCCTCCCACCTGGGGCTTCTGGACCTGGTGTTCCAAGTGGGTGGGTGGGTGGGTGCAGAAGGTTCACAGCAAACACTGCAGTCTTCAAATTATGTTCCGCATGTACCACACTCAGAGGAGACGTCTCACTCCTACCATGTGAAAACTGAGGTGGGAATGAATATTCTAGAAAATACTCCGCAGACAGGGCTACACCCTAAGGGAACAAACCCAGGCGCACGCCCTGTGGTCAGATCAGCTCCCCTGGCAGCAAGAGGTCACCCCAAGATGTGCTCACAGGAAATGACTGACTGAACCTCACAGCTTTAGGTATTTAGTTTTTAACTTTAATGTGCAAATAAATAGAAAAGGAAAACTACATTCAAAACAGCTGCAAAGGAAGTACAAGCCCCAGAACATAAATTTCTTCAAAAACGGAAGAGATGCTCCCTAGAAGCATGCAGGGCAGGGGCTCGGTGGGGTCTGGCCTGCACCCCAGGCCTGGGTGCAGCTACAGGTGGGGGGCTGCGGGCTCCTGAGGAGGACGGCTGCTGGGAGGGTCTGGGTCAGGAATTCTGGTGGATGTCCTTCTTATAAAACAAGGATGCGTACAAAGTGCGTGAATTACACTTGAGAAAACACGGGCGAGGAGACACCCGGGCAGGACGGGTTGGCCTGGAAATTGCCCGGGGCTGGAGTCTAAGGCCTCGCAAACCTAGAGTTCCACAGGTAACTTCTAGAATTTCCGGAACCTTGGGTCTGGCACAGCTCAGCTGCAGGAAGGCGAGTGCTGCGGCTGGAGGCGGCGGCTGCACAGGGGTGCTACCGGGCTCGTGTGTCGGGGGAGCCCACCCGTGTCTGATGATGCCAGGGGCCTGGCCAGAGCTGTCTCATGGTTCAAAGGGCTGGTCCCTGGCCCGAACTACTTGGCATTCTTGGCACAGAAAGCCCTCCGCCCCCCACACCTGTGCCCACTCCAGGGTGGCGGCTGCAGGAATGGAGGCGCTGGGGTGGGTGGGCGGAATTCAACAAGGAAGGCAGTTACCCCCAGAGAAGCTGTGGCACTTGGCCGCTGTAGAAGTTACAACCACTATGAGCATAGAGGAATAAATAGGTGTGTGCATATATATACTTCTAGAATGTCCATCTTCGGTACACAAGTGCACCCCAGGCCCTCCCAGGGAGGGGGCACTCGAGCTCAGCGGACGCGCCAGGGGGGCCCCTCCCCATAGGGCACAGAGCGCAGCTGTTGGATCAATACAGGGTTTGAGCCTCTTTCCCAGAGGAGGGTCTTCCGGGCAGTCCTGGCACCGCCCACCCAACTCCACATCTGGGCATCCAAGGGGACCCCAAGAGCTGAGAGGGCTCATCTCATTTTCAAAGCCGTCAGTGCAGGTGTCCAGCTTGGGGAATGTTTCTAGAAGCTCTCACAACCCCTCGGGAAGGACACGCTTTTCAAGCAAGTCCACCCAGGCCTGACTCCTCAGGTGCCCAGGGGTTCTCAAAGGCTGCTCCCTCCCAAACGTGAGGCGTGGCGCGGCTCTTCGCCGACTTTCACCACGTGCAGAAAAGGACTGCGGCCCCAGGCCTGGGGGTTTGGCACGCATGACAGGAGTGGCCCCGCAGGCGTGTGAACGTGCTCACTTGTGCCTTGGCCAGTGCACTGATCCTCCCCGCGCCAGCGGGGACCAAACCCCTGGAGTTCAAGTGCGAGGGAGGGCAGGTTTGGCACAGGACGGGCCCAAAGGAAGTGGGGAAGCCAAGAGGGATGACAGCGTGGGGCCAAGAGCTGCCGCCACCCGCCCTTCTCCGGAGCTCAGCCCATAGCAGCAAGGCTGGGGGACGCTCTGCGCCCCTCACGTTGTTCATGAGAACGCCCAAGGGGCGTGCAGGCCCAGGAAGCGCGCACTCTGCGGTGCGCTGCCGAGTGCCCGCGCGGGGGCGTCAGGGCGAGGCCGGGCGGCGGCTGTACTGCACGCGGTAGCGGTTCACGGGCAGCCCGTGCACGCGCACCGTCTCGCAGAGCGTCTTGCAGGGCACCATGTCCTCGTCGTCCTCCCCCATCAGCCAGTCCTGCACCAGACTGGCTGCCTCCACTGTCACGTTGTCCTCCAGCCAGCGGCTGTGCCACTCCGCAAAGTGCTGGTGGTGGCGCAGAAGGACCAGGGGCTGCACCTGCCGGGGTGGGGGAGCAGCGATGAGGACGGCCCAGGCGCCCCAGAGCCAAGCACACACCCCAGAGGGCCGTGGTCAGACCTCAGGGGCCCACACACCCCAGAGGGCCGTGGTCAGACCTCAGGGGCCCACACACCCCAGAGGGCCGTGGTCAGACCTCAGGGGCCCACACACCCCAGAGGGCCATGGCTCAGACCTCAGGGGCCCACACACCCCAGAGGGCCGTGGTCAGACCTCAGGGGCCCACACACCCCAGAGGGCCGTGGTCAGACCTCAGGGGCCCACACACCCCAGAGGGCCATGGCTCAGACCTCAGGGGCCCACACACCCCAGAGGGCCGTGGTCAGACCTCAGGGGCCCACACACCCCAGAGGGCCATGGCTCAGACCTCAGGGGCCCACACACCCCAGAGGGCCGTGGTCAGACCTCAGGGGCCCACACACCCCAGAGGGCCGTGGTCAGACCTCAGGGGCCCACACACCCCAGAGGGCCATGGCTCAGACCTCAGGGGCCCACACACCCCAGAGGACCATGGCTCAGACCTCAGGGGCCCCCACACCCCAGAGGGCCATGGCTCAGACCTCAGGGGCCCCCACACCCCAGAGGGCCATGGCTCAGACCTCAAGGGCCCACACACCCTAGAAAGCCATGGCTTAGATCTCAGGGGCCCAGGCACCCCAGAGTGCCATGGAGTGCAACTTGGGGGCCTAGGCACCCCAAAGGGCCATGGGCTGGATCTCAGGGGCCCAGATACCCCCAAACAGCTGTGGGCAGGCCCCAGGTTCCCGGGGCTCGGGCAGAGAAGGACACCTGCTTGGCCCGGCACAGCGTCCCTCGGCGGTACATGTAGTCCTCGGAGTTCACGATGAACAGCATCTTGTGGGTGCTGAGCTTGAAGCGGCAGTCCACGTTGCAGGCGCTTTCCACCCCGACCAGCCGCCTCCAGGAGCTCTTGGCCTCGCCGCGGAGCGCACGCACCTGCTCACACTGCCAGCGGCGGAACTTCTTGAGGTTCCTGGAGGCAAGAGGAGGACCCGCAGGCTAGGAGGTCCCCACAATCCAGAGACAGCGGGAGGACGCCTGACCTCCAGGGCTGGAGAAATGTAAACCGAGGCAACAGAAACCCCCACCCGACCCCTTGGCTCCCGTGAACTCAAACCCAGGCCGCTGGGCGCTGGTGACCGTGGGAGAGGCCCCCGGGGCCCAGGCCCTCTCACCTCTGCAGGAACACGGGCTTCAGGAGGAAGCCCTCGGTGGGCGAGCTGGAGGCGCCCTCCGCTCCCACGTACTGCTCCACGTACCGAGCCAGGTGCTGGAGGGACAGAGGGAGACGGCCCATGGCGTCAGTGGCTCCGGGGCCCTTCATCTGCATCCCTCCCAAAGCTCCAGGCGGACCCGGATGTGTGCTGGAGACCAGAAGATGGCAGTGCCCAGGGCTCAGCTGCGGTGGGGCAGGTATACCCAGGCCGAGGTTCAGATGGTTTATGGAGCTTCACGCTTAAGTGAATAAATCCCTGCTGTACAACTGCTTCACTGTATCTGCCATGTGGTAAGTTCACACGGGGAACGGGAGGCCCCTGACATGGAGAGAGCGGGGTCCGGGGGATGGGTGGACGGGAAGGGAGAGCGGGACACAAGCAGCAGGATGGAAGAGGGAGAGACAGGTAGGAGTTGGGGGTGAGCAGACGGCAGGGCTCACAGGGGCCACTAGGTCCAGGACGGGCACAGCCTGCAGCATCCAAGGGACGCTTCAATGGCTCACCACCCTGTTAAAGCAGGAGGCTGTTCCAGACTCAAACTTAACAAATGCACATTTGCTGGAACTGTCCAAAAGGGAAAGAGTGTGCAGGCCCCCACCCTCACTTGTTATGGAAAGTGTGTCCCGTGAAGGACGCGGAGGGGCGCTCTGGTGGCTGTGGTGGGCGGCGTCCCCAGCTCTGTGAAGGCAGCTGGAGGCTTCCAGGCCCTGTTTCCCGAAGGCTCAAGGACAGCAAGGGGAAGGTGCGTGTCAGTGTGGGCCAGGAGCGCTTTCTCCTGGTGACGCGGGACACCCAGAGCTCTGAGCTTCAGGCACCAGGTGTGCAGCAGTCACACACCACAGGGTCTGAGTGACTGGGCTGGCCGCGGGTACCGTGGCGATGGCCGGGCACCGGCAGGAGGCAGGAGGAGCCAGGGTTTTGGTAGAGGCCAGATGGGCTCCCACGTGACCCTCCTGCCTGGGACATAGCCCTGGGCTCTGAGGGAACACCTAGAGAGCCCGCCTCCTCTTGGGGCTCCGTGGCCAGTGTTCCGTCAGCACAGAGGCACCCTGTGGACGTTCTGTGGCCTGTGCGTGGCCCGCGTGTGCACAGGCTCCTGGGGTGGGAGCCACAAGATGGATGCTGCCTGTGGCTGCCCTTAGCTCCCAAGGTGTGCGCAGGGCTCAGAGTGCAGGGCCGCAGTCCTCACCTGGACCTCCACAGGGTCCTCCGTCTGGGCTTCCTCGGTGTCCAGGAGCTCAATGGTCATGATCACTTGCCCTTTGCGCTGGAGGAACATCACCTGGGGGAGGGCGGGGGACAAACAGCCTGAAGCTGCGAGAACAGCCCAGGCTGGCACAGGATGAGGTCGAAAGGTCATCAATGCCCCTCGCTTCCCCAGCCTCCAAGCCTCAGCCTTCCCTGAGGGACCACTGCTGGGTGCCCACCTCACCAGCCCTGTGGGGCCTCCGGGGCTGGGGCCACACCCAGAGGTCCTGCGAAAGCCGCACAGGGCGCTGGGCTCCTGTGGGGGGCACGCTCTCCCGCCGGCCGGCCTCGTGTGGGGCTGAGCCGGGCTGGCTGCTCACCTTGAAGCAGTTCTCGTCGGCCATGCACCGTTCGGCCTTCCACTGGTAGCTGGTCTCCCGGGCGGCACGGACACAGCGGGAGGACAGGTTCCCGCCCGCGGCGCCCCGCTTCTTCTCGTTCAGGTAGAGCTCCACCACCTTTAGACAGACGTCGTCGCTCACAAGGTGGTGCAGCTGCGGGCGGAAGAGCTGGCTGGTGCCGGGCGTGAGCCCCCCAGGAGCGGGGAGGCACAGCCCCCGCCTTGCTCAGAGGGGTCGTGGCAAAGTCCACGAGGTAGGGGGTGAAGGTCAGTGTCCAACAGGCTGTGCAGGGCGACCTCCGTGCCAGGTGCGGACCAGACCAAATGAGCCCAGGCTACACAAACCAGACCAGACTAGAGCAAACGAAGTCAAAGCAAACCAGACTAGACCAGGGCAAGCCAGGCCGGAGAAAAGCAGAGCTAACCAAAGCAGACCAGATCACAGCAGACCAGTAAACTCTGCCTGGGCGTGAGAAACGTACAGAAACAGCGTGCCCAAATGGGTGTGGGGATCACTGAAAACCACCGTGACGGCAGATGATTCTCCCTCCCCAACATTCAGTTACACGGCTTCCCTGGTGGCTCAGGGCTAAAGAAGCCGCCTGCCAACACAGGAGACGCAGGTTTGATCCCTGGGTTGGGAAGATCACCTGGAGAAGGAGATGGCAATCCACTCCAGTACTCTTGTCTGGGAAATCCCATGGACAGAGGAGCCTGGTGGGCTACAGTCCATGGGGTCACAAGAGTCAGGCATGACTTAGCGACTGAACTACAGCAACAATGTTCAGTTACAAACATAATCCCTTCAGTACCTATAAACATACTTAACGGACCTATAAACAAACTTCACCTTTAAGTTTATGAAGAGACAAGTCCTGGCAACAGCTGAGCTGCAGGGTCAGACGGAGCTGAGTCGTCTCTCTGCACTGAGCTGCAGCCCAGACAGGCCAGAGACGTATTAACACATCCTTCGCTACTCAAATGTTACTGACTGGAAAAGTTTCAGGATCACTTACATAGCAAATTGCCAGCCACAGGTGTTAGTTCCTGCAAAAATCCCCCAGTCAATAATGAGTTAAAAACGTTTCTAGTGACTGCATCTGAGTGGCAGAGGAATGACGCGATTCTTTCCTCCACTTCTTTCCCACTTTACAGTGAACAGCCTCACTTGACAACCAGGAAACCAAAGTCACGGCAAAAAACAAGAGTGCTCCCCAAAACGGTCCAGGACCACACTGGACTAGCCCGGGGCTTTGCTGTTTATATTATGTGACCAATTTCCTCTTGCTGTCGTTCAGCTGTGGGCGATGCTGAGGCACATCACCGCCAGTCCCCTCAGAAGAGAGCTAAGGCTCTTTACAGGTTGCTAAACTCCCCTCACGAAAGGTCTGTCAACAGGAGCGCCAACATCTCCTCGCACACACGCGTGTGCACGGCAGCACTGGTCACCACCGCCGAAAGGTAGACGCAACCCTAGTGTCCACTGATGGATGAATGGGAGCGCAGAATGCACTCCATCCACATTATGAAATGCCATTTGGGCATAAAAACGAAGAACGCACTGGGACTTCCCTGGTCCAGTGGTTAACAATCTGCCTTGCAATGCAGGGGACGTGGGTTTGATCCCTTGTCGGGGAACTAAGATCACACGTGCCTCAAAGCAACTGAGCCCACGCAACACAACTAGGGAGTCCCGGAGACTCGGTGAAGATCCTGTGTGCCACAACTACGACCCAACGTAGCCAAATTAACATGTATTCAAAAAAAGGACCGCCACGTGCTACAACGCGGATGAATCTTGAAAACACAATGCCAAGAGCGAGCAGCTAGACGCCAGAGGCCACCCTGTTGCCCGAGTCCGTCTACGTGAAATGTCCAAACAGGCACATCCGCAGAGAGAAAAGGGCTGGGAGAGGAAGGGTGGGGAGTGACTGCCAGTGGGGACGGGGTTTCCTTGGGGGACTACGGGAATGTTCTAGAACTAGGCAGGTAACAATTGCACACTATAAATGTACTAAGTTCCACTGAAAGATTCACTTAAGAATGGTGAATTTTACATTACATGAACTCTACCTTAACTGAAAGTGAAGAAAAGCTGCCAACCACGGGGCCAACCGCAGCACAGGAGTGAAGGAAAGGGCCCGGCGCGGCTGCCCGCTCACCTGCCGGGCGATGCTCTGCACCAGCTTGTCCATGGTGAAGCCCACGTAGGCGTGGATGGTGAACATCTCGCGCAGCGTGTCCTCATACTGCGTGGGGTCGATGCTGCCCTCCAGCAGGCTCCGCACCATGTCCAGGAAGGCCGGGTAGTACTCTTCCAGCTCCACTTCACCTGCGGGCGGCACCCTGGTCACTGCGGGTGCAGCTCACACAGCTGCCGCAGGGAAGGCTGCGGGGTTCACACGCGCGGCTCCCGCCCCAGGCTCCCTCAGGGCAGGCGTCTCCCCTCCCGGCGCCCAGGGGGCAGGCCCTGGGGCTCACTCGGCTGCTTCAGCCGCAGCTCCATGGCGGGGTCGTTGCCCTTCTCACGGCGGCCCTCGCACAGCAGCTTCTCCCTCTCCTTCTCCGTGCGGTACTCCAGGAGCTGCTTCTGCGCCTGGCGGTAGATCTTCAGCAGCCTGGAGCACAGGGTCTGATGGAGGCGCAGGAAGAAGTACCAGTTGTTGTTGGCGAAGAAAAGGCTGTAGACGTCGTCCAGGGGCTTGTGCTGCGGTGGCTGCGGCTCCGGGGCCGGCGCCTCGCCCGCGGCCCCCTTCTCCTCTGGGGGGCTGCTCTGCGGCCCAGGCGCCGGCTTCTTCCGGTCGCCGCCAGGGTCTGCAGCCTGCCCCTGGGGGCTGGCCCGGCCCTCGTCGGCAGAGTCCTCAGATGCACCCAGGTCCAGCTGCTGGGAGAAGAAGAGGCTGGGCACGAACTGGTGCACCAGCTGGTGGATGGTGCCCTGGTCCTCCTTCTGGATGGCTGGCTGCCGCTTCACGTAGTAGCTGATGAGGGCGGCCGCGTCCTCCAGGATCTGCCTGTCCTCGTACACGAAGATGAGGTGCGGCTCACTGGAGGGGGCACTGCGGCCCTCCGAGTGCTGCTCCTGGTGCTGGGGAGACAGGGCAGCCACTGGAACAGGAGTGACCCGCGCGGAGAACCCCAACTCTGGGGCCAAAAGGAGGCCACACTCCCTCCACCAAGGCCTCCAAC
The DNA here is from genome assembly GCF_032452875.1 of Bos javanicus. Classification (NCBI taxonomy): domain Eukaryota; kingdom Metazoa; phylum Chordata; class Mammalia; order Artiodactyla; family Bovidae; genus Bos; species Bos javanicus. Next base: position 6,240,838 of record NC_083874.1, read on the forward strand.
GGTGCCGAGAGACTGGGGGAATGCGGGCAGCGCTGTCTGGGCATGCAGTTCCAGCTGCCCCAGGCTGCCTGGGGGTGACGAAGGCCCAGTGCAGCACGGGCCTCTGCCACCGTCATGCATTCACACTCAGCCAGACCCTGCAAGGCTGTGACTGCTCCCGCTCCAGTTCCACCCCCTCCAGCCTTGCCCGCCTGGCTGACACCACCCTCACGTCTCCTGCCACGAGCCCTCCACGGTGTTCCCATTACCTGGCACTAGCACGGGCCACCCACCTGCTCGTCCCTGTCTACCAGCCCACTCTACAACTCCCCACACGGAGTCTAGAGCCACACAGGAGCTCCATCAGCCCAAGCTGCCCCCTTCCTCCACCCTTGCACATGACTCAGAAGAGGACCCTGGCCCTGGCACGCCACCCCACACTCCTCTGATGCTGTGGGGGTGCTGAGCTTGTCCTGCTGTGCACAAGACCTTCACATGCGCCTTGGATCTTTCTCCCTGGAAAACCTCATCCTTGGGCTCACCCTCCCCTGCTACCTTTACCCAGTCAACAACTCTCCTCCCAACGAGCCCGAACACCCTCAGTACCCCGCAGCCTTGCATAGGCTGCCCCACATTGTACTCTCTCCTGGTGACGCTGGTCCCCTGCATGAGTCAACAGAGGCAGACACACCAGGTTCCAGGAAGAAGTGAGCGTGTGCGCTGTCCCTGTGAGCGGGGAGCTCCCGAGGTCAGGACAAGCCCTCCCTGGCGCTCTCAACAGTGGCCCTGAGGGGTTCCCCAGACTCCCCTGGAACGAGGGCCCGAAGGGAAAGAGGGGCAGGGCCTCTCAGGCTGCCCCCTGGCCAGGGGCTTCACTTTCTGGGAAGGGCAAGTCATGTGCTCCCGTCTCCACTGTGGAATCTGCAGTGTCCAGAGGCCTCCTTCCCTCCTCGCTGGAGGGACGGGCGGCGTCTGAGTGGGTCCCAGCAGGCAGAGGCGGGGTGCGGGCACTGCAGCTCAGTCCTGCTCCCGGCTCTTTAGCGTGGCCTTCCTCCTACTACTTTCTGAGTCCCCACCTTGTGTATGTCACAAACGCCCTTCAGAATCTTCCAGGCAAGGGTCGGAGCTCGTAACCAGACTGTCCTCCGTGAGCCACGCAACAGGAGAAGGGTCTCCTGCCCTAAGCAGCAAGGCGCCGCACACACAAGCTCACTAGGCCCCGGCCCTTCTCCCTCAGACCCCAGGGAAGGCCCTGCAGGACTCTGCTGGTGGCAGCAGGGCAGAAGCGGCTGCACCCCCGACTCTGGGGTCGGGGTGGGGGTCTCAGGCCTCAAGCATCTGCAGCCTGAAGCGCAGAGGCCAGATCACAGAGTGGACCTTGGGGCTGAGTGGTGGGCACTGAGCGGGGCAGGGAGGCAGGAGGGAAGGTGGTCTGGGGCCAGCTCGCTCAGTGGTCTCTGCAGCCGTGTGGAGGAACACGAGCTCTGGGCAGGGTGAGCCTCCTAGCGGGGCCGCTCGAGGGCCTGGAGGTAAGACAAGCCCCACCGCTTGCTGCTCAGGACTATGTGTGGCAGAGAGGGGGGGGAAGTGGCCCTGGCCAGCGGGGCACTCGGTCAGTGGCGCTGCTCCCTGACCCGGGCTCCGCCACCGAGCAGCAGCACCCCCTTCCCTGACAGCCAACGCCCAGTGAGCCGCCCCCACCAGGATTCCTGCCTCGGGCTCCCGCTAGTAATGCTCTCCCCACAGGCATTGTTCAAAGCCCAGCTCCTCAAGCCGAGGGCCTGGCCGGCCTCACTTCAGGCCCCGTGAGCCAGACCACACCAAAGCCTGGCAGGGCACTAAGAGGGCAGCGTGGTGGCGGCAGGTGGCGCCCTCGCCTGCTGCGGCCAGCCTGGGCAAGGGGCCAGCTCCGGTGCCTTAGTTTCCTCACTGCTAAAACTGGGACAGTAACAGTACTACACAGTAAGACCGGCAAGCACGGGTTAGATGGGACCTTCCTCCCAAAGACCGTAACACTCCGAGGCCCAGGGCGAGCAGCAGCACAGGAAAGCTGCCAGCCCCAGTGAGCTGAAGGAAGGTGCGTCGAGGCGCGGGGAGCTGAGGAGTCAGCCCTCTGCTGACAACGGCAGGGCACCTTCCTGGGTCGGCCCGGGGCCAAGGGGACACCCCTCCCATCCCCACGCAGCCCTGAGAGGGCAACGGAGGCCGGGAGGGCCAGACCCGGCTGAGGGGGCCTCACCTCGTCATAGACGCTCTCGATCTCATTGAGCAGGCTCTTGGAGCGAAGCGCCTTGGTGTCGTTCTGCTTGAAGTTCACGGCCTGGTGGTCCAGGGACTTGAGGTACGCTTTCTCATACTGCTCCCGCCAGATCTTGTTGAAGCCCTGCTGGGCCTCCCGCCACTCCTCCTCCTTGGCCTTCAGCCTGTGGGGGCAAGCAGGCTCATTCCACCCCAGACCCACGGACCCGTTCCAGGCCCGGACGGCCTGCTGCAGGCACGGGGGTAGGCTCTGTGCTGGATGGAGGGCGGTGGGAGCGGCTGGCGGCCTCGCTGCAGCCGGCTTTACGGACGCTCAAACGCCACTGCCCTGCAGCCCCCCCCCGTCCCGGCCCGCGGCACTGACTGCGCTCCGTGCGGCTGCTGCGCTCCCGGTGGATGGGACTGTCGGGCTGCTCATGACTGGGGCCCCAGCACTGGGCGTACAACCAGCCCAGGGCAGCCACTTAACCAATAACTGTTCACAGCACAGGGAGGGCCCCAAAATGTGTGATTAAACAAAAGGCAAGCCGTGATACAGGACAGTCCCATTTGTGCTTTAAGATAATTACTCTTCATGTTTAGGCATGATCACGTGCAGAGTGGAATTTTTGAGGACACAAATAATCACTAACGGCTGTACTTTTGTCTTGGGGATGGAAAAGGGAGAGAAAGGAAGACCAAAAAACACAACCAGCCAGCCTGAGTCCCCAAGGCCCCCCTCAGATTACACCTGGGACAAACAGCAGTAATGAGCCCCTGGGTGGTGCGGTCAGAAGCGTGAGGGCACCTTTTTAGGACAACGGGGACAGCGGTGACAGGGTTCTTCTTGAGGCTCTCGATGATCTCTGGGGCTTTGTCGCCGTAAATGCGGTGGATAGCGCGGCGCTGGATCACTTCCGATGTGCCCCCCAGACAGTCGTCCAACCGGAACTTCTCCTGGTCTTCCGGCGCCATGCGGGACAGCTTCTTCTGGACGCTCTCCAACACCCGGATTGTGGCCAGGTTGGTCTCCAGGACAACGTCTAACTATGGACAGGAAGGCAGAAAGAGGTCAGCGGGTCAGCTCATCCCCCAGGGATGAGCCCGGGCCAGCAGAAGGGATGCTGGGACAGAGGCTGGGAAGGGGTGATGGATGCAGGCCCGGGGGACTGGGGCAAGCATGGCTGGTTATAGGTCCGGGCCCTGGTGCTACCTGGACCTCCCCACTGGTAGACCCATCTGAGGAGGGGGACAGGCCCTGGCCTGGCCCTCTTCACAGGCATCGAACGCACGTTACCCTCATCACTGAGGAAGGGAGGCACAGTACACAAAGCCTGCAGGAGACTCCCCAGATCACGTGCGGGGGAGGGGGAGCCGTCCCCAGAGCTACAGCCACGTGACTGCTTCCATTTAGGGCAGAGTGAACCAGGTGGAGCACAGGATGGCCGCTGCTGAGATCTAGGAGGGGCTGTACAGGAGCAGCGTGACAGATCCGACTGGTGGGGGACCTGTTTGGGGTCTTGGCTGGTGGTGGGCACATGGGCCTCCACAGGGGAGAGAATCCAGAGCTAGACACACACGCACAAGACAAACACTTAGGCACAAGATCCTCCCCGCCCTCCCCACATACACACGGATACAAGTGCAACTGGGGACACGTGAGTAAGGTCACGGGCGGGGTCAAGGTCCACACCCCGGCTGTGACACTGCCTCAGAGATTTACAAGCTGCTCCCACTGGGGCAAAGGTACCTGGAGCACTCTGTTATTTTTTAAGCTGCATGTGAATCTACAATGGTCTCAGTAAAAAATTTCTGTTACAAAATTAAGTGACCCTAACTGTAGTTAATGAAATACACACACACTTTAAAAAAAGAAAGAAAAAGCAGCATCGCGGAGCCAGCCTGAGGGGCAGCAAGGCAGAGAAGGGAGGCTTTTGGGAGCTGCCCACTGCTGGAAGGCACTGGACTCGCCGCCACCCCAGAGGAGAATGGACGGCTTCAGGAGGATCAGGATGCATCCCGTGGTGGAGGCACACAGAGAGGGCCGAGCAGGGGCCCCGGGGGCCGCAGTGCCACACCCACCTCGAAGCGCTCATCCTCACAGCGGTGCAGCTGCTCCTCGTAGGGCGTCTTCTTGGAGCTGACGAAGGTGGAGTCCTCAGACCAGGAGGGGAAGGACACCCAGGTGTCATTCAGCACCTGCGCCAAGAGGAAACGCCGTGGCTGGAGAGGCAGGGGCCCCGTGGCCAGAGGGCTTTATTGTGTGGTCCAGCGTAGAAGAGCCAAGGATAAGGAACAATCCTGATTCTACAGGAAACTACGTTGATCCCTGGGTTGGGAAGATCCCCTGGAGAAGGGAAAGGCTACCCACTCCAGTATTCTGGCCTGGAGAATTCCATGCACTATACTGTCTATGGGGTCGCAAGAGCGGGACATGACTGAGCGACTTTCACTTCAGTTCACTAATTCTGTTGTTGTTTTAGCTGCTAAGTTGTGTCTGACTCTTTTGTGACCCCATGGACTATAGCCCGCCAGGATCTTCTCTGTCCATGGGATTTGCCAGGCAAGAATACTGGAGTGGATTTCCATTTCCTCCTCCAGGGGATCTTCTTGGCCCAGGGATCGAACTCGTGTCTCCTGCGTTGGCAGGCGGATTCTTTACCATTGAACCACCAGGGAAGAGCAAATCATACTAATGGTAACATTAATTTAAAAGTGGTTTTAAGAGAAAACGTGACTTTGATCACATGAACAAAATCTTGCTACTTCGGGGTTGGGAAACTTTGTCTATAAAGGGCTACGTAGCAAATATTTTGGGTTGTGCAGGTCACTGGGTCTGTTGGGTCTACAGGAGAATAGCCTTTTATTGTGCTTCATAGATGTCACCTTTTTGAAAGACAGTGTGAAGGTCTGAAGCGACCCTGCACTGAGGGCGTCCGTCAGGGCCACTTTCAAGAGTGTCTGCTCACTTTGTGTCCCCGTGCCACATCTCAGTGACTCGCACAGTACTGCAGACTCTTCTCATCGTTACTGCCCTTGTCACAGGGGCCAGCGATCAGCAACTCACCAAAGGCTCGGAGGGTCAGCGTGTTTAGTGACATAAGGTGCTTCAAATCAAGTATATACTGTTGTTGTTTTTCAATATAACACTATGCTTTGGAACTGTGGTGTTGGAGAAGACTCTTCAGAGTCCCTTGGACTCCAAGGAGATCCAACCAGTCCATTCTGAAGGAGATCAGTCCCTGGTGTTCATTGGAAGGACTGATGCTGAAGCTGAAACTCCAATACTTTGGCCACCTGATGCGGAGGGCTGACTCATATGAAAAGACCCTGATGCTGGGAAAGATTGAGGGCAGGAGGAGAAGGGGATGACAGAGGATGAGATGGTTGGATGGCATCACCAACTCAATGGACACGAGTTTGGGCAAACTCCAGGAGTTGGTGATGGACAGGGAGGCCTGGCGTGCTGCGGTTCATGGGGTCGCAAAGAGTCGGACACAACTGAGTGACTGAACTGAACTGATAGCACGCTTAAATATTACAGACCGCAGTATAGCATAAACATAACTTCCATATGCACTGGGAAACCAAAAAATTTATGTGACTGGCTTTATTGTGGTATTTGCTTTATTGCAGTGGTCTGGAACCAAACCCACAGTATCTGCAAGGTAATGGGACTTCCCTGATGGCTCAGTGAATCCGCCTGCAAGGCAGGAGATGTGCATTCAATCCTTGGGTCAGGAAGCACCCTCAGAAAAGGAAATAGCAACCCTCTACAGTATTCTTGCCTGGAAAATCCCATGGACAGAGGAACCTGCGGGCTACAGTCCATAGGGTCACAAAGAGTCGGATACGACCGAGGGACTGAGCACACGTGCGCACACCCACACACGCCTGGACTCCACTCTGCCTTTGTCCCGGTAAAGCAGCTGCGGGATGTATGTGCACAGGGCCCATCTGTGTGCCAATAAAGCTTTACTTACAAACACAGGCTGTGAACCAGATGCGGTTCATGGGCCATGCTCTGCTGAATCTCAGACTATATATCCTGGAATCGAGCAGCCACTCTTGAATTCTGGAAATGCAGTAAGACTGTCTACTAACTTCAAAAAAGCATCCAGTGGTCAAGCTGAACAGAAACTTGCTGAGGGAGTGAGCCTGGAACAGAGCGGGCTCACGGCAGAGATGAATCTCAGTCTGAAGGATGGAGGAGGAAGCCGAAACCTGTGTGCGAGCAGTGTGTGCTCTGCGGCTTGCCAGAGCCACCAGCGGGGCAAGAAACCATCTTCTCTGCCTAGGCGTTTTGTTTTGCTACATCCCAGGACCATCTACCACCCAGTGCCCGGGGGGATCAACACCCTTCCATCCATCTGGAACAGGTGACGAGTTTTGTGGAGAGGTAGGGCACGGGCACCATGTAAGCTGACGGAGCCCCTGGGGACGCTACCTCTTTGCAGATGGCTGTCCTCCCGCTGCACTTGGGCTGCTGGTAGGTTTTGGGGAGCGCCCGGTAGCTGGATCCGATGCGCTTGCACGAGGCATAGTCGATTTCCCGGCTTATTCCGTCCCCGGATCTGTCATTCATGGGTGGGGCGAAGGACAGCTCTTTCACCCCCAGGAAGGACTTGAACTGTGCAAAGAGCTCTGGAAATTTCCTTCAGAAACGAAGACAAATGGGATGGGGGGGGAGGGAGGGATTAATCAGGAGTTTGGGATTAGCAGATACACACTGCTATACATAAGACAGATGAACGACAAGGTCCTACTATATAGCACAGGGAACTACATTCAGTAATCTGTAATAATCTATAATAGAAAAGAACCTGAGAAAAAAATAAATATATGTTTAACTGAATCATTTTGCTGTATACCAAAAACTAACATGAGATTGTAAATCAACTACACTTCCATTGAAAAAAAAGCCTAAGCACCTTCCTGGGGGTCCAGTGGTTGGCAGTCCACCTGCCAAAGCGGGGCAGGTGGGTTTGATCCTTGCTCTGGGAAGATCCCACACACTGCACAGCAACTACTGAGCTCCTGAGCCCTAGAGTCCATGCTCCGCAATAAGAGAAGCCCAAGCACCGCAACTAGAGAGGAGCCCCCACTTGCTGCAACTAGACAAAGCCTGTGCTCAGCAGTGAAGACCCAGCACAGCCCCTAAAAAATTAATTTAAGAAAAAAAAAAAGGAAGACAAATGGTAAGTCAGCCTCCTGAGGGCTTCTGAGAACGATCCAGGGATATTAGAATGGCTTTGTGCTGAAGCAGGTAGTGAACAATGGTCAGAATCAACTTCAGAAAGGAGGGGTGAGAGGCAGAACTAGCATCCAACGTGGTAAAGTCATCGTGTGTGTGACTCCCCCCGGCATCCCTCTGTCACCAACCAGGCCCCACCACTCGCGGGACGTCCTTGAAGCACCCAAGACAAGACTGGCCCAGGCCGGCAGAAGCTGGAGTCAGCGATGTGCCTTGACTGGAAGGGGCCGAGCACCAGGCCAGGGGCTGGCAAACCAGTCAACCTGCCAGGCCTATCTGCAGACAGTTTCACCGGTGGATGGTCACACCCATTCCCTTAGTATTTCCTTGTGCATATTTGCTTGTGGATGATGGTGTCAGAAGCTGCGTGGTTGTGACCCTTGGTCCTTGACAGAAAAAGTCTGCTTCCCTGCTCCCTCCCCCCTTCTCCCTGGACAAATTCTCAGGAATCATAGCAGAATGGTCATGCATGTCGACTGGAAGCTTTTAAAGCAACTGACCCCCACATCATCTGGCTTGTTTAAATGAATATCAAATTCTACAGAAAGGATGCAGATATGTTGACAGCTGGTGTGGTGATTCTGCCCCGTGACTAAGTCAAGCAGTCTCCCCTCCTTAACTGTGTGCTCCAAGACGGCCATCTGCGGTAGCCCACCTTTAAGGACCGCCTCCCCCACCCCTCAACTTGGCTCACAAGAAAAGCCCATGGGCCAATGGAAACGCAGGCAAGGAAGACGACAACATCGGTGCACAGGATGTCCAACGTCATGGTGGGACAAACCACTCTGAAGGGTGGCGACGCTGCACCTCCAACTCCGCCACACCATCACCAGGGAGCAGCTCTCCAGACCACTGCATGCGGCTGCCCCCAACGTGCAAACCCGGAAAGCAGTTCACACATGCAGAGAGAGGCCTCCTGGGGGAAGGATGCGACACGAACAGTAACTCAGCTGGGCACCAGATCCAGATGAGCGAGCGGGGGGCTTCCCTGGTGGCTCAGTGGGTAAAGAACCTGCCTGCCAATGCAGGAGACATGGCTTCAGTCCCTGAATCTAGGAAGACCCCACCTGCCGCTGAGCAACTAAACCCTTACACCACAGCTACTGAGGCTGCGAGCTGCAACTATCGCGCCCACACGCCGTGACTACCGAAGCCTGACAGCCCTCGAGCCTGCGCTCTGCAGGAAGAGCAGGCGCTGCAATGAAAAGCCTGAGCACCACAACCAGAGCAGTCCCTGTGCCCTGCAACTAGAGAAAAGCCCGCCCAGCAACAAAGGCCCAGCACAGCCAAACATAAATAAAACTGAAAAAAAAACCCCAAAGAACCGGCCACGTTTTAGCTGAGACTTGTGTGATCCTGCCATCCTGTTCTGGGCGGCATTCCAGAGCGTTAACAGATCTTCAGCAGGCCCAGAAAGTTAACCCAACGGAAAGGACCAGCCTGATGTGTGCACCCTCAGAACCGCCAGAGAAGCACCTCCTGATGACTCTAACTGGACCTCTGAGTATCCCAGTCCAAGAATGTGACCTTGGCACCAACCACAGGGAGAAACCGAGACAAACGTCCACCGAAACAGACCCTGCTGAGAAACTCATGATACATACAAGTAAGGGAACACTATGCAGTCACTAAAAGTGATCGCGTGGGTCTGAGAATTGCTGAGTTTAAAAAAAAGAGAGAAGGCTGCAGGCCAGCCTGACAGTGTGGTATCACTGACGTGAAACTCAGCAGCCACACTCAGGCCTAGAGAACAGCGGGCGAAGAGTGAGGGGCCGGCTTCGGGCCTAGAGAACACAGCAGGAGTGAGGGGCTGGCTTCCAGGTCTAGAGAACAGAGGGGGAGTGAGGGGCTGGCTTCAGGCCTAGAGAACAGAGGGCGAAGAGTGAGGGGCCAGCTTCCAGGTCTAGAGAACAGAGCGCAAGTGAGGGGCCGGCTTCAGGTCTAGAGAACAGAGTGGGAGTGAGGGGCCGGCTTCCAGGTCTAGAGGACAGAGCGGGAGTGAGGGGCTGGCTTCAGGTCTAGAGAACAGAGGGGGAGTGAGGGGAGGGCTTCCAGGTCTAGAGAACAGAGGGCGAAGAGTGAGGGGCCAGCTTCCAGGTCTGATCCCCCTGAGCTCGCCCACCACCACACAATGCCTCTTTTATGAGAGCTTGCCCCGGGGAAAGGAAGAGCTATCCACTCAGGCCTCAGTTTCCTCAGCTGTAAAATGTACTGAGACGCAGCGAATGCATTTACATTCTTGAGTTCATAGAAGGCTATAAAAAACTGGTCCCCTTTTCAGTTTCTAACTGGTCCTGATGCGAAAGGAAAGCAACTCATGACCCTGGCACTGTAATAAATGTTGCTGAGATGCTCTCTCCTGCAACTTGCAGTGAGTGAATAAGCCACAGAAAGGAAAGCTTTGCCTCCTGATGGACAGAGGGACGTGGGGGACCGTGAAGATGCATTTGGCAAAGTGCAGCCCTGCCACAGGGATGCCGACGCGGACATGGTAAAGAATAAACCTGGAGGGAGAACCCAGGCGTGAAGAGAGGCCTACAGCCATACCAGAAACAAAACCCAGACCAGTTTTGTGTTCGGAGTAGGAGCCTGAGCTGTGTGTCTGGTGGTGTCGGCCTGGGTTGGCTGCATCGTAATTAGTGCAGAGAGGCGGTCACTCCTCAGCCGAGGAAGGGGGCATGACTGACATGGCACGTGGAGAGCTCCTGGAGGTTGGCAAAGGTCCATTTGTGACATGGGTTATGGGTACAAGGGATTGCCTAAAAATGATTTTACCAAGCCATTCTTCTTCTTCTTCTTCTTACGTGGTTTCCTGGACCTGGGTTCTATTTTATGTTAAAAAGAAAAAAAATTTAAAAAGCTTTTTAAATTATTAGGAAGGCTCAGGTAGCTGCCCCCAGAGCCCGGCAGCCCCTGCAGTTTTCTTGGGGCCTATACAGGCAGGCTTCCCTGGTGACTCAGACAGTAAAGAATCCGCCTGCAATGCAGGAGGTGATCTGCGTTTGATCCCTGGGTCGGGAAGATTCCCCTGGAGAAGGGAATGGCTACCCACTCCAGTACTCTTGCCTGGAGCATTCCATGGCGAGAGGAGCCTGGTGGCTACAGTCCATGGGTCACAACTCAGTGACTAATGCACACACACTGCGACGAAAAAAGCAAGTCGTGTGTAGTGAGGACTCACCATGTGTGAGATGTTAACAGTCTTCATGCAAGCCCACTTGGAGCTTTTTGGAAAACTGCATAGGTGTGTTTATAATCCCCTTTTGACAGCATGGGAACAGGCTCACATGGGGCTCAGCCCCAGGCTGGGCATGACCATGCTGGCGAGCAGGAAGCGCGCTGGTAGCCAGCACACTGCCCTTCCCACACGGCGCCCCCAGGCCCGCGCCATCCCCTCAGAAGCTGCCAGGCCCTGGGGCGGCTCACGCAGGGCAGCGGCACGGGATGCAAGTGGGTCGGTGACCTGCTAACAGCACTTCTCCTGGGGCACCAGGATGCTGACCAGTCATTTCATTCTTCCTGGTAATTTCTGATAGAATTTTAAAAATCATAATGAATCTCCCGGGAATTATGCTAAGTGGAAAAACGCTGATCCTGAAAGGTTACACAACACATGGTGTATGACTCCACGTAATTCTCTTGCCATGTAAGCTTCCGAGAAGAAGCACAGGTTTGAGGGGTTGCCAGGGGCCCAGAGCATAGGAGGGATATGGATCTGAGTATCAAAGGCCAACACCAGCTTCCTTGTGGTTCTGAAGCTGCTCTGTACCTGGACAGCGGCAGTGGACACACCAGCCTTCACGGGTGATACAGCTATACACACGCACACACACAACGGGAACACGCAGAGATGGGTGGGTATCTGAAAGCCAACATCCTGGTTGTGGCGCTGACTACAGATGTGACTGTGGGGGAATGCTCCCCAAAGTTCCCTGTGTTCTTTCTTACAACTGCTGGTGAATCTATTGTGATGTCTGTAACAATTTCAACTTAAAAAAATTGGAAAAAACCGCTTTCCAAATACAACAGCCAAAAGATGGCTGAAAAGCATTTACAGAACAAAATGCAAGGGAGGGAAATGCCACTCACCCTAGGAACGGGCCAACCAGCTGGAGGAGCTCAGAGCCGGACACCAGCTCTTGGTTGAAGAGGGCGATGCAGCGGAGGAAATTCTCGTAGACCTCCTGGCTCTTCAGCACCCTGCGCACCTGCAGGGAGAGGGGGTCAGGGCCCCACCGGCCGCACCCACTCCCGAGCCCACCGGGCCTGACCCCACCAGGCGCACACGGAGCCACAAGCACAGGCTCTGGAGGGCAGCTGTGGTCTGCAGGGGACTGCTCTCCACTCACACAGCACGTGCCCAGAGCCAGCTCACTGGCTCTGCCCACTGACTCTGGGTAGGAAGGCCCTGGACCACCCCTGCTTCAGAGAAGCCATACAGCTTCTGAGCAGCAGACGTGTGTCCCCAAATGTGGCATGGGCTCTGAGCTCAGCCTTTCCCACGTGTTTCGTCACCTCCTGCCCACCGCCTGCCACCAGCCCCCTGCCACCTCCCCTCACTTCGACTGCTCAGATCCGAGCTGGGAGAGGCCAGCCTGGACCAGGCAAGGCCTGGAGGTCACTGGTCCCGCCGCTCACCTTGTCAAAGAAGGAGAACTCCTGCAGAGTCCCGTACTTGCCCACGGTGGCAATGGACAGGTCTTTGGTGCCACGGAGTTTCATCTTCTTCTGCGGAGAGAGAGTCCATGCCACGGACGCTCTGTGCGTCTCACAGGTGGCCCGTGTCCATCTTTGTGAGAGTCACAGCATCGCCAACACGAGCTTTCCTGACAGGAACCGTCATCAGGTGCTGGCTGGCGGTCTGCCCAGGACCCCCACGGATGAACTTCTCAGGACCACCCACCTCGGCCTCCAGGACTGAGTGAGGAGTGGAAGTCACACAACCACCCTGCCCACAATCTGGGATCTAAATCTCAGCAACTGAGCGCTTTTGCTATCAGGCAGGGGCATCACAGAGTAAGAATAGCAAGGGAGTCATGCCCGTAGATACAGTATCAGGAACTTCTCCTGGCTGCTCCTCCCATGGGCTGTGACTGTGACTGGGGCGGGGGGGGGGGGGGGGAGGGGAGGAAGGGGGGTGGAGATGGCAACGAGAAGATCCTGGGGAAATCTGGGTTTTTAATTGCTGTGAAGATTGTTCTCTCTAGGCTGGACTTGGACCTGAACTTGGCCACACTCCTGAGACATCGAGGATATTACCAAACCATCTCCCAAACGCCTGAAGAATGATGAGCATGTGTCAAAAGGACACAAGAGCCAACCTAGAGGGGCCCTACTGGCCAGATCTGAGGCAGTTTAGAGTCAAGACAGACAATGATAGTCACAGATTATACTGCGCTTCCACTGCAAGGGGCATGGATGGGTTCGATGCCCGGTCTGGCAACTAAGATTCTGCATGCTGCAAGGTGCAGCCCAGAAAAACAAAGCAAAACAAGGCAAAAAAACACAAAAGAACATGATAGTAACAGATTATAACCCGAGTCCACAAAGACACACATTAAATAAACAGAGATGGAGAACAAGCTCTCCCTTCCAGCAGAAAGCCAACTAGCAAATACACAAGGGATGATGGAATAAGAAAACCACCATCACGTGAGGGTGAGGCGCACAACAGGAGAGGAACTTCAGAGCCTCTCGCCCCTCGGCAGGACGCCTTGTGCAGTGACCAACCTGCATAGCTGTGCACAGGCGTCCTGCCCTGAAAGAGCTGTGAAGGTGAGAAGCAGCAGGCTGAGGAGGGTTTCCAGTTTATGCAGAAGGAGATGACACCACATCTCGCACAATCTTGTAAGCCAAGGGGAACAGGTGAACAGCCACCTTAGAGTCGAGCCGTCTTCCCAAACCCCCCCAGACAGTGAATTTCAAGCTGGACTAGGGCCCCAAGCCTGTTGCTCAGGGCCTCCGCATGCTGCTCCCCAGGCCATCTACAAAGAAGGCCAGGCTGCTGAGTGTCCACACACGTCTAGGCGCACAGCTGACGGTTACCTTCGCTGGTGCAGACACGGGACGGAGGAGGGAGGGCCGGGAGCGCTTTTTGCTGTGCTCCAGGTTCTTCTCATGCTCGCTCTTTTGAACACTGTTCATTTCGCACGGCCCATTTCCTGTGAACTAAGGACACAAACACAGGAGGTGATCAGCGCTGGTGAGACACGGCCGGACCCATCAGGGCTGGTTCTCAACGCACCTGAGCACAGGGAACCACCTGCGACTCAGCTCGCAACCCCAGTGAGCACTGTCTGCCACGGGCCAGGGGCTGGTCCTACTGCGAGCCGAGCCAGGCTCTCAAGATGCTCACGTTCACTGCAGGAAGATCTGTGTGCCCAGCTCACCACAGGTACACGTTGTGAGACTGCGAGAAGGCTCATGGAAGGCCTAGGAGGACGAGGGTCCTGACGAGGGAGGGAGGCTCAGCGGGGAGACACTGAGTGGGGCCTTGGTGCGGGACTCACCCAGCAGACCACCGACAGGGTGTCTGCCTGTGTGTCTGGGTGCACCACAGGGAGGAAAAGCATTTCAGGTGAGATGACCAGTATATGCAAAGCCCTGGCAGCAAGAGGAAGCTGCTGACGGCTGCCAGGTCACTTGCGGGCCTTCCAGCCAAGTCTGTGTTCTTTCCTATGAATGAGAAAATGCATCCTGGAGGCAATGTCATCATGGGCGGCGGGCGGGGGCGGGGGGGGGGGATGCTCACTGCTGGTTCTCTGCACCAAGCACGGATTAACAGGTCAGGGTGCTGGCAATATTTATGAAGAATGGTTCTGGAAGAATCTAGTCAGCGTTTGTTATCTGTATGGAAGTCTAGCAAGGGAGAAGGTGGATAGACTGTAGCTCTTCTGCGGGGCTAGGCTGCAGAGGCACAGAGCAGTCACCCCGACCCCACCATGGGGCCTTTATGCAGAGACACCACACGAAGGGGTGGCTAGGTGGATAAATCGTGCTGCCTCCAAACAAAACAGAGGCAAACGTCAGCTATGAGTCAGCTCTGTGTTGCTGCTAGGGACAGGCATATCTGATACACTGCTATTCCAAACAGGAAAAAACCCCTAGGGGCATGCCCGAACAAACAGAATGCCGTTTTTTTTTTTAAAGGATAAACATTTGTTTGTACTCAGAGGTTTCTGGAAAGATATATAAGACATTTGTAAGTTTAACTCTGAGGAGAATGACTGGGAAACTGAGGCAAGAAAGAGGGAAATTTACTTTTCATAGCTGATGCTCTCATTAACGCTTTTTTTCCATGAGTATGCACTATTTTTATATAAATAATTACAATGATAAAGATCTACTACTTAACTATGGATATAGTCAAAGCTATGGTTTTTCCAGTAGTCATGTACAGATGTGAGAGTTAGACCATAAAGAAGGCTGAGTGCTCAAGAATTGATGCTTTCGAACTGTGGCGCTGGAGAAGATTCTTGAGAGTCCCTTGGACAGCAAGGAGATCAAACCAGTCAATCCTAAAGGAAATCAACTCTGAATACTCATTGGAAGGACAAATGCTAAAGCTGAATCTCCAGTACTTTGGCTGCCTGATGCAAAGAGCTGACTCACTGGAAAACTCCCTGATGCTGGGAAAGATTGAAGGCAAAAGGAGAAGGGGGCAACAGAGGATGAGATGGTTGGAGGCATCACCAACTCAATGGACATGTGTCTGAGCAAACTCTGGGATACAGTGGAGGACAGAGGAGCCTGGCACGCTCTAGTCCACGCGGTCGCAAAGCCTGTCCCTGTCCAACAGTCTGTCCTTGTCCCTTAGGGGATTAAATTTCTTTGGAAGAGTAGTTATCCAAAGATTCAAGACTATTCCAAGAAGCTAAAGTAAAAAAATCCTCAACTGCTATCTGCCGTAGATCCCAGAACTGATGCGAACATCACTTCTTAGAGGGGGGACAGAATGACATGCTGAGTAGGACTTGGTGGCGGGGGCGGGCCGAGTGGGGAGTGAGGGGGATACCCACTGCTCGCCCAGCCAAGATCACCCAGCTGGAAAGCAAGCTCAGTATCACCAATCTTCCCCTAACAGTTCAGACAGTTCTTAGGTTTCAGTTAAATGTCCCAGTGTGCAAATGCCTGAGGCAGAAGGCCCCCAGAAACCATTTAGGCAGGGGCTGGCTCAGTTTGTGTTTGTCAATAAAGTTTTACTGGCACACAGCCACGCCCACTAACTGGTGGAAGGCCTGTGGTTGCTTTCCTGCCACCACAGCAGAGCTATGCCTTTGCCACAGAGACTGTGCGGTCTGCAAAGCCTAAGACACTCACTGTTTGGCTCTTAACAGGAAAACTGCTGAGCCCCGATCTAGGCCAAATAGTCGAGTTTAATTAGGACAATATCCAATTTTACCTTTGATTTCTTTCTCCTGCCGTTTTAGTGGAAACATAAATGTAAGATCACTTTATAAGATGAATTATATATACATATGAGTATTTTAATAATTTTTAAAAGTTGATGAAATCTTTTAAAAAGCACAAACAGCTCTAATCACCCAATGTACACTTAAAAAAACACTGCTGGACTGAAAACAAATACCATTTAAAGAAACTGAGTAGGTGCTTTTCTGAGGGAGATGCTTATCTTTCCAGGGTGGGCTTTGTCAGAGTCCAGCTCGGTAAATGCCAAGTTGTGTCTGCCAGGGGGTGCTGCGACCACAGCCCTCAGAGAACAAGAGGCTCTACTCACCCCTCACAGAGACGCAACAAGATAACTCAGGAACCAAGGCCTGCAGACTTCATGTGAGCTGCGTAGATGGCCAGTGTAACCAGTTACCAAGCATCTGCTGTGCACCATCCCACAACTCCAGTAGACGGGGCTTCCCACCCACCCCTGAAGCAGGTCTGATGGCTGCTCTGCCAAGGCAGGACCCTGCTTTGCAGCCCTGGGCTCACCAAGGCCAGACACTTTGCTTAGGAAACTTACAACGGGCCTAGGGACAGACATTCTCAGCACATTTAGATGAGGGAGCTGAGGGATGAGAGGTGACCTGCCAGGCTTCTGCAGAGAGGAGGGGACAAAGCGAGACATGGACCACGTATGTAATTCAAAGCCCTATTCTAGGTGCTGCACCCCCACCTCCTCTCTAAGTGGGGGCTATGCTCTCGAGCCTCCCGAGCAGGGCATGTCCTCCAGAACAGTGAGAGGTAGCCAGGGACTCGGGTAGGCCTTTCCTTCCTGAAGCCACAGGGTGGGCTGCCCCTGGACCACACGGCGCTGACAGCAACGGCTCTGGGAAGGCCACTGGAGGATGCCGCTGGGTGCTCATCCCTGCAGGAACGGTTCAGGAAGAGAACCGCCAACACCAGGGTCAGAGCTGAGATTCCAGACCCAGATCCAAGAGGATGAGACCCAAAGACTATCCACCAAGTATACGAGGGAGCAACAAAGGCTTCAAAGCAGGGGGCACGATACAGCTCAAGTTACCGGGACACAGAGGCCCAAGGGCCCACAACCTTGGGCTGAGCCAACAGAAGAAGGGTATGTAGTGGGAAGGAGGTGCCGAGATCCCTCTGCTCCTCAGCCACATGGCCCCGGGAGCCAGTTAGGAGGGTCGGTCATGAGCCAGGTAGGGAGGTCTCCGATGAGCAGGAACATGCACAGAGAAGGAAGATGGCAATGAAGCTGCGACTGCGAAGGGCATTATTTGGGAACACGGAGTAAAAAACAAGTCAGGATTCTGAAGTTCAGAGAGACACATGATGCAGACAATGGGCTTAAAGAAGCAAGTCAGACTCGAGGGTAGGGCCATAAGGAGGCAGCCGGGCTGAGAGGCCCAGTGTACATGTGAGTTCTCTGTCCGTGGGGGATCTAGACAGGGGCTTTGTTTCCCTGACCCACCCAGGCATTCCCCAAGGGCTTCCAGCAGGCCAGGTTGCTGGTGCGGGAGATGGGACGACCAACCTGGATTCTAGGCTGGATTTTCCAACACAACCATAGCAGCGCTTTCCAAAGCACTGAGTATAAGCTGGGCCCTGCAAGAAGCACTTGAAGGACAATACCTTAGTCCTGGCCTGAGCAGGAAGGGTGGTCAGTTCCAATTAACAGAGAAGGCAATGAAGCCTGGGAGGTGACATGGCCAGCTCAAGGCCCCCTGCAGCACCCAGAGCCCAAGGAGGTCCGGGCTGTGTGCTCACTGGGCTCAGTCCAGCCCCCCAGGACACCCGAGACTCCAAGAGGGTGGGCAGGACTGGCCACAGCTCCCAGACTTGACGTCAGCCCCACAGACAGGCACAGAACTCTCTGTGCCACAGAGCCAGCTTCTCTGGCTCAGTCAGGAAGTATTTCTGCATGGAAACTCTACACTTAGGGATGGTGCTCTGTGTCCTGGAGACAGTAACGTGGGGATGAGCCCCAGGCTGCCCACCCGAAGTCCACCTGATCAACCAAGAGGCATCCAAACTCGGACTGCTGTTGCCCTGTGAGCCCCTTCCTGCGAGACCTGCTGTCCTGCAGCCCCGTGCCCCACTGCACCCTTACTCTAGAAGCAGACCCAGGAGAGGCGGTGGTGATGCAGGAGGGTGGGAGGGGGACTCTCTGTGTTCACCCCCAAGCTGCCGTCAAGGGCAAAGAGAACGAGTGGAGACAGGAGATGGGACACTCATCAACCTTCGAATAGACGGGGCTTCCTCAACCTCAGGCTGCTTACAAAAAGCCCCCAGCTCGCATCACACTCGTGGTGAAAGACCAAAGCTTTTCCTCTAAGATCAGGAGCGAGAAACGGAAGCCTGCTCTCACCACTTCTAATCCACACAATACTGGAAGTTCTATCAGAGCAACTGGGCCAAAAAAGGAAACAAAAGGCACACAAACTGGAAAAACTATATTATTAGCAAATCCTAGGGAATCCACGAAAACTATCAAAGCAAACAAACGGGTTCAGCAAAGCTGCAGCATACAAAATCAACACGAAAAAGCGGTGCTGTTTCTACGTATGAGCAATGAATAATCCAGAAGCGAAATTAAGAGAACAATGGAAGGACTTCCCCGGTGGCTCAGCGGTAAAGAATTGTTCCCTGATCCGGGAAGATCCCACATGCCTCGGAGCAACTATTAAGCCTGTGCTCTGGAGCCAGGGAGTCTAAACTACTGAGCCTACATGCCGTAACTATGGAAGCCTAATGCCTAGAGCCTGTGCGCCACAAGAGAAACCACCACAGTGAGAAGCCCGTGCAAAACTAGAGTGGCCTCCACTCTCCACATCTAGAGAAAAGCCCGAGCAGCAAGAAGACCCCGCACAGACAAAAATAATCAATCAATCAAGTTATACACAAAAAAATTCCATGACAACAAAGAGGATAAAGTGTTTGGAAATAAATTTAATCAAAGGGGTCAAGACTTACACAGTGGGGGAAAAAAAAACTATGAAACACTACTGAGAGAAATAAAACATTTAAATAAAGGGAGAAATGCTGCCTATTTGTTGAGTAGAGGACTTAATCTTGTTAGGATGGCAATACTCCCCCAAACAGTTGGAAGATTCAATACAATCACTTTCAAACTCCCAATGGTCTTTTTTGCTAGAATGGAAAATCCAATCTTTAAATTCATATAGAACTGCAATGGGCCCTGACTTGTCAAAACCATCCTGAAAAAGAACCAAACTGGGGGACTCACACTTCCTGATTTTAAACTTACTACAAAGCTACAGTAATCAAGATGATGTGGTGCTGGCCAAAGACACACATGGAGATCAACGGGTTAGAACTCCGCATCCAGAAATAAACCCATAATACTGGCCATCTGATTTCTGACGAGTGCCAAGACTATACAACGGGAAGAGAACAATTTCCCTCAACAAACCAGACTGGACCCCCACCTCACACCATATACAAACATTAACTCAAACTGGATCACCGACCCAAACATTAGAGCTAAAACTATACAAGTGTTAGAAGGAAACTCAGAAGTAAACCTTCATGACCTCAGAATTAGCAACAGATTCTCAGATTTGACAGTGAAAGCATGGGCGACGGAAGGAAAAAAATAGGTAACGGGACCTGACCAAAGGACACGAGCAAGAAAGCGAAAAGACAGCCTACGGAACAGAGGAAAGTATCTGATAAGGCACTGATGACAAGAGTATAAAAAGAACCCTTAAAACCCAACAACCAGGAGACAAACGGAAGACTGTGCAAAGCACTTGAAAAGACAGTTCTCCAAAGGTGAACAGATGGCCAGTAAGCACATGAAATGCTCAGTATCATGAGTCAGCAGGGAAACGCAAATCACAATTATAACAAGATACCATTTCATGCCAACTCAAAGACTATCTTTTTTAAAAAAAAAAAAAAAAGGAAATCTTGAGCATTGGTGATGATGTGGAAACTGACACCCAAGTATACTGCCAGTGGGAGCGGAAAATGGTCCAGCCACTGTGGAAAGCAGTCTGGCAGTTTCTCAAAAGTTAAACATACAATTACCGTGTGACTTAGCAATTTCACTCCAAGGTATAGACTATGGCACCTCACGCCAGTGCTCTTGCCTGGAGAATCCCAGGGACGGGGGAGCCTGGGGGGCTGCCATCTATGGGGTTGCACAGAGTCGGACACAACTGAAGCAACTCAGCAGCAGCAGCAGGTACAGACAAAGAACTGAACACGCGTGTTCAAGCAAAACCTTATACACGTGTGTTCACAGCAGCACTACTCACAGTGACCAAAGGTGGCAACAACCCAGGTGTCCACCAGTGGGCGACAGATGAACAGCTGTGACCCGGCCACACGACGGAATTACTATTCGACTACAGAAGTGATGAAGTGCTGACGCATCACGGATGAAGCTTCAAATCATGATGCTGAGCGAAAAGAAGCCATGTGCCAATCAAAGGCCACATGTCGTGTGATCCCATCTACCAATACATGAAAAGTCCAGAACAGGTGAATCCACAGAGACAGAAAGCAGACTGGTGGCTGCCGGGGCCTCAAGAGGAGAGCATGGGGAGTGACTGCTAACGGGCGCTGGGAACGTTCTGCAACCAGACACAGGTGACGGCTGCACAACACTATGAAAACCCTAACACTACTGAACTGCGCATTTTAAAACGGTGAACGTCGTGTTACATGAACTTTCCTTCAATTTTTTTCTGAAACCTGTTAAGTTCGCAAGAAAAGAAAAAGAAGAGGAGGAAATGGAAAAGGCAGCTTGGCAGGCCTCAGGCCACAGCAGAGAGGGAAAGGCTGACGGTGTAGTCTGCGCTCCCGAACTCCCCATCCCAGGCCCCTCTTCCGCTCCCAGGTCTATGCCCCCGCCCAGGCACTGCTGAGCCTCAGCCCACGTCCACTCGGTCCCTCCGCACAGGCAGGCAGTGAGCCTGACCCCTCCTGCACCACAGGCTCCGGTTACGGGCAGGTCTCCATCGGAAGACTCTCTGCCCCCCAAACCACCCTCAGCACCCGCTGCTCTCGGTCCAGAGAAGCCCTCCGGAGGACCTGCTCCAGGTCAATGAGGGCTTGGAGCCTGCACTCGGGGCCCATGGGTGGCTGCACTGGGTGTGGCTTCAGGGGCAAGCCAGTGTCTCTGGGGAGTGGATAAACCCAGCCTGGCCTGAAGGCTGCACTGAGGTGTGGGGTTCTGGCTGGGAACGTGGCCCCAGACGGGGGTGGGTGCTCTGTACTCACCAGGGACCGCTTGGCTTCAGGCAGGAACTGTCCAAACTCGGAGAGCAGGTCCTCCTGGCCGCGGAAAAGGTTGGCCACCTCAGTAAATACCTCCTCTTCAGACATGCCTCGGAAGGGACGGCCCTTCGTGCTCAGCTGCTCCTTCTGTCGATTTTCAGGAAAAGGAAAACAAGTCGTTAGCCAAGGAGCCAGGAGACACCCTAGGCTGGGACATTCAGGCATCCCATCGTGGAGGAGAAAGAGACGATTCACAAAAGACAGACTCGGCGGGCAGAGCCCCTGACTGCTGCCACCAGGAGAGAGGGGCCCAGCCCGCTGCCACCTCGGGTTACTCCCCAACCACTCCCCTTCCACCGGCTCTGAAGAACAGCCCCGTGTGCTTGCATCTTGACCCTGCTGCACAACTTGGCCTGAGCCCCAGCCATGGATGGGGTCAGAGCTGGGAATGTGGAGGCAATGTGGGAGAGGCAAGGTCAGGGAAGGACCCTGCCTCAGCCCTCGAGCAGCACTGCTGAGCAGAGGCTGGGGAAGGGCAAGGTCAACGGCGAACCCACAGTGCTCCCAAGGGCAAGGGGCCTCGTCCTGCTGGGCAGGGGAAATGAGCTAGCGGTGGGTCTGGAAGAGGCAGAGGGCGAAGAAGGACAGGAAGGGCCTGCACGTTAAGGGACTTGTTCTCCCAGGGTCACCAAGGCCCCGGAAAGGAGATGGCTTGACCTGGAGCTTAAGACAACAGGATAAAGACCAGAGGGGTTGCAGGTTGGGAGGGCAGGAAGGGGCAAGGAGAACGCAAGTCGGCCATCAGAAGTCAGTCCTTGGACTTCCCTGTTGGCGCTGTGGTAAGAACCTGCCTCCCAATGCAGGAGACGGCTTTGATCCCTGACCTGGGAAAACCCTACGTGAGGTCTGTGCGGCACACCACTGAAGCTGGCGCGCCTGCAGACTATGCTCCGGAACAAGAGGAGCCACCATGATGAGAAGCCAGCGCACCGCCTTTAGAGAGCAGCCTCTGCTCACACAACTGGAGAAAGCCTGGGCACAGCATCGAAAACCCGGATGGGAGAGTGGGTCACGAGGGAGGGGAGGGGACGTGTATATACCTATGGCTGATTCATGTTGATACTCGGCAGAAAACAACAAAATTCCGTAAAGCAATTTTCCTTCAATTAAAATAAAAAGTAAAAAAACAAAAAATTCCGTAAAGCAATTTTCCTTCAATTAAAATAAAAAGTAAAAAAAAAAACCAAAAACCCAGTAGCCAAAAAAAAAAAAAGAAGAGTGAATTAAAAAAAAAGTTAGCCCCTATCAACTTCACAGCCGGAACATGACAGAGCAAGCAGCATGACAAGGCTTCGACATCCCCCGCCGGAGCTGCAAAGGGGGAGAGACAGGAATGGGAGCCCTCGGCTCGCTCTCCCCTCTCGGCCCGCTCCACCCCTCGAGGAGAGGTACTTTCCAAATCCTGGCACACAGAGCACCTAGTTAGGAGGGAGGAAAAACTGCCTCCACCCTACCCTGCCCCAAGTCACCGGGACACTTGAAGACCAAAGGAAAAAACAGGCAAAGATCACTCAGCTCAGAGGACAAATACAAATCATTCCTATGCACATAAAACAGTGATCAGACTAAGTGATGTTTGAAGAAATACAATTTAAAACAGCATCACAGCAGGTGGCTCCTGCCAATGCAGGAGACTCAAGAGGCTAGGGTTCAATACCTGGGTGGGGAAGATTCCCTGAAGGAGGAAATGGCAACCCAGCTTCAGTATTCTTGCCTGGAGAATTCTATGGACAGAGGTGCCTGCTGGGCTACAGTCCATGGGGTCACCACGAGTCGGGCATGACTGAGCGCCCACAACATGGTGAGAGCATTTTTGCTCATCAGATTGAGTAAGTGATGGTGATCTCTGTGCAGGCGGTGGGGAGCTGGGCGCTCTCATTACAAGGTGCAAAGAAAGCCTGGTGCCACTGGCAGAGGGAAGCCTGGCGCCATCTACGATCATGTGACGGGGGCACACTCTCTAATGTGGGGATGTACTGCCTGTAAATTTTCCCACAGAAAGAGTCAGCCATGCTCCAAGGCCTGTTTTAAACAGACATCTGTTTGGGACAAATGCTAAAGAATGATCTGAGCGTGGTGTGGATTCTGCATTCGCTAATAAGACAGGATTTTGCCCAGGAGTAACAAGGGGTGTGTGTGGAGAAGTATACCTGGCTGAGCCAGGCCATGCGGGAAACGCACGCCACCCGACACACACACACCCTCCCTCGACTGTCAGGAGCCACCCTTCCAATCTGGGGCGACATCCTCCCATCACATTTTAGGAAACTCCCTCCTGGTACCTCACAGTGACCCGCAGGCTGCAACCTTCCCCCACCCATGTCCACAGGTGAACCTCAGGTCTTCTCCAAGGTCAAGTGTTACAATGTTCACATCACTCTCAGCCATCTAAGGCGAGTACATGGTGCTACCGGTTCCTAGGAGGCGCCTATGCACATCCATTTTGTTGGCTGCGGTCTTTGTTGCTGCGCATGGGCGTCCTCTAGCTCCTGCGGGCGGGGGCTCCTCTCCAGCTGCGGCACTCTGGCTTCCATGGCAGTGGCTTTTCTCGTTGTGGACCACGCGGGCTTCTAAGGCGTGTGGGCTCAGCAGGTGCGGCACCCGGGCTTAACTGCCCTGGGGCATGTGAGATCTTCCCGGACCAGGGGCTGAACCTGTGTCCCCCGCACTGGCAGGCAGACTCTCAACCCCTGGACCACCAGAAAAGGCCCAGTACCTTTTTTTTGTCAGTGTGTGGCTGACACAGTTTTTGAGTGTCGTGCCCTGAACCCATTTTCCCAAAAGCCCTGTGGCCGGCGTATGTACAGAGTGCGGTCACCCTGGTGACGTCAGGGCAGAGCTGGCTGTGCCTGTCCAGGCACACAACCCATGTAGGAGGCTGTGTCAGGGAACCCACTCCCCTCCAGTGACCTGAGGCAAGCACTGTGCTACAATCAGTGACCTCAGTGAACCACGTTTAATTGGGTCGGCACCACCAGCTTTATAGCCATTTTATGGATTGGAACCCCAAGGTTCAGGGTGGTGAGCAAAAGGGCTCTGAAGGGCAAGGGTCACAGCTAAGATCCGAATCAAGGCTCAACAGGTTTAAAAAAAAAAAAAAGTAACATGTGGCTAAATTTACTCTAGAGCCACTTTGGCCTCACAATGTCTTAAAAAAAATTCAAACCCAGACTTCCCTGGCGGTCCAGTGGTTAAGAATCTGCATGCCAATCCAGGGAACACAGGTCTGATCCCTGGTCCAGGAAGATTCCACATGCCGTGGGGCAACAAAGCCCACGGGTCGCAACTACTGAGCCCAAGCACCCTAAAGCCCGTGCTCCGCAACGAGAGAGGCCACTCAATGAGAGGCCCGTGCACCACAACGAAGAGCAGCGCCCGCTCACCGCAACCCAAGAAAGCCCGAACGGCAACCAGGAACCAGGGCGGCCAAAGATAGATTACGTAAATTAAAAAAAATCTGAGCCAATGTTCTAAAATCAGAATAACTCACATAGAAATTCACACTGCCAGCTCCTCTTGAAGAAATGGATGGTCCCTGTTGCCAGGGTGCTTGCTGGAAAAGCCGGTGCCAGGCAGAACCTGGAGTGGAGGCCCAAGCGGCTGCATTTCCAACTGACTCCTGTGGCTGTGGCTGGAGAAGGCTGAGCTGTAACCTTCCCCCTCACGCATTCTCCAAATCAACCTGCAGCCCTTCGCTACGACCTTGGTTAAGTTAGTCTAACGTCTCTGCTCAACTCCCATCAACAGAACAGATATCTCCTGGCCTTCCCTCTAATGATCCTTCTTGCCCCTGAGATGTTTGGACCCCACGCAATCTGTGAAAGACCCATAAACCCCCATGGTTGCAAACAGACCGGTGTTCAGAGCTGCCACGTGCAACCACCTCTCTGTGGGAAGCAGGAAGTTCTTGATGCTGTGCAAGGCCCGTGCAGACGCTGGATGTGAGGCTGCAGGCCACGCATGACGTCAGCACCACTGCCCGCGGACGTTTAGGCCGTCGAAGTAGCTCCACTGGGTTTGCAGGAAGCAAATGCTGTTCATCTCATCAACATTTACGCGGAAAGGAATCTCACTTCTTTATTTCTCTTATTAAGGTTGTGCATAAGACTTCACTTTTAAAAGTGAGTCCTTGGGACTTCCCTGGTGGTCCAATTGCTAAGACTCCGTGCTCCCAAGGCAGGAGGCCGGGGTTCAATCCCTGGTCGGGGAACTAGATCCCACAAACCACAACTAAAAAGTCTATGCCGCAACTACATGCTACAACAAAGATCTACGACAGGGCGCAGCCAAATAAATAAATGAAAATAAACATTTTTTTTTTAATGGGTTCTGTTGGTTAGAAAAACAAAAAGCAGCAGAGACTCCATGTCTGCGCACAGATGATGTCTGAACTCCTTGCATGACACCGATGCCCCTTGCCACTGGCCTGCCTGTACTCCCTGCCAATTTCCCTGAAGCCAGCTGCCCGCTCTGGCCCCTGGGCCTTTGCATAGGCCGTGCCCAGCGCCGAGAGACTCTGTCTTTCACCTGATGGTTCTGACTGATTTGTTAAGATTCAACCTGAGGGGCTTCCCTGGTGGTCCAGTGGTTAAGAATCCCCTTTGTGATGCAGGAACTAAGATCCCACCTGCCACAGAGTTAACCAAGCCTGCAGGCCGCAACTGGAGTCTGCGTGCGGCAGTGATAGATCCTACTGAAGACCGAGATCCACAACCAAGTCCCAATGCAGCCGAAGTAATTAACTAAATATTAAAAGACATTCAACCTAAGTAGCCTCTCCCTGACCCCTCACGGGGTCAGCAACCTTCAGCGCTGACAAACCTCTCCTTCGCACTAAACTGAACTCGTAGGCAATGGCAACCATTCGTCTCTGTTGACCTAGTACCTGGCGCAAGGCCCAGTTGTAATCAGCATAAATAAAGGGTAGTTCTATTGTCTACATAATAACTAAGCCATTTTATAAAAGGAAAACTGTCTTCTTGCAGGGGTGGGGGTGGCGGTTCTTTAATCCTCTAATGTGTGTTTCCCAAAGAGGCTGCAGAGGTGCCTCAGAGAGCAAATTAGAAGCAGACCTACACAGAACACCAACAGGTACACTCCTGTTCACAGCAGCGCTATTCACAGTGGCCGTAAGCGGGAAGCCACCCAAGTGTCTGCTGATGGATGAATGGAGAAAGAAAACAAGGCCAGGCCATACAATGCAATAATACTCCACCTCAAAAAGAAGGCCATTCTGACACATGTACAGCAGAGACAGACCTTACGGGCGTCGCGCTAAGTGAAACGAGCCAGTCAGAAGGACAGATACAAAGCTACTCACAGGAGGCCCCGGCAGAGCCAGATTCAGAGACAGGAAGTAGAAGGGTGGGTGCCAGGGGCTGGGGGAGGGAGGAAGGGGGAGTTCTAAGAGTTTAATGGGGACACAGTTTCAATTCAGAAAGATGAAGAAGTTCTGGAAATGCATGACGCTGATGGCTGCACAAGAGTGTGACTGTACAGTACTTACCGCCACTGCATCGTACACTTAAAAACGGTTAACTTTTACATATATACTCTACCACAGCAGAAAATAAAATTAACTCAGAAAAAAAAAAAAAGAGCTAATCAGAATTTTACAGGAATTCATGGAGAAAATCTGAATGCTTCCGACGCACGTGACACTGAACGATGATGCCCACACCCGCAGAGAAGCGTGGCCCAAGTCTTCTTACCTGGTAAGTGTGCAGTATCTCCAGGAAGGACCTGTAGATTTCCGGGTGGTCCAGAAAGCGGGTCTTAATTTTGTTCACGTAGCTGATGGCATTGTTGAATTCCACGGAATCGGACTCCAAGGGCACCTGGGGCTTGTCCTCCTTGTACAGCGTCTGCTGCTTCACGCTCTCCGCACAGTCACTGTGGCTGTGCGAGTTCTCCTGGCAACAGTACGACAGCGAGTTACTGTCGGGCCCGACAGGGGAGCAGGTTGTGAGAAACACCAGACTGAGCTGCTGTGCGCGGGAGCAGGCAAAACTTAGCACAGGGCCGAGTCTTTTCCTTCGATACAGAAAAAGTTTACTTCTGGGGGCCTGGAGAGAGGGAAGCAGAGACGGGGCACGCAAACGGGGAGACACAGAGCCCCACCTCAGCCTTCCGAGTGCCCGTGCATTCCTGGGAGCCTCACCAACTCACCTCTGCCCGACCCTTCTAACAGACTCAAAGACCACGAAACCATGATGCACACTCCACACTTTGAAAAATTAGCATTCACGAGAAAACTAAGAAGAGTGGATGGTTTAATCCTTTTCGGAGCACAATTCTGGGCCGTTTATAAGTCTTCCCCCACCTCTGGCCAGTCCATTCCAGCAAGACTGTTTTCAGGTGTGAAAGCTACTCGCTGTCAGCAGGCAGGAGACTGGGACCCCGCAGGTGGGGGAGGCCCCCTGTCCAGGCTGCCCAGGGCTGTGGGACTTCCGGTGCTAAGCCCGGGGCAAGACATGAGAGAAGACTGATGGGCCCTGAGCAGCCATCAAGCATGCTCTCCATTTACATGCTTTTCTGTCAACATAAATACAAATAAAAAACAGACACATGTCCCTCTCTCCTAGAAGCTGGAATCCTAACTCACAGCGGGGCAGGACCACCCCACAAAGGAGGCGACGTTTCCGCCTTTAGACTGGAATTTCACGTGTGGTCCTGAGGATGTCAGGACTGAAGGCAAAAGGAGAAGAGGGCAGCACAGGATGAGATGGTTGGATGGCATCACCAACTCAACGGACAGGAACCCGAGCAAACTCCAGGGGATAGCTGAGGACATGAAAGCCTGGTGTGCTGCAGTCCGTGGGGTCGAAGAGTCGTGCACGACTTAGCGACTGAACCACCACCTGAGGACGGCCTCGCTCTGCCACTGACCACAGCTGGGCTGTCAGGACTGACCCTCGGCTTCCTGCGGGTCCCCGCCCGGGTCTCGGGCAGGTCCGGAACCCTCTGGTTCGGCTTTAGGTCTTTGCATACACAACCCCTTTCAGGGAATCTTCTAGACCTCATCTCCTAGCACTTTGAGCCCCTTTCTTGCTCTTTTTCTCCACGGCACATACCGCTTTCCTACAGGTGACACATTTTACTTATTTTACTGTCTGTCCAGCCCTGAGGTGCAGGGAGACTCCAGGGGAGCAGGGATTCTCTTTTGGACATGGCTGTATCCCCAGTGCCTGGAGCAGTGCTTCGAAGAGAGTGGGCTTCATCCACAGTTGGGGATGACCGGGTGAAATCCCCTGGCACCTGCAGCTGACCCTGGACTCCAGGGGGCTCCAGGCACACTGCCGCCGCCTCCAGCAGGCACACCGCCAGCACCCGAGTGGGTCCACTGGTGCACCAGGGCTGCTGGGCAGCGGCAACAACAGACACCGCCTCCCCACAGTTCTGGAGGCTGGAGGTCCAAGCTCAAGGGGTCAGCAGCCTCTCCCGAGGCCTCCTGGCTGGACACCTGCCCCTCCTTCCTGCTGCGTCCTCACAGGGCTGCCCCTCTGCGCGCACAGATCCTTGAGGGTACTCCCCGTGTCCACATTTCTTCCTTGTAAGGACCACAGTCAGCCTGCATCAAGGCTCATCCTAACGGCCCCATTTTACCTAATCATCTCTGCCAAGATCCTATCTCCAGATACAATCATTCTGAGACACTGAGGGTCAGAACTCTGAGATACAAATCTGGGGTTCGGGTGGGGGTGAATGTGGGGTTGGGGTGGGTGCAGAGGCAACTCTAGGAAGCCAAGGAAAACAGAGACACAAGAGACCTAGAGCAGTCACAACTCTTTAGTACTGTTTCTCCCCAGCACTGGAATTGGTTCTAAATCACTTTGGGGATGCTCCTCCTGATCACCTTTCACTTAAACTAACAGAGATCTGATCCTGTGTTCCTCTGTGGTACACAGGTTTGTGGGTGGGAATAGCTGAGCAGGGACAGGGGGAGGGAGCAGCCGTGGAGCCCAGGATGGTTTCAGAGGAGGCTGTGTGTTCACTGGGGGCTCCTTTCCCACCAGTATAAGGGGGCATTTTTAAGCACCATGTGCCTCCTCCAGTTCTTGGAAGTGAGTTACGGTGACAAGACGGAGAACCACCCCTGCAGACCAGGGCTCCACAAGAAAGGTCAGACGGTAATGGTCCAACCACCGCGGCAAACAGTCCAGTGATTCTTCAGCAAGTTAAACGTGGTCCCCAGGTGACTGAGCAATTCCACTCCTAGGTATCCACCAAAGAACCAAACACAAGTGCTCAAGCAAATCCTTATGTTTGTTCACAGCAGCGCTGTTCACAATTGTCAAAAGGTGGAAACAACCCTCGTGTCCATCAAGTGATGAATGAATGAACAAAATGTGTTCCGTTTATGCAGTGGAATATTATTCAGCCTTAAAAAGGAATGAAGTGCTGGTACAACATGTTGCTGCTGTTGTGAGCTGCTAAAGTCATGCCCAGCTCTCTGCAACCCCATGGACTGTAGCCTGCCAGGTTCCTCTGTCCATGGAATTCTCCGGGCAAGAACACTACAGTGGGTTGCCATTCCCTTCCCCAGGGTATCTTCCTGACTCAGGGTCTCCTGCATTCCAGGTGGATTCTTTACCGCTGAGCCACTGGGGAAGCCCCAATACAACATGGATGACCTTCAAAAACACAACGCTGAGAGAAGGAAGCCCAGACGCAAAAAGACATACAGTGCATGACTGCATTTATACGAAGTATTCGGAACAGGAAAACCTATATAGACAGAAAGCAGATTAGTGGCTGCCAGGGGCGGGGAGGTGTGAAAGATGGGGCTGAGGAGGTCCATGTTTCTTTCTGGGGTAATAAAATGTTCTGGAATTAGTGGTGGCTGCATAGTATTGTAAATTTACTAAAAAGCCACTAAATTGGACACATTAAAATAGTTATAATGCTGAATTTTATGTTACGTAAATATCACCACAATTAAAAAAAATTTTTTTAACCACAATCTTAAAAATGTAGAAGCTACCAGCCATACAAACATAAGCTGGCTCGATCCGTGGGCCACAGTTTGCCAACCCCTGGTCTAAACTTTCTGGAACAATCCAGGCCTTTGTGTGCTCTGCCTGCCGTGGGTGGCCTTGACCAGGCACAGTAGAAACGCCTGCTGGACACTAAGGAACTGCCATACGCGGCCGCCTGGTCCATCCGAGTGCTCAAACACAGCCCTGCCTGGCACTGAAGAGACCCTCAAGGGGACGTCCCAACAGGGAGCAGCGGCCCCCTCCGCCCCCTGCCCCACTGCTCATCTCAGCGGGTGCTGCGTCCACCCAGAGCCGCAGGCATCCTGCCATCACCTGGATTGCCCACTTTCACCGATACCTCGCCCCTGGTCCTCAGTACCCTCCACTCCATCTGGCTCACACAGGGCCCCCCTCTAGCCTCCCAGATCTTCTCTTGTCCCCCCAGTCCACTTCTGGCATGGCAGCTGGAGGGGCCTTTTCAGAACTCTCCCCTGGCTTCTCACGCTCCTGGATCTCTCCCCTATAGCCTCTGCTTCAGGTCCCGACCCCACCGGCTTCCTGGCTTTCTCAGGCACACCCACTCGTTCCCACCTCAGGCCTTGACGCTCCTACCACAGAGCCTCCCCCAGAGGACACAGGCGTGGCCCCTGCTCCCCTTCCTCCGCCCACCATGCCTCCCCAGGCCTGGCTTCTGCTATCTTTCACTTGTGGCGCTGAACTCCCTCTCACGTCTCACACCCATCCGTATGTGTCTCGCATGAGCCCCCACCTCAACCATGCAAGGGCCCGGAGAGCCAGGAATCTGAACAAACCCCAGTGCCTGGCACAGAGGAGGTGGCCTACCTCTGCCCCATGGATGACTAACACATAAAGCCAAGAGGTGGCCTCCTCGAGACTGAATGGACACTGCATGACCCTTCCCAGAGGGAAGGCAGCTGGCTCCCTTTGAATGTAGAGGGAACACTAAACTATAAACCGCACCTCAAGGTTTATCTCTTAGGTTCATCTAAGCAGCTGTGATCTTGGACAAGTACAGAGGAGCCGCCCCGAGAGGCAGGGTCTATCCTGAGCAGAACTGGCAGCCAAGATTCACCACTCTCGCCCGGGGCCTCGCCCTTCAGGTGTCCAGAACGGGGACAGTCATGAACAAGTCAGGCCTGATCTGGAGGACCCCACCTGCCAGGGAAGGCAAACCAACAGGAAACAGTGCATTTTTTATTTCTTAGCTCTCCTATGCTATTTTGAAATATGTAAAACGGGATGCTGTGATAATGACTTGGGGATGGGAATTGGTGGAGGAGGAGCTCTTTGAGGAGGTGACGTTATAACTAAAGTCAACCAGATCCAAAAAGGTGTTGGCCCCAAAGGCCGCAGCCAGGGGATGGTCTTCCTGGGCAGGCTGCCCACATCATGGCACATGTCTGTTTATCTTTCCCTTAGGCCAGTGTCTCAACCAGGGAGATTCTGTTCCCAACCCAGGGGACACTTGGCAACATCAAGAGACATTTAAGGTTGTCGTACCTGGCGGGGGGTGGGGGTCGGGGTGCTACTGGCATCAGGGGGGTGCAGCCCAGTGATGCTGTTCAACAGCCTGCAGAGTGTGGGACGGGCCCCATGCCCATGAAGAACAACACTTTGGCCCCAGCGGCAAGGCTGAGAAGCCCTGCACAAAAGGCTCCCCACAGGCTACCACTTCTCTTCCTTAGCGCTTAACCACCATTCTCTCCTTGTCTATAGCTGACAGCATTAATGACGAGATGTAGAAATGGAAAATATTCACATACACATGCGCGCGTGTGCACACACACACACAGAAGTTTCTTCAGTACAGTGAAGCCAGAAAAACCAGTTAAAAAAAAAAAATCACCATGGCACTAGTGAGCAGGGAGCCCTGGAAAGTTCTCAGGCTACCACTGACTTGAAAAGGCCTCTAGGAAGCTCAGAAGACATGGGGTTTGGGCCTGGCGGGAAGCAGGGCTGGAAGCAGACATGACTGAAACCAAGACGGCAGCGGGTGACCGGAGGGGATGAAGGGCACGGACCTCTCGGGCGGGGGGGGGGCGGGCAGCCCCACACATGGTGGCTCCTAGGCTGCAGCAAGACAGAAAAGCCCTGGTAGGCAGCTGTTAAGGGAACGTTCTCATCAAACTCCTCTTCAGAGTTAATAAGCCTGCAGTCACAAAATCCACCCCGGGGGCAGACAAGACTGGTCGGTTCCCCTTATCTCTCCAACAGGTCTGGAAGTCACTTGGGGAGCAGCAGGAGCCCTGCGGCTATTGAAGAGGAGGAGAGGCTGAGTGAAGATCCGGCCTTGGGAGCAGTTACTCCCACGGGGCTAGAGAAAGGCAAATTCCACATGGGGAGTGCAATTTAGGGCTTGGTCACCAGTTTTTTCTTCAACACCCAGTGTTTACACAGCGCCTCGGATTCAGCAAAGTGCCCCCGCACACACAGCTGCAAAGAGCTCGCTTTTCTCGCCAGCCGGGACTGTTCCGAAGGTTAATCCCTGCTAAGGCTTTTATCATCTGGAGGTACAAGCACTACCTCTGGATCCTGGGGCTTCATTTGCAAACATGAAATAGTAGCTTTTTTGGCCCCAGGCTTTCAAGTACCTTTTTAAAAGTGAGGCGCACTCCTCAGCTTTAATGAGATGACTTGCTTATGGTGCTGACGTGCTGACAAGACTGCCTTGCAGAGAAAAGGCAGAACGTGTGCACTAGCCCCCCTCGGAGAGGGACCCGCCACTGCCAAGTCGCCTTGCACTGCTCTCTTTTCAAATCCTGACTCCCTAATTGATAGGAAACTGCAATCTCCTTCAACAGAGGAGAAACCTACAAAATGCTTCACGGTAGATTTTTAGCTTCCCTGCAAAAACCCCTCGGGCAGAGATGGAGGAGGAGGTGGTTCAAAGAGCTGGTTCAGTCACACCAGGGCTTCTCAATGCTGTGATTTTGCTCCCAGGAGACATGTGGCTCTGTCTGGAGATCTGTTTTTGGCTGTCTCGACTGGGTGAGGGCCTACGGGTGGAGGCCGGGGATGCCGCTGAACACCCACAATGCCCTGGCCAGCAACGCCACCAGCAATGTGTTATGCCCTAAATGGCAACAGGACCGAGGAGAGAAAAAGATAATGGCTACCTTATAAAAGTAAAGCTCAAACAGTCTTTTTCTCAGGGGGTCTGGTGAGCTCAAAGAAGAAAGGACTGCAGAGACAGAAGAGGGTGCCACCTGTCACTTAAAGAAGGGACCACAAGCCTGAGCTGAGT
Source organism: Bos javanicus (assembly GCF_032452875.1). Taxonomy (NCBI): domain Eukaryota; kingdom Metazoa; phylum Chordata; class Mammalia; order Artiodactyla; family Bovidae; genus Bos; species Bos javanicus. Next base: position 6,274,277 of record NC_083874.1, read on the forward strand.
CCATGGTCCTACCCGCAGGGAAATGAAGCACATCAACAATAAAGATGGCTGGTCACACATGCATCTCCACCGCTCTATTCCGTGTGCTGCCAAGGGTGATCAGAGGGATCACGGGCCCAAGCACAAGTATGGCCTGCCTAGCGTTCTAAGGGGGAGCCGCAAACCCAGACCTTGGTGGCTCCGATTGCCATTATCTTTTTTTAATCAGAGTACAGTTGCTTCACAATGTTAAGTTTCTGCTGTACAACCAAGTGAATCAGCTATACACACACACACACACACACACACACACACACATATCCCCTCCCTTAGACCTCCCTCCTACTCCAGCCCCATCCCATCCCTCTAGGTCATCACAGAGCACTGAGCTGTGCTCCTGTGCTATATTCCAGAGTTCCCAGTATCTGTCTGTTTTACACATGGTAGTGTATTTATGCCAAACCTAATCTCCCAATTCACCCCACCTTCCCCTCCCTCACTGTGTCCACATGTCCGTTTTCTATGTCTGAGTCTCTATTCCTGCCCTGGAACTAGGTTCATCTGTCCTATTTTTCTAGATTCCACATGTTAACACATGCACCAATATACGATACTGGTTTTTGTCTTTCTGACTTACTTCACTCTCTATGACAGACTCTAGGTCCATCCACATCTCTGATTGTGACTGGACATAAAACTATGTTCGGAGAATGCCTCACTAACATATACAGGCACACTCACTCTTGATTTAAATCTGCCAAATGGATCAATTTGGGACGCAGAGGCTGCTGGGGAAGGTGTTTCGATTTATTTTGATTTGTGCTAGAAGCATTTCAAGAAGACCGGCCCTTCACCTGCTTCCCTGCCAATGAAAAACACACGAGACACGCTGCCTGGCCTGAGTACCCCAGTGCCAGGGTGGGCGGTGCTGAGGCCAGATCACTCACACCACTGCATACCTGGCTCGACAGAGGCGACTGTATGTTTAACTTGCCATTCTTGGGAATGTCTATTCTGTAGCCAAGAGGAAGGAAAGCGTTGAATCCAACAATGAGGTCAGGGTGTTCATGGAAGAGCTGCGACACTCGTCGGATGACGCCAGGTGTATCGATGCTGGAACAAAGAAGACCAGGAGTGGCAGGAGAGTCTTAGGGGGCAAACTGGGAACCGAGCTGACTTCTGACTCTCTTAAGCGTCCCAGGACACAGGCTGCTCAACAGACAACAAAGCACCCTAAACTGTGCTCTGTGTGACTCTGCAGACAGTGGTCCACCACCAAGGCAGCCAGGCCTGGGCTCCCTGTATCTTCCTGGCAAAAACCCACACAACAGGCACACAGCACAGCTCCCAAAAAACCGCAAGCACGTGCGCTAGGTTCTGAAAATGTCAGGAGAGCCAGCTGCACATCCTGAGCTCCAAGAAGAGACAGGAAGCCAAGTCCTCTAAACGGGGAGATAAATTCACTTCATACGAATTAGCGATCTGCTGTGACACAGGAGTTGTTCCCAGCAACTGACGGTAATGCATAAATGTCAAAGGCCCTGCAAATATGGAAACTGCTTAACAGCTCACGGAGAGAGGAGACAGGATTTTCCCTCAGGGCTACAGTCAGGGCCAAGGTCTTGTGGAAGGAAACCAGGTGAGGCCTGTCGTTATTATTTCCTCTGGGAAAGCTGCACAGTGTGGATCTGATACTCACGAATCTAAGTCAGAAGGGATGGAGTCCTGGTCCCGTCTCTGCTCCTAACGTGAATCTGGGTGAACCCCTGGCCCACTCTAAGTCTCAGCAAGCCCCCTGTCAAACAAGATAGGGGATCGGGAGGTCCCCGATATATCTCTAACCCCCCTGATTCTGTGCCTATGAAAACAGCTAATGTGTTTTAAATGCCTTCTAAGTGCCAGGTTCCTTATGAAGCATTTTATGTGCGTTATTTCCCAAGCAGGCCTGGGATGAGGGCGAGGCTAGTGAGGCACTCACCTTGGGGATTAAGATTTGAGGGGGAGAGAGTGCCAAAACATTCCTTAATCAGGATAAGTAACATTTTCATGTAGTGCTTGGCGGAGGGGAAAAAAATCTAAATTAAAAAAAAAATCCCCAACGAACAAAATTTATCTTAAAAAAACCCAACATTCTGAGTAAAGACAGGATCTCACCCTGTGCTTGCCTGACTGCCTCACTCGCCTCACCCCATCCCTGCCCTCCTTCCAGGAATCCCCACAATAGCTCCACAAGGAGGGTACCCTTCCGTCCCGTTTTTTGGAAGAAGGAACTGAGGCTCTGAGAAGTCATAACCTGCGCAAGGTCACCCTGTTGAGGGTCAGCGGGGGGTGGTGGCTCCCACTCCGCTCAGGCCCACTGCGGCCCAGGGCGTACCCTGGGACGTCCCCCTGGGCAGGGGCCCCGCAGGTACCTCTGGCTCTTGAACTCCTTCATGATTTCCAGGAAGCCATTGTAAGTGGCAGGATCGCTGCCGAAGCGGATCTTCACCTGGTCCAGGTAGGTGAGGGCGTCTTCCACCTGCGGGGAGGGGGAGGGTCCTGGTGGGCCGCGGTCGGCGTAGAAGGGGACGGGGCCGGGGGTCCCTGGCGGGAGGGGTACAGGCCGGGCTCCGAGGGGCGGAGGCAGGGAGTCGCGGGTCCAGGGCCCAGAGGAGCGGAGGCCGACGCAGGGCCAGGGTCGGGCGGGGCCCTGGTAGGGGGCGCCAACCTCCGGGGACTGGACGACGGGGTTCCCCAGGGACGGCTGGGGCACCACTCACATGCACCGGCAGTTTCTCGTGGCCCCCGGAGCCCGAGCGACCCCAGCGGGCGCCGCTCAGCCCCCGGCCCGCAGGGCCGACGCCGCCGCCGCCGCCAGCGTGCGCCATGTTGGAACTCGGAGCCGCGGCCCGCCCCGCCCCCCGCCCGAGGGTCGGCCGCGCATGCGCTGGCTCCGCCCGGAGGGGGCGTGGCCCGGCGGCGGCTGGGACAGCAAAACTCCTTGAGGGACTGGCTGTAGGATCCTATCCGTAAAACTGAAATGCTGCTAACGCTTAAAGTACCACCGGTGGGCAAACCAAGGCCTGCCCTCTGCTTTTGTCCGGCCCCACAAGTAAGCTGAGAATGCTTTTTACAATTTTAAAAGTTGGAAAAACTCCGATAGTGAAGATTATTCTGCGCCACGTGAAAATTCTATGAAATTCAAGTTTCAGTGTCTGCAAACTTAAGGTTTACTGGAACACTGGAATGCCCACTCTTTTACTGGGCACCTCTGGCTATTTTTGCGCTCCGGCAGCGGAGTGAATAGCTTCTACAGATGCTAAGATCTACACAGCCTGATATATTTACTGAAATAGTGTTCTGGACCCCTGCTTTCTAGGGTTGATGTAACAACTGGGATTAGGGTTAGGGACACACCGCACCCGCATACAAGGCCCTGCATTGAAGTTTTGCCGAAATGCTTTTTAAAAATTTTTTTATTAATTTATTTGGCTGCGCTAAGTCTTAATTGCAGCATGTGGGATCTTATTTGTGGCATGCAAATTCTTAGCTGTGGCATGTGGGATCTAACTCCCTGACCAGGGTTTGAAGTCATGCCCACTGTGTTGCGTATACAGAGTGTTAGCCATTGAAACACCAGGGAAGTCCCTGCTAAATTGCTCTTGACTTAGTCCTGATCCTCCTCTCCTCACTTCTCTAGTCCTGTTCCCATCACTTCCCCACTGGACCAGTTTGGGAGCCTCTTAACCAGTTTTTCCAGTCCCAGTGCTATCAAGAACTGAGATCATTCCACAACTGCTTCCAAATCTCCAAGGTCTTCCTATTTCTTACGAGTTAAATCTAAGCATTTGTATGCAGCATGGAAGGCAATAAAAACCTGCCCCTTATGAACCTTTTCTTGCAGAATTTTTCACCCAAGTAAGCTGCCTTCTATCTGTGCAGAAACTCCTGTCAATGCCTGCTTAGCCTGGCTGCTCCCTGACCCCATGTGTCAGCCGGAAGTCCTATTCTATCTCTTCATTACACAAAAAGCACCCTATATATCCTGCAAAATACAACCCAAATATCCTCTCTCTCAAGAAACTGCCCGACTTTCTCTGCCGTCCCACAGTCTCTTGTACATCATCTTCATTTGGTATCTCTATTTGTGAAGAGGTGCAGGAAAGCTGAGACTATATTGGCAACGGGTGCATCATTTGCCAGGGGTCATGAGTAAAATTGGGACTTCCCCGGTGGCTCAGACAGTAAAGCATCTGCCCACAAAGAAGGAGACCCAGGTTCGATCCCTGGGTGAGGAAGATCCCCTGGAGGAGGGCGTGGCCACCCACTCCAGTATTCTTGCCTGGAGAATCCCATGGACAGAGCAGACTGGCAGGCTACAGTCCATGGGGTCACAAAGAGTCGGACACGACTATAGGGGGAGTTCCAGCAGCAGAAGTAGAATGGTGAGCAAAGGTAACAAGGCTTTTACCCCCAGAGTGTCATCAGTCTTTCAAGAAGGATAAAAATCAATCACATACACAGATGTAAAGTTTCAACTGTGACAGATACTTCAAAGGGAAGTTACAAGTGTAATACTCTGTTCCAGTTACTCTACCATCTTCAGATTTAGAGGTTTACATGATAAGAACATTTATTTTGTTCTCCAACCTCCAGGCTTGGAAGGGATAGCTCATCCCTGTCCCCTCTGTGTCAGCTGGGTATTTGGAAGGCTGAGGATGGAATCCTCTGAAGGTTTACTCACTCACATGTCTCAGTTGCTTCTGGCTGTAGGTTGAGGCCAGTGGCTATTGCCAGAATGACCCACATGTGGCCGCCTCATGTAGCCTGAACTTCCTCACAGTATGGCAGCTAGGTTCCAAGCCCAATCACACAGAGAGGAACAACTGAGCCAGGTGGAAGCCTTATAGGCTTTTCTGATCTACCTTTGCAAGTCACACAGAATCAGAAGTCCCTCCCAAATTCAAGTGGAGAGCCAACAGACTCCAGAACCTGGGGAGTGGCCAGGTTCTGAAATAGCATGCATGATGCCTGTGTGCTCAGTCGTGTCCAATTCTTTGCAACCCCATGGACTGTAGCCCACCAGGCTCCTCTGTCCGTGGAATTCTCCAGGCAAGAATACCGGAATGAGTTGTCATTTCCTTCTCCAGGGGATCTTCCCGACTCAGGAATCGAACCTGGATCTCCTGCATTGGCAGGGAGATTTCTTACCATTGAGCCACCTGGGAAGCCCCAGGAATAGAATGGGGAGATAGGAATTATTGCCATGACCATTTTTGGAAAATATCTTCTGTCACCAGACAGACTTAACCCAGTCAGGGGATGAGAAAGGCCTCCCAGAGGTAGTGATATTCTAGCTGTGTCCTAAATGATATGTAGGTGTTCACTGTGAAAATCAGAAGGAATGGCTGTGCAAAGGCCCTGTGGTGGGAATGAGTGTGGCATATTTAAAGAACTTAAAGAAACCAGTGTTCTTGGATTTCAGAGAAATGGGAGGGAGAGAGAAAGAGAGAGAGCAGGATAAGTGTAGAGGGAACAGAGAAGGCAGGCCACTCTTTCTTATGAAATGAGTTAAGGCTTTTGGACTTGGCATTTAGTGCTGGTAGAAATTGTGTGTGGGTTCTACACAAGGAACTGTTTCAGAAGCTTGGAAGTTGGAAGCAAATACTCTGACTGTTCTGCAGGGAAGTGATTGGAGGGGAGCCAGGGAGGGTGCAGGGAGGCTGTTTCATCGTTTAGACAGGCAAAGGATGATGGTGGTTTTAGACCAGGGTAGGAGAAGGGGAGGTGGAGAGAAGGTGGTGAAAGGGAGTGATATTTAGAAGGTAAAGCAGAGAGGACGAGGCACAGGGTGGACGTGGGGTTGAGGAGAAAGAAGTGTGAGGATTCATAGCTCCCAGCCCACAAAGGTATTCTGCTCAGTTTCATTGCATTTCTGCCTGAACAGAAGCTAAGGCCGACTGAAGCACATTCTGAGGCTACCAGTCCTATCCACAGCAGCACCTCCTGGGGGAGGTCCCTCCCCTGAGAATCAATGGCACATGTGGGCTTCTCACAAGCCCCAGAGACCTTCTACATTGCTCCCCCTCCCACAAGGATCACTTTAGGTTTTCTATTCTTTTAGTAGGTCTCTTAGGATCAGAGGAAGCCCTCACTCAACTGGAGAACAGGCAACCACAAGTCAGTGCCACCTTGGGCACGGGTGTGAGTTCTGAAGGATACATGAATATATGCGTGTGTGCGTGTGTGTCTGTGTGTGTGTTCAATATGTAGGCAATAGGACATGTACATCTTTTCATTCTTGTTTTTATAAAGCATGCTGCTGCTGCTAAGTCACTTCAGTCATGTCCGACTCTGTGTGACCCCATAGACGGCAGCCCACCAGGCTCCCCAGTCCCTGGGATTCTCCAGGCAAGAACACTGGAGTGGGTTGCCATTTCCTTCTCCAATGCATGAAAGTGAAAAGTGAAAGTGAAGTCGATCAGTCGTGTCCGACTCTCAGCGACCCCGTGGACTGCAGCCCACCAGGTTCCTCGGTCCATGGAATTTTCCAGGCAGGAGTACTGGAGTGGGGTGCCATTGCCTTCTCCTTATAAAGCATACAAAGTGGCTAAGCTAATTTTTTTCTTTACTATTCTCATCTACACAGATTAAGTTGAAAACCTTTTAGATAAACAACAAGGGCCTGCTGTATAGCCCCTACTGTATTTCCCTACAGGGAAATATATTCAATATATTATACGAACCTATAATGGAAAAGAATCTGAAAAAGAATATATATATATGTGTATATATATATATATATCAATTTGCTGTATATACCTAAAACTAGCACAACATTTTAAATTGACTGTACATCAATATAAAAAGTTAAAATGATTTTATATGAAAATAAAAAGTAGTTTTTAAAAAATTAGAAAAAATGGAAAACCTTAGAGATGACAGTTTGGATAGACAGCTTAGATAAATTTGGGACACAAATTTCCTTATCATTTGTCTAATTTAATGACATTAAAGTAAGTTCTCTGGTAGGTCTCTTGTTGGACAGTATTTTGGCAAAATTAAGAAGATCAAAAATCCTGTATATTTTGAACTAGGTAAGTCTTCCCAGGTGGCAAACATTAGGATCAAACTCGCTGAAGTTGGGAATCACAGTTTGTAGCAGAATTTTCGGAGAAGGCAATGGCACCCCACTCCAGTACTCTTGCCTGGAAAATCCCATGGATGGAGGAGCCTGGAAGGCTGCAGTCCATGGGATTGCTGAGGGTCGGACACGACTGAACGACTTCACTTCCACTTTTCACTTTCCTGCATTGGAGAAGGAAATGGCAACCCACTCCAGTGTTCTTGCCTGGAGAATCCCAGGGACGGGGGAGCCTGGTGGGCTGCCGTCTATGGGGTTGCACAGAGTTGGACGTGACTGAAGCGACTTAGCACCAGCAGCCGCAGCAGCAGTAGAATTTTACAAGCTGCCAGAAGTCCTCATGCCCTGGTGTGAACGCCCTGCCTTGTCTTCCTTCCTGGAGTATAGGCGGTCCCAGGAACATCATGGATGTCACACCTACAGTATGTCTATGTCTACATGGTGAAGGTGAAGGGAATTCTCAGGAGTATTTAAGATTCCAAATGAAGTTGATTTTGAATTCATCAGAAAGCAGATTATGTAGGTAGACCTGACCTAATCAAGGGTACCCTTTATTTTTTAATTTAAAATTTTTTTTTAAGATTTTTAAAAATATTTGGGCCATTTTTAAAGTCTTGATTGAATTTTTTACAATATTGCTTCTATTGTTTTATGATGTGATTTTTTTTTTTTTTTTTTTTTGGTCACAAGGCATGTAGGATCTTAGTTTCCTGAATCCAGGGATCACCCCCCTGCAATGGAAAGAGAAATCTTTTTGTTGTTGTTGTTTTTAGTTTATTTATTTATTTTAATTGGAGGATAATTACTTTACAATATTGTGATGGTTTTTGCCATACATCAGTATGAATCAGCCATAGGCATATATGTGTCCCCTCCATCTTGAAGCCCCCTCCAACCTCCCTCCCCACCCCATCTCTCCAGGTTATCACAGAGCACCGCCTTTGGGTGCCCTGTGTCATACATGAAACTCACACTGGTTATCTATTTTACATATGGTAATATATATGTTTCAGTGCTATTCTCTCAAATCATCTCACCCTCTCCTTTTCCCACTGAGTCCAAAAGTCTGTTCTTTACATCTGTATCTTGGAAGGAGAAGTCTTAACTGCTGAACCACCAGGGAAGTCCCAGGGGCACTCTTTAGAAGAGTCTGGAAGTCAGTCTTGAAGCAGTAGAGATGTGTGATTCTGTTGGCCTTGAAGGAGGAACCAGCCACGTCATGATCTGCCTATGGAAAGAGGCGGCCTCTGGGAGCCAAGAGCCACAGGCCTACAGCTTTGCAAGAAGCTCAGCTCGAAAGGAGCATGGATCAGGGCTCTGAGCTGGTCAGTGAGATCCCAGCCCCAGTGACAACTTGTAGGACCCTGAAGAGAGAATCCAGCCACATTATGCCTAGATTCCTGACCCACAGACACTGTGAGAGAATAAAAGGCTGTTCTTTTCAGCAGCTAAGTTTGTGGTGATTTGTTACTCCGTAATAGCTCACTAATACCCCATGAAGTAGTCTTGTCAAAACCGTTTACCGTGTGATGATGAAGTGTCAATGTAGGTTCTTCAGGTGTGACGAATAGACTGCTTTGGTGGGGATGTTAATAATGGAGGAAATGACACATGTGTGGGTGGAGGGGGGATATGAGAAATCGCTGTGCCTTCCACTCAATTTTGCTGTGAATCTAAACTGCTCTAAAAACAGTCCATTTAAGAAAATGTCTGCTCTAAATCTAATCAAGTCATTTAAGACCAGAGTTGGCAGATTGTAAATTATATATATATATATATATATATATATATTTAAAATTTATTTGTTTGGCTGTGCCGGTTCTTAGTTGTGGCATGTGGGATCTTTGGCCTTTGTTGCAGCATGCAAACTCTTTAGTTGCTGCATGTGGGATCTAGTTCCTTGACCAGGGATCAAACCCAGGTCCTCTGCATTGGGAACATGGAGCCTTAGCCACTGGATCACCTTGGAAGTCCCAATATTTTATATTTTAAACAAATAACTATATAATAAAAGTATTATAAATGTTATATACAATATAAATATATATGTTTATTGTATGTCTGTATAATACACACAGTATTAAAGTATACAGTATAAATAAGTACAAAGAGCCAGATTGTAAGTATTTTTCACTCTGGGTTCATACATTCTCTGTCACTGCAGCATGAAAACAGCCATAGGTAATATGCGAATGAACAGGCATGGCTGTGTTTCAATAAAACTTTATTTACAAAAACAAACATGCAGACTGTGGCTTGCTGACTCCTGCTCTACAATGAGACTAGAGACAAAGCAAATGAATGCAGTGCAATGGGTGAACAAATCTTTATTGCATCCTAGTTTAGTTTGAAGAAATAGCTAATTAGGAATGCTTTAGGACTAATTAGAAAAATTAGGAATGCCTATTGTTAGTTTGGCAGGTGTGTGCAGTTATGTAGGAGAATGACCTTATTCCTTAAAAATGCCTCCTTACATAAGCGCTGAAGTGTCTTGATATCACCAGGGCCAGAATTAGGGTGAGGAGTCTGTGCAAATACAGGATCAGAATCCAGTTTTATTGAAAATGTTGGTATTTTGTTCAATATGCATTTTTATTCATTTTTATTTAAAAGTTATGGTAACCCAATGTCTGTTTTGATGGTTGACTATTTTTGGTCTGAGTGCTCCCTCCACTCTTCTCACCCTAGTCCCAGTGTCATTTTGAATTGGTTTAGCAGGAGATTGGCAGCAATAGGGCAATCAGGGAATCTCAATAAACACATGTTCATTGTCCTCAATATTGCAACTTTGCTGTGGGTTTGAATGTTTTCACAGAGTTTAGCAAAAAAAAAAAAAAAAGAAAAAAACTCTAGAATTTAAAGTTAAAAGTTTTCAAGTAACTAAACCCTGCCCAGGGACTTCCCTGGAAGTCCAGGGGCTAAGATTTGGCACTCCCAATGAAGAGGGCCCAGGTTCAGTCCACGGTCAGGGAATTAGATCCCACATGCCACAATTAAGAGTTCTCATGCCATAACTAAAGATCCTGCATGTCGCAAGGAAGACCTGGCATAGCCCATAAATAAATATTTTAAAAATAAATTTAAAAAATACCCCCCCTCAAACTTATAGATACAGAAAGCAGATTGATGGCTGCCAGAGGCAGGAGGTAGGGCTGGGTGAAATGGATGAAGTTGGTCAAAAGATATAGCTCTAGGGGGCAGGAATTGGGGGACTAAGAGCTGTTTAGGTGACCAGATGTCCCGATTTGCCAGTGACTGAAGAGTTATCATAACATAAAGCTTTTGTTTTAAGTGGCATCAGTTCGTTCAGTCACTCAGTCGTGTCCGACTCTTTGCAACCCCATAGACTGCAGCATGCCCAGCCTCCCAGTCCATCGCCAGCTCCCAGAGTTTACTCAAACTCATGTCCATTGAGTCAGTGATGCCATCCAGCCATCTCATCCTCTGTCCATCTCATCCCTTCTCCTCCTGCCTTCAATCTTTCCCAGCTTCAGGGTCTTTCCCAAGGAGTCAGTTCTTTGCATCAGGTGGCCAAAGTATTGGATTTCAGCTTCAGCATCAGTCCTTCCAATGAATATTCAGGACCTATTTCCTTTAGGATGGACTGGTTGTATCTCCTTGCAGTCCAAGGGACCCTCAAGAGTCTTCTCCAACACCACAGTTCAAAAACATCAATTCTTCGGCACTCAGCTTTCTTTATAGTTCAATTCTCACATCCATAACATGACTACTGGAAAGTCTTGTATACAGAGTCACCATGATCACCCTACTTCCGATTTTTACCTTATAGCCTCTGTTCTATTTGATTGCTTGCCATGATAATGAATTATTATTTGTGTAACCACCTAATAAGGAAGCTGACTTCTCACCAAAAATAACTTATGATAAATAAGTCCTGGAAGTGTCATGTACAATCTGGTGACTATAGTTAATAATACTGTATTGTATATTTGCTGGAATCAGAATTGCCAAGAGAAATATCAATAACCTCAGATATGCAGATGACACCACACTTATGGCAGAAAGCAAAGAAGAACTAAAGAGCCTCTTGATGAAAGTGAAAGAGGAGAGTGAAAAAGTCGGCTTAAAACTCAACTTGCAGAAAACTAAGATCATGGCATTTGGTCCTATCATTTCATGGCAAATAGATGGGGAAACAATGGAAACAGTGACAGACTTTATTTTGGGGGGCTCCAAAATCACTGCAGATGGTGATTGCAGCCATGAAATTAAAACGCTTGCTCCTTGGAAGAAAAGTTATGACCAACCTAGACAGTATAGTAAAAAGCAGAGACATTACTTTGCCAACAAAGGTCTGTCTAGTCAAAGCTATGGTTTTTCCAGTAGTCATGTATGGGTGTGAGAGTTGAACTATAAAGAAAGCTGAGTGCCGAAGAATTGATGCTTTTGAACTGTGGTGTTGGAGAAGACCCTTGGATAGCAAGGAGATCCAACCAGTCCATCCTCAAGAAAATCAGTCCTGAATATTCATTGGAAGGACTGATGCTGAAGCTGAAACTCCAATACTTTGGCCATCTGATGTGAAGAACTGACTCATTTGAAAAGATCCTGATGCTGGGAAAGATTGAAGGCAGGAGGAGAAGGGGATGACAGAAGATGAGATGGTTAGATGGCATCATTGACTCAATGGACATGAGTTTGGGTAAATTCCCGGAGTTGGTGATGGACAAGGTATCCTGGCGTGCTGCAGTCCATGGGGTCGCAGAGAGTCGGACACGACTGAGTGACTGAACTGAACTGAATTGTATATTTGAAAGTTGCTAGGACAATAGGTCTTAAAAGTTCTTACCAAGAAAAGAATGAAAATAATGTCATTTGCAGCAACATAGATGAACCTAGAGATTATCATACTAAGTGAAGTAAGCCAGACAGAAAAAAGACAAATATATGATATTGCTTATATGGGAAACCTAAAAAAAAGATACCAATGAACTTATATACAAAACAGAAATTCACCCACAGTTTGGCATTAACATATACATACTACTATTACTCGGAGAAGGCAATGGCACCCCACTCCAGTACTCTTGCCTGGAAAATCCCATGGATGGAGGAGCCTGGTAGGCTGCAGTCCATGGGGTCGCACAGAGTTGGACACGACTGAGCGACTTCGCTTTCACTTTTCACTTTCATGCATTGGAGAAGGAAATGGCAACCCACCTCAGTGTTCTTGCCTGGAGAATCCCAGGGACGGGGAAGCCTGGTGGGCTGCCGTCTATGGGGTCGCACAGAGTCGGACACGACTGAAGTGACTTAGCAGCAACTACTATTACTATATATAAAATAGATAACCAACAGGGACCTACAGTATAGCACAGGGAACTAAACTCAATAGTTTATAATATTCTGTAAGGGAAACAAATCTGAAAAAGAATACAGACACACACATATATATAGTGGGTTGGCCAAAAGGTTCATTCAGATTTTCCCATAACATCCCAAGTGAACTTTTTGGCCAACCCACTATATATAACTGAATCACTTTGCTGTACACCTGAAATTAAGACACTATTGTAAATCAACTGTGTGTGTGTGTGTGTGTGTGTGTAGTCACTCAGTCGTGTCTGACTCTGCAATTTCATGGACTGTAGCCCACCAGGTTCCTCTGTCCTTGGCATTTTCCCAGGCAAGAATGGGTTGCCATTTCCTCCTCTGGGGATCTTCCCAACCCAGAGATCACACCTCCTGCATCTCCTGCATTGACAGGTGGATTCTTTACCACTGATCCACCTGGGAAGCCCAGTATTGAATATTAACTACACTTCTTGGGATCATTTCATAATATATACAAATATCGAATCTTTACGTTGTACACCTGAAACTAATACAATGTTATATGTCATGTTTAATTTTTAAAAGGACTGTCTAGAATTTAATATAAATGGCACCCCACTCCAGTACTCTTGCCTGGAAAATCCCATGGACGGAGGAGCCTGGTGGGCTGCAGTCCATGAGGTCGCTAAGAGTCGGACACGACTGAGCGACTTCACTTTCACTTTTCACTTTCATGCATTGGAGAAGGAAATGGCAACCCACCCCAGTGTTCTTGCCTGGAGAATCCCAGAGACAGAGGAGCCTGGTAGGTGGCCGTCTATGGGGTCGCACAGAGTCGGACACGACTGAAGCGACTTAGCAGCAGCAGCAGCAGCAATCCCTGCTGTAACTAGAGGAGCTATATATTCCAACTGTCCTGGGAGAGCCAGCTCATTGTAGTTGTCCTGGAGTAATTGTTTGGATCACTCCATTTCACTCTCAAAAAGTGCTTCAGTTCGGATAGTATGTTAATACAGTCCTGTTGGCACAATAACCATGCTCTCACCCTGGCTCCACCGTAGCTGGGGAACCTCAACCAAGTCACTCCGCTACAAAGCAGTGTGCTTGTCAAACATTCATAGCAACCGAACACTTTCTTAAATGAAGACTCTTTACAGAAATACCACGGTAAGCAACAATTCAAAGTAGCATTTTATTAGTAAAAAAAAAATTCTTTCCTATAGGCAAATTAGTGTTTACATAAGAAGCAACTGATTTTCACTGAGGCTGCTGAGATGGGCACTCATATTTTAAACCAGAAGTTGTAGCTAAATCTTATTTATGCATTGGGTAAACCCCTGATTCACAGAGACATGGTGCAAAGAGTAGCTTTAATTTTTTTTCAAGGGCTCCCCTCCCCTCTAAGTTAAATGGAGATGGCAGGAGAATCCTATGCTAGTCATTTCCAACACCTTAAAAACTGCTACCCAATGTGTATTTTTAAATTACAGTTATAAAACATTTTTAAGTGAAATTTGATGCTAAGTGACATTTGCAGAACTGTCAAAGCCCTCCTTGGAACACTAGTTTTAAAAATGGCTGAATGAGACCATTGGTCAGGTCACATCCAGCTCAAAAGCCTCTATTTCTAAGGCTGTTTTTTTTCTGTCTGGAATTCAGCTGGAGGTTGGGGAGGAGGAGAGGATGGAATAGCACCTTGAAGGTTTGGACTCTGCTATCCTTACAGCAAAAGCCCCAGAAGCAAGTGGGGGCTTTTAGAAGGCTGCAGGCATAAAAGAAAAAGCCATTTAAGTGGAGCAGAAACAGACAGACTTTTGAACTTGCACAAGGCAGAGATGGTTCAAAAGCATGGTAGGAAGATGTCGGCAGCTTTATCCATCTGCTTCCAAGAGCCTCCAGTTTTTAAGATAAAAAGCATCTCTAGCCTCAGAGTTTGAGAGCCAAGGAGTATAGATGGAAGAATGATAACAGGTTTACTGTTTTAATGCCAATTTGGGTCACAATGAACTAGACACATGAGCCAAGTGTGTCTATAAGTGCAAATTTGAACCCATTGCCAACTTGGTTAAAATGAGGACATTTCTCATAAAAATCCAGATTTCTGGCTTTACTTATGACAACAGGAAGCTCTGGCACCAGTGGGCTGCTCTCCCCAGGGCCATTCAGGGGTAGAGTCAAGGTTCTCGTGTCTCGTGCCAAGACAGAGCAATGCCCTCCATGTTTGCATGGTCACCATCATAATCTGCTGGTCACCCCAGTGCACAGCAATTATCTTGATTACTTGTTGGTGCCTGTGGGCATTTGAATGTGCCACCCATGGAACTGATGGTTGTGCTTCTGGGTCTAAAATTAGAGTGAGGTGGTCCCAACAAAAATTGGAACAGGAAGGCTCTAGATTCTAATTTCTCAGAGTTCTCTCTGCTCGTGATCTTGAGCAAATCACGACTAACTCTGCAAGGCTGTTTCCTTATCTGTAAAATGGAAGCAGAAACTCCTGCCCTCTCTGAAGTATGGGCTGTGATAAGGATCAGACCATACCAACTGGTGCTTTATAAATTGGCTCTGTGGTCCACGTCTGTGGTCTGGTTGGTCTCATATCCATCCATCCCCATGTTGGCTAGCACCCCAGTTACCGTGGGGAGTAGCCTCTCCCCCTCTCAGTCTACAGAGTTGGGTGGTGTTGACTCCAACCTCAGTCTGGATGGACGTGGGGTCAGGACCGCCAAGCAGAGTGCTGCATTTTCCTCAAAGATAGCTTTGTGTTCTGGGATGGGTGTATGAACTAATTGGGGCTAACAGATTTAGAACCAGGACTTTGGTTCAAACTGTTGGAAAGAGACCTTCTTTTCTGCTGAACTTGGCTGTCATGATGCTAATCTGGGGGTGGACTGGAGAATAGAGCTGAGGAGAGAAAAAAAATGGAAAGATGGTAGGAAACAAGGTCTGGTCACATAACTGGAGGCTTCGAGTCCAGATATATATCAACACATACTTTCTTTTTGCTTCAGTTGGACTGAATGGGACTAACTCACTTGGCGCCGTCGGGGGTTTTACACCAGCAGGCAGACTTGTGAGCGTTTGTTTGATCTGGATTCATTTCCCTGGGCACTCTCCGATCTCAAGTCCTGGAGTGCTCCTGCAGCAGCTGCCAGCTCTTCTCTCTGCCTGGATTTGACCATCCACACTGCTTTCTTGAAGTTCTTGAGAGGGTCCTGTTGTGAGATTCTTGATGAAGGGCACTGGAAACGCTCACGGATGAGATAGCCGTGTCTGGAGGGGGCAATGAAGCCATTGGAGGTTGGGATGATTCTGTTCACCACGGCATGCACAAACTGGACAGCCAGCAGTGTGCCTGTAGGGAGAAGTGGTGGGATGGGCACAAATGGTAAAAATTCAGCCACAGAGATCCAATCTCACACATTTGAGACTTAGCTGCGTGGGGTCAAATTTCTTCTATCCCCCTTACTGGCTTAGGCATGACAGCAAAATTCTCATTCCCTCTTGCTTCATCCACAATATGGAAATGATAACTGAGCCTACCTGCTGAGGGGAATTCTGAAGATTTGAAGATGTTATGCATGTCAAGTGCTAAGTATCAGTTTCATCCCAAAGTGAATTCAGTCAATATTATTATTGGAGAAGGAGCGGGAAGAGAGGTTGTGAACCTGTGCAGGATGGGCTTTTAAGGCCACAGTCCACAGACTTTAGCATCTTTATTACTCTGTATTAGAATACAATGTATTCAGTTGCAATGTATTAGAACATAACTATTCAATTATACTGATTCAATCACAGTGTTTTCAGTTATAATGTATTTGATTACAATATATTCAACTCTATCTGCTATTCATTCAGCCACTTACTTGCTTTATGACCTTGAGAAAATTTCTTAATCACTCTGAACTTCAGCTTCTTCATTTGTCAAATGGGGATAGCAATAACTCCTACCCCTCCCTGCCAGTGTCATAAGGGTTCCTTTCTCTATAGGAGAATGTGACAAAGGTAACCCTGGGGAGCAGGTAGACCAGCTTCAAACCACAGCCCACCCCATCTCTCAGAGCCTCAAATTTTATAAAAGGTGGGTGTGTACTGAGATAATGAAATGACTTGGTGACAGTATCCAGTACACAAGAAATGTTAACTTCTGTTAATATGTCCTTAGTGTGATGTTAAACAGAATGAGAAATGTGGAGTTTTCAAAGTGGCTGATCTTAAACAAGGCTCCCCAAACATTTACAGGGCCTGAGGAAAGAGAATGAATGGTCAACGTCCTATAAGATACAATATGTAAACACTGTAAACCCAGCTAATAAACTGTTGTATTAAGTGAAATATATTCTATCCTTCTACATTGGTTGATATACCTTCAGAACACCTGGAAGGTCAGGTTTGGGTTGAGGATTCTCAGGCTCTTCAGTTCCATGTCTGAATATAACAGTATGGGAGACCCCAGATGTCTGCGATTTTCCCCTTCTCTTCCCACATCCAGCTCCATCCTACATCCCTAAGGGGCCTCAGATACATACATGTGAATCCCCACCCAGGTCACACATCCAGACTCCATGCACACCATTCCACAATCACCTTCACAGCCTGGGGGTGTGCACGCTCAAGGCATAGCCCACTTTCAGAAGGATAGACCTGGGAAAGAGGCCCACAGAGGCCCTAAAGAGGACTTCTGGGGCATGTGGGGAGGGTGTTCTGGAGTTCCAGGTTTTCAGAGCATGGGTTCTAGAAGAAGAGGTATAGCTCCAGTTGGGCCTGTTCCCTGAAGCTGCAGATACCTGCCCCCCAAGCAGATGGACCCAATGAAGGGAGGTCAGAGCAGAGCCCTCTAATGTCAAGGATCCAGAACAGGGTCTTTTGTCTCCAGACCTAAGCTCAGTCCTACCCTCAAAGCAAAATGACTCACCATCCAGCACACTCCATACAATTATGGAGCAATCTTTCAAGCCTGCGTAGACATACTTGTCATCCTTGGAGAAGCAAGCACATTGGACTCCTATACAGTAAGAATTCTGTAGAAAAAGGCAATGTGATCTTTATTTCAGACTGAAAGACACCTAGGAATCCAGCCCCAAGGCACTTGTATAGGAAGCCAGACTTGTAAACACCTCTTGGGTGATGCATATGTGCTAAGTCGCTTCAGTCATCTCTGACTCTTTGTGACCCTATGGCTGTAGCCCACCAGGCTCCTCTGTCCCTGCAATTCTCCAGGCAAGAATATCTCCTCCAGTGGATCTTCCTGAACCAGTGATTGAACCTGCACCTCTTATGTCTCCTGAATCGGCAGGCAGGTTCTTTAGCACCACCTGGGAAGCTCCTTCTTGCGAGATGGATCAAGTTAAAACCTGGAGAGATGCTACGCATTGATATTCCTTGGCCCAAAATACATCTTCAAAGAGATTGGTTTGAGAGGATTAGTGACATTTTGCATTGGAGAACAGGAACTATAGGATTTAATTTCTTAAATGATCTTGGTTATACAAGTATTAGCTCCAATTGTATTTAATTAAAAACTATATGCTAAATGAAATTAGGAATCCTAGAACAGAAAAAAGGAACTCACTGAAAAACATATGATCCTGGACTTCCTTGTGACGCAGTGGGTGGGAATCCACCTACCAATGCAGGGGACGCAGGTTCAATCCCTGATCCGGGAAGATTCCACATGCCACGGAGCCCCTAAACCTGTGCGCCACAACTGCTGAGCCCGCATGCTGAACTACTGAAGCCCGTGTGCTTCGAGCCTGTGCTCTGCAACAAGAGAAGCCTCAGAAATGAGAAGCCTGGGCATCTGAATGGAGAGTAGCGCCATTCATTGCGACTAGAGAAAGCCCACGCAAAGCAATGAAGACCCAGTGCAGCCAAAAATAAATTTTTAAAAAGATACAAATTTTAAAAAAAACCCAACAACATATGATCCCAATAAAGTTGATAGCTAATCATATTGTTCCCATGTTACTTTCTTAGTTTTGACAAACATACTCTAGTTATGTAAGATGTTAATATCAGGGGAAGCTGGGTCAGGAGCAGGTAAATGGGAACCTTCAAACTATCTTCACAACTTAATCTGTAAATCTAAAATGATTCCAAATTTAAGTTTATTTTTTTTAAAAAGAAAAAGCTAGGTGTATTTAACTGCTGTGGTGATATTTCCCAACTCAACAAGGCAAAAGATTACTTATATCTCAGCCTTATAGTGACTTCATCAAGATAAGTCAGGGGGGATGAAGGCATTTTGAGATAAAACTGCCTATATTCTGTTCTCTTAGTTACAAGATTGTCTCCCTTAGTTTATTAAGAATGCTTATATCTTGCAACCTCAGGTACTATCTTTGTTCCGCATCTGAGAAAACTGGAATATTAGCACAACCTTACAAGATTGTTGTGAGGAATAAATTATAAAATGGTATTTTAATATGTATATTTGGACTGCAAGCAGATCAAACCAGTCAATCCTAAAGGAAATCGACCCTGAATATTCATTAGAAGGACTGATCCTGAAGCTGAAGCTCCAGTACTTTAGCTGCCTCATGTGGAGACCCGACTCATGGAAAAGACCCCGATGGTGGGAAAAATTGAAGCCGAAGGAGAAGGAGATGGCAGAGGATGAGATGGTTAGATAGCATCACCAACTCAACGAACATGAATGTGAGCAAACTCTGGGAAATAGTGAAGAGGAGCCTGGCAGGCTGCAGTCCATGGGGTCATGAAGAGTCGGCAGTAGTGACTGAACAATTTTGCATAATATATATGAATATGTAAATATATGATATCACTCAATCATATTGATACAAAATTTATAACTTCTTAAGAGATGGATGTGAAAACTCTCGAACACTTTGTATGTAAAGGAGTCATCAGTTTCCCTCCTCAGAGCCTTCCCAGTTGCTGTTCCTTCTGCCTAAAATGCTATTCCACCAGACTTACCTGACTTTCTTAATAGCAGCCCTTGCCACGCTCTACCTCTTTTTCTTGCCCTATTTTTCTTCAAAGGTCTTGTTGCACCCCAAACATCATGTATATGCTGCTTTGTTTTAATTTCACAAACATTTAATGGTCAGGAGCTCTCCGAGGGACAGGTACCACCTCAGTGAACAAAACACATAAAAATCCTGCCCTCACAGAGCTCACAGTGTCTCCCCGACTAGAACGTGGCTCCAAGAGGTGGGACGCCGTCTGCTATGGTCAAGTGCCTTCCTTGGCACTAGAAAGAGCCCTGGCATGGGTCATACAATCAAAACCTTTGGGTGAAAGAAAGGCCAGACAGGATCAGGGTGAGAAGAGTGAGGCAGGACTGTGCCAGTGCAGGATTTGATCCTGTCGTTATTTTCACTTTTTGACTGTGCTGTGTATCATGTGGGATCTTAGATCCCTGACCAGTATCGAACCCGGGCCCCCTGCATTGGAAGCTCGGAGTCTTAACCAGTGGACTGCCAGCAAAGTTCCCATCCTGTCTTTATTTTAAATGTTGCTATTTTGGGCTTCGCTGGTGGCTCATTGGTAAAGAGCCTGCCAATGCAGGAGACACAGCTTTGATCCCTGGTCCTGGAAGATCCCACATGCCATGGAGCAACTAAGCCTGTGCACCACAACTATTGAGCCTGTGCTCTAGAGCCCAGGAGCCACAACTACAGAAGCCTGCGTGCCCTAGAGCCCATGCTTTGCAACAAGAGAAGCCACCACAATGAGAAGCCTGAGCACTTCAGCTAGAGAGTAGCCCATACTCGCTGCAACCAGAGAAAAGCCCGTGCAGCAATGAAGCCCCAGCACAGCCAAAAATAAATACACAAATAAAACATTTGAAAATAAATAAATGTTGATATTTTATTTTGTGTGTATTTTTGCATCTATTTTTATTTTTTAAACATTGAACTAAACCATTATTTCTCTGGATGGCCAAGTTTTTTGGCATCCCCTAAAACTCTCTTCTGGAGGCGAGGACCTCTCTCACTTGACTCACACTAGTTCCGACCCTGGTTGGCTGCATGTGGTTGGCTGCACCCTTAATAAATGATGCCCATCATCCATTTTCTAATGCCAGGACATGCACATGGTGTGGTAGGCTACCCACCGTGTAGCTCATCTCGAATTTCCACTTGCACACCTGCAGGTCCCAGAGACACAGTAGGGCTTCCTCGGCCCCGCTGACTGCCAGCTGCTCTTTGTGGCTGACCTCCACACAGGTGACTCGGCTCCCATGGGCCTCCAGAGGGAACACCTTGGAATTCACACACTCGTAAAGGAAGAGGTCACCGTTGATCATGCCGTAGATGACACGACAGTCAGCCAGAATGGCCACACTGGCTATGGTGTCGGGCAGTTGGGTATAGAAGGTGTATATTGGCCCGTCGATGACTGGACAGGGGTCCCCCGGGCTGATGTCCAGCACCAGGATGGTGCTGTCATAGGCAATGGCCAGGTGCCCCTCGTCCTTACTAAGAGCCATGCAGTTGACGGCTTTCCGGGCTTCTGGAGGAGGGATACACATCACGTCTTGTCTGGAGTTCAGGGGGAACACCAGGACAATCCCCGAAACGAGGCCAGTGAAAAGGAGATTGGCCTGCTCGGCAACCTCCAGACACCTGACCTCGTTGGAGGTGTCCAGAGCATCTTGCTCCTCACCTGTCACAGAGAGAAGACCGCATCAAGAATGGATCACAGGGATACTGGTTCCCATCTTTTAAGGATTTAAAAAAATGCTTTTGTTACCCTTCAACTTAGCTATTGCCAGTCTCCCTGGTTTCGCTCCTGCCCACCAATCATCCAAGCTTTAAAATATGACAATCACAACATCTCACTGCCCTGCCTCAGACCCTCTGAAGCTTTCTCAGAACCAATATACATGCCTTTCTCAGGTCTTCGGAACCTCTCATCCCAAATGTTTCCTTTTGCCACCCTCTGTAAAGGGTAGGAGAGTAAATATTTTTGCCCCGTATGCTCTCTGCTGTCACCACTTAACTCTGCTGGCACAGCCCTAAAGCGGCCACAAACAACATGGAAACAAGTGTGTGTCTGGATTTGGCCCTTGGGCTGTGGCTTACTGACTCCTATCACCTTGCCCACCACCCTGCTCTGTTTCTTCACATCCTACTCTCCCCCATGACTAGCAGGCAAGCACCTCAAATTTTGCAACTTCATCTGCCTTGCTCACTGTTAACGCCCAGAGTTTGGCCCCAAGACTAGCACTAAACCAATGTCTGTCGAATCCAGACACGAACTTGAGAGTGAATTTCTTTTCTCATTTTATGATCAGCCAGGCAGAAGATTGAAGGCAGAAGCAGAAAAGGATGACAGAGGATGAGATGGTTGGATGGCGTCACCGATTCAATGGACATGACTTGGTGACTGAACAACAACAGGAATTTCTATACCTCCGTCTACCCAGTGGGGATTGGGCAGGTATTACTACTGACATGCTTAGATCCCCTTTACCAGTCAGTTCACCCAGATCTAAGATCTCATGGCTGTTGAGTGAAGGAAGCACCTCATTTAGCAATGCCTAGGGGCTGAGCCCACCACCTAGGATGGACAGTGACTGCCTGATATGGGAGTAAAAAGGCTGGTCCCTTTGCTTCAAGATGGGACAACTGTGAAGTGCAATTCGTGTTCCTGGGCTCCTTGTGGAATCAAGCTGAGACCAGCTCCATGTTCAACACTGCTGCCACCCAGCCTGCTTCCTCACTCTCTCCTCCTGGGAGCTCTCCTCTGTACACCACTTGTGCAAATATCCCCATCAGGAACCCTGCCTCCAGGGAAGCCTCAACTAAAACAGGAATTGACCATCAAATAGTCAATGACCATATGCTAGAAATTTATGAAATCGAGTCCTGTTTTCTATCAGCCACTTTTAACCTAACTGGGGTGTTACACACTGAATGTTTGGGTCCTACCCCCAAAGAGGTGTTGAAGTCCTAACCCCCTAATGTGATGGTGTTAGGAGGTGGGACCTTTGGAAGGTGATTAGATCATGAGGGTGGAGTCCCCATTAATGGAATTAGTGCCCTTGTAAGAAGAGACTCTAGAGATTGCTTCTTTCTCTGCTCTCTGCCATTGGAGGACAGATTGAGAAGGTGGCCATCTGCAAACCAGGAAGTGGGCTCTCAACAGACATTGATCTGCCAGGGCCTTGATCTCAGACTTTCTAGCCTCCAGATCCATGAGAAATAAGTGTCTGTTCTTTAATCTTCTCCTCTTCCTGTCTATGGTGTTTTGTTATGACAACCCAAACAGACCAAGACAGGGGCTTCAGTTCTTACCCACACAAATGGCTGTGCTTAAGTCTTACAAACCTTCTGCCAAGTCCCAAATGCTGACTTTGTTTTTGTCCCCAGTTTTAGGGAAATAGACATAGCTGCCGTTGTGTGACACTGCTGTGAGGCCAGTGCGGTCCAAGAATGGGTTAGAGGCCCTCGGCTTCTGAGCACAGGTGAGATCCCAGACTTTAAAAGATGAGGACTGACGGGAAGCAGATGCCACCAAGGCCCCACCCCGGGCCAGCAGGCTCACAGGGGCCCCGACACCGTCCAAGATGTCCAGCAGAGTCCCCTGCGCTGACAGACTCCACACCTGAGGATGGAAGCAGAGCGGCAGAACTTCTCCTTATGCTGCTGCAGTTCAGGAGGAATATTCTTAAGATCACTTGTCTGCCCAAGATAAACTTTCAGGCTGGAGGTCAAGGGCCCTCACATTTCCTCACCCCCTCAAACTTTCCTACATCTCATCAATCAGCTACCATGGCAGTTCTCAAAGTGTGTTCTGGGGAACCCCTGGAAGTTAGCCTCCAGGTGGTTCTGCAAAAGGGGAGTTTCAGGGAGTTCTACAAAAACACAATTATTTTTGCTGTTATTTAAGAAGTCATTTGTCTTTTTTACACATTCTTCCTCTCATAAATGAGCAATAGTCTTCGAGAAACTATGGAATATGTTATCAGAACAGATGGGAGAATGTAGAATCAAATATGAGAATCTGATTGTCTTCTGTGAAGCCAGACAAGAAAGAGATTTGCCAAAATATGAAATGATAACACTTTTCATGATTTTTGTGTGTGTGTTTCAGAAAATAATTACTGTTTTCACAAAATTATGCTATTATATTCATATGTCACATTGAGGAATTAATGGAGAAGTATTTTTAGATTTTGGCATTTAAAAATTTAACATGGTAAATATCAGTAGATACTAAATGCAATACAGGATCTGAAAAATGACACTTGTAGAAAAACTGGTGAAATAGGATCGAGGTCTGTAGATGAGTTTTGTCCCAAATGATATTGTCCCAATGTTAATATCTTGGTTTTGATAATGAGATCAATGTGATATAAGATGTTAACCCTGAGGATAGCTGGATGAAGAGTTGATATGTATAGTTTTATGTTTTACGGAAGAGTTGCGAAGAGACCCAGAGAGTACTCATATATGTGTGTGTGTGTGTGTATATAATCATATATATATGTATATATGTGTGTGTATAATCATATACATATATATGTGTGTGTATATATATGTCCAATCCTGCTCCTCTGAAAGTTATATATATATATATATATATACATACACACACACACACATATATATGGGGCTTCCCTGGTGGCTCAGGTGGTAAAGAATCTGCCTAAAATGTGGGAGATCCGGATTCAATCCCTGGGTCAGGAAGATCTCCTGGAGAAGGGAATGGCAACTCACTGCAGTATTCTTGCCTGGAAAATCCCATGGACAGAGGAGCCTGGTGGGCTACAGTCCATGGGGTCACAAAGAGGTGGATGATTGAGTGACTAAGACACACACGTATGTATCTGAGATCTATCTGGGCTCTCTTCACAATTCTTCTGTAAGAACCTAAAACTATTTCAAAATAGATCATTTGTTAAAAATATATGAATCATGCGGATATAATCCACATACATGAAAGCTCCTTGAAGGTTCTCAATAACCTTTAAAAATCTAAAGAGGTCCTAAGACCAGAATGTTGCTGCTACTGTATCACATGCTCTTCTCCCCAGCTTGGAGAACTTTGAGCTTAATAGGATTTTTTCCCCATCTCCCCAACCCTGCTCCTCTGAAAGTCAAACTCTTCCCAGTATTTTATGTTTACCGGGAATGCTCTCTCTTTTGTTGAATGCTTTAATAATTGCCCCTAGATCTGTCTCTGAGTCCCAGAAGACCACCCCCACCGTGTCATCCAATGACCTGCTCTGTTTTGCCTGCACTAGTCTTTGTGGGTTTCTGTATTTTGAAGCCAAATGATCCCTAAAGAACCATACTTTGGGACTTCCCTGGTAGTCTGGTGGCTAAGACTCCTTGCTCTCAATGCAGGGACCTGGAGATCCCATGTGCCACAGCTAAGAATTTGCATGTCACAGCTATAAGATTCCACATACTGCAACTAACACCTGGAACAGCCAAATAAATAAATATTTTTGTTTAGAAAAAGAATCATACTTTCTCTTCCAGAGGTGAAGGTGAGGACGATGGGCCATGCATCTCTCCCTCACCTGAATGAGTGCATCCCGGGACCCAGTGACAATCAGATTGTTTTCAGGACCAAAAACGGCTGTCTCTACCACATCTTCGTGTTCAAGGTCAGTGGCCAGGAATCGATGAAATCCCTGTGCATCTGCCAAAAATATCCTCACGGACCTTCCAAAACCTAAAACAGCAGAGACCAAGATTATACTTTTCACTCCTTGAGGAATTTGAGAGTAATTGAATTCAATCAATAATGATTTTTTTTTGAGCACCTACTATACGCAGGTGGAAAGGATACAGTGGTGAACAAGCTAGACCAGGCCTCCATCATAGAGCCTACAGTTGGGGAAGGGTGAGCACACCAGTGATCAATAACCTCATAGAAAACAGTAAAGTTATTTATTATCACAAGGCTATGAGTTTTCAGACAGCTGATTCTGCCTGTTTGGGTTGCTGGTGGTCTCCCAGAACAAAGCTGGACACATGGTAAATACGTTTTGAAGGTGGAGGGAGGGGTGGGAGGGCAGGAGGAAGGAAGGAAAATAAAATGATTACAGCTTGTGTTAAGGGCAATGAAGTCAGGGGCTGGGTGCCATGAGAAAAACAGGACTCAGAGACGCACATAGCAGAGAAAGCAACGTGAAGATGGAGGCAGAGACTGGAGAGATGTGGCCATAAGCCAAGGAATCCCGGCAGAAGCTGGAAGAAGCAAAAAACAAACAAGTGAAGAAAAAACAACAGCGTAAACAAACAAACAAACAAACAAAAAACATACTTCTCAGAAGACTTTGGAGGGCGCCAGTCCTACCAATGCCTTGATTTTGGACTTCCTGACACTAGAACCATGAATAAAGATACTCTTATTGTTTTAAGCCACCATGCTTGTGCGGTAATTTATTGTAGGACATTTGCATTGCCTTTAGAGAGATGAAGAGGTGGCAAGCACTGGAAGGGTGGGAATAGCATGAGATGCCCGGAAGGAAGGAAAGGCCAGCTGTGTTTGAGAGAAGCATGGAAGCCAGTGTGGCTGGAGCAGAAGGAAGAGGAGGTGAAGGAGAGGAAGGAGGGGGTAGATTTAGCAAAACAGCAACAGGAACCTCCTTAGTGGTCCAGTGGTTAAGAACCTGCCTTTGAGTAGTACTGATGACCCTATTTTCAGGGCAGCAATGGAGAATCAGACATAGAGAACAGATTTACGGACACGAGGTTGCAGGGGTGGGGGGTGGGAGAGAGGAGAGGGCAGGACGAGTGGAGAGATGAGCAGGGACACATATACACTGTCGTATGTAAAATAAATAGCCGGTGGGATAGCTGTGTGCCTTGAGGAACTCAAACCGAGGCTCTGTGACAATCTGGAGGGGTAGGCCCCCATTAAAATCATGTTGATTTCATGTTGGGTTTGGGGGTCTATTGCATTAAATAAGACGTATTAATAACACAAATGCCACTTATTTCTCTTTACCTTTTTAAATGGGGTCGCGAGAACGTACACAATACAAATGTGGTTCACATTTGTACTTTTCATTCCTGGACAGCGCTGGTCTAAAGTGTCTTGAACCCTGGAAATGGCTTTGTAAAAATCAGACTGAAGGATTTCCCTGGTAGTCCAGTGGCTAAGACGCCATGCTCCCTTTGCAGGGGCCTGGCTTCTGTGCCTGGTCAGGGAACTAGACCCCACAGGCTGCAGCTAACGATCCCACATGCGACAATGATCAAAGGTGCCGCCTGTGGCAACTAAGACCCAGTGCAGCCAAAAAAATAAACTGATTAGTTTTAAAAAATTGGACTGGGACTTCCCTGATTGTCCAGTGGTTGGGAATCTACCTTCCAATGCAGAGGACAAGGGTTCAATCCCTGGTTGGGAAACTAAGATCCCACATGACGCAGAGCAACTAAGCCCATGCTCAACTAGAGAGTCCATGACAGTAATAAAAGATCTCACACGATGGAAGGAGGATCCCACATGCCGCAACTAAGACCTGATACAGCCAAATAAAAAAATAAAAATGAATATTAAAAAAAAAAATTAGACTGATCTAAGGTGGCTCAGACGGTAAAGAATCTGCCCGCCATGTGGGAGATCCGGGTTCAGTCCAGGTTGGTAAGATCCCCTGGAGAAGGGAAGGGCTACCCACTCCAGCATTCTTGCTGGAGAATTCCATGGACAGAGGAGCCTGGCGGGCTGCAGTTCCTGGGTTGCAAAGAGTCAGACAGACTGAGCGGATACCCTTTCCCTTTCAAGGACAGTGAAAGCGATCTGTATGATGCTACAATGATGGATATACATCATTACCCATTTGTCCAAACCCACGGAGTACACAGCACCAAGAATGAACCGTAATGTGAGCCACGGACTTTGAATGAGGATGCTGTGTCAGTGGGGTTTCATCAAACTCGGAGCTGCAACAAGCGTGCCGCTCTAGTGGGTGATGTTGAAAACGGGGGAGGCTAATGGGAGCAAGCAGGTACCTGGAATTCTCTGTGCCTTTTGCTCAGTTTGGCTGTGAGCCTAAAACTACTCTAAAATGTTTTTCTTTAAAAATAAAGTCAGGATATGGAGCACCTGTTTGTCACCTCTACCAGGAAGCCTTCCCTGACTACTTCAGGCTAAGTCATAGGTTCCTGTACCCCCTGATTCTTGTCTGAACATGGCACCAACCAGCCTTTCCTGTGGCTACCTAATCACTCATATCTCCTGATATGAGGGGTTGTGTGGGCTGGGTGTACTCTCTCCTCTCACCCCATGCCTCTCTATCCCTGTAACTCAGGCAGGAATAACCACTCTCATTTCAGAGGTAATGGAACAGAAGTCCAGAATGTTTCAGAGATTTATCCAGAACAGGGGTTGATGAACTACAGCCCGTGGGCAAAAATTGGCTGGTCATCTATTTTTATATGTGAGCTAGTAGTTTTTAAGTTTTTTCCATCCTTGAAGAAACTAACTAGGATTACTATTTCATAACACATGACAATGGTATAAAATTCAAATTTCAGCATCATGAAAGTACTTTTTTAAACTTTTTGGCCACACTGCATAGCATATAGGATCTTAATTCCCTGACCAGGGATTGAACCCCTGTCCCCTACATTAGAAGTGTGGAGTCTTAACCACTGGACCTCCAGGGAAGTCTCTCAGCATCCATGCAAATGTTATTGGCACACAGCCACACTCACTTGAAATCTCATCCATGGTGGGCTTCGCATTACAAGGACAGGGTTGGATAGTTATGACAGAGACCAGCAGTGATGTTTACTATGAGGCCCTGTGCAGAAAGAGTTTGCCCACCCACGTCCCCATTTCCCCAGGCCCCTCTCCACTGCCGACCAAACCCAGAGTTGCTGCCTCATGGCTCCAAATGAGAGCTAAACGCTACCTGCAGCGAGAAGAGACTCGTCTTCAGAGACCACCAGGAACCCCACAGCTTCCGGAAGCTTTTCCAGCAGGCTGTCTCCTTCGGAGGAAACCTGTGCAGAATCAAGGATGCCCATCAAGCGTTTCCACCAGGTTAAGGGTTTAAGGTCAAGGGCTTGCGTGTGATGCAAGGCCCTGCCACTCACCAGCTCTATGATCCTAAGTAAATTCCTTCAGCCCCAGGCTGCCTCAGTTTCCTCATCTGTTAAGTGGGCGATGATCCCAGGACTGCCTCACGGGGCTATCATGGGGTGAGAAGTGCATGGGATGGAGCCTTCTGTCTCATAATCAACCCTCCCAAAGTGGTAGCTATTATTATTATTACTGTTGATGTTATTGTTGTAACCAACTCAGGGACCCAGCGACTATCACAGCACTCTAGTTTTCTGCCCCAAGAAGAGCTCAGAGATCATAAATAAGATTGAAAGATAGATTACAGCTGGAAGACGGCAGTACCATTCTCCCCGTTCCCAAGTTGCAGAGATGAACTGATTTTGTTCAGCTCTTAGAGGAAGGTTTGGGTTTATTTTTGGTTGTTTTTGCCTGAAGAGGGGCAGGAGGAAGTTAATTTCTGCAATGGCTGTTGATGAAATACAATTTTTATTTTAAGGCAGGACAAGAAGAAACTAAACATAAAATTCTCTCTGTGTGTTAGTTTGGGCCTTCTCCCTCCCTAAGGGGTAGAGTGCGTCTGCCTGACACAGTAGCCAGCTCTCCTCAAAGATGGGAGTGCCTGCTCAACCACAAAGATGAATTTTCCTTTCTTCTTCTTTTTCTTTTTACAATTTATGCTTTAATTTTGAGGGAAATGGAGATAGTAGTACGAGTAATTCTTTTCCATAGATATTTCACTGTGAAGGAGAGTCTTTTTAAGGTTCTCATTGGTTATCTATCTTATATATAATAGTGTATATATGTCAATCCCAGTCTCTCAATCAGTGTTATATTAGTCTCTACTAACAAACGAAGTGCAACAAAGTGAATCAGCCATACGTATACATAGAGGGCTTCCCCGTGGCTCAGCAGTAAAGAATCTGCGTACAATGAAGGAGCCACAGGAGACACAGGTTTGATCACTGGGCTGGGAAGGTCCCCTGGAGGAGGGCATGGCAACCCACTCCAGTACTCTTGAAAGGAGAATCCCATGGACAGAGGAGCCTGGAGGGCTACAGTCCAAAGAGTCGCACAGAGTCGGACACAACTAAAGCGACTTAGCACACAAGGCACATATATATCCCCTCTTTTTCAGATATCCTTCCCATCTCGGTCACCACAGAACGCTGAGCAGAGTTCCCTGTGTTACACAGTGGCTTCCTGCCAGTTATCTATTTTATACATGTGTGTGTGCTCAGTCGCTCAGCCATGTCCAACTCTGTAACTCTATGGACTGTGGCCCGCCAGGCTCCTCTGTCCCTGGGATCTCCCAGGCAAGAATACTGGAGTAGGGTGCCATTTCCTTCCCTAGGGGATCTTCCCAACCCAGGGATCAAACCCACATCTCCTGCGTCTCCTACATTGGCAGACGGGTTCTTTACTGCTAGCAACATCCTAGGAAGGCCCTCGAAAAGCAGAGTAGAACCTAAATAATATTTAACCTAGAAAGAAGATGCTTCCTTCGAGCCTCTAGTGGAGGGGTCTGAATCAATTTAATCTGTACTTCGAGTGGGCCTGGACTTGACTGCGTCTTTAGTTTAAGCTGATCTTACCACTGTCTTCACATGTTTTGAAAGTAGAATCAAGACTTTCTCCCCAGCGGGGCTAGGATCTGAACACTAGTGAGATTCTAGAGACCCCTAGTTCTTACAACCCAGTCACCATCCTTCTAAATAGCAGAATTGATCTCTCTTCAGCCTGACCACCCGCTTTTTGGGGGTGCTGGGGATTGTCGTCCAGTCACGCCAACAGTTTTCTGCCCCGATATACATGTTTCTAGGAATCTAGTTTGAGTTCTGCCAGAAAAAGACACTGAGAATAGTATTTGAGTGCAACTAGTTTATTTGGGGGTCGATCCTAGGAAACACTGGTATAGTGTGGAGAATTGAGACAAGGAAGGAAAGGCAGCCAATCAGTGTGGCTCAAGAAGCAGTTACCAATGCAGGCAAATGTACGTGAGTCCTGCTGGGGGTGCCCTGAGAGAGAGTAGAGCATGCATCAGAGTTGCCCCCACTGAGGGATCAAGAGCTGGGTGGGGTTCTACCCACCACCTCTATTTCAGATTGGGAAGAGGCTGCTCCCAGGAGCAGCAATGCCGAGACCAAGTGTGCGGATGTAGGGAGAGAGGGGCAGGAAAGAAAAAAGACTCAGCTAGGTGCAGGGTCACAGATGTGCAACTGTAATATCAGTGCCTGACATCAAGCCTTCTGACTGCTGAGGCATCCATTTCTAAAGACACCCATCTTGAATAAACAAGCTGGCAGCTGCTAGCAAAACCACTGGATAAGGAACCAGGCTGCCCACCATGAAGGTTCCTCTTTCAGAAAACGCTGGTAACCTAGATAACTGACCACGTGGGTGACCCTGCCTTCCCCTTCCTACATCCTAACTCCTCCCCATGTGTTTTAAATTTTCCAGTAAAGATTGGATCCACAAAAGGCTTGGCACCCTACCCTCAAATCTGTGTGGTCCTCGGGCATGCTATCTACCTTCCTCAAAGTTCTCTGATGGGTTTTAGCTGAAGTGCATCCCATGATCATTAAAAAAAAAAAAAAAAAAGAGCCACAAGAGCCGGCCCAGTCATAAATAGGGGCTCCGTGGGAGAAACGTGTTAGAGCCCCCTATGAGTGATGTGTGCCCAGGAAAGCACCATAGGCATTCGTAACCGAGGGCATTACCATCAGTAGCCAGGGGACCGAAAGAATAGCCTTCTGAATCGAGGGGATTGGCATGGGGCATCAAAGATGAGTTACACAGGGAGAAACCTGAACTCAACTAACATTATGTTCAGTTTACTCCACTGTTATGCCAGCGCTCCCACCCTACCCCGGCTGACTGGAAGCCTGGAGAGGTGCCCGTCTGTGCATCCCTTTCAGCGCCCTGCATGTAGGCTCCCTGTTTGCCCCCGTTTTACAGATGAGGAAACTGAAGCTCAGCAAAGGGCTGAGTAGCCCAAGAATACAACTAGGTAGAGGTGGAACTGGGATTTTCCTTTTTTTTGGTTTGTCTTTGTTTGCTTATTGAAGCATAGTTGATTGACAACATTGTGTTAATTTCTGGTTTATGACAAAGCGATTCAGTATATATATTCTTTTCCATTATAGTTTATTACAGGTTATTGAATATAGCTGCCTATGCTGTACAGCAGGGCCTTGTTATTTATCTATTTTATATATAGTAGCTTGGATCTGTTCATTTCAAACTCTTAATTTATCCCTACCCCCCATCCTCTTTCCCCTTTGGTGACCAAAAGTTTGTTATCTGTCTGTGAGTTTGTTTCTGTTTTTTAAATAAGTTCATTTGTAGATTCCACATAGAAGTGATATCATATGGTATTTGTCTTCCTCTTTTTGGCTTACTTCACTTAGTGAGATACTCTCTAGATCCATCCATGTTGCTGCAAATGGCATTATTCCGTTCTTTTTTATGGCTGAATAGTGTTTCCTTATGTATATGTACCACATCTTCTTTATCCATTCATCTGTCTGAAGGATATTTAGGTGGCTTCCATGTCTTGACCATTGTAAATAGTGCTGCAATGAATATTGGGGTTCATGGATCCTTTTGAATTGGAGTTTTCTCTGGATTTATGCCCAGGACTGGGATTGCTGGATCATAGGGCAACTCTAGTTTTGGTTTTTTAAGGAACCTCTGTACTGTTTTGCATAGTGGCTGCACCAACTTACATTCAGGACTGGGGTTTTCAAATTCAGTGAGTCTGATCCTAGAGTTCATGTTCCTTGCTAGGCTGCAGGATATTAGTGAAAATAATCAGTGATTGAAGGAGTAATGGGAAGCAACCAAGAGACCTGATGAAAGGACTGGGATTATCTTCCATGATCATGGTTGGTGCCTTGATTGCTCAGGGAGGCTACGAGGCATGAGGTCCAGAAATCTGGAGTTTGGGGGTGATTCTTTTTTTAAACCTTTTATTTTGCATTGGAGTATAGCCAATACACTATACTGATGCTGAAGTTGAAGCTTCAGTATTTTGGTCACCTGATACGGACAGCTGACCCATTGGAAAAATCCCTGATGCTGGAAAAGATTGAGGGGAGAAGGAGAAGGCATCAGAGGATGAGATGGTAGTACAGCATCACCAATGCAATGGACAGGAACTTGGGCAAACTTCGGGAGATGGTAAGGGACAGGGAGGCCTGCTGTGCTGCAGTCAATGCGGTAGCAAAGAGTCAGGTACAACTGGTCGACTGAACAACAACAACAACATAGCCAATTAACAACATTGTGATAGTTTCAGGCGGACGGCAAAGGGACTCAGCCATACGTATACATGTATCCATTCTCCCCGAGACCTCCCTCCCATCCAGGCTGCTGTACAACATCGAGTGGAATTCCCTGTGCTATAAAGTAGGTCCTTGTTGGTTATGGGACGATTCTTTAGTGGCCATATTTCTCCCTTCCTGAAACTCTCACCTCCTCAATAGGACACGCAAAACCCTCTGTGATCTATTTCCACTCCACTTCTCTTTTCTCCACAACACCAAGCATGTTCCTACCGCCTCACCACGCAACCCCCTATTCCCTCCATCTTTGCTTATTCATCTTAGTAATCCTTTCTTCTTCTGAGGCTGTCTCCCTGGAGAGGAACCTTCCAAGACTGCCTCTATCAGAAGCATTTGTTCCTTCACCCAAGCAAGAACATGCTATTTCTACCTCTACTGAAAACAGACTCTGTTCCTCTTAGTATGACTGTGAGTCACTGGAGAGCCTGGCTCCCTCCCTAGACTGAATTCCTCCCTAGACTGACGATGCGGTTAGACTCTAATGCATGGCGTGGTGCCCTTGCTCCTCCACCTGCAACTCCGATATAATGCAATCTTGGTGCCCCATCCATGTCCCCTCAATGCACTCCTCTATCCCTGAAGGGTGCGCACTGCACACCTGCAACTCGGTGCTGGGAGGTTGTTTTTCTGACCTCATTCCCTCATACACTTGGCCCCTGTGTTAATGCTCCTTGGAGCAGCCCTCACCTAACCACTGATGGAGCTGGTGGATAGAAACCCAAGTCCTATCCCCTCATCAGGGACAGTTCTGATACATGTTCTATACTTTCTCCCAGAGCATCCGCAGAAAGACTGAGCATCAACAGTTGCGCATTGGCCAGCCCCCAGGAGACACCAAGAGATGTTTCCTGGACTGTGCTGAATTGCAAACCCCTAGAATGAAGAAGCCTAGTGTCATTCATTAAAAGATCAAAGGTGATGGAATAATGCCATCTGCAGCACACGGGTGGATCTATACGACATCCTTTATACGTGGAATCTAAAAAGAAATGATACAAATGAACTTATTTACAAAACAGAAGCAGACTGACAGATTTAGAAAAGGAATTTATGATGGGGGGAGAATATAGGGAAGTGATAGTTAGGGAATTTGGGAATGACATGTACACTCTGCTATATTTAAATGGATAACCAACAAGGACCTACTGTATAGCCCAGGGAACTCTGCTCAATGTTATGTGGCAGCCTGGATGGAAGGGGATTTGGAGGAGAATGGATACACATATATGTATGACAGAGTCCCTTTGCTGTCCACCCCAAACTATCACAACATTGTTAATCAGGTATACTCTTAATATGAAATAGAAGGTTAAAAAAAAAAACAGATCAAAGGTGAGATGGTTTCTCCCAACTTCTGGGACATCTAAGCACTTTGGAGCTGAATTAATGTTGACTCAGTCAACATTTGTTGCTTACCAAAGAGATGGAGCCCGTGCTGGACCCAGTAACCATCATTCCTCGTTTCTGGACTGAGACCCCACAGGCAACTGTATCTTCTTTGACGCTGGACAAACGTTGCCTCCTGTGCAGTGTTCCCGTGGCTGAGCTCCACAGACTGATCACGCCACCCTGGGACACAGTCAGCAGTGTGGCCTGGGAAGCCAGCACTGCCATGCATACCCAGGGGTCAGAGGCATCCCCCAGGATACGGAAAATCAGCTCTGCAGTTTCCAGGTTCCAAGCACTGATCTAACAGAATGATGAAAAGACAGAGCCATGTCAGAGGGAGACCTAGATCGCAAGTTTGCCAGAGTCAAATGCAAGACCTGTTCTTTTTTCTTTTTGGTCATTGCACTTGAAGTCTTTTTATCTTTATACAAATTTTAATGGTTCCTTTCCCTTTATTGGTTTTTGTTCAGTCGCTCAGACGTGTCCGACTCTTTGCAACCCCGTGGACTGCAGCACGCCAGGCTTCCCTGTCCTTCACAATCTCCCGGAGTTCACTCAAACTCATGTCCATTGAACTGGTGATGCCATCCATTTATAGTTACTACAAAATATTGACAATATTAAAACCTGCTCTTTTTTAGAGTTTATGCATTTTATTGTCAATGCTCCATCAGTTTAAAGAAAAAGGAGGGAAGGACTTCCCTGGCGGTACAGTGGGTAAGAATCCACCTGCCAATGCAGGGCACATGGGTTCTATCCCACTAAGCCCGGGTGCCACAGCTACTGAGCCCATATGTTTAAATAACTCAAGCCCGTGCGCCTAGAGCCGGAGCTCTGCTACAAGAGAAGCCACTGCTATGAGAAGCCCATGAACCGCAACCAAGAGTAGCCCCTGCTCACCACAACTAGAGGAAGCCTGAGCACAGCGACGAAGACCTGGTGTAACCAAAAACAAGTAAATCAACTGAAAAAGAAGTAACCGGCAATGTTTTTAAAAATTTGATTAAAAAGCAAAAAGGAGTGGGGAAGTGGAAGGGATCCTGGAATGGATTCTGGAACGGCAAAAGAACATGTGTGGAAAAACTGATAAAATCCAAATGAAGTGTGGAGTTGAATTGATGGTAATTGTCCATATTAATGTTTAGTTTTGATAAATGTACACTGGTTATGTAAGACAGCATTGGAGAAAGCTGGAACAAGGCCATACAGGAACCCTCTCTACTATCTCTGGAGTTTTTCTACAAATCTAAAACTGCTGGGAGTTCCCTGGTGGCCCAGCAGTTAAGAATCCACCTTTCAATGCAGGGGACACAGGTTTGATCCCTGGTCAGGGAACTAAGATCCCACATGCCATGGGCAACACACTCTGGAACCCAGGCACCACAGCTAAAGAGAAGCCCACAAGCCACAACAAAAGACCCTGCAAGCTGCAACTAAGACCCAACACAACCAAAAATAAATGAATATATATATTTTTAGGAAAAAAAGGGTATTATTTCTCAAATCATTTTTAAAAAATAAATAAATAAAATTGCTCTAAAATACAGCTTTAAAAAAATAGAAAAACAGCCGTGCCATATGCATATATGTTCATTCCAAGTAATTACTGATGTATAATTAGAGAAGTTTCATCCTTAACCTTATCCCCAAAAGTATCTTTTCATCAAAAGTAATCATTTAAATAATTCTATTAATTCTACTTGTGGGGTTTACACTAAAGGACTCGGAAAAGATACACAGAAAGATATATACATGTGTATATATGTATAAGGAAAGTTACCTCAGCTATTTGAACATGCAAAGAACTGGAAGCAACCTGTATGTCCAGTATTAAGGGATTAGTTAAATAAGCTGCAGCACAGCCATGCAACAGAATCTTATGAAATCACTAAACATGCTGATTTTGAAGAATTTTTAAGGTTGTGGGCAAAGATCCTTTTATAAAGCTGTACATATGGTTTTATCCCCCTTTTGTTTCATACACACAT
The DNA here is from genome assembly GCF_032452875.1 of Bos javanicus. Classification (NCBI taxonomy): domain Eukaryota; kingdom Metazoa; phylum Chordata; class Mammalia; order Artiodactyla; family Bovidae; genus Bos; species Bos javanicus. Next base: position 6,310,390 of record NC_083874.1, read on the forward strand.
ATATACACACACGCACACCGTAAAAAGCAAAATTATGATAATGGTTAGGTTTGCAGTTATTTATTATATACTATTCCTTTACTATATTTTCCCAACTTTTGCTGATAACATAGCTGATTTCTAGAATCAGTTTTGAAAACAACCCACATCTCTGTAATAGTTAGGCCTACACTGTCCAATAAAAATACGATGTAAGACACATATGATGTTAAATTTTTTATAAGCCACATTTAAAAAGGTAAAAAGAAACAAGAGGTATCAATTTCAATGATATACCTTTTTAACCCAATATATTCAAATGTTGTCATTTCAACATATAATCAATACAAAATTATTATTGAAATATTTTACATTATATTTTATGATACTGAGTCTTTGAAATCCAATGTGTGTTTTATCCTTACTGTGCCTGTATGCTCAGACGCTCAGTCACGTCTGACTCTGCAACCCCATGGACTGAAGCCCACCAGGCTTCTCTGTCCATGGCATTCTCTCAGCAAGAATACTGGAATGGGGTGTCATTTCCTCCTCCAGGGTATCTTCCTGATGTAGGGATTTCACCTCCATCTCCTACCCCTCTCGCGTTGGCAAGGGGATTCTTTACCACTAGCGCCACCTGGGGTGCCCTTTGTATACAGTTCAGTTCAGTTGCTCAGTCGTGTCTGACTCTTTGTGGCCCCATGGACTGCAGCACTCCATGCCTCCCTGTCCATCGCCAACTCCCGGAGTTTACTCAAACTCACGTCCATTGAGTTGCTGATGCCGTCCAACCATCTCATCCTCTGTCGTCCCCTTCTCCTCCTGCCCTCAATCTCTCCCAGCATCAGGGTCTTTTCCAAGGAGTCAGCTCTTCACAGCAGGTGGCCAAAGTATTGGAGTTTCAGCTTCAACATCAGTCCTTCCAAAGAACACCCAGGACTAATGTCCTTTAGGATGCACTGGTTGGATCTCCTTGCAGTCCAAGGGACTCTTAAGAGTCTTCTCCAACACCACAGTTCAAAAGCATCAATTCTTTGGTGCTCAGCTTTCTTTATAGTCCAACTCTCACATCCATACATGACTACTGGAAAAATCATAGCCTTGACTAGACAGACCTTTGTTGGCCAAGTGATGTCTCTGCTTTTTAATATGCTATCTAGGTTGATCATAACTTTCCTTCCAAAGAGTAAGCGTCGTTTAATTTCATGGCTGCAATCACCATCTGCAGTGATTTTGGAGCCCCAAAAAATAAAGTCTGCCACTGTTTCCACTGTTTCCCCATCTATTTGCCATGAAGTGATGGGACCAGATGCCATGATCTTAGTTTTCTGAATGTTGAGTTTTAAGCCAATATTTTCACTCTCTTTCACTTTCATCAAGACGCTTTTTAGTTCTTCACTTTCTGCCATAAGGGTGGTATCATCTGCATATCTGAAGTTATTGATATTTCTCCCAGCAATCTTGATTTCAGCTTGTGCTTCATCCAGCCCAGTGTTTCTCCTGATGTTCTCTGCATATAAGTTAAATAAGCAGGGTGACAATATACAGCCTTGACGTACTCCTTTTGCTATTTGGAACCAGTATGTTGTTCCATGTCCAGTTCTAACTGTTGCTTCCTGACCTGCATACAGGTTTCTTAAGAGGCAAGTCAGGTGGTCTGGTATTCCCATTTCTTTAAGAATTTTCCACAGTTTGTTGTGGTCCACACAGTCAAAGGCTTTGGCATAGTCAATAAAGCAGAAACAGACATTTTTCTGGAATTGTCTTGCTTTTTCCATGATCCAATGGATGTTGGCAATTTGATCTCTGGTTCCTCTGCCTTTTCTAAATCCACCTTGAACATCTGGAATTTCATGGTTCATGTACTGTTGAAGCCTGGCTTGGAGAATTTTGAGCATTATTTTACTAGCCTATGAGATGAGTGCAATTGTGTGGTAGTTTGAGCATTCTTTGGCACTGCCTTTCTTTGGGATTGGAATGAAAACTGACCTTTTCCAGTCCTGTGGCCACTGCTGAGTTTTCCAAATTTGCTGGCATACTGAGTGCAGCACCTTCACAGCATCATCTTTCAGGATTTGAAATAGGTCAACTGGAATTCCATCACCTCCACCAGCTTTGTTCGTAGTGATGCTTCCTAAGGCCCATTTGACTTCACATTCCAGGATGTCTGGCTCGAGGTTGGTAATTACACCATCGTGATTATCTGGGTCATGAAGATCTTTTTTGTACAGTTCTTCTGTGTATTCTCACCACCTCTTCTTAATATCTCTGCTTCTGTTAGGTCCATACCATTTCTGTCCTTTTTTTGAGCCCATCTTTGCATGAAATCTTCCCTTGGAATCTCTAATTTGGACTCTAATGTTCCCTTGGTATCTCTAATTTGGACTCTAAGTGGACTGCCTCAGGGGCAGAGGCTCTGGGTGCAGTAGACCAGGGTATGGCATAAGCCCTCCTGGAGGAGGTTGCCGTTAACCCCACCATAGAGCTGCCAGAACTTACATGGGACTGGGAAATGAACTCTTGGCAGGCACAAACAGAACCCTTGTGCACACCAGGACCGAGGAGAAAGGAGCAATGACCCCACAAGAGACTGACCCAGACTTGCCCGTGAGTGTCCAGGAGTCTCCAGCAGAGGCGTGGGTCGGCGGTGCCCTGCTGCAGGGCTGGGGGTACTGCGTGTAGCAGTGTGGGCATGGGACCTTTTGAAGGAGGTCGCCATTACCTTCATTACCTCCACCATAGTTTGAAGTGAAGTGAAGTGAAGTCGCTCAGTCGTGTCCAAATCTTTGACACCCCATGGACCGTAGCCTACAAGGCTCCTCTGTCCATGGAATTTTCCAGGCAAAAATGCTGGAGTGGGGCACCATTTCCTTCTCCAGGGGATCTTCCCAAGCCAGGGATCGAACCCGGGTTGCCCGCTTTGCAGACAGACGCTTTACTGTCTGAGCCACCAGGGAGGCCCCTAGTTTGGCCCCAGGTAAATAACAGGGAGGGAACACAGCCCCACCCATCAACAGAAAATTGGATTAAAGATTTACTGAACATGGCCCTGCCCATCAGAACAAAACAATTTCCCCTCAATCACTCTCTCCCATCAGGAAGCTTCCATAAGCCTCTTACCTTTCTCCATCAGAGGGCAGACAGACTGAAAACCATAATCACAGGAAACTAACCAATCTAATCACATGGACCACAGCCTTGTCTAATTCAGTGAAACTATGAGCCATGCCGTGTAGGGCCACCCAAGACGGACAGGTCACGGTGGAGAGTTCTGACAAAATGTGTTCCACTGGAGAAGGGAATGGCAAACCACTTCAGTATTCTTGCCTTGAGAACCCCATGAACGGTATGAAAAGGCAAAAAGATAGGTCACTGAAAGATGAACTCCCCAGGTTGGTAGGTGCCCAATATGCTACTGGAAATCAGTGGAGAAATAACTCCAGAAAGAATGAAAAGATGGAGCCAAAGCAAAAACAACACACTGCTGTGTATGTGACTGGTGATGGAAGTAAAGCCCGATGCTGTAAAGAGCAATATTGCGTAGGAACCTGGAATGTTAGGTCCATGAATCAAGGCAATTGGAAGTGGTCAAACAGGAGATGGCAAGAGTGAACATCAACATTCTAGGAATCAGCGAACTAAAATGGACTGGAATGGGTGAGTTTAACTCGGATGACCATTATATCTACTACTGTGGGCAAGAATCCCTTAGAAGAAATGGAGTAGCCATCATAGTCAACAAAAGAGTCCGAAATGCAGTACTTGGATGCAATCTCAAAAATGACAGAATGATCTCTGTTCGTTTTCAAGGCAAACCATTCAACACCACAGTAATCCAAGCCTATACCCCAACCAGTAATGATGAAGAAGCTGAAGTTGAATGGTTCTTTGAAGACTACAAGACCTTCTAGAATGAACACCTGAGAAAGATGTCCTTTTAATTAGAGGGGACTGGAATGCAAAAGTAGGAAGGCAAGAAACACCTGGAGTAACAGGCAAATTCGGCCTTGGAGTACAGAATGAAGGAAGGCAAAGGCTAATAGAGTTTTGCCAAGAGAATGCACTGGTCATAGCAAACACCCTCTTTCAACAACACAAGAGAAGACACTACACATGGACATCACCAGATGGTCAACACTGAAATCAGACTGATTATATTCTTTGCATTCAAAGATGGAGAAGCTCTATGCAGTCATCAAAAACAAGACTGGGAGCTGACTGTGGCACAGACCATGAACTCCATATTGCCAAATTCAGACTTAAATTGAAGAAAGTAGATGGCAACCCATTCCAGTGTTCTTGCCTGGAGAATCCTGTGGACGGAGGAGCCTGTTGGGCTGCTGTCCATGGGGTCACACAGAGTCGGACACAACTGAAGCGACTTAGCATGCATGCATGCACTGGAGAAGGAAATGGCAACCCACTCCAGTATTCTTGCTTGGAGAATCCCAGGGATGGAGGAGACTGGTGGGCTGCCGTCTATGGGGTTGCACAGAATCGGACACGACTGAATCGACTTAGCAGTAGTAACAGCAGCAGCAGGGAGAACCACTAGACCATTCAGGTATGACCTAAATCAAATCCCTTATAATTATACAGTGGAAGTGAGAAATAGTTTCAAGGGATTAGATCTGATAGATAGAGTGCCTGAAGAACTATGGATGGAGGTTCATGACACTGTACAAGAGGCAGGGATCAAGACCATCCCCAAGGAAAAGAAATGCAAAAAAGGCAAAATGGTTGTCTGAGGAGGCCTTTGTGTACAGCACATCTCAATTTGGAGTAGCCACATTTCAAGTGCTCGATAGCAACATATAGCTGGTGGTCACCATATTGGACAGCAGAGCTTATAAACTACCAATATTACTCACATGTTAACAAGTACCAATTACTTTTATTACTTCATTGTAGAACAATTAATAGCTATTAATTATTTGGTACTTACTATGTACCAACAAACTGGAAAATTCTTAAAGAAATGGCAATACCAGACCACCTGACCTGTCTCCTGAGAAATATGTATGCAGGTCAAGAAGCAATAGTTAGAACAGAACATAAATAACATAACATATCAAAGTTTGCAGGGTGTCGGTAAAGCAGTGCTCAAAGGGAAATTTATAGCACTAAAAATGACTGTATTAAATACTATGAAAGGTCTCAAATCTTAAGGTCAGAAAGAACTATCAAGGTTATCTAATCTTCAAAACTCTAAGTTTTGAAGTCCCTTATGGCACCCTCTCAAGTGGTGGTGTACTTCAGCCTCATTTCAGGGAACACCTCTTATAAACACAATGTGCCATCTTTGACTGCTCTGGTCTCAGCCTTCCTTTGCCAACAGGGCAGGTATTTGTTACCTTTGAGCCTGAAGCTGAATACACAACCTTCTTTGCTTCATCCACACGAAGGCTCCAGGTCTGAGATTCAGTGGGATCTTTTGAACCTCCATCCCAAATGGTGAATTTCTCCTGGCCAGACAGTAAGTCCCACAAGCGCAAGGTCTGGTCTTTCGAGGCAGAGATGGCATGTGTCCCTTGGGCAAACACTTCCACACACCTCACCTCTCCTGCAACAGACCAGGGTGGAGGAGAGCACATTAGCTGGGAACATTTCGACCTTCTGACTACTAAAACATCTATGGGCTTGGAAATCCCTGGTTTACCAAAGAAGAGATGTACAGATTAGAACACGTCTGAATTACAAATAATGGAATGTGGGGACTTTTCTGGTGGTCCAGAGGTTACGGGTTTGCCTGCTAACGCAGGGGACACAGGTTCGATCCCTGGTCCAGGAGGATTCCACATGTGGAGGAGCAACTCAGCCTGTGAGTCGCAACTACTGAGGCCTCACTCTAGAGCCCGTGAGCGGCAACTACCGAGTCCTGGCACCACAGCTCCTGAGGCCTGTGTGCCTTCAGGCCCGTGCTCTGCCGTAAGAGTAGCCCCCGCTCACCGCAACAAGAGGAAACGCCTGCACAGCAACGAAGACCCAGTACAGCCAAAAATAAATGCATGCATACATGAACACATCAGAAACCATAACGGAATGTGGCAAAACTAAACTGAATGAAACAACCGGTTGGGATTAAATCATTTGCCCAAATGTTGACTCGCTAATAAACAGATCATTGAAATGTATAAAAGTTCATCATCTAGGGAGTATTTAAAGTTAATAAACTAACAAAAAAACCGAAGTGAGATTATAGAAAATGTCATACTCGTGGAGAGATATTTTTCTAGGAAAAACATGAAATCTGCAAGACATAAAGGGGAAAAATTGACCGATTGGATTGCATAAAAATGTAAAACTTCAGAAGGATAAACTTGAAAGATATCACACACTGGGAGAAAATATTTGCAGTCCATAACAGATAAGTGAAGACCCTCCCTAATAAACAAATAGCTCTTACAAATAAGCAAGAAAAATACAAATAACCTACTCACAAACGGGACAAAGAATATAAACAAGAAATTTACAGAAACAGTACAAGTGAACAATAAGCATTTGAAAGTGATACTCAACCTCACTAGTAACCACAAAAATCCATCATGAAATACCAGTACTATTATTATCCATTGTATTGGCAAAAATTTGATGGATTGCTTGCTGGAGTGCTGGCAGAGATACAAGAAATCAGTTATTCTTATACTCCACTAATGAGAGTATGCTGCTGCTAAGTCGCTTCAGCCATGTCCAACTCTGTGCGACCCCAAAGACCGCAGCCCATCAGGTTACCCTGTCCCTGGGATTCTCCAGGCAAGAACAATGGAGTGGGTTGCCATTTCCTTCTCCAATTAGAGTATAAGTTGATAAAAAACTTGCAAAGATGTAACTTGGTGACATTTTTTTAAAGTTAAAATGTGCAACCTCTTGGTTTTGATAATATACTATAGTTGTACAAGGCATTGCTAGTCTGGGAAGGTGTATAAAAGTACATGGGAACTCTTTGTACTATTTCAAAAGTTTTTCTGAGTCTATAGATTTTTTTTAGTACAAGAAGCTAAGAAAAAGAGAGAAAACATGAAAAATGTGCATACGATTTGACTAAGAAATCCCACTCCTAGAAATGGTGTCTTACAGAAATAATAGCGTAAGTGTGTGAAGATGGATAAGGACTTTAATTGCAATATTGTCTAAATAAAACAAAACAAAAAAAAAAACTGAGGACTTAACTGGTGGCCCAGTGGCTAAGACTCCGATCTCCCAAAACTGGGGGCTCGGGTTCAATCAATCCCTGGTCAGAGAATTAGACTCCACATGCTAAAAATTCCACCCAGTGCAGTCAAATAAATTAATGTATATTTTTAATGTTCAAAATGGATGGAGGGGGTACCCTGAGGGCACAGAAGCCATTCTAATTTTTATTAAAGAAAACACCCAAAGGGAAAAACACGTGCAGTCACACACACTGAAGTCGATCGGGTTCTGGGATCTCTCAGGTGTGGGGGGATTTAAAGGGCTGATCCAGCCCCAAAGCTTCAGGGTCCTGGTTAAACTGTCTCCAAAAGAGAACCTCGTTTCAAGGTTTTTTCTTGTTTAATCTTTCCTCTTTAACAGCAGCCTGAAAGAAGATAATTCTCTTTTTCCACTAGAAATATAAAACTGAAAAGCCCATCCTGGAACTCCCCTGGTGGTCTGTGGCTAAGACTCCATGCTCCCAGTGCAGGGGGCCAGGATTCGATCCCTTGTCCAGGAACCAGATCCCACATGCTGCAATGAAGGTCAAAGATCTTGTGTGCCTCAACTGAGACCCGACGCAGCAAAATAAATTAACAAACAAATATTTAAAAAACCAAAAACAACCTATGAAAAGAGAGTTGGTTAAATAATATGGTGTGTGTTAATTGCTCAGTCACGTCTGACTTTTTGGGACCCCATGGACTGTAGCCCACCAGGCTCCTCAGTCCATAGAATTCTCCAGGCAAGAGTACTGGAGGGGATAGTCATTCCCTTCTTCAGGAGATCTTCCCCACCTAGAGATCAAAGCCAGGTCTCCTGCACTGCAGGCAGATTCTTTACCATCTGAGCTACCAGGGAAGCCCAAATAATATGGTACACCCGTATAAAGAATATTATGCAAGAATTAAAAATAATAAGAAGGAAGGAGATATATATATATGCCCTGGAGAAGGAAATGGCAACCCACAACAGTATTCTTGCTGGGAAAATGCCATGGACTGACCACACACACACACACACACACATATATACATATATGCACTGACCTGACCATAATAGTCATTATTACTACAATAGCCAATATTTACTGAGTGCTTTCTATGTGCCAAGCATAGCTGTTAACATGCATTAAACTCCTTTAATCTCATAACAACTCTTTGAGATAATATTATTATCACATTGGGTTTCCCTTGTGACTCAGGTGGTAAAGAATCCACCTGCAATGCGAGAGACCTTGGTTCAATTCCTAGGTCAGGAAGATCCACTGGAGAAGGGGATGGCTACCCACTCCAGTATTCTGGCCTGGAGAATTCCATAGACTGCATAGTCCATGGTGTCAAAAAGAGTTGGGCATGACTGAGTGACTCACTTTCATATTGTATAGATGGGGAAACTGAGTCATAGCCTAGGATGGTAACTTATGCAAAGCCACATGGCTAATAAGTAACTGAGCCAGGATCTCAGCCAGGAGCCCAGACTCTCAATCTCTACAAAACATTGATACAATCTATTGGGCTTCCTTGGTGGCTCAGATGGTAAAGAATCTGCCTGGAGACCTGGGTTCGATCCCTGGGCCAGGAAGATTCCCCTGGAGAAGGGAAAGGCAACCCACTCCAGTATTCTTGCCTGGAGAATTCCATGAGCAGAGAAGCCTGGTGGGCTACAGTCCATGGGGTTGCAAAGAGTCAGACACGACTGAGAGACTAACACACGTACATTGTGACAAAAGCAAGCTGCAGCCCAGTGTATAAAACAGCACGATGTGATTTTTGACAGGAGCTCAAAAGACAGAGCTATGTCTGCATAAGCCTAGAGAAAAAATTGCTAATGGCATATAACAGAGTGTGTGCACTGATCACTTTTGGGGGAACACTGAAGGATCGAGGGAGAGTAAAGGAAGGGCATTTTGTTTTAGAATTCACATGGCACCAGTATTTGGAATGATTTTTATTACTTGAGATTGGGGTAGTTTTCAACCAGAGTTTTTATAAATAATAACACTTTATAATACTTCCCATACATAGGCCATTATATTGCTGTTAAAATGAATTAGTGGACCCCCTTGGTTGTCTAGTGGTTAAGAATCCACCTGCCAGTGCAGAAAACACAAGTTCAGTCCCTGGTCGAGGAAGACTCCACGTGTCACAGAGCAACTGAGTCCACACGCCACAGCTACTGAAGCCCTCGCGCCCTAGAACCTGTGATCTCCAACAAGAGACGCCACTGCAGTGAAGAGCCTGCATATCGCAATGTAGATTAGCCCCTGATCACTACAGCTAGAGAAAGCCCATGAGCAGCAACAAAGACCCAGCACAGCCAAAAAGAAAATGAATAAAAATGAGCTAGAGATATATACATGATATAAAAAGAGGCAAAAAAAAAAACAGGTTGTACAAGTTTATGTGTCTATATATAACCATATATATCACACAGATATAATAACCAAGAAGAGAGATAAGAGTAGAGTGTTGTGAAATATTTAGAAAATGATGCGTTTTGAGTATTTATTACCTTGTTTCAATAGAATTGATTAATCGTATGTTTCTATAATCTAACATTTAAGAATGGCTGTTTGAACATAGGGAACAGACTAGTGACTGCCAAAGAAGAGAAGGAGTAGGGAAGGGATGGCGGAGAAAGCGATGGCACCCCACTCCAGTACTCTTGCCTAGAGAATCACATGGGCGGAGGAGCCTGGTAGGCTGCAGTCCATGGGGTCGCTAAGAGTCAGACATGACTGAGTGACTTCACTTTCACTTTTCACTTTCACGCATTGGAGAAGGCAATGGCAACCCACTCCAGTGTTCTTGCCTGGAGAATCCCAGGGATGGGGGAGCCTGGTGGGCTGCCGTCTATGGGGTCGCACAGAGTCAGACACGACTGAAGCGACTTAGCAGTAGCAGCAGCAGGGAAGGGACGGACTGGGAGTTTGGGATTAGTAGATGCCAACTGTTTACATACAGAATGGATAAACAACAAGGTCCTACTGTAGAGCATAGAAAACACTTTTCAATTTCCTGGGATAAACCACAATGGAAAAGAATGTAAACAAGAACACATATATGTGTATAACTGAGTCACTCTGCTGTACAGCAGAAATTAACACAACTTTGTAAATCAACTATACTTCAATAAAAAAAAATTTTTTTTAAGAAAAAGAATGACCACCTCTCCTAATTCTTGAAAATTTCACAGTTGACTCTCAGAAGCCAGTACAAAAGACCTCTAGCACCCTACCATGTGATGGGAAACTTTTACTTTTCCTATTACTTAGGTCTACAGTGTTTTCAGGGCTTTCCTGGTGGCTCAGATGGTAAAGAATCTTCCTGCAATGCAGGAGACCCGGGTTCGATCCCTGGGTTGGGAAGATACCCTGGAGAAGAGAATGGCAATCCACTCCAGTATTCTGGCCTGGAGAATTCCATGGACAGAAGAGCCTTGTGGGGCTACAGTCTGTGGGGTCGCAAAACGCTGGATATGACTGAACAACTAACACACACACACAGTGTTTTTGTTTTTTTTTCAGTAAATTGATTACTGAGTTTTTCTGATTACAAATAATAAGAGTTTGAAGACTTTAAAAAATGAATCAAGGTCGCCATGAGTCAGCTACTGTACAGAGATTGAATCATCCTCTGGAAAAATAGCCATCCTGATGAAAATAATAAAATAAAGAGACTCATTTGTCAATACTCTATCAGTACGTACTCCACTGCAACCCCTTAGACAAAAAGAATAAAATTCAAGTATCTAATGCTGAGAACTTTGGGGTTAGGGAGTGTTTTAATCTGTTGCAGCCTGTTTGGAAAGCAATATGATGACACTTCTCAAAACCTATAGGAATGTTCATACCTTCCAAGTCAAGAGTGCCACTCACTGGAAATATTAAACAGAATGAAAAAAATACTGACCAAGAGTTAAAACAGATTCATCCCAGTATCATCCAAATAGAAGATAACTAGAAATAGCCTGAGTGAAGTGAGTGAGTGAAGCTGCTCAGTCGTGTCCGACTCTTTGCGACCCCACGGACTGTAGCCTAACCAGGTTCCTCCGTCCATGGGATTTTCCAGGCAAGAATACCGCAGTGGGTTGTCATTTCCTTTTCCAGGAGATCTTCCCGACCCAGGGATCAAACCCAGGTCTTCCATATTGTAGGCAGACGCTTTACGGTCTGAGCCACCAGGGAAGATCCAAAAAAAAAAAAAAAAAGCCTAAATAGCCACAAAATGTTTAAATAATTTTAAACATTTAACAAATTCTGGAATATGATCTATTAAGATAAATGAAATATTTTTAGTGCATTTAAACAGTATAAAGATGATGATACAATGAATCAGAGTAGCATTATTCACAACAGCCCCAAATTGGGAACAGTGTAAATGTCCTTCAAGTGACGAATGGTTGAAAACCTGTCGCTTGCATACAAGGGAATACGATTCAGCAATGCAAGCGAACAAACTATCTATGCTTGTAACGATACAAATGAACTGCGAACGTGTTAAGTGGCGAGAAAGAAAACTGACGCACAAGATCACATAGTATACAATTTCACGTATAAGAAATGCCCCAAAAGCACAAATCTACAGCCTCAGAAAGCACATGAGTGCTTGCCACGGGGCTGGAGCGCCCACTCACACTGTGTGTCAGTCGCTCAGTCGTGCCCGACTCTTCACGACCCCATGGACTGTCGCCCCATCAGGCCTCTCTGTCCATGGGATTCTACTGGGGTGGGGTGCCATTCCCTTTTCCAGGGGATCTTCCTGACCCGGGGATTAAACCCAGGTCTCCCGCATTGCAGGCAGACTCTACCGTTTGAGCCACCGGGGAAGTGCCCACTCACAGAGGTGAGCTAAATAAGCTATTGTTTGAAGCTACTGTGTTTGGGGTGATCTTGATTTTGCATTTTCCTTTTTCGTATTCTTTTCCATCACGGTTTATCACAGGACACTGAATATAGTTCCTATGCTATAGAATAGAATCTTGCTGTTTATCCTTTCTCTACACACACGTTTGCATCTCCTCACCCCAAACTCCCGTCCAGCCCTTTCCCAGCCCCACCCTTGGCAACCACGTCTGTTCTCTTTGCTGTGAGTCTGTTTCTATTTTGTATATAAGTTCATTTGTATCATATTTTAGATTCTACATATGAGTGATACAATACAGAATTTGTCTTTTTTCTGACTTAGTGTGATAATCTCTAGGTCCATGTGTGTAGCTGCAAATGGCATTATTTCATTCTTTTTGTGGCTAATATTCATATATATTGTATATATTACATCTTTGTCTATTAATCCATTGATGGTTGCTTCCAAGTCTTGGCTATTTTAAATACTGCTGCTATGAACACAGGGAGGCAGGTATCTTTTCAAATTATGGTACAGATATATGCCCAGGTATAGGATTCCTGGATCATACGGCAACAATCTTTAGTTTTTTGAGGAACCTCCTTACTATTCTCCACAGTGGCTGTTCTGATTTGCATTCTTGTTTGGGGTTTTTGTTACATGGCTGTAGCTAGCTGATGCAGGAACAAAGACCACAGTTTTTATACAGAGAAGTGAATTGGTGGGAAATGGACCCTGAAAACTGGCTGATCACTGCAGGACTCTAGGAGGAGCCTGATCGTCAGCCCCATTTTCCAAGCCTCACCTGTGTGTCCAGGAAGGATGTGGATCACCTGCTGTTCCTCCATGTCCCACACAGCCACCATGCCCTCCTGCGTGCCAACCAGCAGCAGCTTCTCCTCCAGGCTCCATGCCATGGCAGTGATGCCTGCAGCCACACAGAAACAAGAGCTCATGGGTCTGAGTTCTCAGCCATGAAATACTCCCCCACTTTGCAGATAAGGAAATTGAGGCACAGAATCAGTTCCTTGTCCAGAGTCACACATCTAGAAGTGGCAGAGCTGGGATTTTAAAACCAGCACTGTCAGACGCCAGATGCAGACTCTGAGCTGCTCTGAGGCAGGAAGATGGGCTAAACCACTCTTCATTCGTAAGTGTCTCTAGTTCAGCGATTCCTACCCAGGGGTGATTCTGCCCCACACGCCCAGGGCACACTGGGAAATGTCTGGAGAAATTTCTGGTCATTACAACTGGGGTGTCCACGTGCTCAGTCACTCAGTTGTGTCCGACTCTGTCCCCATGGACTGTGGCCCACCAGGCTCCTCTGTCCATGGGATTCTCCAGGCAAGAATACTGGAGTGGGTAGCCATTCCCTTTCCCAGGGGAATCTTCCCAACCCAGGGGTCAAACCCGCATCTCTTGTGTCTCCTGTATTGATTGGCAGGCGGGTTCTTTACTGCTGAGCCACCAGGAAAGCCAAGATGGTGGGGGAGGTGTTAAAGTCAGCGCCAGTCCAGGTCCGAGAATCCAGGATTGTATTTCCACCTCACTGGGACAGGATATGAGGAGGTGGGATTTTTCTCTTCTTTCCTTATTTTTTTATTTTTATTTTTTTAATTTGTGATCACTCACGAACTGTGTCACCTTGGAAATGAGAACTCAAACTTTTCATCTTAAAAACAAAGCAACTGGGAATTCCCTGGAGGCCCAGTGGTTAGGACTCCACACTTTCATTGCCGAGGATGCAGGTTCGATCCCTGGTTAGGAAACTAAGATCCTGCAAGCCACATGGTACATCCATAAATAAATAAAAATGAAGAAACTGAAGCCCAGAGTGGGTAGGAAGCTTCCCAACCTCAACATGTCGTGTGTGTGTATGTGTTAAATTGCTTCAGTGGTGTCCGACTCTTTGCGACCCTGTGGACTGTAGCCCACCAGGCTTCTCGGTCCGTGGGATTCTCCAGGCAAGAATACTGGAGTGGATTCCCATGTTCTCCTCCAGGGGATCTTCCCGACCCAGGGATCAAACCCACGTTTCTTATGTCTCCTGCACTGGCAGGCAGATTCTTTACCACCAGCACCACCGGGCGACATGACTAGAGCTCATGCAACTGGCACAGTGGGTCTGAAACACAAGACATTTTCCTACTGAGATGAGAAAAACCAAAAAACGTGTGCGCTGTGACTGCCTTTCCTTATGCTTGGACAGATCTCACCAATCAATCACCACGCTCTGTGATCGGCCCCACCCCCTACAGTAGCCATTCTATTGATATCATGCTTCTTTTTGTAATAAAATCCACAGCCCACACGTTTCGTTGAGTATGTAGCTACCCAGACTAAGAGCGTATTTCCCAGGCTCCCTTATAATCAAAGATGGCCATGTTCTCTCCAGTGAAACAGGAGCAAAAGTGACAAGTTCTGCTTCAAGGTTGTGTCCTCGAAGGGAAGGGGACTGCCGTCTACTTCTTCCCTCTTCCCCGGCTGGAATGCCGCTGTGATGGCAAGGGCTGGAGCAGCCATTTTGGGCCATTAAATGCAAACCTCACACTGAAAATGGCAGAGCAAAAAGTTTGAAAATGTCTGAGTCCCTGACAACCTGAAGACACCGTATTACCTTTATTTATGCATGGACCGTTGTGTGTGAGACAAATGAAGTTCTTTTTTATTTCAGCCATTGCTATGTTGGCTTTTGTTACAGCATCAGAATCAGTATCGTAATAAATGTACATTCTTTCCTGTTAGACTCAGTCTTATAATCCTTCTCAACACAGTATTCTGGTAGCTGTCCCTAAATCATTTTTTTTTTCCATGCATTGTATCAAGTGTCTCTTAGAATTTCTCTTTTTGAAGCTCTGTGCCTTGAGAGTGTAGCTTTCCCTACAAGTTATAATGGCTGGTATTTGAACAACAAGCCATTTGTGTTCAGTAGCCTCATGATTAATGTGAGGCTGTGGGTGGGCAGATAAAGGGCTGGATGCGTGGTGGTGGGCTGGCGGGTAAGTGGACAGGCAGATGACTGGCCGCACGAGTGGGTTAGTGAACGGATGGGTATTAGAAGGGTAGATGAATTTGATAGGTGGGTGGGTGAGTTGATGAATGGCTGAGTGTCTGGATGGGAGGAGGGGTATTTGAGCAAATAGAAGGTGGCAATTTGGGGAAAATGAAAGGTAAGTGGTGTGGATAGAATGGTGAAAGGAAGGATGACTATTGGAAATATGGACAACTGATGGTGGATGGATGGGCAGATGGGTGGAAAGGAAGAAGGGAAGGAAGGATGGAAGGACATACAGATGGATAGATGAAAGGAAGGAAGGGCAGATGGAGGGAGGGGTGGATGAATGGAAAGACGGATGGATAGCTGAGTGGTTAGAAGAAAGGAAGAGAGGGAGGGAAGGAGTTTGGATGGATGGAAAGGCAGACAAATGGAAGGAAGAGAGGGATGATGGGTGGACGGACGGAAAGATGGGTTGGAAATGGATGGAGAGAACAAAACCCTCTCATCCTGACATTCTGGTGTCTCATGGAGAACCTAAAAGTCCCACCAGCCTCTCCAGGGCCAGGCAGGAGCCAGTCTTCAGTTTCCAAACTTACTAGCATGAGGCTGTAAAATCACAGAAGCTATGGTAAGATGGGCACCGAACTCTTAGTGACGAGACCCCAGAGGCAGTCAGCATCTGCTTGCTCTGGGCTCAATAGCCGTATTTACACTAGTCGTCTACAGTCCCTGGGGGACAGATGGAGTCAAGTCAGCATGAGACAGCAGGGCCAGGCCCAGCTGGCACCCTTGGGGCTTCCCAGCTGGCAGAGGGGAGCCCCAGAGAGCAGCCTGCAACCACTGCCCCCAGGCAGACAGGGACTGCGCTGGGGACACCTACCTTTGTGACAGCCGCTGAGGGTTGCCCGCAGAGGCCCTCCAGGGGGCTGGAGGAATCCTCCAAGGGGCACCAGCACAGGCTGTGGGCACATCCGGAACCAGCTCTGTGCCTGTTGGCACAGCTGTCCCACCAGCCCGGGATGTGAAGTGCTGAAGAAATGGAGTCTGGCCAGGAGTTCTGTGTACAGGATGCTTCTCTCTGCAACAGAGGGGACGCTGGTTGAGGGGAGGGGCCCTGCTCCCCCAGCTGGAGCCCTCCCCGCTTCTGCCTCCATTTCTGTCCTCTCCACCCACTCGCCCCTACTTCAAGTGCACCAGGAGGATCCCCACCTCACATCCTAGACCTTGGGTTTCCTGAAAACAAAGACAATGCCTGTCTTGCTTATGGCTACGTTCTGAATGCCAAGTGTGTAAGTCACTCAGTCGTGTCCTATGCTTTGTGACCCCATGGATTGTAGCCCACCAGGCTCCTCTGTCCTTGGAATTCTCCAAGCAAGAACCCTGGAGTGGGTAGTCATTCCCTTCCCCAGGGGATCTTCCTGACCCAGGGATTGAACCCTGGTCTCCTACACTGCAGGCAGATTCTTTACTGTCTGAGCCTACAGGGAAACCCAGGCACCCAACCAATGTGTAGGATCATTTCACCAGCAGTTCATAGTTACTGAGTGGGTTAGTGCCCTGTGGCTGCTGGAAACAAGACAACTTGGGGGGATTCAAACAACAGAACCTTCTTCTCTCACAGTTCTGGGGGCCAGAAGTCTGAAATCAAGGTGTGGCCAAGGCTGTGCTCCCTCCAGAGGTTTTGGGGGAGCATCCTTCCCTGCCTCTTTCAGCTTCTGGGGGCTCCAGGCATCTTTGGCTTGTGGCCACATCACTTCAACTTCCTTTTTTTATTATTTAAAATATTTCTTTCTTTCTTTTGGCTGCACTGGGTCTTGGTTGCTGTGGGCTCTCTCTAGTTGCAGCAAACAGGGGCGACTCTTGGTTGCGGTGCACAGGCTTCTGTGTGGTGGTTCTCTGTCGCAGAGCACAGTCTCCAGGTGCCAGGGCTACAGAAGTTGTGCTTTGTGGGGTTAGCAGCTCTGTGGCATGTGGGATCTTCCTGGACCAGGGACTGAACCCACGTGCCCTGCATTGGCAGGAGGATTCTTATCCACTGTACTACCAGGGAAGTCCTCAATTTCTTTTTTTTATTTTTAATTTTTTATGCAATTTAAAAAGGTTACACTCTATTTACACTTATTACAAGATATTAGCCATATTTCCCATGTTGTACAATACATCCTTGTAGTCTATCTTACTCCCCCACTCCTATTTTGCCCCCTCCATTCCCTCTAGGGCTTCCGTAGTAGCTCAGCTGGTAAAGAATCCACGTGCAATGCAGGAGATCTGTGTTTGACCCCTGCGTTGGGAGGATCCCCTAGAGAAGGGAACACCTTCTGGAGAACACCACTCCAGTATTCTGGCCTGGAGAATTCCATGGACTGTACAGTCCATGGGGTTGCAAAGAGTCAGACACGGCTGAGTGATGTTCACTTCACCATCCCCTCGCCCACTGGTTGCTACTGCTGCTAAGTCGCTTCAGTTGTGTCTGACTCTGTGCGACCCCATAGATGGCAGCCCACCAGGCTCCCCCATCCCTGGGATTCTCCAGGCAAGAACACTGGAGTGGGTTGCTATTTCCTTCTCCAATGCATGAAAGTGAAAAGTGAAAGTGAAGTCGCTCAGTCGTGTCCGACTCTTAGCGACCCCATGGACTGCAGCACACCAGGCTCCTCCATCCATGGGATTTTCCAGGCAGGAGTACTGGAGTGGGGTGCCATTGCCCACTGGTAACCACCAGCTTATTCTTGTGAGTATGCTCCTTTTTTATTATATTCACTAGTTTGTTCTATTAGATTCCACATATGTGATATCATACAGTATTTGTCTTTCTCTGTCTGGCTTATTTCATTTAGCACAATCCCCTATAAGTCCATCCACATGGCTGCAAATGACAAATCTTCATTCTTTTTTATGACTGAGTACTAGTCCATTGAATATATGTAGCAAATCTTTATTCATTCATCTGTCCACGGACATTTTAGGTTTCTTTCATATCTGGGCAATTGTAAATAATGCTGCTATGATCACGGGGGCTCATGTATCTTTCAGCGTTTTTGTTCTGTTTTGTTTACCCTGGAATGGAATTACTGGGTCATAAGGTAGCTCTATTTTTCAGTTTTTTTGAGAAACCTCCATACTGTTTTCCACAGTGGTTGCAACAATATTCCCACCAACAGCGTGTATGTGCATCCACCCAATTTCTGCCTGTGTCTTGACATGGCCTTCTCATCTGTGTGTCTCCGCATTTTCCCTTTTTTGGGGGGGTTTCAAATCTCATTCTGCCTTCTTATAAGGACATTTGTGATTGCATTTTGGGCCTGCTTGGAGGATCCAAGATAAACTCTCCATCCTAAGAACCTTAATCACATTTTCTTTCACCATATAAAGTGATAGTTATAGATTCTAGGGATTAGAGCAGGAAATGGCAACCCACTCCAGTATTCTTGCCTGGAGAATCTCATGGACAGAGGAGCCTGGCAGGCTATGGTCCCTAGGGTCGCCAAGAGTTAAATATAACTTAGTGACAACCACCAGGGATTAAGAAATAACTATATTGGGACATCCTTAGTGGTCTATGCCAAAAGCCTTTGACTATATTGACTATGTCAAAGCCTTTGACTGTGTGGATCACAATATACTGTGGTAAATTCTGAAACAGATGGGAATACCAGACCACCTGACCTGCCTCTTGAGAAACCTGTATGCAGGTCAGGAAGCAACAGTTAGAACTGGACATGGAACAACAAACTGGTTCCAAATAGGGAAAGGAGTACGTCAAGGCTGTATATTGTCACCCTGCTTATTTAACTTATATGCAGAGTACATTTTGAGAAACGCTGGGCTGGAGGAAGCACAAGCTGGAATCAAGATTGCTGGGATAAATATCAATAACCTCAGATATGCAGATGGGAAGAACTAAAAGAGCCTCTTGATGAAAGTAAAAGAGGAGAGTGAAAAAGTTGGCTTAAAGCTCAACATTCAGCAAACAAAGATCATGGCATCTGGTCCCATCACTTCATGGCAAATAGATGGGGAAACAGTGGAAACAGTGGCTAATTTTATTTTCTGGGCTCCAAAATCACTGCAGATGATGATTGCAGCCATGAAATTAAGACACTTACTCCTTGGAAGGAAAGTTATGACCAACCTAGACAGCATATTAAAAAGCAGAGACATTACTTTGTCAACAAAGGTCCATCTAGTCAAGGCTATGGTTTTTCCTGTGGTCATGTATGGATGTGAGAGTTGGACTATAAAGAAAGCTGAGTGCCAAAGAATTGATGCTTTTGAACTGTGGTGTTGGAGAAGACTCTTGAGAGTCCCTTGGACTGAAAGGAGATCCAACCAGTCCATTTTAAACGAGATCAGTCCTGGGTGTTCATTGGAAAGACTGATGTTGAAGCTGAAACTCTAATACTTTGGCCACCTGCTGCGAAGAGCTGACTCCTTAGAAAAGACCCTGATTCTGGGAAAGACTGAGGGCGGGAGGAGAAGGGGATGACAGAGGATGAGATGGTTGGATGGCATCACCGATTCAATGGACATGGGTTTGGGTGAACCCCGGGAGTTGGTGATGGACAGGGAGGCCTGGCGTGCTTCGATTCATGGGGTCGCAAAGAGTCAGACACGACTGAGCGACTGAACTGAACTGAACTAGTGGTCTAGTGGTTAAGAATCTGCAATGAACAGGACAGAACATAGGTCCCATCTCTGGTTGGGGAACTCAGATCCCACATGCCTCAAAGCAACTAAGCCCATGTACCACAACTACTGAGCTCTCACAACTAGAGAGCCTGTGTGTGGCAACTCCTGAGACTGCATGCCACAATTAGAGAGCCCATGTACGGCAACTGGAAAAGCCCGTGCACAGCAATGAAGACCTGATGCAGCTAAATAAATAAATAAATATGTATTTTAAAAGTAACTACATCTTGGGGAGGGGGCAGTCTAGATGTATCATCACTATCACCCCAAAAACTGAGGCATGGTGAGGTTCAGAAGCGGCAACCCACTTCTGTATTCATGCTTGGAGAATCCCCACGGACAGAGAAGCCTGGTGGGCTACAGCTGATGGGGTCGCAAAAGAGCTGGACATGACTGAGCGACTTAGCACACACACACGAGGTTTCAGCGGCTTACACAGCTCACACGAACTGTGGGGCCTGGGGCAAGGGTGGCCACGCCCTGTGCCTGGGTTTGCTGGTGGGTGAAATCGGGTAAGGCCAGGAACAGGAGCAAGTGTCCCACTCACCACAGGCGTAGCAGTTAAGGTGGTGCTAACAAACTTAACTGTTAAGATAAACACTACTTTAATGCAATTTTTTTTTTTTTAAGAAAATCAAAAGCATGCCCCCAGATCCATGATGAACAAAATATCAGTCTTTTAAATAAAAACAAACAGGAATGGCACCACGCCAAGTCATCCTGGAGCCTGAGGCAACGGGAGATATCCATAATAGGACTGGTTTCTAGGAGCTTGCTGGGAAGTACTGGAATGTTGTGAGAATGCACGGTTGCTCAGCTGCACCATCTGGTGGCAACATTTCTCTCTACACCTTCTCCTTGCCCCGGGCAGCCACAGGTTGTCAGTCAAGGAGCGCTGCAAAGAACATACTGTGATTTGAGCTTTGAAATCTTTTCTTAAACTGGCCCAAGGGTATTTTCCTGGGAAATCAGTCCCTTTGAGGTTTAAAACCTCTGGTGAGCATGAATGCAAGAAGAGGAAGGCAAAAGCATCATCCACTTGGGTGGGATCCTGCTGCTGCTGCTAAGTCACTTCAGTCGTGTCCGACTCTGTGTGACCCCATAGATGGCAGCCCCTCAGGCTACCCCATCCCTGGGATTCTCCAGGCAAGAACACTGGAGCGGGTTGCCATTTCCTTCTCCAATGCATGAAAGTGAAAAGTGAAAGTGAAGTCGCTCAGTCGTGTAGACACCACCTTAGCGCTATCCAACATTTTGCAGATGATGAAAGCGGAGGCTCGGGGCAGAAATGGCCCCTCCAAGGCCATTCAGGTCAACAGCATCAGTGCTGTCACATGACAGTAAAAGGCTCCTCGGAAGGCACCATGGGGACAGGCTCTGCGTGAATTGACTTGCAAAGTTTCCCCAGCAGCCCTAGGTGGGAGGGTTCACCAACATCCCCCATTTTGCAGATGGGAAAACTGAAGGCTGCAAGGCACGGGGAGGGGTGAGAGTGAGGGAGGTGATGAGGTAGTAAGGGACTTGAAGGTCACACTGCCAGTAAATGCCAGAGCCCAGATTTAAGTCAACTTGGTGAGACCAATATCCATGCACTTGGACTGATCTATGTAATAGGGGTGGACATTTGGCAGGGAGCAGGGGCAGACAGACTCTTACCTGGAGAATCCCAAGGACAGAGGAGCCTGGTGGGCTACAGCCCATAGGGGTGCAAAGAGTCAGACATGACTGAAGCAGCTTAGCATAGCATAGGGGCAGATAGAGGATGCAAAAGAAAGCCAGAGAAAATAATAACTAAAAAGTTAAGATATGTGGAAGTAGCATGTAGCAATGGAATATGCAGGGGTGTGGGGGCCAGGGGTGTCCAGCCTCAGTGGTAGCCAGGTAGGCTTCTCAGACAAGCAGCAGTTGCAGGTATGAATGAACCATGGAAGGAATACAGGAATTAAGCATCCTTATAAAATCACTTGTAAAAACACTCAAATCAAAACCAACTGGGATGGGAAGTCCCTGGTGGTCCAGTGGTTAGGACTTGGCGCTTTCAGTGCGAGGGCCAAGGTATCCGTGGTTGGGGAACCAAGATCCCACAACCTATGCAGTGTGGCCAGACAAAAACAAACAAAAAATCCAGTTGGGAAATGTATGATAAAAACCATCATGGGGACTTCCCTGGTGGTCCAGGGGTTAAGAATCCTGCTTGCACAGGACAGGGCTCACGTTCGATCCCTCGGTTGGGGACATAAGGTCCCACATGCCATCAGGCAGCTAAGCCCACGTGCCACAACTACTGAGCCCCTGCGATGCAACTAGAGAGAAGCCCTCGAGCCACAGCAAAGATCCTGAATGCCACAGCTAAGACCGAACATAGCAGGGGAAAGAAAAGAAAGCACAGCCTGGCCACTTCACACTCAATAGGATGGCTTTTTTTTTTTTTTTAATCAGAAAATAACAAGTGTTGTAGAGGATATAGAGAACCTAGCACCTTTGTGTGCTGTTGGTAGGAATGTAAAACGGCACGGCCAGTGTGGGAAAAGAGCTGGCAGTTCCTCAGAGATTAAACACAAAATTACCAAATGATTGAGCAATTCCACATCCACGTATATATCCAAAAGAACCGAAAGTGGGGTTTCAAGGAGATATTTGTACCCCCATAGTCACAGCAATGACAGAGGATGAGATGGTTGGATGACATCGCTGACTCGATGGACACGAGTTTGAGCAAACTCCGGGAGATGGTGATGAACAGGGAAGCCTGGAGCGCTGCAGTCCATGGGATCGCAAAGTCGGACAAGACTAAGTGACTGAACTGAATGGAACTAATATTCACAGCAGCATTACTTCCAATCGACAAAAGGTAGAAACAACTCAAGAGTCCATTGAAGAGTTAATGAATGATCAAAGAATGGCCCATCTACACAATGGAACACGAGAGATGCAGGTTGGATCCCTAGGTCAGGAAGATCCCCTGGAGGAGGGCATGGAAACCCACTCCAGTATCCTTGCCTGGAGAATCCCATGGACAGAGGAGCCTGGCAGGCTACAGTCCATAGGGTCACAAAGAGTCAGACACAACTGGACTGACTTAGCACACACATACACACAACGAAACAGTATTCAGCCTTAAAAAGGAAGGATATTCTGACATGGATGAACTGAGGACTGTATGTTAAGTGAAATAAGTACTCACAAAAAGGACAAATATTGCATGAGTCCACTTACATGGGTCCCTAGAATGGTCAAATTCCTAGAGATAGAAAGTAGAAGGGTGAGTGCCAGGGGCTTAGGGAGGGGGAAAAAGGAGCGAGTGTTTAATGAGGACGGAGGTTCAGTTTGAGAGGACACACAAGTTACGAAGATGAATGGGGTTGATGGTCGTGCAACGGGGTGTGAATGGACTTCATGCTGCTGACCTGGACAATTAAAATGGTTCATTTTATGTTACGGGCATTTTGCCACACTTTAAAAAAATACAAACAAAATTCCATCCTGGACAGAGTATCACCTGAGGACACAAGAGATCCTTCAAACTCCAGGCCAGAGCGTGGGCCAAACCCTGCTCAACGACTTTCCCTGAGAGCTAAGAATGGTTTTTGTAAAACCATTGATGTTTTTAAATTGATATGCGTAATTAGTGGGATGACAGGAAATGCCAACTTTGAACCCCAGCTGAGCCCTAAATGTTATCTGCCTGATCAAGACTTCCCCTGCTTTCTCATGAGTAGACCTAACTTACAAAAAGCTGTGCTCAGTTATTATCATTATATGCGTTTCATCAATTAAAAAAAAAAATCTGTGGGAACGTTTTCTCCCTTGTTATATTAAATGTCATGGGCTTCCCAGGTGGCGCTAGTGGTAAAGAGCCTGCAGGTTCGATCCCTGGGTCCAGAAGATCCCCTGGAGTAGGAAATGGCTACCCACTCCAGTATTCTTGCCTGGGAAATCCCATAGACAGAGGAGCCTGGTGGGTTACAGTCTATGGGGTTGCAAAGAGTCAGATACGACTGAACACCATCTATCTATACTGTCAACATAATTTCCTCAATTTTGCCTAAAATGTTTCCTATGTGGCCCTTTCTAGAATAAGATACTGGAGGAATTCCCTGGCAGTCCAGTGGTTAGGACTCTGTGACCTCACTGCTGAGGGCCTGGGTTTGATCCCTGGTCTGGGAACTAAGATCCCACAGACTGCATGGCAAGGCTAAAACAATAAAAATAAACTTAAAAAAAATTTTTTAATAGAATACATCCCTGGGCTGAGGTGAGAGGAAGGGCTCTGCCTTGGTAGTTTTTACTCCTAAACTCTCCCAGATTCAATTCAAAGTTCTAGAAGCTGGAGCTAGGAGAAAGCCCTCAGCTATAACAGGAAAGGTGTGTGAGTGACTCAGTGAAGACACTGGGCTTCTAGAAGTGGGTGCAGAGTAGACCGCACCTCCCCCGTCCCGCCGTCTCCGCACCACTCACCCATGCCTCGGAGCTCCACTGCCGGGCGGCACAGCTGGAGAGCTTCCCGGACCAGGCTGACCTCAGGGCAGTCCATGTATGGGGCGCACAGGTCAAAGTCTTCCAGCAGGCCCTCGATGCCCCCAGAGAGGCCCCGGCAGCAAATCCAGGTCATGCTGCCTGTGGGCAGAAGGGGGCGCTGTGGGGAGCCTGCAGCTTCTTTCAGCGCATCGTGGGAGGTGGCTTCTCAGCTCCTTTCTCTGAGGTTCTCACTCGCAGCCTCACTGACATTCGGGGCTGGGTCGTATTCTGTGGTGGGGCCATTAGGTAGGGTGGACGAGCAGTGTCCCTGGTCTCCACCCACTAGATGCCAGGGACGCCTCCCAAGTGATGACCGTCGGAAAGATGCATATTGTCAAGTGTCCCTTAGGAAGCAGAGTCATCCCTGGTTGAGAATGATAGGAATGGATGGATGGATGAGAATGAATGAAGAGATGGATGGATGGATGGGGAGAGAGAGAGAGGGATAGATAGACAGAAAGATGGATGGACGGATAGACAATGGACAGACAGATAGACAGACATAGATGGTAGATGGTCGGGTAGATCCCCTGGAGTAGGAAATGGCAACCTGCTCCAGTATTCCTGCCTGGAAAATTCCATGAACAGAGGAGCCTGTCGGGCTATATAGTCCATGGGGCTGCAAAGAGTCTGACAGACACACCTGAGCAGCTGAGCGTGCACACACACACACACACA